>NC_138663.1:200837802-201521374 GCF_964273445.1 Streptopelia decaocto
TACAACACACTATTTCCAGTTACCTCAAATTTCAAACGAACCTTTTTTTCTTAGGGATATTTTCCTGGGGTACTGAAGAGTCTTGGGTTGGTGGAGAGGGTTCTGGTTAACTCTGATGGGATGCAATAAGGGCGTTATGGGTGAAGGTGTCTAGAATGGAGAAGAATGGTGAAACTGGAACAAGGACTTTGGCTGCAGCAAGACTGGAGCAGGAACACTGGGATGGGAAAAAGAAAAACTGTGTTCAAAAGAGCACTACCCTCTTTTATGCCGTAGTTACTTTGCTTTTCCTGCTTGAGCAACAGAGGACAAGTCAAGAGCTTTGAAATTTATCAGATTGCGCATGGATATGTGCTGAGTTCTCTGGAGAAGTGTCTTTACATTGTTTGCTTATAAAGCTAAAAAATGAAAACATGCTCTTGCTGTGTGGGAGATGATCCATCAGTGGTGCTACATCATGGAATTTTGATTATTTTCCAGTTATTGTAAAAAGGAAAAACCCTTCCAAAACTTAGGAAATTATATGTAGACTTAAACCTAGAAGTGTTAAAAATGTTGGAAAGTTGAGTACAGAGTAATAATGAAATACCAGAACGAAATGAACAGTGAAACATTTATTTGGCCTGTTCATGCCAAATTACAGGATTACAAGACTTTATCTGTCTGATAACATGTTGGTTTTGTGCCAAATCTGGCCTTGTGTATTGTACTGGCTATTGCTCTGAGCTCAATAAGGAAGGAATTAGGAGGGTTCAAAGACGACTGGTTTGATCCCACTAGATGTTGAAAAGTGCATGGACTGTATGAAGAAAGAGGAGGTTTTGGGATACAGGCAAGGAAACAGTGGTCTTGGCTGAAGAGACTGAGGAAACAGAATTATTTCTTGCTTCTGAGGTAGTTCTTATAACAAGTGTGTTCATCAGTTGGACTGAATTTTCTGCAGTCACTAGTTGTGCATTAGCTGTTTTCTGAGTGCCTGACATAAGGAATCTGATGACCGAATTTGCACAAGTGTTTGATCTTCCTGGGTACAACTGAAGTGGGTGGATGCTGTGCCCGGGCTGTGTAAATGAGACGTTAGGTGAAGCACTCCTGTAAGGAAAGCTGGTTCAGACATCACACCATCGTGTAAGTTAATGCTTGAATAACTGAAGTGGCTTCTGGTTAAGTTGCCTTGTGACTGGGGACATCAATAGCCGTCATGGTCACTATTCCTTGTGACTTCAGAGGCTGCGTACTTCCTTTCTAAAACCATAATATTTCCTCATGTGGTTTAGGGAAATGTTTGTGGAACTACCCCAGGTACAGTCATGTACTGATATTCCAATGATATTTCAGATTATGTTGCCTTGTTTAGGAAAATGACAGATATGATGTCTGCTGTTCTTGGCCCAGCGTGACTGCCATGTGCAATGATACACTAGCAAAGAGCAGCAGGAGATTGGAAGTGATTATTGTCCAGAAGAGGAATCTGGGATTATATTAATTATAATAATTCAGGAGACTAGGTTAGAGAGATGGTGAGTCATAGTCCATCCTAACACAATCAGCAGAGAACTTGCACTGAGCTAAACAGCATGTAAGAAAGAGTTCAAAAGAGAAAGATGTTTTCCTGCAGCTTTGTGGTTTTTTACTTGTTAGAACAGTTTTAAGTGTTATCTGATTTTTTTTTTTTTAAATAATCTAGTACAACACTTTCAGAGTGAGGGTGATGGTAATGTTAGACTGCACCTAAGCAAATCAGAATAATCTCATCTTCATTAGAGTTTTCCTTTGCTGCTCTTTACTGCTTAATCGCCCAGAGCCCATTATTCCACTCCAAGAAGGAGAATACTGATCCTTACTTTTTTAGAATTTTTGCATTTTACTTCCAACTCAGCTTTCTTTCACCTGTCAGTTGCTCTTGCCTGTTTGTTTAGCTGTCCCACAAGATTAACCTTTGCTGGATCTTGTCTGATGTGCCTTTTCTGAGTCCTCAGTCATGTCTCAAAATCCACCTCTGAGGTATGGATGTTTCCTTGCCTGAACTCTAAGTGGTACTTCCCTGACTGACATTGTTACAGCTGCTTTCACAGAATCACAGAACGGTTTGGGTTGGAAGGGACCTCTGGAGATCATTTAGTCCCACCCTCCTGCTCAGGCAGGTTCACCAGAGCAGATCACACAGGAATGTGTCCAGGCGGGTCTTGAATGTCTCCAGAGAAGGAGACTCCACAACCTCTCTGGGAAGCCTATTCCAGGCTCTGGCACCCTCAAAGTAAAGAAGTTTCTCCTTGTGTTTAGATGGAACCTCCTATGCTTCAGTCTGTAAAATGCTTTATTGACAGGAAGTTGATTTAAAGGTATATATATCCACAAAAGGGAATAAATTGGCCTCCTGTGCTTTTGCATCGGTGTAACTGTGTCCATAATATCAGTTACATGATGTATACATGTGCATGTATGTGTACATAAAATTGACTTCTAAAGTATTTTAGTAATGCAGAAACTTGTGTATAACGGAGATAATGAAAACAGATTGACAGTCAACAGTTGAACTGAAACTTTCAAAAGTTTCTTTTTTGTAATAAATTGAAATATTTATTTTCATGTCATGGGCTTCACATTTTGCTGCAAGCCAGTCGAGAGTAAATTTCAGAAACCTCTCCCTCACCCAGGCAATTCTGCTGTCTTTAGCAGTGGTACAGTTCACAGTAACCTCTCCAACCGATGGCAAACCAGTCTCTAAAATACTCTGCCTGAGGTAAGTGTGTGCACTTTCAGCAGTTATTAGGGGGTAAGTGGAACTTAACTAACCATTTCATGTGTTTTTTCTCTATATAAAGCCATAATCCTCCATGGGATAGGCTTTGGGCAACAGGGCTGTTTCAAGTAGAGTTCTGATTTTCTTTTTTTATTTATCTGAAGACTTATAGCAGAATAATCCTCTGGGGTTGGTCAGATCTCAGTAGGGTGTAGGCTATCACAAATAAATAAGGTTTGTTCCATTTTCTGAGTAGAGTTACAAAATACCTTTATACAATGACAGTTGCGACCATACAGAACAAAGATAGGAAGGGAGTGAACAATTACCCTGCTTTATACTGTTGAAGTCTGGCTAAAGCGGTGCCACTGTTGTGCTCTGGAGACAAAGGAAGGAATCTGGGACCAGGTGGGCTGTATCTGAGAGTGCTGGGTTAGCGTTAGGGTTAGACCTGAAGTCTTTGAAAGACGATACAGAGTTTGGGACGTTGCTGAGAACCAAGGAGAGGCAAATGTTGTACATATCTGCATAAAAGGCCAAAAGAATAATTTGGAGAATTAAAAGCCATATGGCGTCTCTCCGATCCCTTTGAAAATCAAGGTTTGAGTCTTCTTGGAGCACATTTCTGGACCCATGAAGGAGAATAAGGAGACTGGATTTACCAAGGGCCTGACCAACTTGATTGCCTTCTATAAGAAAAAAGTCTGAATTTGTACATAGTGAGAAAGCACTAGATGTTTTTCATGCTGTCTCTGGCAACATCCTCGTGTCCAAGTAAGGATTTTATGGGATGGATGGATGGATGGATGGATGGATGGATGGATGGATGGGCAACTAGCCCTGACAGCAACTAACAGCATCTGAGACTGTATGAACGGAATTGCTGGTAGATTGAGGGAAGTTGTTATCATCCTTTGCTTTGCATTTGTTAGATCGCATCAAGAATACTCTGTCAAGTTTTAGATATCCTCAATACCGGAAAGTCATCGACAAACTGGAGTGAGTTTAGGGGAAAGATGCTGAAATGATCTGGGCTGGAGCACTTGCCCTGTGCTGGCTGGGGACACTGGGCTTGTTCAGCTCAGGGAAGAACTGGCTTAAGGAGGACTTAAGAGCTTCTCAGGACTGCAAAGAGGTTGTCTAGAAAATGGCACCAGGTTCTTTACTGAGGTCAAGTGGGAGGACAAGAGAAATTGGTCATAAAATAAAACACAAGTTTCTGACCCAAGGCAAAGAAAACCTTCAAAACAGTTGGGCACTGTAACCAGTTGCCCACAGGGCTTGTGCAGTCGCCATCCTTAGAAGTTTTTAAGATCCAGCTGGAGAATGGGGAGAGGAACAGTCTGGTTTGACCCTATAGCTGATGGAGGTGTGAGCAAGCGATTGGGCTACAGATCTCCTGAGGTCCCATCTAACCTCAGCTATTCTATGATTCAGTGAATGCAAACCTCCATTTTTCAATGAGGTGATAGAGAAGAATGTCGAGAATACAACTTTTTGTGTAGTAGATAGGAGACTTGACAAGGTAAAGTGACTCAAATGAGAGATGGTGTGGAAGAGAGGAAGGGGCAGCAGGAAGGCTGTGAATATTGTGGAACTGACATTTATTCCAGACGTAGAATTTCAGCTTTTGGGTTAAAAACATAAAAGAATTAGGTGTTTTTCATAGTTGAGACTAAGACAGCTGTGACTGAAAATCCGGTTTACTCAAAATATTGATCTGTTCTGAGCAGGTTCAGCATTTCATCTTTTTTTTCTTCTTTTTCTTCCTAGCTAGAATGTCTCTAATGCTCTGACTTCTTTCTTTAAACTATATTTCAAGGAACAGGATCTGATGCAGGCTCTGCGAGTCATGGTGTTTGTAAGAATCCATTTGGCCTCCGCTCCCTTCGGCTGATGGATGCAGAGGCAGGGAACAGTGCGGAGAGAAGGGGTACCACGCTCACAGTGTTGTAAAGCAGACCACAGTGGTTTATTGTTGGAATATAACTCATATCTGAAACATGCCAGTGGGACATGGGAAGCTTGGGTCAGGGAGTTGCAGTCTGATAATTTTAGTTGGTCGAGTTTTACTGCTTCTGCATCAATATTAATTCATCTGATGATGACTGTGGAGAGTTTGTGTGCAGCTGAAGTATCTTCTTTCTCTGTGCTTTCCTCAATATTTCTCTGAGAGTAAAAGGCAGGTAATTATAAAGGCTATTTCGTATGACCACACTTCCCTAACACAGCATGGAGGTGTGATCTCACCTTAGGTCTGTCATCAGGGTAGCTGATCACAGTAGGCCTAGACTTGAATAGAATTATATAGAATAGTGTGCATTGCATTTTCCAGCTCTATTAACCAGTAAACTCTGGTTGAATATCTGGTTGGACTTTGGTGGTATTAATAGAAAAAAAAAATCAAATATTTCTGATTTTAGGAACTTTTCATTGATGTTAGTGTGGGCAAATGGAATGCCTCTGTCTTAATGGAAAACTGAAGTGGCTGAATGCTTGAAATTATCTGAGTAGAAGTTGGTTTATCTTGTGGTATTTCAAAAATGTATTTTAGAACCTGAACTGTATCCTGCCTGTGGTTTGTGGTGCGTGGTTGGTTTGTTTGTTTTTAAGGAACAAATCTTTTATTATTTTGACTAATAGCTTATCAGGCTACAGATATTTGTATAAATTGAAGGAAAGCTATGTTAAATATTTATTGTAACTGAGGTTTTCAATGGGACTTTCATGCTCAAATCACATTGTAATGCTTAGAAAACCCTCTCACACGTTCTGGTGTACAAAACAGCTCTGGCTACCCATGGACACATGTGAGCAAGTAAACACATGAGGCTGTTGTTAAAGTGAAAGGCAATTGAAGTGCTTGTTCTGTATTTCTATTTGAAGTGTGATGGGAAAGCAGGAAACTTCTACAGAGAGCATTACTTCATGTGGCATTAGGGAAGTAATTTGGATAAGTGTTTGACATATTGCTTGGCAAAGTGGAGTTATTGTAGCTGCGTGAATTCACTGGAATTCAGTTCTAACTGTATTTAGCTCTTTGTAGGTTTCTAAAAACATTATTGGTATGAAAACTAACAGATGTTAAATGTCTTGTAAGTGACACTTAAGAGTCTTGCAAGGTGCAACCCATCAATGTTGCTGTAATGACTGCTGTCCTCTGTTTTCCTTTAAAGTGAGCTTTCTGGAAAATGTGGTTACAGAATTATATAGTTTATTTTTCCCTTTATCATAATGAAAAAAAATCTGTATACTGCTTTTTGTTACAGGGAAAAGAATTTTAAATTGTCTGCCTGAGTTTGTGGATTGTTTGAAACAATGGAAATAAAGTGAATGATGACATTTACTTTTCTCCTAGACTTGTAAAGTCTGAGTTTTGGCAGACTTGCCAATTTGAATGACTTGGTTTACACACAGTTGGTTTTACATTATCGACTCCCTCTAGCTCATGAAAGTCTATAGTGCCAGTGATCTCTTGATTGCCTACCGTATCTCCAGCCTGTCCTCTTTTCTCCATCTTCTGCCTCAAAGTAAAAAATTAATAGCCCTGAGTTACTGTGGCTTATAAAATAAAAGAGATGCCATAAAGTAAATATGCTATTTGCTTAGGACTGCCATGCCTACATAAAAATTTACATTGCAATGGTAATACTTGACCCTTAATGTGTTTGGATTTTTGAGGCAGGATCTATGATCTTATTATTTCACTGGCACAGATAATAACTGACATTTTAAATAACAGACCACATAGAAAGAATGGCCCATAAATTAATCAGTCTTGGGACCATGCCTGTGAACTATGTGATAAGGATAATAGTATTTAAGGTTTCCTACACCTGTGCACTCCCTGGGATTGCAGGGTTATACAGTCTTCCTCTGAGTTCAGTTCTATATTAAGTTTTAAACTGTGGCTCTAGTAGTTGCTTCTCTGAGTAGTTGCTTTTCAGAGTATTGTCTTCAGTTGTTTTGTTATATATTGATTTCCTGGTTTTGTTTAAGTCTCTCTGTGCTATAAGAAACTATTTTTTTCCCACTGCCTGTGTATCTTTTCATAGTCATCAAGCCAAAGGCTTTTTGCAGCATGAACAGATTAAGCACAGTCATGTGCTGGTTTGTAACATGTCAAATGCAATGGAAGGGAAGAGGAAAGGAGACACTCTAGGGAAAAGGCATGATAAGATTTAAAACAAATTGATTTCAACTGTTATAATTTTACAGCAAGCAGAAAAACCACCAGCTCCTGATATTTTGCTCATGGTTTGCACATGGCACAGAATATATTTCCACAAAACAAATTTTGGCAGTTATGGCCACATTAACATTTTTCCAAAAGAACCATTGGAAGTTGTGAACAGTGCCAAACTCACTCTTCTGAATTGCACCATAAGCAACTATTGTAATGTCATATAGAAAAAACCTAATACACTTTCACATTGTTTACTACTGTTTATCTGCAGTCATCTTCTCTTCACTCCTTCCATCTTCAAGTGATGATGTGGGATGGAATAGGAAAATTCACTCTCTAAATGGTTGGCTCCAAGACTGGTGCTACAGGCAGGGCTTTGGATTTTTTGATAATGGTTGGTTTTATAAGACACCAGTCCGGACACTGTCACGTGGGAAAGTTTTATCTCGCAGGGGCGAAAGGATGCTGGGGCAGGAATTAGCTGGGCTCATTTGGAGAGCTTTAAACTAGGCTCGAAGGGGGATGGGGTTGTAGCTGGGCTTGTCCCAGTGGGGCTGCATTCTAAAACTGATGAGGACCGGGTGGCCTCCTATGCCCCTAGGGAGAAGCTGGTGTGCTCTGCTCGCTCCCTGAAATGCCTGTATACCAATGCGCGCAGCATGGGGAATAAGCAGGAGGAGCTAGAATCCTGTGTTCGGTCGGGAGATTATGATCTGGTGGCAATTACAGAAACGTGGTGGGACAGTTCACATGACTGGAATGTGGTCATGGATGGCTATGCCCTTTTCAGGAAAGACAGGCCAGCCAGGCGTGGTGGTGGAGTTGCTCTCTATGTGAGAGAGCAACTACAATGTACTAAATTCTGCCCAGGAGCGGATGACGAGCGAGTTGAGAGTGTATGGGTCAGGATCAAGGGGCAGGCTGGCAGGGCTGACACTGTTGTGGGTGTCTGTTACAGGCCACCAGATCAGGCTGAGGAAGTTGATGAGGCCTTCTATGGGCAGCTGAGAGTGGCCTCACAGTCACAGGCCATGGTTGTTGTGGGTGATTTTAACTTCCCTGATGTTTGCTGGAAGGACCATTCAGCCAGCCAGCCACAGGCCAGGAGGTTCCTCCAGTGCATTGATGATAACCTCCTCATGCAGATGGTGGAGGAGCCGACTAGGAGAGGTGCACTGCTGGATCTCATCCTCACTAACAAGGAGGGTCTGGTCGAAGCAGTAAGGGTTGAGGGCTGCCTGGGTTGCAGTGACCACGAGATGGTGGAGTTCAGCATCTTGTGTGGCAGGAACAGAATAGCAAGTAGAATTGCAACCCTGGACTTCAGCAGGGCTAACTTTGGCCTTTTCAAGCAATTGCCGGGGGAAATCCCATGGGCAAGAATGCTTGAAGGAAAAGGGGCCCAAGATAGCTGGGTGGCATTCAGAGATTGCTTCTTCCACGCTCAGGATCAGAGCATCCCCACACGTAGGAAGTCAAGGAAGGGAGCCAGGAGGCCTGTGTGGTTGAATAGGGGTCTGTTGGGTATGCTCAAGCAGAAGAGGAGAGTTTACAGGTCATGGAAGCAGGGGCTGGCCACTTGGGAGGAATATAAGGCTGCTGTTAGAGGATGTAGGAAGGCAGCTAGGATAGCCAAGGCCTCCTTAGAATTACAGCTGGCGAGAGGGGTCAAGGACAGCAAAAAGAACTTTTTCAAATACATAGCAGATAAAACTAATACCAGAGGCAATGTAGGCCCACTGATGAATGGGGTGGGTGCCCTGGTGGCAGAAGATACAGAGAAGGCAGAATTACTGAATGCCTTCTTTGTCTCTGTCTACTCTGCCGGAGGCTGTCCTGGGGAGCCCTGTACCCCTGAGACCCTGGATGAAGCCAGGTCAATGGAGGAGTTTGCTTTAGTCGATGAGGACTGGGTTAGGGAGCAATTAAATAGTCTGGACATTCATAAATCCATGGGTCCAGATGGGATGCATCCGCGGGTGCTGAGGGAGCTGGCTGAAGTCATTGCTGGACTGCTCTCCATCATCTTTGCCAAGTCTTGGGAAACGGGAGAGGTGCCCGAGGATTGGAGGAAAGCAAATGTCACTCCAGTCTTCAAAAAGGGCAAGAAGGAGGACCCGGGTAATTATAGACCGGTCAGCCTCACCTCTGTCCCTGGGAAAGTAATGGAACAGCTTGTCCTTGGTGCCATCTCAAGGCATATCAAGGATAAGAGGGTTATTAGGGGCAGTCAGCATGGCTTTACCAAGGGTAAGTCATGCTTGACCAACCTCATAGCCTTTTATGAGAATGTAACAAGGTGGATGGATGATGGCAGAGCGGTGGATGTGGTCTACCTTGACTTCAGTAAAGCCTTTGACACAGTCTCCCACAGCATCCTCACAGCTAAGTTGAGGAGGTGTGGTCTAGACAATAGAGTAGTGAGGTGGGTTGCAAACTGGCTTAGGGAGAAAAGCCAGAGAGTGGTAGTCAATGGTGCGGAGTCTAGTTGGAGGCCAGTATCTAGTGGAGTGCCCCAGGGGTCAGTGCTGGGGCCAATATTATTCAATATATTCATTAACGACTTGGACGAGGGAATTGAGTGTACTATCAGCAAGTTTGCTGATGACACTAAGCTGGGAGGAGTGGCTGACACGCCGGAGGGCTGTGCTGCCATCCAGCGGGATCTGGACAGGCTGGAGAGTTGGGCGGGGAATAACCTAATGAAATTTAACAAGGGCAAGTGTAGAGTCCTGCATCTGGGCAGGAACAACCCCAGGTTCCAGTATAGGTTGGGAGATTACATATTAGAGAGCAGTGTAGGGGAAAGGGACCTGGGGGTCCTGGTGGACAACAGGATGACCATGAGCCAGCACTGTGCCCTTGTGGCCAGGAAGGCCAATGGCATCCTGGGGTGGATTAGAAGGGGGGTGGTTAGTAGATTGAGGGAGGTCCTCCTTCCCCTCTACTCCGCCCTGGTGAGACCACATCTGGAATATTGTGTCCAGTTCTGGGCCCCTCAGTTCCAGAAGGACAGGGAACTGCTGGAGAGGGTCCAGCGTAGGGCAACGAAGATGATGAAGGGAGTGGAGCACCTCCCTTATGAAGAAAGGCTGAGGGAGCTGGGTCTCTTTAGTTTGGAGAAGAGGAGACTAAGGGGGGACCTTATTAATGTTTATAAATATATAAAGGATGAGTGCCATGGGGATGGAGCCAGGCTCTTCTCGGTGGCAAACAATGATAGGACAAGGGGTAATGGGATCAAGCTGGAACACAAGAGGTTCCACTTAAATTTGAGAAGAAACTTCTTCTCAGTGAGGGTGACAGAGCACTGGAACAGGCTGCCCAGGGAAGTTGTGGAGTCTCCTTCTCTGGAGACATTCAAAACCCGCCTGGACATGTTCCTGTGCGACCTCACCTAGGCGTTCCTGCTCCAGCAGGGGGATTGGACTAGATGATCTTTTGAGGTCCCTTCCAATCCCAAACATACCGTGATACCGTGATACCGTGATTAATTTATACCAACTCAACTCTCAACTCTCTCAGAGCTCCTGGTTTTTAAAGTTGATTTGACATTGATAAATAGAAGAGTGAAGAGTGAAAAATAAAATCATTTGGATTGGAAGACAAGCAGGTTCATATTCTGACATTATTTTGTATTGTGCTGCTGTGATGTGCATGGCAAAGGCATAAGGTCATGAGGCACTGGACTTGGGTACAATAATGTTACTCATATAACTTACTCTCCTTAGGAAAATTCAGACTCTTAATATTTAGACCTAGATCCATCTTGATTGCATTCAATTTACCAAACCCTTCCTTTCTGAAAGGAATCTGATGTAAACTGCTCATGTGGATTTATTTCCTCTTTAGTCAGTGGTGGGATAAAGACACTTTCAGGTCTTTCATGTCCTGATATCATCATTTGTCTTACTGATGAAACACTTGCTCCAAGTGCCTTGTCCTCCCCTCTGCGCTGAGAGGACAGGGATCCCAAAATGCTCGACAGTCAGCAGGTAAAGCAGAGGGACAAATTTCCCTATAGAAGAACAGTGATGTGACTGTATACTCAGTGCTACCACTGTTTAATATGGGGGGATTTTGTTTCAGTTTGTTTTTTTTTCCCTATAGGTCCATGAAGGATTATTGGAAGACAAGACTGCTCCCATAAATGTCAGTACCACCAGCAGTTCTTCTGAGAAAAGGAGTACTGATTTACGAATATACATGCTGTGTTTCCTGCCATTCATGATCCTCCTGGTCTTTATTCGTGACCTGAAGAGCCTGTCCTTCCTTTCATTGCTTGCCAATCTCTCCATGGCTGTCAGCCTGGTGATCATTTACCAGTATATTGTTAGAGTGAGTATAAAAAAGTTTCTTATCTTTTCCAATGTGGCAAGTTGTATATGTTGTGTGTGGTGGTTGGACTCTGATAGATACATACTGACTGACAATTCCGGAAAGGCAGGGTTATCTTGTATCTAATTGAGGCATCTTAGTTTAAGGAGTAGTCTCAGTACTTGGGACACATACTTTTGAAAGAAAGGATAATATTGGCACACTCAAGATAACAAAGTATGTATTGTAATGACTTGAAGTCTTTGAGTGGAAAAATATATGAATTTTGATGGGCTGCACACAGAATTCGCAGGGTTTTAATCTATGGTCAATCTTTTTGTTGCAATGGAAGAACAAATTCAATAACATTTATTTCTAGTGTTTCTCCGGTACAGTCAGGAAAAATTTAAGACTTACCCTTTAAGAATATACATTGCAGACTTCTATCTCCTGAGAAGTTGAATAGTTGCTGCATTTTCTGAATTGCTGCTGTTTTTCGTATTTGGAGGCATTTCGTAATGGAACAAATGAAACTGATGGCCGAAAAAAAATCACACGTAGAAACCTCTACATTTTTCTTTCTCATGATTTTTGGAAAGTGCTAGGTGATCGATGCTGTTGCACACACAGTGTAGATCAGTGATGAGTGCCCCTGCTGTTAGAGAAAACTTTGACACGAATGCCATGAGTGGGAAGCGGTGGATGAGGACGGACCAGAAAAGCCACTGAGAGGTGTTGGCTGGGTGAGGGAGCAGGAGAAGTTACATAGAAGAGACTGAGGGAGATAGAGAGTGATTAATTGCTCTGCAGGAGCTCAGCTTGTATTTAAAAGATTTTCTTTTACTGTCCCTTATGGTTATGAAGAATATCTGTGCAGCATGAAAGCAGATTAGAAAACGCAATGCTCTGAGAAGTTTGTGGAAGATTAAGCTTGAGTTGTGAGCTTTCCTTTTTGGTTTAATTGATGCTCACTCATATAGACCAGTGTAATACTTCAAATGGGAAAATTTCTGGTGTTAGTAATAGAATAAATATAGAATAAATATATCTGCAAGTGTCTGTGTGTGGGTGGGAAGGTGGCTACAAATTTGGGAGGAAAACCAGGGATTGCAAATAGCAATGTATATATGTACTGAGTTTTCTTTCCTATAGCATAAACGCATCAGTCAAAGTTGTAGGAGCATCTAATGTACTTTCCATAACACGTAACACTGTTCGCCTTTGTTTTCTTCAGGATATAGTAGATCCTCGGAAACTGCCTCCTGTGGTTGGCTGGAAGAAATACCCACTGTTTTTTGGGACTGCAGTATTTGCTTTTGAAGGAATTGGTGTGGTAAGTGCTTTCTACTGACTCTTTTAAGCACCTGAATCTGTGCTAGATGATGGGATACTGACAGTTTTACTCCTGTTGTTATTTTGTGTTTTTTGTTGAAGCACTAATCTCCCATGTTGATATGGAAAGGATTAATTTATCTTGTCAAATAAGGCAAAGGTTGAGAAAACAATATCCCCATCAGAGGGGAGTTTGGTGAATACTGATTGCTACTTGGATATTTAGCATCTTCCCATATTAGAAGAATGTCTTTAGTTCTGAATAGATTGAGACAATAGTGTGATAATAACTAGTATAATAAATGCTTTATAATAATTTAATACTCAGCTAATATGATGATACTATAATTATAATGATTCAGCAGCTCAGTTTTAGGTGATGAATGTGTAAAAATATAAATGCATCTTTATTTTCCTTTGGGACCACAGAAGACAAAGTAATTTATTAGAAATGTATTATTCTTCCTGCTTCAGACTTGTCTATAGATGTGACTTGACAGAGATGGAGATGATAAGGAAAAGGATAGACATTTCAGAATACTTTTTTGATTTGTGGTCTTCTGATAATGGACGTCAGTTCCTCATTGTTTCCTGAAGGATGTCAATTAAATAGATTTATCACTCTGAAAATTTGGGTTTTAAAAGTGGATCTTTTTAAATCTCTTATTCACTTATTATTGTTTCTAGGGGCTTTCTGATTGCATCTCACACTAGCAAAGTTCTCAAGTTAGCACTTTTGTTCCACATGGCATATTTTTAAAAATAGCTGGAGAGGCTTCTGGGAATGGTAGATCATAATGTCTTTAAACTGTCAGGAAATTGCTACATACACTTTATTTGTTACTAATATAATAATGTATTTCAGCAAGTGTTACTGTATGCTTTAAACTAAAAAAACAACCAGCCCACTTTCCCCCTCAAAAAAACCGAAACAACCCCAAAAAAACCCAACACAAACCAAAACAACCCCAAACCAGTATGCAATTATTGTTGACATAACACAGAAGAGTTTTCAATTCTCTTTTCGTCTCTGGAATTGTCAGCTCTGACTTAAACCAGAATAACCAGCTCTGACTTAAACCAGAATAACCTAATGAAATTTAACAAGGGCAAGTGTAGAGTCCTGCATCTGGGCAGGAACAACCCCAGGTTCCAGTATAGGTTGGGAGATTACATATTAGAGAGCAGTGTAGGGGAAAGGGACCTGGGGGTCCTGGTGGACAACAGGATGACCATGAGCCAGCACTGTGCCCTTGTGGCCAGGAAGGCCAATGGCATCCTGGGGTGTATTAGAAGGGGGGTGGTTAGTAGATCGAGAGAGGTCCTCCTTCCCCTCTACTCCGCCCTGGTGAGACCACATCTGGAATATTGTGTCCAGTTCTGGGCCCCTCAGTTCCAGAAGGACAGGGAACTGCTGGAGAAGGTCCAGCGTAGGGCAACGAAGATGATGAAGGGAGTGGAGCACCTCCCTTATGAAGAAAGGCTGAGGGAGCTGGGTCTCTTTAGTTTGGAGAAGAGGAGACTAAGGGGGGACCTTATTAATGTTTATAAATATATAAAGGTTGAGTGCCATGGGGATGGAGCCAGGCTCTTCTCGGTGGCAAACAATGATAGGACAAGGGGTAATGGGATCAAGCTGGAACACAAGAGGTTCCGCTTAAATTTGAGAAGAAACTTCTTCTCAGTAAGGGTGACAGACACTGGAACAGGCTGCCAAGGGAAGTGGTGGAGTCTCCTTCTCTGGAGACATTCAAAACCCGCCTGGACATGTTCCTGTGCGACCTCACCTAGGTGTTCCTGCTCCAGCAGGGGGATTGGACTAGATGATCTTTTGAGGTCCCTTCCAATCCCAAACATACTGTGATACTGTGATACTGTACCTTGCTGTTGTATTATCACTGCCAGAAGAGCTGAATAGGAAAATCTTTTAACTGTTATGATGTTACCAGAGTGTTTTCACACACGGGAGATGTGGATCTGGTGACTGTGAATCTCCATTTCTCACACTGTTCTGGACTGTTTCTCAGACTGTGAACTGGCTGATGCAGAGTTTGGGCTGATGTAGATCTGAGTGCATCTGGAAGTCTTTCCTTTGGTCATCTGGAAGTTCTGTCATAGGAATCACAGAATCACAGAATAGTTGGGGTTGGAAGGGACCTCTGGAGATCATCCAGTCCAACCCACCTGCTAAAGCAGCTTCACCAGAGCAGATCACACAGGAATGTGTCCAGGTGGGTTTGAATGTCTCCAGAGAAGGAGACTCCACAACCTCTCTGGGCAGCCTGTTCCAGTGCTCTGGCACCTCAAAGAAAATAAATTTCTCTTCATGTTTAGATGGAACTCCCTGTGCTTCAGTCTGTGCCCATTGCCCCTCATCCTATCATTGGGCACCACTGAAAGGCGTCTGGTCCCATCCTCTTGACACCCACCCTTGAGATATTTATAAACATTGATGAGATCCCCTCTCAGCTTCTCTTCTCCAGGCTGAACAGACCCAGCTCTCTCAGTCTCTCCTCATAAGAAAGATGCTTCAGACACCTTATCATCTTCATAGCCTGCCACTGGACTCCCTCCAGTAATTCCTTATCCTTCTTAAACTGGGGAGCCCAGAACTGGACACAGTGCTCCAGATGCATCTTCACCAGGAAATCAGCCATTTGTCTGGGGTTGTTTGATGTCTACAGGTCTGGGGCAGAAAAAGCATTCTCAGTGAATCAGGCAGATGGGACTGTACTAAGCTTAAATTGTATAGTCTGGGACAGACTGCACATACTGCCTGTGGGTAAATGCTTGATACACATCCCAGGTGTGTCTGCTGTGCTGTACCTGAGCAAATCTCACGTGTGTATTTGTAGCCAGGAAATGGGAGTCCTGTGACATTTGGTAGAGGTGGTTTATTGAATTATAGGCAGGGAATTGATTTATGGTAATTATTTTCTGGCACATTAGATCCCACATTAGACAGCTCCTTGAATTTACATCAGCAGTAGTAACACAGTAGAAGGACTGTCCAGAGCATGGTGCTTGATTGAATCCCTGATTGTTACTAATGACATCTTTCAGAACTCCAAACTTTTTTCCTTCTTTAATTTAAGAGCTTATAATGTAGGGTTCATTTGAAGTGTGCCTTTAAAACATAGAAATACTGCTTGATATTTTTAAATATTAACATTATACGCTTACTGCATTTATTTCTGTGAAGGCTGTCTAAATTTCTTACTTGATCATAATTTACTTATTCTTTGAAGCAAATGAAGAGTGCATTTTACTTATGCATGTGTTTGAATTGTTGTGGTAAGGAAAAAACCCTCACCATTTAATTAGATCAGCCCCTTAGTCTCTCTCTGACTCAAAATGGATTTATCTGATCTTGATCTTGTTGTGAGAGTCTTGATTTTAGATTTTGTTCTGAATGACTTGCAAATAACACTTAATACTGTGAAGCTATCTGAACATTGCATTATAAACAGAAGCCTTAGGTCTTAATTTTATCAGAAAAGTTGATGATGGTTGATTCATTTTATGCAATAAGTTGGCCTTAAACAGGTCTCATTTTTGCTTTTTCTTTATTCCAAACATACGTTATCCTAATTCTCATCTGAGAGCTGCCAGATTACTGAATGTTACAAACAGGGACAGCAAATGAAATTCTGAGTTTTTTGGGCTGGTGAAGTCATCTTAGGCAGAACCTGTCAAGAGAGGAAAAATACCCTCAAGTGTGTTTTTTCTACCACTGTTGTTCTATGTAAAATGGTCTTTCCTGCCAGGAACACTTAATGATGAACAATTCGAGTAGAGGAGTAAATGATCTATAAAGCACAGTATAAAACAGTACACTTTACACATAGCAGTCAGGAGGATTTATTTTCAAAGATACCTAATTGATTTTGTTTTTAGTAATAGGGGAGTGACTAATGTAGAGAGAAAGTAATTGGTAGTTCCTAATGCCATGCTCATTATGGGAACATGTTTGTCTGGTGTCTTTGAACCAAATAATAGGCTGCAGGGAAAATACTTTATCACTGATTTTTTTTTTCCATGCCATTCTTCCAAAAAGCTTTTTATATATTGTTTTTTTTTTTTTCTTTTAGTTTAGCACTTAAAATATTACTGTAGTTCTTAAGTAACTCTATTAAAATTAGTGAGACTTAATTAAACAGAGAAGTCTAAAGTCCTGTTCACTATGGGGAATGTGATGCAGGGAGATGCAGTGATTCAGCAGATTCCTGGTAGGATTTTCATCTTGCGCCTGAGAGAGCATATTTCCTCTTTTAGATGGTGAGCATTTGAACATGGGTTTTGGTTAAAATCCTTCGTTAGTTTAGGACTGATTAGCTGTCCATGAGTACTAAGAAAATCAGCAGTGTGGAAGTAATTTGGAGTGTTGTTGCCTTGGCTGTAGTCAATCCCTGGATGAATAGACTTTAAGAACCTTAATTTTACTGCCTTGTGTCTGTAATAACCAAAAGAGGAAGAGTAGCCTGTTTATAGTTGAAATCTAGAATCTCAGATAAACCAAGGCAGTGCCTAGAAACTAGTACTTGTGTAATACTGAGAACTAGTTAAACATTTCATCAGCTAGTGTTATAAAACTGTTTTCAGATATTTTCGTTAGAAGAAAAATAATTAATATGATGAATCAATTATATGAATATGATGAATCATGCTGTTCATATCTGCCTGTGAGATCAATCTGAACTCTTATTTGGTGGCAGATTTGAATAGTTTTGTCATTTTGCTGGAATCCAGGCAAGTTGTTCCTTTGTTGCTACAACTACCACAGCAGAAATAAGGTGCTGATTAATGTTAATGCATGCTGAACTCTGAGCGTGCTTGTAACAGGATTAAAAAGTACTGCAGTCTGTTCCTTGTGCCGTTCATTGCTTTGGTCCTTGTTTGACTTGTCTGTAAAAATGGGGTCACTGCTGATGGGTATAAGGTTCCTGTTGCAAAATGTGTCTGTCTGGGCAGCCAGGTGGTAACCGCTGTGTGCGAACAGGAGGACTTGGCAGTGGGGGAACCCGTGATCCCTGAGCATTGAGTTCGCAAACAGCACCTGAGAGCTCAGTGCTGTCCATCTGGTGGTGATCACTCATCATGTTGAGGGTTGGTTGGGGGGTTTCAACACTTGTAAGTTAAGATTTTAAGATCATCAGGGTGACCTTGTGGAAATTGTGTTGACTACTGGCATCAATACAGTTTGTGGAACAGTAGTGGCAGCAGAAATGCAGTACAACAGACCGTTTAAGGTACTCGGTTTTGTTTTAAAGTGAAAATTTTGGTCCAGAAGGCAATACTATGTTGATTAGGAGATAGAGAAAGTGTTTATTCAGGCCTCAGTGCACCTTTTTGAGTACAGGGCTCAGCTGGGGATAGGAGAATCGGCCGCTTCTCGCACTCTGTGCTTCAGCTTCTCTCTGTCCAATGGTATCCTGTCCTGTATCAAAAATAGCGTGGTCAGCAGGACAAGAGAAGCGATCCTTCCCCTGTACTCTGCATTGGTGAGGCCACACCTGGAGTATTGTGTTCAGTTCTGGGCCCCTCAGTTCAGGAAAGACATTGAAGTGCTGGAGCGGGTCCAGAGAAGAGCAACACAACTGGTGAAGGGACTTGAACACAAGACCTATGGGGAGAGGCTGAGGGAGCTGGGGTTGTTTAGTCTGGAGAAGAGGAGGCTTAGAGGTGACCTCATCACTCTCTATAACTACCTGAAGGGAAGTTCTAGCCAGGTGGGGATTGGTCTCTTCTCCCAGGCAGTCAGCAACAGGACAAGGGCACATGGGCTTCAACTCTGCCAGGGGAAATTTAGGCTGGATATTAGAAAGGAATTCTTTGCAGAGAGAGTGGTCAGGCATTGGAATGGCTGCCCAGGGAGGTGGTGGACTCACCGTCCCTGGAGGTTTTTAAACTGAGATTGGACATGGCACTTAGTGCCATGATCTAGTCAATGGACTAGAGTTGGACCAAAGGTTGGACTTGATGATCTCTGAGGTCTTTTCCAACTCAGTCAATTCTGTGATTCTGTGATTCTGTCTGTGGGTTCCCTGTGCCAGATGTGCTGCCCGGCAAATCACAGGGCTGGTGTTCAGGCCACAGAAAAGTACCAACAATATTTGAATACAGGAGCTGCAGGTGATGTAATGGAGTGAAATGTGTCTTTCACAGAACATGTGACATTATATTTTGTAAGAACTATGTTCAAGAGCCTCATTCATTTTCCAAAGGTGAGTAGGTCTGTTTTCTCTAATGAATGTGAGATTTTTGTTAGTGAATTAAAAAGTAACTTCAGACTGTGCTCCTCAGTGTGCCCAAAATGTGGTTAAACCTCTTGAACATACTTTTCAGAAGGATATAAAACCTTCAGGCTCGGCTATGTCTGTAGCATTACCGTGTGCAGGTAATAGCTTTGCATAATGTTATGCTTATATAATAGCAGTTACCCTTAATGAATATTTTGCAGTGAAAGTCTGGTTGGCTTTCTCATTCGAGGTATAAAATCCAAATCCAAATGTGGAAGTGATATATTAATATAAGCTTCAGGGGAAAGGAGGATGAAATAGATTCATAACGTTTAAACAAGAAAGATAATTTTTCTTCTCCGTTACACAGAAATATGCAAAGTTAAGTATGGTTTCTAGAATTGAATATGTTCTTTTTTTTCTTTCTCTGTTGAGTGCTGCAGACTGATTAGTCTAGTGAAGAGAAACTGTTACTTTCCAACATTAATTTCAGGTTTGGAAAATAAAGCTTCTGATATTTTAGCCTCTTACTTGAAATTATCTATTCAAACTGCTTTTGAACTTGGATATCACAGCTTTGCAGTAGAAAGTGGATTGGTATTTGTATACCAAAAGGCAGGCTCTGGAATCACATTAGGCACCAGCTAACCAATTTCGGGAGATTTAAAAAAGAGAAAATTAAGTGGATTATCATTTTAAAATGTTGTTATTTGGATTTTGAAAGTGGTGCAGATGAGCTTGTTAGGTCTGTGGCTTTGAGATAAAAGCCTCTCATTGTCAAAAATTATTTTGCCAGATTCGTTTTATCTTTCTAAAAAAATTAATGAAACCCAATGGCACTCTTCTGTTGTCTTTAAGACCAGAAAGGATATGTCAGAAACAGACATTTAACAGGTAACATGACATCATCTAAATCTGCTTGGGACATTTCTAGACAGAGGTCTATCAATTTAATTAGTGTTCTTCTGAGATATGCAAAGACTTGTATCATCCAGTTGTAACAGATGTGAGTTTTCAGAGGATGTTTTTGCATTTGGACACCCCAGTGTAGGTGACTGGATTTGCTGACTGTGGACATGACCTTCTCCTAAATGTACATGGTGAATGTGGACTTGAAATGCCACATCTGCAAGAGGCGTGTTGTAGGTACTGTGCAAAATTGCTTGGTTTGAATGTCTTCTGGAGATGATTAATGTAAGAGAGGAGGAAAAAGGTTATGGGCAAATGTGTAGAAATGGAGAATGTTGTTAGAGGTAGCTGATAAAATGTTGTATGAGAAACTGTAAAAAGTTCATTGTCTTCCATAATCAGATCAATGTTGATAACATCTCAGGCAACTTGATATTACCTCTTTACCGAGTTAAATATTGCTTATTGATATTGTTGTACTTCCTAAGTGTAGAAAAGCTTCCTTTTACCCTGGAGAGCCGTTTGGCTGTCCATATTCCAACTTTAATACTTCCTATATTCACGGTGAACCTTACTAACACAAACAAAGACCCATGAGTATAACTTTCTTTCAGGCTCAGCAGTTTTCAGAAGTTAGTGTTCTGTAATGGGAACTTGGCTTCTGGATTTAGTTATTTTGTATAAACCTTTTACTGTAAAAATTGATGTATAGTCATCATTTAGCTTGCATCTTTCCTTGGGTAATAGAAGTCGCCCTTTTATTTTCAATCATTAGGGATCTGGTAAGACAAGTCAGATTTTTTTATTGTACTTGTAAAAAAAAAAGTGAGCTTTAAAAGTGAGCTTTAAAAATGTATCTGAAAGTGATGGAATAAAAGCTTGTTGCTCAAATATTGTGTAAGACTTCTCTGTACGGTGAAAGAGGAGATGAAAAAGGACAGGCAAACAGAATGGAGCAATGTAATAGAAATATGTTATGATCATTATTTAACTTTGAGAAACCATCCTCCTTGTGCAGACAGTTCCCCAGTACGCTGTAGGCTTGTAGATCCACCTCTCAGGGAACGAATGAGTTCTTTGGGACCTTCTACAGACCAGTATGAATGGGCCGGGCCTGGCCTGGGCTGCACTGGTTTACTGAGAATTCAGTCTTCTTTCTTTGTGGATTAAGTAGTAGAATTTATGTTTACATACCATGAATACCTTCGATATCAGCATCTTCTGCTTTTTTGCTTTGAATTGAGGAGGGGTTTATTTTGTTGCAGTAGGACATGATTACAGGTGTTTTGTTTTGTTTTCTTGAGCAAATGCTGATTAATACATTGGTTTTAATTTTCCAAAATTCTTGGCTTGTCTGTACCTTAAACTAATGAAACCATCTGTATAGCTGTCTCCTCTACCTGAAACACTTATTTTAAGAGGGTAAGAGATGGAGGATTGCTTCATTCTTGCCATTTCAGTGGTATTTCCTGAAAAAGGGAAAGATGACCATATCTATTTAAACATTAAGCACGTCTGCTATTAAGTTATCCGGTACAAGATTAGTTTGTAGTGGCCATGACAATTAAATCAAAGTTTATCTGATTATCTGCGGGCTGAATTCTCATGTGGTTGTTGTTTTTTGTTGTCCAGTCATTTAAAACGTAGAGATTTCTGATTAGAATTCGACAGTCCCCTGCAGCTTAGTTGTAGAAAGACTGAATGTAGCAGGATATTCAAGGCATGGAGTGAGGAGATGACGGTATTACCGGGGGATGTTCATACCTACTTCATGCAGCTTGAAATGAAAAGGAAGATATGAAAGATAAGAAAGATGGGGAGACATACTTTCTAGCAGGACCTGTTACGATTGGACAAGGGGTGATGGTTTTAAACTAAAGGACGGGAGATTCAGGCCAGACATGAGTAAGAAATTTTTTACACTGAGGGTGGTGAAACCCTGGCCCAGGTTTCCCAGAGAGGTGGTGGATGCCCCATCCCTGGAGACATCCCAGGCCAGGCTGGACGGGGCTCTGAGCAACCTGATCTGGGTGAAGATGTCCCTGCTCATGGCAGGGGTTGGACTGGATGAGCTTTGAAGGGCCCTTCCAACCCAAACTATTCTATGATTCTGTACTTTGCATAATGGTTGATGATTAGCCAGCTTGTTTCAAAGATTTGATTATACTTCTTTGCCAGTAAAGTATGAGTACTTTTGAGTTTGTTTGGTGAATGAAAGGAGGATAGATTATGCTTGTTTTGTAAATGAAGAAACCAAAGGTTGATATAATAGTTATTGAAGGAATCAAGTATTATTAATAAGTTTCAAGGAAGATAGTAGTCACATGCTAGTGTCTCAAAGACGATAGGAGGACCTCTATGAAGCAGGTGACAGAGAAAAAGATGGAGAATTTATTCAACTGAGGAGGGACAAAATGATGGAAAATGAGAAATTATGAAAAGGTTCAGTTTTGTCTAAAATAGCTGATTTCATAGGTCTTTAGGGCTATGACAAAGCACTAGTGTGAACTGAGGGAGAAACAGCGTGAATGAAACAGAGCATGGAAATAAGAAGCAGGGAAAAGATCTATTAAAAAAACTGAAAGTTTTTTTAAACTCTGAAACTTAACTCAACTCATGGATCTCACAATTCTCTCACCTCCAGCATTCTGCCCCTGGTGACCTTGCTTCGGAGAGGTTATCCCCCTAAGTTTCCCCTGACCATAGAATTTCCCATCACTAGTTTGTGCCGTGGTTGTGTATGTGGTGACAGCTTATAGGTCTGAAGGGTGTGGGCGGTATTGGGCTGGATTAATGATCCTGCCTGTGTGCTTGTTTGAACAAGCACAGAGCAAGATCAAAGCCTTATTGTGAGATACCGAACTGATGCAACTTCCCTGTTGAGAGAAGATGTTATAAGTGTTGGACAGAGAGAGACAATCAGAGGTGTGATATTTTTTTTCTTTCAAAGCTATTCAGTCATCTAGGTAGGATGTTAGCTTTTTAAAAAAAATCATTTAAAAGAATTGAAGAGTGAAATTAATGTCTGACTCCAGAAAAAGGGACAAAACCCCCATATTCAGCTTCAGTGTTCCAAAAAGGACACAATAAAACTAAAACTAAAAAGCATTAGTGAAAAGAACCTTCTCTCTTTTGCGTTCAGTTAAAACGTTCATTTTTTTGGTAGTCATTGCGATAGGGACTGTACAGGGACTGAAAAGCAATTCAGAGTGAAAATTTATCCAGCAGCTGCCCAACAGTGACACGGTGTCAGAACAAGCACTGGCTCAAGTCATACCTCCCGTCAGCCTCTTGTCTCCTTATAAACACTTCACAGATCTTCTGGATCCTGGTGAAATTTAACAGCTTAGGGAGCAGGGAGTTTGTGTAATATATGTGTAATTGGTTGTTACTTGGCTTCATGTTAATCCTGTGAGATACGCAACATTTCAACTTGTCTGGAATAGGTGATGTTGTATAATGTATAAGACCTGGCTCAAGTTCTTTCCATAATTTCTTTGGAGATGCATTCTGCCAAGGGAAGCATCTCCTGCAGTGACAACAACTGGCTTGAAACACCTCCTGCTGCTCAGAAGGAGCATCTGGGCCTGGGAAGGGACACGCTCACCTGGACTGGGTGATGCAGGAAAGGCCGCATTAGCATCCTCATCTGTTCAGCCTGGAGGATGATCTAGTCCTGGTACTAACTCAAGGTTAAGCAGAGAGAAATTAGCATTTTAAAATACAGTTTCTTATGGCTACCAAATCCAACACTGACTAAAAGCATGGAAAACTGTATTGGTTGGTAACTCAGCATCATTCCCTGCTTAAATCAATGGAGCTACTTGTTAGCTTGGAGAGGGCTGCATGCTTCAAGATCTAAGTATGTTAATGTGTCTTTGGCTAATGATACTGTTATCCTCTATTTCTCTTTACAACCTTCATTAACAATGAATTTAAGGAAAAGACATGCAATGTTAAAGTGAGGTTGATGATGCAGGAACACGCGTTTAGATGTAGTATGTTTTATTTTGACCTACTCGTTAGTGTGCAAGAAGCGACATCATTTAGCTTAATGAGTGAACTTGATTTAATGGATAGTTAAAAAGCTGGAGTTGGTGTGCTTAAGAGAATTGTCCTATAATGTTGTTTAATTATTTTTTAAATAAATCCTTGTTTTCTTGGACAAATGTGGGTCTTCAGACTGATTGGCTTTAAATGCAAAAGGTAAAAGATTGCAGTACAGTTAGAAATTTAAAAAAATATATATTTGAATGCTTCCTTTGGGCTCAAGCACATTGAACAGAGTTTGTGCCACTGGTTCTTTGCTTTCCTTTATGAACTAGGTTTCAGATAGACAATTGTATGATAATCTCGTCTGCCTGTAAAAAGAAGTTCGTTAAAATGTGAAAAGGTTAAAAACTAAAACCAATAAACAACCATAGTTATAGGTTGCCTGTGAGGAATTGTGAATGGTACTTGCTCTTTATTA
Source organism: Streptopelia decaocto (assembly GCF_964273445.1). NCBI lineage: Eukaryota > Metazoa > Chordata > Aves > Columbiformes > Columbidae > Streptopelia > Streptopelia decaocto. The sequence continues at coordinate 200,862,000 of NC_138663.1, forward strand.
TATTGATTTCACGTTACTTCAATTCACATATTGATGTCTAGATTGGATTTCTCATAATAATCACTTTTTCAATTTTTTCATGTATGGCCTATGGGAAATCATAGCATCCTGCTGGAGGTAACAATATATGTCCACAGAACCACAGAAAAAATAAGTTGAAAAGGACCTCTGGAGGTCGTGAAGTCCAAACTGCTGCTCAAAAAAAGATCTACCTTCTGTTGGATTGGTTTCCTCAGAACCCAATCCAGCTGAGCTATGAAAGTATCAGAGAATGAAGGCTCTCAGTCCCTCTTGGTAGCCTGTCCCAGCAATTAGCTGTTCTCTTCATAAAATTATTTTTCCTTATGTCCAACTGAAAATTCCCCTTGTTGCAAGTAGTGACTGTTGCTGCTCATTCTTTGACATTGCACCTCTTAGAAATCGGCTTGGTCTTCTCTGCAAGCCCTCTCTTCCTTTGGTTAGCTGAAGACTTCAAGGAGGTTCCCTGCCCTCACCTTCTCTGTGGCCTGAATTACCTCAGCTGTTGGCCTCTCGTGCTCCAACCTGCTTGCCATGTTGACCTCCCTCAGCTGGACTTGCCCCATGTGTCAATGTCTGTCTGGTACTGGGTGACCAAAACTGGGCATGGTATCCAGGTGCAGTTTCTCAAGTGCCACAGAGAGGAAGAATCACTTTTTGGCCTGCTGCGTGTTCTCTTGCTGGTGTGGCCCATGTGCACGCCAAGCCTGCATAAATGTGGGCTGTTGACTCCTGTTCAGCTTCTTGTCTGCCAGGATGTCCTGGTCCATGTCTGCTGAACTGCACCCTAGCATGATAGTCCTCATCTTCTGCATGCCGTTACTCTGTCCAGTGTTGAGGATTTCGCTTTTGTCTTTGAGCTCCATGAGATCTCTCTCTGCCCAGTCCTCCAGCTCACTGAGGTCCCTCTGAACTGACGCTCTACTCTCCTTTGAATCAACTGTTAGTCCTAACATAATGCCATCTACCACCATGTTAAGGGTATGTTCTATTGCATCACCCAGGTCATTAACAAGCATCACCCCTCCTATCAAACCTGCAGGAGCAACGTAAGTAACCAGTCTCCAGTGGAACTTGGTACCTTTTGAGCCCACTAGTCTGGACTGTTTTTCACCCAATTTATACTCCTGGCATCCAGTCCCTCTCTTGTCTAATTTTATTATAAAGGATGCTGTGGGATCTTGCTTCGATGACCTTCCCTTTGTCCATAAAGCCAATTGTTCCATGCGAAAGGGCCATGAGATTGGCTAAGTGTGATTTATCCTTGATAAATCCATGCTGGCTTGGCAATTCAGAGCGCGCTTTGTGCTGGTGAGGTGACTGCTCTGAGGAACGGACACCTCATAGTCCCTGTGGTTTGGATGGTTTCTTCCCTCAGGAGTTTGTCTTGGACAAATCCCCTGACATGCCAAGGGTGGCCACTCCGGCTGTGCAGGGGCCCTTGCCCTGCAGCAAGTCACCCCCTCTGCTATTCAGACCCAGCAGTCTCGTGCAATCTTGAGCAATGTCTCCAGGTCTCCTGTGCATCCCTCCCACAGCAGCGACCGTGGCCACTGCCTCGCTCCTGGTTGCTGGAGCTCCCGAGGGCTCAGGTCCTTGGGAGGCTGGACCCAAGTCCCTTTGCTACCTCAGCGTTTCCTGCTCAGCAGCAAAACTCCAGTGCTGTCTGTTGGCTCCTGATGCTGCTCACTCACCTCCCAACACTGCTGGGTGCTGCGTGCTCCTTCCTCCTCCTCTGCTCTCTGGACAGGCCGTGGGAGCTGTTCTGCATTTGATACAAAGCATTGTGTATGTGCAAAATGTCATTACTCATAACAGTTATTTATTTAAATCTAGTGCAGTCATTAAAATAAATATGTTTAGATGACTTTCTTTCAGAATGGCCATAGCCAGTGTTTGTCATACACATGTAACACTTTGCTATTTCAACTGAGGAAGTAGCCAAAAAGTAGGAAGTTTCTTTCTCTTCAGCATTTTTATGACTAGCCTTTAGGGCTTTTTCTTTGTCTGAAAGAAGGCATCATAATGAGCACTCCCGTAGTCTTTGACTTGAGCTCACTCTGTGAAACCACAGAAGTTTTTTCCTCCATTAGCAGTTTCCTACAGATTGCTTTTGCCGTCCTTCAGAGGGCCAGGTGGTCTCAAGGATCCCTCTCCTGCCAGGAGTCGTGGTGAAACAACACAAGATTTATTTTCGTGGCTGGCATGTGTGTCTGAGTTCATTACCCTCCTTCTGCCAGGAATGTAAGAGGTGAATGCTGGAGACTCTGGAAATCAAATCCCTGGGCCAGTGAAGTTACTAAGTGATTCCTGGTATCTATAAGCTGGGCAAGTGATGGCCATTAAACCTCTGCAGAGATAATGCAGCTTGGAATAAGATCTTACTGTAACAACTTACGCTTGTTAAGATTCCCAGAAGTGGTAGAACACGGTAGAACTTATACAGAAAATATTTTCCATTTATAATCACTAGAGAATTAACAGATACACGTTCAATGAACGTTTTTATTACTGGTCCAGGCCCAAATGCTCTCTGTTTGTAGGAAGTCAAGAATGGGAAAACTCAGGAGAAGGGAAAAATTGCCTGTAATTTGCATCATTCAAAGCTCTTAATAAGGAGATGTGTGAAAACAATCTAATTACAACTGGGGACAAAAGAATCTGAAGTGCCATCTGTCCTACCTGGCAGTTTTTGATGAAAAATGTAAAAAGATGACTCAATAGGTACCATACAGACAGAACCTTAGTTTATTTAGAGGAAGGACCATATTTTTGTCTGTGTGGCAGTAAAGTAATACTTTAGTATTATATTACTAAAGTAATACCACATGTCTCCTTTCATATTTTTTTCTGCTGCTCAAGACTGTAATTTAAAAATTGATAGAAGTTGTTAAACTCTTTTTGGTTTAAATTTAGTATTCTTCATCAGATTAAGTTACAGTGCAAGCTCAAATTGCTTTCTGGAGGAAAACTGTCAGCTGTGGAGGCTCTGAATTATATAAAGAAGATCCTCAGTTAAAATTTGTAATGTCTTTTAATTGAAGATGAATGAAAATTTGGAAATGCCTCCAAATGTGCATATTTTTTTGTTCCCAGGTATAAAATGACTTCTTCAGGATTGCTGGTGTAGGAGAAATACAGCAATGTGGGATGGATTGGCAGTGGTGATACTCAATGATAGTCAGGAAGAGAATATAATTGGGTGACCAGGAGGAAAGGAATGATTGCCCTGTAGAAAAGAATATGGCAACATTTCAAATATACCAATTTGTTTGTTAGCGGATGAGACCTGTTTTTTTCATAACTTACACTGGGTCAATTGAAAACAGTAAATATTCAGTCATTTAAAAAGCAATTTTGTGTGATGGGCAGTAGCTTTTACAGGTCAACCCTGTTGCACCGAAACTGTTCTGTCTGTATTAGGTTTGATGTGTTGACAAGCGATGACAAGCTTGTTTAATTACAGCGACATACTGTTAATCGAATATAACCTGCATGTCTACTGGAAGATAAGCTGAACTGCAGTCTTTATTCCACTGAGTGTTTTGACCAGCTCTTCATTATTGATCTTCGTTAGAGAAACTTAGACATTTTACATATAAGTAGGCATACAAAATTAGGTGGTTTAATCTTGAACGATATTGAGTATCTGAGATGAGTGTGCAGTTCTTCTGAAAGAGGTAGGAAAACTGCTTCTCTGGGAGCATCCACATGCCTTCAGTTTCTCTCTTAATGAAGACATAAAAAGATCTGTTACACTGATGAAATTCAAGGTGGGATGAGCAGCATGTGGCTTGTTATTTGCATTTCCTGCCTTGCCTGGAGATTTTGTGTTGGTGACTGAAAACTTAAGCTGGAACTTACTAAGTGTATTATTCTGTGCATAGTATTGTACATGTAAAAGGGGAACTCTCCGGCATGCGGTGATGGTTGTAATGCCCGTATCTTCACCCTGAAGTGATGGCAAGCCCAGCAAACTCACTTGGCTGTAGTTCAGGCTCAAAGTACCTGCACTACATTTAGGTAAAGCTTAGTGGCTCTGTCACTGTCAGCACAGAGTACGGGTACGTATTCTGGTTGTCTTAGGCTCGAGGGTCCCTCTCCTTGGGAAGAGCTGAGGCTGCTGAGCATGAGCTTGTGTGTCAGCCATGCACATGGTAGGTTCGTCTGTGATGGGAACTGACAATGCAGACATTCCTAATAAAAACAGGAGAATTATCCTTGGATTCTGAACAATTCTGTTACAAAAAAATTCACGTTAATCGTATTGCCTGTGTATTTCTTCTGGGCACCATAAGTTTCTCTTCTCAGTTTTTCTAACCTATAAATATTGCTTTATATTTCCACACTGATGCTGTTTTCCAACCAAGATAGGTGCTTCTCAGTAACTGAACTTTTCTGTTTGGTGCATAAAACATTGTGATCTTCCAGACTGTGAGACATTATTGTTGAGTAATCTTATTTATTAATAAAATCACCTAAATTCTTGAAATTGGCTTTGAAAGGGGAGAGAAAAATAGTTTTACTGTGAGGACATAAAATGTGATTGATTCTCCCTCTATTTCCAGGTACTCCCATTGGAAAACAGAATGAAGGACAGTGCACGTTTCCCACAGGCGCTGAACATTGGCATGGGAATAGTCATGACCTTGTATATCTCCCTGGCCACTCTGGGCTATCTGCGCTTCGGGGATGAAATCAAAGGCAGCATTACTTTAAACCTGCCACAAGATATATGGTAAGTGTATATGTGACTTAACACCAGTAATCTAGAAGGCAAAAACATGGCAAGGGTTATTATTATCAAAACTGAGATTTGGGCCTTTATTATTATTATTATTATTATTATTATTATTATTATTATTATTATTATTTTATTTCCCGTGGTTTTGGTTTTTGAGGCATATTGCTCATGATACGTATTTTCAAACAGTACTGCATCCATTCTGGCTAGATATGCATCTGAAAGGGAAAATAGTTCTGTTTGTAATATTACATGTTGTTGTTCATTGTTAATACGATTAGTGAAAAGTTCGTTTAAAATGGTAGATCTGGGTTTATTTGTCCCTTAAGAGAAGTGCCCTTGAAAGAGGAGGAAGGAGAGCAATGTGGTATATAAGATAAAGTTGCTCACTCACTCCTGCTTTTTTATTGCGCTCATGCAAGCAACAGGATGAATTTTATTCTGCTGTAATATTCTGCTTTATTCTGCAGCCCTGCTGTCTAGCAGGCCTGTTCGAATAAGAGTTTTCAAATAGCTCTTGGCTACAGTGCAGATGTGGTGATCAGATGATATTTATCCCGATGGCTTTATAGACCTAATGCAAAGAAAGAGATAATAAAAGTGATGGAAACTGGTGTTCTATAAGGTGGAGAAACTGGCATTATGAGTTTAATAACCTCAGAGCTGCTCAGGGCACATATATAGCGATAACAAAGTCATCTGTTTTTGTCTCCCCCTGGATGGTATAATTCCCCAGAGCACCAAACAAAATTAGAAGCAGAGGCAGCTGGGTGGTAGGGCCATGGGTTGTGATGTACGAGGCCATTGCTGTGCGGTTTACCTGGCACGGGACCAGCGAGCAAATGTGTGCAGTTAACAACACTGGCAAGACAAATTTCCAGCGAACCACAGGACAATATCTTGTTATTTAGTCCTCACATAAAAAACAAGCAGCTGGATTGAACTAGAGAAGTGCAAGGAACCAGCGAGTTTTTTAAAGAAAGTGACCATGTGAAAGACCCTGGAATATAGCTAAGCGGTGAGACTTGGCTTATGTGTTTAATTCCAGCTGGACAATTCCCATTTTAAAAATAAGCTTTTCCTGATAAAATCAAAATTCTGCTGCTTTCTGGGTTTTATTTTATGTTCTCACAGATGCATTGACCAGAAGGCATACACAGGCCCTAGACCAGTTAAGCCCTTAAGTTTAATTTAAATGGAGGGCTGCGCATATTCTAAAAACATTCTGCTAGATTTGAGGTTTTGGAGAAGAGGCTTGTTGCACTTCTAGTTTAGATTGTGCTTTAGAGTACAAATTGTCACTGAGCGTACCAGATTATTATAATTAGAATATGTCAAAAATTGACTTTATGAAAAGAGGGTAGTTTTCAGCTTATTTTTGCTGATCTTTAACAACTTCTTTCTGGAATCAAAGTATTATATTTTACTTCATTAAATAATTTTTCTTTATTTACATGCAGTTATATTTAGCTGTTTAGAATATCTTATTAATTTTTTCTGTGTCCTCAAAAGTTCTTAAGAGGCTTTTAGGGACATGGTTTAGTGCTAGAGTTAGGTTATGGTTGCCAATGTTCTTGAGGGTCTCTTCCAACCAAAATGATTCTATAATTCTATGATTCTATGTATGCAGAATATCTAGTGACATGAATCTCTTTACTCAGTTTGCTGCTGATTTAAGCGAGGACACACAGACACAGAGTGTAGTTTACCTGATTTATTCATGATCATGAAATGCCTCCTGACCCAATCCAAAGAGTTGCACCACTTGCCTAAATCAGCACATATTTATAGTCAAAAAGTGCATCATTATTGTCATATTCAGTTCAAACCAAGTCCTGTGACGTTTGCAAATACACATTATGGGAAATTTCTGCTTTAGTACTTAGTAGTGTCCTTGGTTGGGTTGTCATAGAACAGTTTAGGTTGGAGGGAACTTCTAAAGATCACCTAGTTCCAACCCCCTTGCCATGGGCAGGACACCTTGCCCTAGACCAAGTTGCTCAATGCCCTGTCCAACCCGACCTTGAACACTTCCAGGGATGGGGCATCCACAGCTTCGAGGGACGACCTGTACCAGTGTCTCACCATCCATATTGTAAACAATTTCTTCTTTGTCCTTGGCTGGGGTCTCATCTTCTTGAGGCTGAAGGTTCTTTCCACCGTCTGTTCTTTGTTAAGATACAAGTGACGGACTTTGTGGAACAATTCCCTTACTGTGAATGCCAACGATTGGCTACCATGCAAGTATTATAGTATATTGAAGTTCAACAAGACATTACACAGTACTAGTTCAAGTGGAAGCTTAGAACAATTAATGCCCTGTTGGGTCTAGCTGTATTGATATGTAAGTTTTGTTACATTAGTTTCCAATTTTTTTGCTAACTTCTTCTAGCATATATGAATGATTTAGAATTTTTTTAAAGGGTAACCTAAGTAGCCATCTTCATCTGATTGGACTATAATATAAAATTACTAGTAAAATCACTTAAATAATATAAAAATTGGTTTCCTGATTTGAAAAATTTGAATCCTTGTAGAGCTAGAAAAATAGGATGATAGAGATGCTTACTGCAAACTACTGTGTGTTTAAAATTTTGAATCCTGGTTTTGAATACCTTTTAAAAATTATTTTCTTAAAGGTTTGGGGTAATCTGAAGCCTGAGGATTACGGGCTAATTGTGAGTAGATGGACAGTTTTTCCCTTTGTTAACAAACTAAAATCCTTCTAAGCTTCTGGAATAAGGGCTGATAGAAAAATGACTCTGTTTTTTCCTTTAAATTTCTTAAAGCTGCTCAGCAATTGAAAAGTGTGTCATCAAAGCAGTGGCTTCTCAAGTAGCTACACCATTATGTCACCATGTAACGTGATATAATAGTTTTTCTGTCCCTTTGAATGTGCCTCTGGGAATTTATTGAGTTGTGTATAGTGATGGTCAAACCTTTGATACAAATAGTTTAGGACCTGTTAGTCGAAATGTATTTTTAGTCAGTGCTATTTTTTCCCCTATATAAACACTTCTAATTCCTTCTGTATATTTTTTTCAGCTAATAAAAAAGCTGTATTTTTGTTTGTTCGTTTGTTTTGGTATGGTCAAATATTGAAAGCCTGATGAACTGGCTTGCAGCTGTGAGATAAGAAGCACCTAAGACAGGGCTGAAAGGGCTATTGGAGTTGATCAGCTGTATTCCCCTGCTCAAAAACACTCCTGTGTACCAAAGCCATCAGTGAGTGCATATTCAACGCTTCCTTCAAGAGGCGCAAGAAAGGATGATGGAGGCCTCCTGGTGTGGTGGGAATGAGCTGAGCTGTATGGATACAAATTTTGCTGTGATCTGCCATTTGGCCACAAGAAGGGGCCAAAAACAGTCATGACCAGATTTTATTTACTAATAAGAGATACAGACAGTGATAGTCAAAGGGAGTACGCTCTGAGCGACCCCTGCCAGACTGAGATACAGAGACAAGGGTCTAAGTTGTTCTTGCTCTACTCTTGCCTTCACTTTTTTCTTTCCTTACTCATGCAGTTGCCTTTCTTTTTGCACTTGAAACTCTTTTTGAGGACTGATGCAAAAAAAGGATTCAGTGCTTTGGTCTGCTTAGCACCATCTTATGTTGTCAAAGGTTATTTGTGACAAATATTTCCTCTCTTATTTGTGAACACACAACACTCCAGAGCAAATGAACTGAAGCATTAGCCAAAAGCTTTGATGATGTTCTTATTTGCATTCTCAGAAACAAAACTATACCAAGAGACTCATAACTTGTATCAGTTGGCTGCAAGCAGACCTGCAACAAATGCTTGTGGTTTATGCAGCATGGATTAAAAATGCATCTGAATTTAAAACTGTTGGTGGCCTGGATCATTATTCATCACTTGTTCGTTCAGGTACAAATTACAGAGGTAAAAGTGTCCATGCTTCATTTTTCTTTGAAGATGTACTCTAGTTTTTGAGATCTTAAGTTCTCAAACTAATTTCTTTGAGACTTTCTCTTGGAGTAGATCTGCAGGCATTTTTTTACAAAAAGCTGGAGATGCAGGAAAACCTTCAGCTGGATCACGAAGGAAAAACAGTAATGCTACAACCAAATAGCAGTGGATTTGAGATAAGAGCGTGAGCATGATATCTAAAAGACTTAATTCTCTTAAGGGGGGAAGAAAAAAAAAAGATATTTGTTATCTAAAATTTGGCAATACAGTGCAAATATGTTGGTTATTTTCCAACATATATAAGGAAGCAAGATGGATATGCAAAATTATGTAGCAGTTTGGCTGCCAACCCATTCAGGCATTTTTTAAAGAATATTTTCCTTATTTTATACCTGAGCCTCACAGCTGCTTTTATTATATTTCTTACTGAGATATAGTATATATGAGGGTGGATATGAGCATTTTTTTCCTTGATATTTTTTTGTCTTTACCTTTGATATGACAGGGTTTTTTCCTGGTAAATACTAATAATCTTTACCTTTACTCACAGGATAGGGCTTTCTGGTTCTTCACAGATCTGAAAAAAAATACATAAAGATTTAAGCTCGATTACCTGCATTCAGTTAATACTTTTGGAATAGTAAATAGTATTTTGAACCAATTCAGGCAGAAAGAAGTTAAATGTAACTGAGGTTTTTTTTTTCTTATAAAGAAATTGCCCACTATGTTGCATTTTCTGAACATTTTTGTCTATACTGTGATGATACGCAGGGTGGAATAATACCGAATAGAAAGAGATTAATGAGAATAGAAAGTCTTCCCTCTTCTTAAAATGTGGCTTGTACCTTTTACCAGTCTGTGTAGAGATAATTCTGCTTCTTGTGTAACTGGATTCTTGGAGTGGTACAAGACAGCAGTTTGTCTTTGTTTGGCACAGAATTTAAAACCATCCTAATGTAGCTATTCAACAAAACACGCAGTCTCTTAAAAACAACAACAAAACAACAACAACAGCAATAAAAAAATTCTTGATCCCTAAACCATTTGTGTAGTTACACCAGCTCTAGACCTGTATGTTAGGAAAGACATTCCTGCATCCGAATGAGCTCTCTTCTACGTATACGTACCTTGTTTTTCCAATTTCTTTTTCTTAGTAATGTACCCTGCCAGTCTACCACTGGCACAAAGGTTGGCAATATTTGGAGCTGTAGAACTTGGTTCTCCTTTGTCTTGTTCTAAAGCCTGTGACATACTGTGACATGGCACAGTGATTTAATGGTGTTCTGTACCTAGCGGTTTGGAAGAGGAGAGTGTGGACAGCAAGCAAATTTGTTTATGAATAATTTCTAGCCTTAGATGGTACTCCTTCCACTTTTAATTAATAAAATGCCCTTTACCCACTGTGGAAAATAATTTTAGAGACATTTTGTGAATATGCAGAAATTTGGAGGATATTGGCATCTGGGTCCGAGCAGCCCCCAGTAAGGACTTGGGGGTACTGTTGGATGAAAGATTGGACATGAGCTGGCAATGTGCACTTGCAGCCCTGAAGGCCAATTGTATCCTGGGCTGCATCAGAAGGAGCGTGGCCAGCAGGTGGAGGGAGGTGATTCTGCCCCTCTGCTCCGCTCTGGTGAGACCCCACCTGGAGTCCTGTGTCCAGCTCTGGAGCCCTCAGTGCAGGAAAGACATGGACCTGTTGGAGAGGGGCCAGAGGAGCCACAGAAATGATCAGAGGCTGGAACAGCTCTGCTGGGAGGACAGGTTGAGAGAGTTGGGGTTGTTCAGTCTTTCAGTACTTAAAAGGGGCCTGTAAGAAAGATGGGGACAGACTTTTTAGAAGGGTGTGTAATGATAGGACAAGATGTAATGGTTTTAAACTAAAGGAGGGGAGATTCAGGCCAGACATGAGGAAGAAATGTTATACAATGAGGGTGGTGAAACCCTGGCCCAGGTTGCCTAGAGAGGTGGTAGATGCCCCATCCCTGGAGACATTCCAGGCCAGGCTGGACAGGACTCTGAGCAACCTGATCTGGGTGAAGATGTCCCTGCTCATGGCAGGGGGGTTGGACTAGATGAGCTTTGAAGGTCCCTTCCAAACCCAAACTATGGTTCTGTGGTTCTTGATTAGTTTTTAAAATGTCTAATGTTTATTGGCACCATGAAAGGTTTATCAATGTACAGATTATATTTGATGTGAATCTTGAATTTTCTTTTCCCAATTGACAGCCTGATGTTTAAACCTATTCTTAAGTTTATTCACTTACGTTTGCATTATATTGATTTTTTTTGTGGTCCATATTTGGTAGTATGCTTATTGTCCGTGATTTCATAGGCAGTTATAACTTGCAAGAAGCTAATGTTATTGTCTTGTTTGCTGGGGGAAGTAGTACTTTTGCTATTAGCAAGCTAATTTTTTATGAAGAGTTTGAAACTTACGTGAATGTGTGTAAATGTTTTCAACAGGTTATATCAGTCTGTAAAAATTCTCTACTCCTTTGGGATTTTTGTGACATATTCGATTCAGTACTACGTGCCTGCAGAGATTCTCATTCCATCTGTCACCTCCAAAGTGGAAGAGAAGTGGAAGTTACTCAGTGAGCTTGTGGTGAGAGCACTGTTAGTCTGCTCAACTTGTAAGTATGTGCAGAACATCCGTAAAAAACCTTGTTATTATGCATCGTTTGGGCCTGCTTATTTAAATACGTTTTTTACCTCTTTTTCCAGAGGCTAGCAAACCTGAAATTTTATTTCAATGATTCAGTGTGTTTTGACTGTCATGAACAAGTGAAACTAATGTTGTGTTTGTATTTCAACCACATTTTTTTTAGTAGGTGTGACCAATTATTTGGCAACTATGTCTTTTGCCAATAATATTGACATATTGTGAGTAATATTGATGATAATTGACATAACAAGATGGATGGATGATGGCAGAGCAGTGGATGTGGTCTACCTTGACTTGAGTAAGGCATTTGACGCAGTCTCCCACAGCATCCTCACAGCTAAACTGAGGGAGTGTGGTCTGGATGACCGGGTAGTGAGGTGAACTGTGAACTGGCTGAAGGGAAGAAGCCAGAGAGTCGTGGTCAGTGGTGCGGAGTCCAGTTGGAGGCCAGTATCTAGTGGAGTGCCTCAAGGGTCAGTACTGGGGCCTGTATTATTCAATATATTCATCAATGATTTGGATGAGGGAATAGAGTGTACTATCAGCAAGTTTGCTGATGACACGAAGCTGGGAGGAGTGGCTGACACGCCAGAGGCTGTGCTGCCATCCAGAGAGCTGGACAGGCTGGAGAGTTGGGCAGGGAAAAATTTAATGAAATATAACAAGGGAAAGTGTAGAGTCCTGCATCTGGGCAGGAACAACGCCAGGTTCCAGTATAAGTTGGGGAATGACCTAATAGAGAGCAGTATACGGGAAAGGGACCTGGGGGTCCTGGGGACAGCAGGATGACCATGAGCCAGCACTGTGCCCTTGTGGCCAGGAAGGCCAATGGCATCCTGGGGTGTATTAGAAGGGGGGTGGTTAGTAGATCGAGAGAGGTCCTCCTTCCCCTCTACTCTGCCCTGGTGAGACCACATCTGGAATATTGTGTCCAGTTCTGGCCCCTCAGTTCCAGAAGGACAGGGAACTGCTGGAGAGAGTCCAGCGCAGGGCAACAAAGATGACGAAGGGAGTGGAGCATCTCCCTTATGAGGAAAGGCTGAGGGAGCTGGGTCTCTTTAGCTTGGAGAAGAGGAGACTGAGGGGTGACCTCATTAATGTTTACAAATATATAAAGGGTGAGTGTCACGAGGATGGAGCCAGGCTCTTCTCGCTGACAACCAATGATAGGACAAGGGGTAATGGGTACAAACTGGAACACAGGAGGTTCCACTTAAATTTGAGAAGAAACTTCTTCTCAGTGCGGGTGACAGACACTGGAACAGGCTGCCCAGGGAGGTTGTGGAGTCTCCTACCCTGGAGACATTGAAAACCTGCCTGGACACCTTCCTGTGTAACCTCATCTGGGTGTTCCTGCTCCAGCAGGGGGATTGGACTGGATGATCTTTGAGGTCCCTTCCAATCCCTGACATTCTGTGATTCTGTGATTCTGTAATACTCGAAAGCTGCCAACCTGAAAATAGTTTTCTTAGAAAGTTTTTAAGTAATAGACACACATTGCTGTTTCGTGTCAGCATTTCTCTATGTGATCTGCAGTACATGCTGCTCAGGCAGAAATCCTTTTTCTGTTTTGTCAGCTTGAGGATTAAGCCTAAAATGTGCTGCTCTGTATCCTTAAAATAGCACTGGCAAACATGGATGCCTGGGCAGAGTGTTCATGGAGGGCCACTTATTTTAGATGGTGATGCTCCAAAGCAGTTTTGTATCTCTGCTCTTGGTGTCTGTTAATACTTTTGTTTTTATCACTCATCCCGACTCTTCCCACCCCTCCTGCTGTGCCCCTGCCTTTCTCACAGGTACTCTGGGTACCACAGACATTAGTAGTAATCAGCGGTGCTCGCTGAGCAGCGAGCATGGGCTCATCTAGGAACTGATAATCCTGAAGATCATAAACTGAAGAGAAAGTTTAGGTCCCCAGCAGCTCCCATCAAAAATGCTGAGTATCACACGAAGCTTTTCTTAAAAATGTTATAAAATTTTTTTCAGGACATAATTTGTGCTGAAATGAGCTGTTTGCCCTAAAAAAACCTAATCAAAACCACCAAGCAAGCCAAATATGCTAAACCTTGTATTTTAGGGGGGAAGTAGTGCAGGAAAAATAAGAGTTTAGTTTTTGTTGGCTCTGTTCTGTTGGGGAGTACTGACCAGCGGCTAATGCGCTGGGTCTTCTTAAGGTCAAGTCTATTGAGAGAATCAGTTTAATGTTGGTGCAATTTAATTACTGCAATAAGCAAAGGGAAATACCATTGATCTAATAACTTGCTGATCTGAAAAAACATCTACTATGTGAAATTAAAAAAAAGAAATCAATGTGAAAAGCTTTCTTGAACACTGGAGAGCAAATCTCCTGAAGCACCACACAGCCTGTGCTCTGCTCCAAGTGTTCATGGTGCAGAGCGAACCTGTTAAGATTTTAAGATTCAGGATAGACGAAAAGCTGTTGTAATAGCACAGGGACATCTAGATCTTTTGATCTAGATCATTTTTGCTTCAGGATCCAAAATGCTTTTCAGTATCTCTCCAGGACCCCATTAAGCTCTCCAGTCTTAAGCACATTTTGGTGTCGTGAGGCCCTCAACTTCTACTCATTCTCTGTTGCCCTTTATGTGCTCCTTACAATGTGCCCTGGTAACAATACCACAATATATTTGGAAAGCTAAAATTCTTATAGATCCAAATGGAAGGTTTTGAGAGTTTATAGGTGAAAGATTCTTTCAGAGATGTGTCTGATGAGAAGCCTGTGGTGAATAGGTTTAAAAACACTTTTTTTAGACAGAAAAGGTCCAAAACTTTTAAAATCGAGTTTCAGAAATGAAATTATTTTGGTATCAGTGACAGAATATGTTGTAATGTCTGGACAATTCAGAGGTCATACGCTGATTAAAGGGACTCTGCCTGCTTGAAAATAGTTCTCCAAAACAAGAAACTTCAGCTGTGTTACTGATAACACATTAGCTTATTAAGAGAAGACTTGCAAAATCAGTTATTACTAATTTTAGGGGTTTCTGCATTTCTCAAATAAAAATCAATGAGGTCATTGTTTTATTGTTGCAGTATATCAGAAACTTTGCTGGGAAATATCATATGCTGAAGTGTTTTATTTTGTTTTGTTTTGTCTGGTAGGGTTTGTTTTAAGTAAGAACTTGACAAATGACTGGAGATACAACATGAATTCAGAAGAACCATTTGCCTTGCCAATGGTTTTTCATTATTTGCTCCCTCACTTATAGCCACTTAGCATTGCAGGAGGATGATCACAAGTATATGATGTATTTTTAGATTTCTGCTTCCATGTTTCACAAAAGAGACTTTATCTGAAGCGTGCTATGAAAAATACACTTGGCCCCTGATGGCACCAGTCTGAGCCCGACCCTCCGGAGCTGTGGGGAGCTGTGGGGCTGGCCTGGCTGGATGTTGCTCTGGGATTAGGTCAGGCTTTGCTCACTGAGCGATTCCCAGCGAGCAGTGAGATCACCTGGATGCTTTATCTAGAGAGAATTGGTAGTTAGAGCTGTTCAAAAGATTGTTTTTTACCATCCAGGAAAGACAGTTACAGACAGATTTAAGAAAAATGTTTGCAGTAGCTGTCTGAATTTCACATCTGTTCTTAGCAGCTTTTTCAAAACTCTGACACTCTATTATTCAAGGTAAAAGCAAATACTAAGGGATATTTTTGCTGAGAGAGGTCTAGACTGGCAAAAACGTGCTTTTCCTTTGGTTATAGCCCCTTGTTTGGACTTGGACTTGGAGACAGTGAGTGCAAATGACTTGACAGACCTTGTTCTCTACTGCTTGTCTCCCTTCTTACAATTTAGTGTTAAAGTAGCATCTTAGTATTGCAAGGATAAAAATGCAAGTCAGATACTTTTGAATTTGAAGAAAAAGGAGGGACAGGGAGAGCTTCCTGTTCGTTTGATACTGAACATATATCTCCATTTCATTTCAAGAGACATACATTTCTTCACCATCGCTTGGATATCGCCATGTATGGTGTAGCAAGTTGGAAGATAACACCATACTTGATAAATCATAACACTAAAATATTGTTTTACAAATCCAAGTGAACACCTTGTGAACTGACTGGAGGGATGAGCTAGGCTTGTGTTTAAGTCCAGACTAGAGCTGGAGACTCAGTTTGGTAATTGTTGAAAGCAGGTGGGAGCTGGTCTTGTAGGGTGTATTGTGAGGGGAGATTCAGGCCAGACATGAGGAAGAAATTTTTTACACTGAGGGTGGTGAAACACTGGCCCAGGTTTCCCAAAGAGGTATTAGGTGCCCCATCCCTGGAGACATCCCAGGCCAGGCTGGACAGGGCTCTGAGCAACCTGATCTGGGTGATCTGTCCCTGCTCATGGCAGGGGTGGCACTGGATGAACTTTGAAGGTCCCTTCCAACCCAAACTGTTCTATGATTCTAGGCAGAAAGATGTTTGAAAGCTGGACTAAGCGTCACTGTGGGGGGCAAAGTTTGAAATTAGGAACACATACCGACAGACGGATTGGGATGAGAGTCACCATAGGATTTGGAAAGCACTGAGAAGAGGTATGGAGGTGTAGTGCTATGTAGCTGCTCACTTGCTGTCCTCAGGTTGTGCTTGGAAGTTCATCGCCACAGGAGTCCTGAGGATCTCCAGCAGCTTCCTGATGACTTGCCAGCTTTGTCCTTTGGTGCGTCAGTTCATCTCATTGTAACAGAGGCATAAGATGACAGAAGATCTGTCTGATTGTGCTCAAATAGTACAATTACATCCTTATAGTTTCAGTAGGTTCTGTTACTCTTGTATATGCATTTTTATTTGAAGTGTAAATGTTTTTCATTTGTTTTTCTCACAGACTTTGCTTTAGTGTTGTGGTATTTGAATGTCAGATAACTTCGGTACTTTGAAATATCTGTCAAGGTGGAATTTTTATAACTTTGAAAATATTTACCCAGATTTTATATCTTTAAAACGTGCTACTAAAATAGTTTGGACCTGTGTTTGCTGCATCTGCTTGGATGCAGGTTGGCCACTGTGGTGGTGGTTCAGCCATTCGCTGAGCCTGTTATGTGATGGGATTGTGGCTACTGCACGCTGGGGTTGATCATTTGAATGTGAAGCTTTATCATTTGCTTCTGAAGGAACCTGGACCACGTTGGCTGAATTTTTAAAAGCTTTGTTGATGTCTTTACATAGAACAATGTTTTACTTTTATCATTTGAGACACCAGTTTGTCTGGGAAAATAAGACAAAAACCTACCCAAATGAGTCCTTTTAGCACATTGCTTGAAATAAGCTGCCATTATATCATGAGAGTGTTTTATTCTTCCCTGCTTAGCTGGCACTGGAATCGTGGTGATTGTGGGAGGGGAGAGTTTGGAGAGGTTTTGGTGAGTCTAAACACTTAATTCTCCTGTGTTAACATCTTCAAAATATGCTGAGCACATTGGAGATTGAAAGGAGACCTGGAGATCATCAACTTCACTATTGATGCTAAATAGCATCAACTATATTCACTTCTATTGGGGCCTCTCAGTGGAGATTGTGATTAAAAAATTCCAGATGGGGCAGGAATATAAGTTTCTATTAGAATGCAAATGTAAATTTCTCACTCTCTAGCAAATGCTTTTTCATGTCTTCTGCCAGAGAGGCACTAACATTGAATTGTGCTTACTGGAGGTGTTGGAAGAATTAAAACAAAAAAAGAAATATTGAAAAAATTGTTTTCATCTGAATGGTGGCACCAAATCCATTAAGAAGTAAAGGAATAAAGAGAAAAGAACAATTTAAGCAGTACTTTAGTTTTTAAAGAATATGTTGTGTTTGTTTTATTAGTTTCAAGGTAGTAGTGACTTCTTTTTTGTGTGTGTGAATTGGTAAAAGCTGATGAAGAGCATCAGCAAATATAATGGAGAAAACTGGAGTTAAGACTTAACAGTATCTTTCATCCACAAAAGAAATATAGATTTTTTTTAATAGCTTAATTTGGGGCTCCATTCCTGCAGCCAGAGTGCTCCTGTTAAAATGAAAATTGAGAAATACTGCATTTGAATGTGGATATGGAAATATCGGTTGAATTGTCAGCTGTTCTGATTGTCAGCTTGAAATGAAACAAATTTAATTGAATGGCTGATCCAGCTGAGTATGAACTGAGCTGTTATTGAGCTGCTTTCCATTAAAAAAATTAGCCTGAGCTTTGTGTGTAATTTTACCAAGAGAATAAATGCATTATTCAGTTGAACTTATCAGTGATGCTTGTCTAAATGTTTCCCCATTTTAACTGAACCTGGTTTTAGGAAAGAACAGTTCTTGATGCTGAACAATTAGACACAAGATACCATAATGTTTACCAGGCATTGCTTAATGACATTGTGCCAGTAAAATACTTGCTCAGAGCAGCTGCAGCAGAGGTAACATGAAGGAATTTTAAGATCTATACAGATTTCAATGCATGCTTTTAGGATTAAGTGATAATCATTTATATAGGAGTGGTTTGTGTATCAGTCATTAGACAAAGAATATTTTTAATGAGAATTTTTTCATGTTAAAGGGTAATATTGGCAAAGAAATTGAATAGTTAACTATTTTCTATTTAAGCCCACTTCAAAGGGCCTTTAAACAGTCCACACAAATATTCTAAATCCCATCTTGATTTTTTTAAATCACAAAGTTGTTTACAAATTGTCAGAGGAATAAAATTAAATATTTGATTAATTAGTTTGTTTTTTTTTTTTTTTTTCAGTGTAGGTTTGTACATTTTTTTTCCTGGATGTGGGTGACTGATGAGCATCATTTTTATTTCTTACTAGAAAATCCTATGCTGTGGTTTTCAGCTGAGAGATGAGAACAAGCATCATTGTGTGTTTTCTAGGTCTATGCTTAGGCATGAGAAATAGATATCTGAAATCCAGGTTCTTCCAACCTGTTTGAGTATCTTTGCAAGAAGAGCAATCTCTTACTATAAAGGTTACATCCTGATTCTGATTTCTTTATTTTGATGTGCCATTATGAATTATAGCACATCTTATGAATTGTCACTGTGCAGGCATCACTTTGGGTACATATAATAACTAACGTTCTTTCTCACAGTACAAGTATTCACTTTTTTTTAACCTGATTTTAACATAAACATACCAAATGTCTATGGATTATGATTAATAGTTAAATGCTATGGTTTATTTGAATGGTGCTAGAACCGCTTTTTATTGCTGGTTGTTCTAGAGAGATTAACTTGTGAATATAAGTTGTATAAGATAATGGGTTGGGGATTTTCTTTCTAAAACTAGCATTGCTCCAGAAGTAACTGTAGGGTCCAGCAGAATGTTCTAATGTTCTAATTCATCAAAGCCTTCCGAAGCCAACTGCTTTAGTTCTTCCTTTTGGTCCTTTGCTTCAGCTGACATTGGATCTTCTTTAACAGTGACTTGGATATGGACCCAAACAAGATATTACTTCTGATTGGTTGTATTTTTAAAACCTCATCTAGAGAGTTAAGGTTGGGAAGTAAATGATTGAAAACTTTAAATGTGTATTGCTCAATTTATTTATTTATTTTTAATTACTGCTGTGTTGATTGGACCTTCTTTGATTCAGGTATTAATCAGGATTTTGTGTATAAATTCAGATTTTAAAGTGCAGCTGTTGTCGAGAATTTTCTGTAGGTATGGGAGAGGGAGAAAACCATGGGCTTTGTGATTGACATGAAAAATAGAAAATTTTAGAAGATTGGTAATAAAAAAATATTTTAAATTAGCAGGAATATCTGTCATAAAATTTACTTGCTTTTTTTCTTTTTGAGACATTTGTTTTATTATTAAAAAAAATAGTTTGGCAGCACATTTATGTACTCTGATGTAGCTGATCCTATTCTGAGGCAGTAATTATTTCCTATTAAACAGACCTTATTGCTTGCCACAGTTTAGTGTTTGCATTAAATGAGTATTTTACAACTCTGCAGGAATTCTTGTGAAAAAACATTATGGTATTTTAATTGAAAATTGGACTATAGCAGAGACTTTTTTTTTTTTTTTTTTAATTTGTGGTGCCTTTTACAGGCTACATTGCAAAATGTAAAAATATCATCTATTCCAGCTTGCTTTTGCCACTTTAAAATATGAATTTTGATGATGTTTATTTTTCTGATTTCTAATTAGAAAGCTGCCTTTTCTGTAATGCTGTATGGATTTATCCTGGGGCTGGTGCTGGTGCCGGCTGGGTGGCACTGGCAGTGCTGGGAGAGCGCTCAGGTGGGCCCGGTCTGTCCCCTGCACTGAAGGCAGAGCTGGTGGCACCACACTCATACATGTACAAGTTCAGCTTGTACATGTGTCATTTTAAATGAGATGAAATTTATTCTCTGTGTTATATACTAATTCCATCTGACAGGTTTCAATATCAATATAATTTTAGTTTATGTAATTCCACATGGGGTTTTCCTGTACATAGAATCATAGAACAGTTTGGGTTGGAAGCTTCAAAGCTCATCCAGTCCAACCGCTGCCATGAGCAGGGACTTCTTCACCCAGATCAGGTTGCTCAGAGCCCTGTCCAGCCTGGCCTGGGATGTCTCCAGGGATGGGGCATCTACCACCTCTCTGGGCAACCTGGGCCAGTGTTTCACCGTCCTTCTTCCTCATGTCTGGCCTGAATCTTCCCTCCTTTAGTTTAAAACCATTACCCCTTGTCCTGTCACAACAGGCCCTGCTAAAAAGTCTGTCCCCACCCATCTTACAGGCCCCTTTTAAGTACTAAAAGGCTGCAATAAGGTCTCCCTGGAGCCTTCTCTTTTCCAGGCTGAACAACCCCAGCTCTCTCAGCCTGTCCTCCCAGCAGAGCTGTTCCAGCCTCTGATCATTTCTGTGGCTCCTCTGGCCCCTCTCCAACAGGTCCATGTCTTTCCTGCACTGAGGGCTCCAGAGCTGGACACAGGACTCCAGGTGGGGTCTCACCAGAGCGGAGCAGAGGGGCAGAATCACCTCCCTCCACCTGCTGGTGTTTTCTAAATTTATATATTGAACCTTTAGGACAAAAAAAAAAAAAAAAAAGACATGAAGTTTCACTTTTTTTTTTTTTTTTCCTAAAGGAAATTCTAGCATAGTGAAGTTCTTGATATACTTCTAAACTTGATGAGGAGTAACACACATGCTCAGTTGCACTGCCACTATTCAGGGGAGATGAATTTAGTTTAGGGCTGCAACGTTCTTTGTTACTTGAAGAATTCAGTTGATTTTCCTGGATATAATATTTAGTTTTTAGAAGAGTTCCAAAGCCATATGCATGTATTTACTAGGAGGTGGTCAAGTACTACAGGGAAAGGGAGTATATTAACAGAAACAGTGCAGTGAATTTGGATGCTAGTGTATAATACTAAAATTATATATGGTAATATATAATCTATATATCTACGTGGTTTATATCTGGTTGTCAATAAGGATTCCTGCATAGAACATAACTTCTTTAAATATATTAACAATATCACTTTATACATGATGAAAAGTGTTTTAAAAGCATTGTCAAAACTAAGCCTTATTGTATGTTTGTATAGTTTAGGTGTTCTTATGAGGAACAGCTGAGGGAACTGGGGCTGTTCAGCCTGGAGAAAAGGAGGCTGAGGGGAGACCTTATCACTGTCTGCAACTGCCTGAAAGGAGGTTGTAGCATGAAGGGTGTTGGTCTCTTCCCCCAAGTAACAAGTGATTGTACGAGAGGAAATGGCCTCAAGTTGTGCCAGGGGAGGTTTAGACTGGATATTAGGAAAAGACTCTTCACAGGAAAGGGTTGTCAGTCATTGGAACAGGCTGCCCAGGAAGTGGTGGAGTCACCATCCTGGGAGGTGTTTAAAAGGCGTTTAGATGGGGTTCTTAGGGACATGGTTTAGTGCCAGAGTTAGGTTATGGTTGGACTTGATGATCCTGAGGGTCTTTTCCAACTGAAACAGTTTTATTCTATTCTATTTTTAGTGCAAAGAGAAACAGGGGAAAAAAAATATATAATTATATTATGTTTGAAGAGTTTGATGATTCCTTTCTAACTCATATCTTAAGTAAATACAGTGAATAAAAATTTCCAGGCTATGCCTATTTTTAGTTATTAATACTACAGCGACACTGACTGTGAAGTGCAAAGTGAAGATCTGTGATGCCATTCACAGTGTAAACCTACATGTCAGTCTGTGCTCTGAAGATTTTAGGTGATGCACAGTGTAAGACAGAAGGTGCTACTTGGGTTAAGAGCCACCCAGTTTAGCATGCAGAAGTCTGTTCCCTGGACCTCTGCACCTGCAATGAGCATCGCGGCTCAAGTCTGTGTAAGCAGGGGAGAGAAAAGGTGCTTGGAAGGACACAGTTAGTCTGATCTGTTTTATATATTTGCTCCTGGATGAGTTAAATTCAGCCAAGGAAGTGCTTGTTTCCTTCTTCAGCCTATTGAAACACTTTAGGTGAGAAATACATCTAGCATTTGGTTTAATGAATCTTTCTCAGAAAGAGTGAGAAGTGATGCTGAGTATCATGCTCAGTTGCTTGCAGTTCAATCCCGTCTTCCCTTTCTAACAATATTAAAACTAATAAAGCCTGGTTTTATTTTTTGTTCCACTTTATATTTTCCATCTGTATGCTTACAAATATGATGAAATGGTGCTATGAAAATTCCTTGTAAAATAGCAAATATATATATATACATTCTCTAGCTAATGAAAAGTGAACTTCATAATATGTTCATGACTTTGTATCTCTCCATTATTTTGTCCCATTATATTTCTATGCATGAACTGGCTTAGAAAAGAAGGTCATTTATGGGGTGCCTTCTTGAATGCCATACACGAGCCAGTGATTTTCTATCATGCTCATTGAGTCGAGCAGCTATTTTTGCATGTACTCCTTATGCATTTTACATCTGTCCTGTAGTTCATAGATGTGAGATTTCTGTAAGAACCAAAGATTCCTAAGGGGGAAGTGAAGGAAGAGGCAAATGGAAAAATGCTCCTTTTTCCTATTGCCCAATTAAGAGGAAATATATAATGCTTTGTTAAAAATCTCCCCATTATTTTCAGGATATTGGCATATGTCTTCCTTCCTCCCTTTTGATATGCAACAACACAGAGTTGAAAAGATTGTGTTAATGGGAATACCAAAAGCAATAGGATGCCGTGCTGTGCCTGCTTGGTTGATCCGAATGGAGTATTATTGAATATTTGTCTGTACTTTTTCCTTTGCTAAGGCACTACAGTGTAGATGTGATAATGAGCAACATTGATCTACAGTTACAGAAAGTCTAAGGGAGCTGTAGCATGAGTGATATCCCATTCACTTTTTACTCCTTATATTTTCAAAGTTCAAGGGTTCATTAGTTTGTTCTTTCCTGTTACATCCTGTAAATTTCCTTTTCCCCTATTTTATTTTATTTTATTTTATTTTATTTTATTTTATTTTATTTTATTTTATTTTATTTTATTTTATTTTATTTTATTTTATTTTATTTTATTTTATTTTATTTTATTTTATTTTATTTTATTTTATTTTATTTTATTTTATTTTATTTTATTTTATTCCTGGAACTTTTCCTTGATCTGACTTGCACTGTGACCATCCAAACCTTTGTCCTGGCACAACCAGAAGAGTTGTATTCTAGAGTTTAGAGATGAAAGGAGGAGGGGAAATATCTTTACAGTACAATTTTATGATACATGAGTCAAATTAACAGCTTACTGCTTACAAATGTGGGATATCTTACTCTTCACTCTGTTTTTCTTTATCCTACCTTGGCATGTAATCCCATATTCTTCTTCATGCTGGCTCTGGCATTCAGTCAGAAAAGAGCAGATCAGATTTGCTCATCAGCACAAACCCCCATGTTCTGTGTTTAACTGTTTTGTGTATTTTTCAGTTCAGCAAGTGATGGAATATATTGTGTTTTGACTTGCAGGAATTGCTCATTGATCAGAACTGTTCTGTAACACAACAGAATAAAAATTCTGTGTCTTGTTCTTCAAAGTTAATTTATGTTTTTATATCACATGGGCTTTTCTGGTAAGGTTACCTAGACTGTGCTGCTTCCTTCAGTAGAAAATGTCTTGAATCACATTACTGTCCTCTAAACTGATTACTCATTAGCAGGAGATTCCTGTGGTAAAACAAAGCATATGTAACTGATAACCATACACTATCAGGCAGTCCCTTTTAAATTATGAGCTTGAAAATTGCAACAGGCTCCTTTTGACATTTTATATATTGCACAGTGTTTCCTCTGAACATCCCACCTCCTGCTTCCCCGTGTTATCTGAGGGCAGTTTTGACAAGGTGACTGAGCACAGGCCACCAGGGAACTGGGTGCCTAAAGCACTAGAGGATAACAAAGGATGTTTTTTCTGTAAACTTCTCACTGGAGTTGTTCATGGATATTAGTAATTTGCCTTGTCTGGCCCTTGTGGTGTTTGGTAGATATACTGGATGCTTTGACTCTGCCTTACGACTGAAATGCCTTAATTAATGTAACATTTTGGCAGATTTTTGGGGCAGCGTTTCAAACAAATGAAAAGGACATCAGAAGTATGTCTGTGCTGTGCTAAAAACTGCTGTTTAATACTAAAGACAGTTTTTAGCAAAAAAATAGGTAGACAAATTTTCAGATTACAGTGGGCTCGATATATGATGACTTCAATTCACCAGAGTCCTGGCTGGTTGAGGAAGAAAACTGTGTATGTTTAATCGCATTCCCAAACAGATGGGATTTCATGGTTGTTCTCCACTGTGGCCAATAAGGAGTCAGAGTAAGACCAAAATTGTTCTTCTGATATTATTTTTTTACCTTCATCAGCTTTGTCCTCAAGCTGAATCTCATAAGGTGTTTGTCATGCTTCTATTGGTATATTGCAGGTAATGGCATTGCTGACCATAGGGATGATTAAGATGATGGAGTGGAGCATCTCCCTTATGAGGAAAGGCTGAGGGAGCTGGGGCTCTTTAGCTTGGAGAAGAGGAGACTGAGGGGTCAACAATTAATGACCCAAAAGGTCATTAATGTTTACAAATACATAAAGGGTGAGTGTCAGGAGGATGGAGCCAGGCTCTTCTCGGTGGCAAACAATGATAGGACAAGGGGTAATGGGATCAAGCTGGAACACAAGGGGTTCCACTTAAATTTGAGAAGAAACTTCTTCTCAGTGAGGGTGACAGACACTGGAACAGGCTGCCCAGGGGGGTTGTGGAGTCTCCTTCTCTGGAGACATTCAAACCCGCCTGGACACCTTCCTGTGTAACCTCATCTGGGTGTTCCTGCTCCGGCAGGGGGACTGGACTGGATGATCTTTCGAGATCCCTTCCAATCCCTGACATTCTGTGATTCTGTTACTATGTCCCACAGAAAAAAAAAAAAAAGGAGAGAAGCCAGCAGTTTGGGATATGAGACTAAAAAAATACATATTGTTTCATTCTATTTCACTGTTCTTTAGGAGCAAGGCAATTCTAAAATTCTCTTAGTGAACATTTTTTTTAATTATTTTTGTCGTGGTTCTTTGCCAAATTTCAGACCAGTTCTATAAAGCTAATGATTGTTAAGTTACCGAAAAAAAAAAACAAACTTCAATTAAGACAAGTAGCATGGCCATGTATTTGTTTATACAGAGCACGGCTCATAACAACAGTCTATGCAAGATGGCAAACTGAGACATCTACAGTTTGGGTCAAAAATTAACTTATCTTTCAGGACAGAGGTGTCCTCTGTCTTCTCGCAAGTGCTGGGATACCTTATAATGCATGTTACATAAATGTAAGACATGAAGCAGGTGAAAGAATTGCATGAACTACCATTTTGGACATTGTGAGACCTTTGACACTCACAATCAATTATCCAGGACTACCAGGACCACTGGTACAAGTGTTGAGTAAGATGCCTCATTATGTTGAACACCATGTGTTTCACACAGTTATTTTGCCTTATTATTTGCCTTGCCTTGCTCATTGGTGGTTTGTAGTTTGTTCTGGTTGGTTGGTTGGTTTTGGTTGGTTGGTTGGTTGTTTTCTTGTGTGGTTTTGCTTGTTTTTTGAGGTTTGTTCTTTTTTATACTCTTTTATTTCCTTTGAAGCTTATTACTAAGGAAACAATGATGTAATTGGTCTAAGCGAAGTACACAAATCTGATCTGAAATTTCTTATGATTTGTGCAGTAGTTCTGTCTTGCTTTCCTCTAGTCTATTCCATACCCAACAGGCTCTGGCCAGGTAATTCATAAATTACAGTCTTTCAAGGACAAGGGAAGTACAGGTATATGGGAGCGCTGAATTTGAAGAAACCTCTTCCATCCGATTCAGTATGGCTATCTAGTTTTTAAGAAGAAAGTTCCATATAAAATAAATATTAGTGCATATAGTCTAATATGTGTTTGAAATGAGAGTTGAATTGGTGTGCTGTACCTATTTTTTTTCCTTGAATTATTCCAGCTGCTTAATGTCCATTCAGTGGCATGGTGCACGTCTGTATTACTGTACTCCTGCAGTACAGTTAATAGATAGTCATTAGCTTTTTGGTCACTTTTCCATCTCTACAATCTGTTTACATTCTTTCTAGTAGGGGTGATAATATGCAGCTGTGAGTTACTACTATTTTTATTAGTTACATCCTATGCTTTAAAAAAAAAAGATATAAAAACATATGTATTATAATATATAATATAACCGTACATAGCATGAAAGTCATGCTCTGCAATAGCTTAACTAGCACATATATATATATATATATATATATATAGTATGAGATGTTGGAGGTATTGAGATTTTTGTTCTCCCATTGACAAATTTCAGTCCCTTGTTTACTATTGACATGACTTTTGATACATCACAGAAAGTCTGACTGCTCTCTTTGTTAGGAATACATCCATTTCTCTTGTATTCTGGTCCCACATTGCCAACTCTCATTAGCTATTCCTTGGCTCCCAGGGTTGCTTCTCTTGCTCTAGGTCAGCAGAATTCCTGCCTTCTTGTCACCCTTCTGCCTTTGTAGCCTTTGCTACATCCTTCTGTCTTTGCTGGATTGAGATCAGATGACACATTTTTGTTGTTCTGCACAATTTGGCTCTATTTCTGTAAACTATTGCTTTTTCACTTCATTGGTACCTACTCATGATCTTGCAAATTGTGTCCTCCTTGACCTTTCAGGCCTCTACCTCCATTTTTATCAGATCTCTACCTCTGCCTTGTATCAGGAATAGTGTGGCCAGCAGGACCAGGAGAGTGATCGTCCCCCTGGACTTGGCACTGCTGTGGCTGCATCTGGAATCATGTGTTCGGTTTTGGGCCCCTCACTACAAGAAAGACATTGGGCCGCTGAACGGAGTTCAGAGAAGGGCAACAACGTTGGTGAGGGGTCTGGAGCACAAGTGTGATGAGGAGCAGCTGAGGGAACTGGGGCTGTTCAGCCTGGAGAAAAGGAGGCTGAGGAGAGACCTTACGCTGTCTGCAACTACCTGAAAGGAGGCTGAGGCATGGAGGGTGTTGGTGTCATTCTCTTCTCCCAAGTAACAAGCAAAAGGATGAGAGGAAATGGCTTCAAGTTGTGCCAGGGAGGTTTAGATTGCATATCAGGAAAAAATTCTTTCTGGAAAGGGTTGTCAGGCATTGGAACAGGCTGCCCAGGGAAGTGATGGAGTCACCATCCCTGGAGGTGTTTAAAAGACATGTAGACGTGGTGCTCAGAGACATGGTTTAGTGGTGGACTTGGTAGTGTTAGGTTAAGAGTTGCACTTGATGATCTTAAAGGTCTTTTCCAGCCTAAACATTCTATGATTGTATTATTTTTGCTGTTTTTGGAAAAGCAACTCAGACTGTTGTTGTTTATCCAGTATCCAGAAGCCTTTTGTTATGTAACCTTCATCCATTTATTTTATTTTTTCATCTTTATTTGTGTGCCTTTCTCTTTATTTCTGGTTTGGTTTTAACTCTCTGATATAATTCATCTGTATTATCAGACAAGGAGCTGTAGAATTATTAGTATAAATGCATGGAATGAGCCATTATTATTATGTGACAAGTGATCAACTTGGCACAATATAGTCAAGACCTGAATTCTAAGTGGTTTGGCAAAGAGAGCTGCAATTACGTGGTTTATGTTTCCTTTAATTATCCCTATTTGGTAGTTACAGACTATATTTCTTACTGGAATGTGGAGGCAAAATGATTGCAAATACTTGCTGCAAAGTGCACCTCTGAGAAAACCATAAGAGTTTAATTTTAAGACCCAGTTCTTAGACATATAGACTGGGCTAAAATAATTTGCTGTTCAGTTAAATGTAAAAAGGATATATTATAAACGTATGTGGGGTTTGATTTAAAATTTTGATCTTGCTTCAAGGTTGCCATCTAGAAGTTACATATTTTGGGAAATGTCCAGTAGAGTTAATATGCAGCTCAGAAACATGAATGAGTTTTAGTTGCAGAAGCACATATTCTAGATTTTTCACTCTTGGAAACACAGGGTCATCATTTGGGATATCATTGCTTAAATTAAAGCCCTGTCTGTACAGTGAAGTAATTTTTATAATTTTTTAACAAACTCAATCTGAAATGATAATAAATGAGCTAGAAAGAAGCTCAAGAAGCTGCAAGGCAGCTGGCTGACGCTAAGGAAAGGTGAAGGTACCCTGAATGAAAACTAAAATAATTGAGCTGGATATCTTTTGTTATGCAGCTTTGTACCAAATAAACTGTGGAGTAGTGATCAATTAACCTGCCTCCTGAGGGTACAACAGTCTGATGTGGTATTATGAGAAACTCTGAATTGCTTGGCAATGTTAACATCTTCAGTAGAAGAAAAGGGCCCAGAAACCTTTGTGTTTTGGGTCTTACCAGGCAGCTTTCCATGAATCAGTGTTTTATAAATGTCTCTTTATATCTTTTTTTTTAATTGCTAGTAGGAGCCACCACCCTGTGTAACTCCTGTTGTGTCTGCTTCAAAGCTGAGAAGAATGCTTGAAGTGTCAGGCATGTCCGCCTTGATTATAAAGATGTCTCCAGTGGCTTATTACCCATGCTGTTTTATTTGTCTCTTTACAATATTTCCTTTTTCTGTGTTGCTTTTATCAAGTTTCAGCTTTTAGTTACTGTGCTTGCTTATCTTTTGTCTGTTAGGTTTAAGGATTCTTTCTTACCACACTTTTTGTTCACATGTTAATGCAGGCAGGCTATAATTAATTTATAGTTGGTGTACTCTTTGGTAAACTAAATAGATGGCGTGTAGGAGGTGTTTTCCAGTCATTCTTGTTTAATATATATATTTTTTTTTCTGTGCAGAGTATAAAAGAATATTCATACAGTCTCTTTCCCATCTGCCAAAACAGAAACAATTTTCTGTACAGAGCAATAACTTCCCTATTTTTACTTTCATGTTTATGACCATGTTATCATTAGATGACTGAAGTTTAGGAATTGACTGTTACTGGAAATAGCTGTTCAGCAGTTGACAATGAAGATACCATCACTAAGCTATCACTAATGAGTATTTCAGGGGTGAATTTTGTTTGTTTGGGTTTTTTTTTGTCAAAATGAGACTTAAAACTGAATTCCTTTTTTTTGGATGCAGGGTTTTCCAGCTAGGAGATTCTTTAATTCTAGAGATTCTGTGATGTATTAGTACTGGCATGATGATGTCTACGACACACACTGTTTGGATTAAGGTATCCCCTACTGAAGCACTTCTTCTCTACAGTAGTTGTGTTTTTTTAGAGAGCTAATCACTCTTTATTGCATTGATTAATATTCAATGCAATACTTTTCATCAGAACCATTCATGATGGTTTGTTTACATATTGTTGGAGATGTAAAAACAAGTAATGTGACTGATGACATGAGCACTGTTTCTTTTTTTACCCTTCCCCTTGGCAAGTCTTGTTCTTCTGAACTTTTGTTCTTCCTAAATTCTGCTGAATTTTTTTTAAATGTATTTTTTTTTAAATATTGCAGGCTGACCAGATTCTTACAATGCTTTCTGGATTTATTGTAGGAGGTGATGCGTAGCCCATCAAAACAGCCTTCTCTTAATTTTCCTTGAATTTTCCTACTCATTAGCTGTTTCACCTTCCTATTAGTTTTGCAGTTACTTTGCTGCTGTGTTTCTAGACCATGTTCCCAGAGATTTGCTTTCCTTTTCCTAAGATGGACGCTATCCAAAATGAGAACCATTCTTCTTCCAGGAGAACTTGAACCTGGGTTCTGCAACATCTCGATATTTATTTATTTGGTTAGCCACTTCAGCAATTTTCCACTCTTCATTTCCTTGCACTTCCAAGGTAAGAAGAATTTGTAATAAGATTACTTAACATTTTTTTTTTTTCCTGCAGCTGTTTTTATAGTTTGTGAAATATCATGTAGAGATATGAATGCAGGTACAGGGCAGGAAATCCTTTTTCACAAGCAATGAATATCTAGTTAATTTTGTAGTTGCAACCTGTGGTTTTGGCATAAATGAGATTGCTACCAATGGAGTGTCATGTGGACAAATTTGACAGGGAACTCTGTATTATAAAATTCCACTGCCTGGTGTAGGAAGCAAGTGGCCTCAGGAG
This sequence comes from Streptopelia decaocto, assembly GCF_964273445.1. Lineage (NCBI taxonomy): Eukaryota > Metazoa > Chordata > Aves > Columbiformes > Columbidae > Streptopelia > Streptopelia decaocto. The sequence goes on from NC_138663.1 coordinate 200,891,885, forward strand.
TTCATCCAGTCCAACCTACTACTGAGGTTCATTGTGTTTCAGTTTAGACCAGGAGTCCTGGGGCTTTGTCCATCTGGGTCTTGAAAGCCTCCAAGGATGGAGAAACCACAACCTTTCTGGACAACCTGTTTCAGTGTTTAACTGCCCCAAAGGTGATTTTTTTTTTTTTTACTTGTTTCAAGTCAGAAAATTCCATGTTTTGTCATCATTTTCTCTTGTCTTCATGCATGACTGCAGTGAGGAGCTGGGCTTGGTCTTCTGAGTAACCTCTGTTTTGGCAATAGAAGACTACTATAAGGTCCCCTCTTGGTCTTGTCATCTGCATTATGATCGAGCCCAGTTCCCCAGCCTCTCCTCACAGAGCAGCTACTCCAGCCCCCCAACCACCTTGGTGACTCTTTGCAGATCTTGCTTCAGGTTATATAGGTGTCTATTTTGTGCCGAGGAGACCTAAAACTGGACATCGTGTTCCAGGACTGGTAATGTAGTTACACTGCCACAGGATCATTTTTCTATATGACACTTCATCTTCTCTCAAGGTAAAATTCAATTTTGTTGCTCTGGATGTGAAATTCATGCTCATCTATGGCACTGTAAGAATGGTGATCACTCATTATGTGGATTACCTCTATTGGACATTCACTCATGTTACTGAAAATTAAGTCATGCAAAAAATTTAAGAATTAAAAACCCCTCAGAGTTTTGGTTTATTCATCCCAAGTTTCACCATACAATAAAATATTAACTAAATTAAATACACTTCTTTTTTTTTTTTTACATAATTCTTTCAGTATCAGTATTTCATTTGTAAGTGTCATAGACCCACTTAGCTGGCTTATTGTTTTCTCATACAGCAAGTAAACTGTACTGTTAACCCATAACAGTCTTGTTCTTAGGGGATACTGAGTTAACGCATGTCTCCCATAAAGGTGGGTGAGAACTGTGCATCTAACGCACCACGTTCTCAGCAGAGAATAAGCCACTTCTTTACGCTGTAATATTCCAGTTACATGCTCAAACAATACTAGTTGTAAACATTTCTTAATTACTCAGTGTCACAAACAATTCTTGTTGAGCATCTGTTGTGACAGTTACTGAAGAGTATTGTGTGTGATTACTCACCGTACAACAAAAAGCAATTACTGCTGAGTTCAGATGGGTTATTGCTTTCTGGAAATTTTATCCTATCAGTCAGACTTTCTGGTAACTCTAATTTAGTCTGATTGTACCTCTGCTGTACTGTTGCGTTTAACATTCGCATCAAGACTGTTTTGTCCTGTCAGATGCTCCAACTGGTTTTGTGCTGCCTCTGGACAATGTTGTAAATTAGATGTGGCATCTCCACTCTCACTTCTGCTAATATGTTTAAAAATGAAATTATTGTGGAAAGGCCTATTTTACAGCTCAATATTAGAGAAGAATTAGAGATATTAGGGAAGAATAATACTATTGTGTTTTAAAAATGGTATTTGTTTATTCCTATTTCTTTACGACTCATGTGATAGTACCTATTGTAGAACATGTAGAAGATAATGTACTGCTTGTTTGCGTGACTTTGAACTCCAGCTGTCACCGTTATCTTTAATAAGTGAGTTAATAAAAGCCGTGTGCTGTGACAAACTCCCATGGTTTTTTTAGCAAGCAGGTCGGGATTGACATTTTATTTCTCTTGCATGTGTAGACTTGGTCATCTCTGATTCTACATAGATAATTCTATTTATCATAGTTATGTTTGATGTCCTTTAAGACTCAACTGTATTTATCACTGTTGGAATTTTGAGGTTGTAGATTTTCTACATAATATTTCACTCATTTAGGGCATAATAACAAACAGCAAATCATTATCCACTTATCCTTCAGATCTCATCTGGAAATTGAATAATTTCCAAGGTTTTTCTTCCTTATACTACTTTATAAATGCATTGTATACACAAATGTGTTTTCAGAATTTCTACAAGTAAACTGAAAGGTGAGAGTCAAGTTGAAAAAAACCTAAGGTCAACCACATTCTTTTCTTATAAGCGCTCAGTTTTAAACATTTAGAATATTATTTTTCAGAACATTTGGCATGATGTGAGATAATACAACTCTTCATGTGGGTTCAAGGCAGAATCTCTTGCCATCAGCTGCATCTGCAAGTGCTCTGGACTTCTGCAATCTCCTCTCCTTTCCATTCAAGCGCTTTATCATGTTTTTCTTTGGTTTGTAGCTATCACGGGCAGCATCTCTATTGTCTTATGCACAGTTGCAACATTTGTTTTGTATACATGAAGAGGGAGTTTAAACTCACAAGGAGAGGGTGGTGTAGAATGGTCTAGTTAGATCCTCACAAGCCTCATTAGAGTAACAGGTACTCTCATTATTTTAGTATCAATATCTTTAATTCAGTCATAAGGCATAACTAAAGTCATCAGAAATAATAAATTCAATCAAAAAGCAGAAAAGTCTTCTCAACCAGTTATAACTATAGGAAGGTTACATATCTAGGGATGCGATTTATCTTGCATATCTCTACACGTTTATATCTAAATTAGTTGTGTCTGCTACTGTGAAATAAGTTTTGATCCATGTGGTCAGTGGAGTGTAAGGGATGGGCTCTTGCTTTCTGAAGAAGTATTTCATATTTTTTCAGGTGAATTGTACTCAAAATATAGTTTATTATATTGACTAGATCTTTACATAATATAATGGAGTCCATCACTAGCTTGTCTAATGGCACTGAGATTTGGATGAGAAGAATTCAATTTAATTTTTTATATTTATGTACAACTCCTCCATGGCAAGAGGTGAACGAGCTTCCTTCTGTATTCCTATTTTTCTCCCTTAACTTTATTCACTCGAGAGTCCTGAAGGAACTTAGGGCTAAAATACAAAACCGTGTGTGAACTAATATTGCAAACAACCCTTGCACTGTAGGACTGGCAGGCTGCCAAGCTAATTATGGAGTGTATTTTTTAAACAAAGGTCTAGTGGCGTTGGAGATGATAATCGGACCTTGCGGGTAGCAGAATGCCGTGCCAGTGATGAGGAGCTGGCGAAGGAGCTTGCAAAGATGAGAAGTTTGTAAATAAATTTAAATTTTGCTTACAATAGTGCTGGGCTTAGAAGTACCCATTAAAACTTGGGAAGAGATCTTGGAGTGATTGTCAAGAGATTTCTGAAACCACAAGCTCAGTATCCGCTGGCAGCAAAAAGGCCAAGGAAATCATCAGAGGCAAGACATAGGGCGTTGTTTTGCTGCCGTGTACAACCTGTGTTCCCATGGCTTTGGGTGTCGGTGCAGGTCTGGTCTCGGATGTGCTGGGGTGACACACGGTGTATGTAGAAAAGCAAATGTTCTCTGACTTCAGCCCAGGTGCAGCTCTGTGGGATTCAGTTTCTTATTAAAACATGCTGGTAAATGTATCTATCTTTAAAAAGCATTAATTGGCAAAACGAACAAACAAACAAAAAACAACTCAATGCAAACCCAAATAATACAGCAGCTATTTTTTCATGTTACTATTACAATTTTTACTGACAATTATCAAAGGGATAAGAAGATAACTTCTTATTTTTGTTTGCTTTTTCATTTATGTAGTCTTATTTTTGTTTTTTCTTTAGTAGGAGGTTGAACCCCAAGGAAAAGAGCACTTAGATATTAAATGGACTGATTATAGATAACTTTGAGTGCACTGCTCTTGTGATGAGAAAGCTGGAATGACAATAATCACAGTAAATGTAAACACACAAATTATTGTGAGCTATTGTTTTAGCTCAAATGACTGTCATTCTATATAATATAAAATTACAGAGGGTAAGCACAGTAGAAGTAATTGCTATGATTAAATATGAACAAATTGCTTGATAGCAAAATAAAGCAAGAACACGTTATTACTGATTTGGTTACCAAAGTGCAGAGTAGCATTTTAAATTCCCTGAAGATGATCAGTCTTGAAGTTCTTTGTAACAAAGGACTGCGTATAATAAAAAAAATAGGTTCTCTCAAAAGGATCTTGGGTCCTGTTGTCGGTGCTGCAATTTGAATCTTGAAGCCATAAATCGAGTGGCATTCATGGAGCGAGTTCAGATCAATTCACAATGCAGAGTATTGCCGGTCTTACTTGCCAGGTTATGGAACATAATAACAAATTATATCCTTAGGCAGGCAGGCAAGATAATGTTTCTACTTGGTACTTAAGGCCATTTCTTAAATAAAAGGGAATGGAGAGAAGTTATGGGTAACTTTTTGGTAACATATTTCTTCAGCTCTGTCACTTGGAATAGCTCTACTTTTCAAATGAAAGATCCTGGAAGAACTGGTCCGGTTGTATTCAATGTAGTTCATTTAAGGTTGATTTTCTGTGTGCTGTGTTAGCAAACACTAGATACGCTAAACCTCTTCTGATGCTTTGGAGAAAACTGGAGGAGGAGTTTCTATTTAGGATATCATTAGTATTTGCTGTTCTGAAACAGGGTATTTTGAAAAGGGTTACCATTTCCATAAAGCTGCCTGCTGGTTTATGTACAACCATAAAGTTATCCCACAAGCTGAGAATCAAAGTAATTTTCTCTAATAATATCACAGTGAAATAGATTTCAAAATACATTATGTAATAGTTTGCTGCATATATTCAGATATATGTCTGTGTATTTCCTATGCAGATCGCAAAACCAAGGGAGAGAGAACATTGATGTAGCAGAGTCGAACCATTTTTGGATAACACCAGGTCTCACAAAGGAAGAGAGACTAGATGAGCGTTTCTTACACTATAGTCTGTAGCGTATAGACTATACATCACCAAGAACATGGCTGGTATCAAAAGCACATGTAATAGCTAATGACTGACACATGAGGTGTCAGTAGTTGCTTCAAGAGTCACTTAAGTCGTCTTTGACTGTGAAAGAGTAACTCCTGCATGGGGATAATTAACATTAGGAAAGTATTACCTGTGTTCTGACGCAATTCAGTGGGTTACAGGAAATTAAAAGATAAGGAAGAATTTTACTATAGCTGTTCTTTTCTGCATGAAAACACACACTCTTAAAAATGTTGTACTTTCTTTGTCCTCTCCCTGAAACTCACTTGTTCTGTGATCTCTGGTGTTGCTCAGGCTATTAAATATTTCAATTGTCTCCTTGTATGTGTTGAGATGGCTTGGAAGAGATTGTGCTTGTGTGTCCATTCACTATCTCATTCATTACCAATATTTTGTTTCCTCTGCTTTTCTTGTTCTAATCATGAAGTTCATTTGTTTGAAATTCCTGTGCTGCTCAATAGTTTAAAACCTTCTTTCGTTTCCTTCGTGTGCATGGAACCATGGAAAATTGGAGTTTCACATAAGTGGTTATCTAATTTGTTTCCCAATATAAAAATTCAATGTTTTCTAAAAAAATTCCACATAAATAACGTTAAAAAAGCATGGAAAGAAGTAATTTGGAAGAAAAGAGACTGTTTTAATATTTATAGGTGTTTTACTTGCAGCAATATTTTGAGAGTACAAGAATTTATAAAAACAAACATGATTTTCAGCTTCTGTATCTAAACAATTCTTTCTCCCATCTGTAGCACCTGTATGTTTGCAAGGTTAAACTGAAGAACTTTCTTTTGCTTTCTTCCATTTTGGTAGAAGTCCTTTTGAGTTCATATAGTCTTATATTGGGGTATTTTTGCACAGGGGGTACTGTCTGAATTTTGGAGCAAAGGAATTGTTTTGATTTGAGGGTGCAATCTTTTGTTTATGGACACGTGTGAGCTTTTTGAGAGTAATATTTCATTATTGAGCTAGTTTTTCAACTCTAAGCTTGCCCCAGAATCTTGTGACTTGCTTAAAGTGAAAAACCAATGAGTTACTTAAAATGCAAATTAGTTTGACCTTAAATTGATCTAGAACATATGATGAAGTAGTTCACTCCAGCTCATAATTTAGAATGGAGTTTCTTACCACACAATAGCTTTTTTTGAATAATAAGACTAGGTAATTGAGTATATAATTGTAGTTCCCTTAATTTCCTAATTCCATAGCCTTTCCAGGAGATTACATTACGGTTTTGATCACAAGCTTTGTAATCAGTGTAGAGCAGTAATGGAACAAGCTGTGATACGAAGGAGCAAGATTTTGAACAAATGCTGGTAATTTTCCTTCTTGTCTGGTGGTGGGTGCCGGTGTCGCCTGCAGCGGCACTGCAGGGGTAATTCCCTGACCTCTGCCTCAGTGGGAAGAGGAGACATGATGGCAAAGTGGAAAACAGTCCAGTGGGAACTTCTGGAGCTCAGGCTCAGGAACATTTTACGAGGAGAGGTTATGGCTGGAGAAGTGGGGCTAAAGAGCAGAATGGCAGGAGAAAGACGGTACCTTCATTTTTTTTCCTCTTATCTCCAGGAGCTGGGGGAGTGCTGATGGTGTTGGAAATGTAAGTGTTTCTTTCTGATCCTGATGAACTGTCTTCTCTTGTAATCAACTGGTTTTCACACAGACAAAGAGAATAACGTGATTTAAATAACTGTTAGTATTTATGTGCTAAACTGGTAACGCATGAACTGATTATCTCAGATGGATTTAGCTTCTTTCTTTACAATTTCAAGTCTTTTGTTCTGAACAAAAATGATTTTTTTTTTTTTAGTGTTTCTAAATTCCAAAATTCAATTGCATTATCCACTCTGTTTATTTTGAGATTAAGAGACAAATTGCACAATCCGCTTCAATGTTGTACTTATGCTTTTGGGGACAAACAAATTTGGACCTTTACGTTTTACAATTGGATATCTCTTTTAACAGCGTAGGCTTCAGGGGCTGAGCTTTCCTTAAGTGGGAAACAAACAATCTACAGTAATGTAAAGTGATCATTAAACTTCTGTGTTCAGTTGCTCTTCTCAAATAACTTCTTATCCTTCGAAGAGGCAACAGCGGGTTCAAAAGTAGGGAATGCTTTTTGTTCTAAAAGGCATTTGAAGTGATTTTTCAACTGCTTTTGTTGGGAATGTGATTAGATTTCACGTACCAGAATTCCTTTCCAAAGTGTGTAATGCAGAGATTAGTTTAGGTTCTGTGCATTCCTGGTTGTTCATGGGGTACATATGTACGGTGGTATTCAACTTTTATTCTGAAATGTCAAGCGCTATAATAGTGTTGTGCTAAAAAACACTCCATATGCTTCTAGTGAGTGACTCTCAACCTGTAAAAAAAAATAAATATGTGAGAAGCACCTGGATCAGGTTTGATTCCCAACCCTATAGCTGCATCTCTGGCTTTTTAGTGCAGGGCTTTGCTCTCTCCTGAAGTTTGGCTGAAAGTGGCTGGGTACTACTGCAGTCCAGGACATGTGAAAATGTTTTAAAAACATTATAAGATAAATTCTTTGGAAAAGTATATTTCATTATAAAATGTTCTTTTAAAGACATTGCGTTCACAGCCCAGAAGAGAGAAAAAACGGTAGAAACTGGGCTACGCTGGCAGTGGCAGAGTTGCTGCGATGTCTGAATTAAGTCTTGTTTTATTACACTGTATTTATACTGAAAGGCTGTATAATAAGGCTGTAATTATGGTTTATGGATCGAATTGCAATTATCTTTCAATTTCCATCTCATTCCAGTGATCTTTGTGTGTAAGAAACCTGAAAACTCTAATGTAATTGTTGGGTTTTTCTGTTCCATAAGCACTGATGCTTATCAATAGATAGTAAAATAACTTCAAATAAACAAATGAAAATTTTAATTAATGGTTAGCAAAAATTATCTTCCTGGCTGTTGGCCTGATCCCAAGCCAATGACTTGAATGGAGGGTTTGGGACTGAGCCTTCATGTGTGTTTTTATAGATCCTCAGGCATAACATGGGTTTCCTGGGAAGGAATGCAGAAAGATTTGAAAGAAGAGAAAGATATTCATTGTTATGAAGGGACGAGAGTCATAGTACATGTGAAATGGTACATCAGAAAGAGATGTAGAAGTAGACTTGTCCAAGTTGCAAAATGCTGTTGATCTGAATTAAGTTGTCTGATATTTATTCTGAAACTGTCAGCGTTGTAGCTTTATAAAACCAACATACAACGTAGTAAGATTGAAGTGCTGTGATCAGTAATATCTTATTTATTGTGATACAATAGCAGGGCACACAATGATACATACAGTTGGCTCAAGTCTCAGTTAGAATTTCTTCTTAAATGTCATTCTTTTTTACACTCCAGGTTTTGCTATGGGCTAAGGCAGAATGCATTATACACAGATGCAAGGATTTATTCATTAAGTCTAATTAACATTTTATTAGTATAATTAAAATACTGTGCAGTTGCTATTAGTCCTGTTATAATGATACTAACACTTAGTTCAAATGAATTTTTACACGTGCAAAATTGCCGTACACAGTGTAGGGTTACTCAGTGGTTACATGAGTTTGCTAGATTGTTAACATATATTCTGTTCACAGAACTAAGCTAGAAAAAGTTAGGCAAAAGTCAGTTTGACTATTTGATGGCAAGACAATTGCTCTCACAGGTAAAACAACCTAAAATCAGCTCAGTCCAGGCAAATCCAGACACCCTGCACTGTTAGGTGTGTACAAAGCCTGGGGACTTCTTCTGGTGATAGCAAAATCATATTTAATGGCTTACATGCTTAATTAATTTGTATTTTAGAATATCATTATGGTTGCTGATTAATTGCATGCAAAACTGTTGGAAAAGTTACTTTGAATCTATCGGAGATTTTGAAGCCTAAATACTTCTGCTTATTCACAACACAGTTCTGTACCATCTTTTTGTAGCAAGAGAATCTTTGCTTGGATAAAAAACCTTCACATAGTTTCCTGGCTTGTTAAATGTCCTCCAATGTTCTCATATTACAATATTCTGTCGGGATATGATATATTCATGGCAGAACTGAACATTACGTTCCACTGTTAGAAACCAGATGTTAGTTTTGAGGCTTCATCAATATTAAATCTCATTTTCTTTTTGGTTTTATGTGGACAAACAGTTCATTCTGTTTTCCCTGTTCTACGTCAACATCATCTTTCCTCAGTGAAGCAGCGATGCTAATGTGTATGTTTTTGTCTAGTGGAGATGTAAAACACAGTACTTATACTGTCTTCCTTGCGGCTTATCTGCTGTGTAGGGGAGGTGCTGATGTATATACATACAGGGAAAATTCCTTTGTTACCATCTTATGTTCTTGCCACCTACTTACTTGTCCAAGTGCTCTCAAGACATATCCTAATTATTGGGTACTTTGGAGTTCTAGAAAATTGGTGTCATTTAGCAAACACGTGACTCATTACACTTACTCTGGTTTTGCTGATGTTCTTACAGTGCAGTTAATCCCCCTCTCCCCTGTTGCTGGTTGAAGGATTCAGGCTCTGGAGACAAAGGGACACTCTCAGGTCATTTGCAAACAATCTCTGTATGGAGATAATTAGACACAGCGTATCTAGCCTGATATAAAATATGAATTTTTGTGTTGTTAATAATGCTGTTATTCACAATGCCAGCCTTTCAGAATTGCACGTTTGTTACAACCATACAAGTTTTTAAAAGTCTTCTAATGTGGCGTAAAAGCCATGATTCCAGTATGTCAAATTCCTTTCACTCAGTTTGCTTTGTGAGTATACAAAAATCAGATTAGAGAAAACATGCAGTCCATTGAACCTTTATTAGCTATAATGTCACACTGAAAAAGGTAAATGCTTGTATTACTGACTTAATGTGGGTACTTCTTGTTCTCTTCAGTTTAGACTTTATAAAGTTAACCATTATTTTGTTTTTCTTTGTGTTCAAAATTACCATTTAAATTACTTTTACTCTTCTGGTCTGTTTGTGCAACTCTGTGTACTACATATGGACAAATTATTCTAAGATGTTACATCTTTTTTGCTTTTGAAAATATTGATCTTCCAAGTATTCATATATATCTGTGTATACAACGTGTATGTTATGCCCCTTTCCAGGCACTGTTTCTAACAAGAAAAAAAAAAATCTGGAAAAACTCAAATGTATAGCACCTGTATATAAGCACTTCTATTGTACCAATAAATGACAAAATAATCTTCTAAAACCTGAATGCACATCTAGAGTCAAGGACCAATGGAAGCAGAAGACAGTAATGGAGACGGTCAGCCCTGGTCCCCTGCTCAGTCCCTCTTGGTGACCTGTTCTGGTGTTTTACCACCCTCACAGCCACAGAATCACAGAATCACAGAATGTCAGGGATTGGAAGGGACCTCACAGAAGCTCATCCAGTCCAATCCCCCTGCCGGAGCAGGAACACCCAGATGAGGTTACACAGGAAGGTGTCCAGGTGGTTTTGAATGTCTGCAGAGTAGGAGACTCCACAACCCCCCTGGGCAGCCTGTTCCAGTGTCTGTCACCCTCACTGAGAAGAAGTTTCTTCTCATATTCAAGTGGAACTTTTTGTGTTCCAGTTTGTACCCATTACCCCTTGTCCTATCATTGGTTGTCACCGAGAAGAGCCTGGCTCCATCCTCGTGACACTCACCCTTTATATATTTGTAAACATTAATGAGGTCACCCCTCAGTCTCCTCTTCTCCAAGCTAAAGAGCCCCAGCTCCCTCAGCCTTTCCTCATAAGGGAGATGCTCCACTCCCTTCATCATCTTTGTTGCCCTGTGCTGGGCTCTCTCCAGCAGTTCCCTGTCCTTCTGGAACTGAGGGGCCCAGAACTGGACACAATATTCCAGATGTGGTCTCACCAGGACAGAGTAGAGGGGAAGGAGAACCTCTCGACCTACTAACCACCCCCCTTCTAATGCACCCCAGGATGCCATTGGCCTTCCTGGCCACAAGGGCACAGTGCTGGCTCATGGTCATCCTGCTGTCCACCAGGACCCCCAGGTCCCTTTCCCCTACGCTGCTCTCTAATAGGTCATTCCCCAACTTATACTGGAACCTGGCGTTGTTCCTGCCCAGATGCAGGACTCTACACTTTCCCTTGTTATATTTCATTAAATTTTTCCCTGCCCAACTCTCCAGCCTGTCCAGCTCTCTGGATGGCAGCACAGCCTCTGGCGTGTCAGCCACTCCTCCCAGCTTGGTGTCATCAGCAAACTTGCTGATAGTACACTCTATTCCCTCATCCAAGTCATTGATGAATATATTGAATAGTATCAGTCCCAATACTGACTCTTGAGGCACTCCACTAGATACAGACCTCCAATTGGAGGTTGGAAGTCAAGATGATTTTTTCACATGTTTGAAAAACAATTCTTGTATTTCAGTTTGTGCCCACAGCCTCTTGTCCTGTCACTGGGCAGCACTGGTTAGGCTCTAGTCAGACGAGTTCTTTATCTCCTCCTATCAGGTATCTGTGCACATTGACAAGATCCTGAGACATCTCTGGGCAGAACAGTCCCTGCTCTCTCAGCCTCTTCTCTCATGAAAAGTGCTCCAGTCCCTTAGTCATCTTTGGGAGTCTTTGTTGAACATGCACCCGTATGTTCATGAACTATGCAGAAGTACACCCTTTGAATATAGAAATAAAATTTTAAAATTTAAGTGTTTTAGAAGCAAATTTTCTTTAGATTCCAGTTCTACTTGTTCTCAAAGCTACTTCAGCAATTCAAAAATTCATCCTAACACTCAGACATCCTTGTCTTGTATAGAAGTACAATAAAGAGAATGCCGAAGAAGATAGAGTCATAAGGGTAAAGATGAGATTTAGTTGAAAGAGGATTATATTTTTAAATCCCAGTATTTCCTTTATAAGACAATGAGTGGAACAATGAGTATATAAATCACTGTATCAGCCTTTAGGAACTGACACCTTGATGTGTGGGACAAGAGGTATCTAGTTTCTAAAACTCCTTTCTCATTAGAATGATGAACTCACCACAGAAACATAAAAAGTTTGGCATTTATGGCCAGACAAATAGTAAGTATTTAACACAGTAGAATGTGTTATATTTTGTATTTATGTATTTATTCTCAAGGTTTATGCGATAGACAACATTTTAAGAAATGAAAGCCTACAATTAATACAGCCTAGATATTGATGTAGACAGGTACCTGATTTTCTGAAGTGTTGAGCCACTCAGCAAATGTAGCTGAAGAAAAATGGTGGTTGTTTGGTGACTGGCATTTCTGACATCCACCAGAGGTTTGAATAAGGATTTCATAGTTTAATTCCTGATACCTGTCAGAGAGGAAGGAGGAACTTTCTTTCTCTATGATTTGTTTGGTTGGTTGGTTTTGTTATTACTGTGAGGTTATTCAGCAAAATTGAAGCATCCACCAATACGACAGATCTAACCCTTCAGCTTTGAAGCCATTTGAAAATGTTTGTGAAATCAATACACACATTGAATAACAGAGGTGATGAAAGGACTTGGCTCTCACCGAGTGGTTGCAGTTCTTGGAACCAAGTCTGTCATGTTTTACGAATACTTGCAGTTCCTGGGTAGCTTCTAGGAGTGAAAAGTGGGTGTTCGCTGTGTGAACCTCCCTCCATTGACCAGGACCTGCAGCTCCATTGTCCTGGGCTGCTCTGGGCTGCTCTTTCTGTTTTTCCCATCGTGATGAGCAGGGTAAGGCTTTCCCCTTTCCTTAGCGTGGGGTTTTTTTCCCTTTAACTTCTGATTCCTGTTGCCTTGATACCTAGATAGGCAAAACCCCATCCTAGAGCTGAATGTGTTGGTTCATGTTTATGCAGGCAATGGCAGTGGTGTTGCAAGAGTGATCTGAGAATCTTTTTACTACTGAGAAAAGTTACAGCTTCCTGTTGAGTTGCCTGTTATTACTCAGGGAAGACTCAAAAATGCAGACTTTAGAACTTTTCAAGAGTTGCTGTTTTGGTGTCTGTTAGAACTGCAGAACTTTTTAGGTTATTTTTTTTCCGAGTCACACAGATCTGTCCTGTCTAGTTTAAAACACGAGACCAGGCTCACGCAGCACAACACTAGACACCTCCTTCTCATGCTCAAATTAGGAGCATCAGTGCCTGTCAGCTTCCTTTGGTGGGGAAAATTCAACTTGAGATCTGAGAGGGGCTCATTTCTGGTTCGAGGGCTGTCACCTTTCATCTGTACTTGGCCAAGGTCAGAGCTGCAGCAAAAATTTCAAGAAAAAGGTAATAATTAGTAAATACATGACCGCACACAGGAAAATACACAAATATTTCATTTTAAAAACACATCTAAAACATTCCCAAGGTTGTTTTCTCTGTATAAGCATGTTGCATGTTTTATGAATATCTGATGATGGGGCAGATAGTATGTATAGCTGCTTCTTGATGGTGATTCAGTCTTCCAAATTCAGCCCAGTTAAACTCTGTACAGCAACCTAATGTCAGGCATGTGAAAACTCATTTCATCTTATGCTTGTTTCTTAGTGTGACCAGATCTTAATGTCTCCACTTTTCATTGCATGAAGAATAAATTCTGCTGTTTTCTCTTTTTTAGTCAAGTGTTCCCATTTTAATTCTTTTAAAAATTGCTGGGTTTTGTCAGATGATCCTGACAAAAACACAACAAGAAGATAGTTCATCTTGTTAAGTGGTGTGTGTTGGAGTGCGTTAGTCACAGATCACTGAGTTCTCTGTAATTATTTCTGCAAAAATATGATGAAATTGTTTTCCAAAGGCATTTCCAACATGGAAAATTGATGCTGGTGCTTCACATGCATGTGTCATGTCTGTAGAGGACCTTGCAAACGTTAGTTAGGTAAATATCGCTCTTATATAAGATAAAGCATTTGTAAAATACTGTTAGTCTTGCAGGTTAGAATGCCCTCTGAAAATAGCATTAGTTGAAATAGATAATGATGTTGATTACCACAAAAATGCCCTAAAATGTCACGCCGTACTAAATCATTTGTTTTGCATTCACATTCGTGCAAACTGATCTCGAATATTAGGATTAAATACAATGATATAATGAAAATGTATGTGATTATATACTAGAAATTTGTCTAGAGGAAAGAAAAAAAGTATGGTATATGAACTCTCTGTAGAGAAAACAATTTGTTTTTCAGCCAAGGAATTAAAATTAATGACAGCACATTAATTAAAAGTTAGGAAAACAAGACTTGACACAAAAATCAAAGTACAGTAATGGTTTCTATCCAGTTTCTCAATTTGTAAGAACACAAAGAAGAAGGGAAAGCAGAGAGGTGAGATGTCTGGTAGTGAGCTGGAGTGGAGCTGTATTGTGAGCTCCAGGAGCAGAATGGGTTATCAAAAGGACTACAGGTCTCTGGGAGAGTTTCTAGCAATTTGGTGAAACTGTTGAGAAAACTAGACTCTTCACATTACTTCAAAAACGTATTGCCTGAATGGGATTTTAATATTTCATAGTATTGTGATTTTTCTTTCTTAGTGTCATCAAAGTCTTCATTGGCATCACCCATACCATGCACAAGTTGGAAAAGACATTTCTCATTAAAGTGTGTTTGTGAGGTATTTCATTGCACTCAGGTTAGAGATGACTACATAGCAAGAACCATATTATGGACATTAAAGCCATGGCATCATTGCTGCATTCCGGGCATAAACCAATTAATAAAGCTGAAAATCTTCCCCAGGAATTTCTTACTGATAATCATAATTCTTAAGCATAACTACTTTATCTGATAGACACCTACAACATTGAAGAAATCATGGCCAGGTCATCCTTTCTGCACAACAACAACAGCAAAATCAAAGCAAAATAATTTTCATACCTTCTGCTACTCCTCTAACAGCAAAGAAAACTGATTCTGTGAAGTTCTGTGAGTTGGTAGATCAAAGGAGCAAGTAAAAAGATGAAAAAACCCCAAGTGATGCCTTTCAAAGCTGGTCCTTGCCAATAGAAACGCTTCTGGAAGCAGAGACACTTCTTGGATTGCTTTCGTCGAACAAAATGGTAAACAGACATAGACTGAGTATGCTTCATATCCAGCACATTTCCATTGAAAAAAAGAATCAGAACCGTGACATCCCAAGGGAACAGATCTGTGTCATTTGCATATTTTTATCACTGCAGTGATTTCAATTGAGCTCCTCAGGAGGCTTCCATTTACATCAGAAAATGTGGTGCAAACTTTATTCCTCCTACACTGGGATGAGCAGAGAATCCCTGGTTGCCCCCAGCACTGGCTTCTCAAGGTCCTCATGGAAGACAAAACCTGCCGCAAAGACCTAGTGGAGCCGTGAAGGATGTTTGTGCATTCCTGGTGCTGATCTCTTAGAAATCCTGTGGGACAAAGTGTGTTGGGGGTGAGGAGTTAGTGTTGCAGTTCTTAGATGTCCTTTAATTATAGTTTGGGGGAGAGATTACCTGTGGCCCTTGGAAATGGAATACAGCCATGGTATTGTGTTGATTGACCTTAAACCACCAAGGAATAGCTTGGCTGCCGTTTGTGATGGCTAGATTAAGAAAATAAAATCTGACTGAATTTCTGCATTTTCTTTTCTGCGAGCACAGAATAATCAGATTCAGTTTTCAAATTGTTCCCATCACCTGTTTTGTCTTTTGATCTGCATGTTAATAAACTCTGTTGTTCCAGTTTTCACCTTTTCTACCTTAGCATTCAAGTGTCAACTTCATTAATGCTGAATGAGATGTTAAAGTTCCTTCATGTATCTATTAACTTCTTGGCAGGCAAAGATTCAACTCTGTTGAACTTGTAAAATAGAACCCAAAATTTGATCTTCATGGTTAGTCCAGATCTAAAAATTTCAAATATTAAAAGTACTTACATTTGAGAAAGTTTAGATGCTTATGAGACATTATTTACTGATGTTTTGCTATTGAGTTATTCCAAATCCCTGAGGATTTCTTCTTGTTCTTCAAGTCAAGCTGCTCTGTGTCTGACGCTTTGGTTAAATTCAGACACTTGTCTTGAATTATCCGTTTGCTAATATGTGTAAGTCAGTTTGAATTTCAGTTCATCTATGGGGAGCGATTTATGATTTGATGAGGTGCCTTGGTGGTATTTAGGTTTGACTGCATGAAAACACTGACTTTTAGATTTACACAGCTGGTATTTTTGTGCAGTGTGCCAGTAAGACTTATTTCATTAGTTCGTTCTATGCAACTGCAGGTGATCAGGCTGTGAGGAAAACAGTCTGATTATTTAGATGCCATAATGTAGAGATGCCATACTGGGGAGATTTAATACTGACTGGTTTTGAACCTGAGCTGTAGGATGAAATCGTGTTGCATTGATTTCAGTTAGCCTTTCTTCACTTCAGTGTATGTCTGGGCCAACTGTGAAGTAGTGATTTTAGTGCAATTACATAAAAATTCTGTAGGGTTTTTTTTGTTTGTTTTTAGTTTAAATTACCCCTTCAAACAATCAGTGCAAACTGCTGTGCATTCTGAGGTCATACTATATTGCTTTGGATTTCATCCTGTACTTTGCTTTTTTTTGTTAGCAGAACTGGCTGAGGTCAGCCATAAATAGTCCAGTCTGTACAAGAATGAGGTGAGGTGACATGAAAATTGTTAAAATTTGGAGTATTTAATATGCAATACCATAAAGTATTTAGTTAATTCCAGAATGTCCATAGAATATAACAACATACATACATGATTAGTGTGGTGGCCTTTAAATTTATTTGCATTATTTTTATGTATTCGTTTGTCAAAGGTGAAGGTATTTAATAAAAACAGTTACAAAGCTTTTAGAACTTCTGAATACGTACCTGTCGAGCAAACAACCAGATTGTATCCCATTCCTTCATGTGCAGAAGGAATCTCGGTTGGAGATGTGGGACAGTGTTATGTGTATTAGCAGTTGTACTTAGGCAAAATTCTTTTGGAGTTTAAACTGGCAGGATAAGTCTCATCACTAAGGTAACTCTCAAACTGATAACTAAATACCGAATCAAATTTTAGGAGAAAATCAAACTTCTTGGCTTTATATTGATAGCGGTTATTCTTCTGTTCTGCCTTTAATGTGGTAGAAGCTTGAATAATGGCCAGAACAGTACAGTCCTACTGTACTGTTTTCAGAGTTTCTGTGCCAATACTTCTGATGTTAAAAATGTGCTTATTTGGAAAGTGTTTGATTGTCACCATTCTGCAGCTGCTACATCACACACTGCATAGTTAATATATAACTAAGAAGTGCTACGATGTTGATTACAGCTTGTCAAGCATTTCAGGCTCCTCCTCTATATTTAACTGAAATAGATATTTTCTAAAAGTATAGGCCTCTAGCAACACTGCTACATTTCAGAAGTTCCTCTTTTATACCATTTTCCACTGTAGTATTATACAGGAAAGACTTTCTTTAAATTGATTTTTGTTTTCTCGAATGTAGAAATGAAATTGGTTCGGATTCTTTTCCATGTCATTTCTGAAAGGTTTCATTATTCATGTACAATTTTATGGGCAGTTGAACAATAAGGTAGAGTAGACTGCCTTTTTATTTCTGACACTAATACAAGTCTAACAAAATATAAAAATGCTCAGCATTGAAGTAGGCAGCTATTTTTGTCCCAATGTGCAACTACTGCATCTTATATTTAGCTTTTTGATTGATCATAAGTTCTGTGGAGCAGTGACTTCTACATAGTAGGCATGAAGCAGCTTGTAAAAACATAGCGTGGTTCCACATCGATTTTATTCTATTATAGGATTAAAAATAAAATTACCCCCTTCTTGCAGTCTTTCTATGTTTCTCTGTTGATATCTATTTACAATAAAGTCGTGCTGAAGTCAGAAGTGAGATTCTCATTCCCCTGAAGGCATGAGAGATTTTCTGGATGGAAACAGAGCTGTATGAAACCAAATTGACAGTTTTTTACATGGCATTTAGCACAGTGAACTCCTGCCATAGTGATATTATAGATGTCCAAATATTAATCATCCCTGTGTCTTACCTTATTGCATTCATTATCACTCTGATACTTTCCTTCCTTGAGAATCATTACTTTCTGTTTTGTTTCACCTCTTTCCATCTCCATTTCTTTCACTGCAGCTAAATCAGGGCTTCTTGAAAAGCACCAGTATGGCCAGAACCTGCATCAGTTGGAGCATCCTTGTTTTCAGCTCCTCCTGTGGATGCAGCTTTGTAACTGTGTGACACTCAGTACGTTGAACTGAGAGTGACAAGTCTGCCAGCAATAAAAGTGGTGTTGGTTGAGATCAAAAAGTGAAATATGCTTCTCTTTACCAACATTGAGAAGATGTGAGCAGAAAGCCCGTTAAACTGACACAGAACTGCATGATCCGGCGCTCCTGACAGGCTCTCTGGGTGCATCATCTTGCTTAAGATGCTTCTTTTGATTGCATGTTACCTAGGAAGAAAAATTCAACCATCTCTTCGTATCACATCCACTTAATTTTTCTTCTGAAAAACTAAGGTGCCTTGTTGAAGGCATTTTTAAAATGTAATTTATTAACCTCCTTGAGGAGGAAAGCTAGAATAAAAATGGTTTTATTTTATTTTGTAAATGCAGTAACAAGACTGCAAGAAAAGCTGGAGTCTGTTTACTTCCTTTTGACATCACAGAGGCAAAGGATAATAGATGGAACAAAGCAGCCCATAAGTAATTAAGAGCCTTAAGCTCTGTTTGCCAAAATATCTTTGACAGTGAGTTTTGTTCCATTCCTTAATTGTATGTTGTTCATATATTTTTAAATTGCAGGCAGAGATTTTACTTTATAGAGAAAACTTGATCCACAGTACCAGTTGCACCGCACAATAACGCATTTCGTCTTACTTTTAGTTTCTCACAGCAGCCAACAAAGACACTGTTGCCCACCTGTAACTTGAGTGAGTGAGTCTCCTTTTGGAAGTTAGGCTGCTATGTTAGAAGTCTGGTGCAGCTTTTCTATCTGATTTAAACTTTCAGGTACTGATGATTAGTCTGTAAAAATAGGTATGTTTTATCTACATTTCCTATTGAAAAGCTGTAATTTTATTTGCAGTGTGACAACTGAGAATAAGGTGCCACTTTGAATAAGTAGCTAAGGGGGATTTCAGTTGAGATTCTTGCTTGGGACACCACCTCTTCTGAAAGTCTGTCTGATGTAGCTTTTGAGAAATTAAGTGCCCCATTAGTCCTTTTGTTAAAACCTGGGCCATTAGGTCACAGCCTGTGAGCAAATTTGGTGGGACTGCAGAGTTTCTGCAGAGTTACCGCAATCACTTGAGCTGTCTACTGACTTTTCGAGGAGCTGAGTAAGAATCCCATCTGAAATGCTGTGTGAACAGCTGTTCTCATCTTGGTGATGAAGAATATGAAAATCTCTTCTGAAGGATGACCGGTGTATTGTCCTTTGGGGAAAGAATTGCTGAACTCCTCACATGGACCAGGAAGCACAGGGGAGCATTTAAAATTTGGATCGGGAAATACCATATTTAATGTATACTGTGTGAAAAAAATCCAGAAATTGATTGGAAGTCTCTTGAAATGAGCCCCAGCAGGACATCAGCTACTAAGATTGGGTTGCAACTAGCAGGAGGTCCTGAATGCAGAATTCTCATTAGAAGAGCCCTTAATTATCAACATCTTTTCCTATTTTATAGGTGAGGAAAGACATTTTTGCTCATGCATAGTTAGGTCATTGTGCAGAGAGCAAACCATGCAGAGTTTTTCTTTCAAGATACTAGAAATGCTGGGCACATTGCAAGTAAACCTTTTGAAGATTGCAAAGGATAGAGGCACTGAAAGCATTTATTGAAAATATTTGAGAGCATTTTCACTGTATGTTGAAAACAATTAGCAATGAGAAAAATACTCAGGGCCATCAAAGTGTAACTTCTTTGACAGTTTGTATACTGGCATCCTGGTGCTTCTTTTTGATAAAAATGAAACAGTGCTTTGCTTTAAATTGTCTCTTAAAAATTACTTCATACCTGGAATTGGTCACTCCAGGCATTTTCTTTGCTAGTGCTTCAAATAAGCATAAAGGCTAAAATATTAACGATGCCTTAGTGTTCTTCATGATTAGTGGCTTGCTAAACTGATCTTCACCACAGGCTTTCAAATGTCGGTCTTGTTTTGTAAGAGATTGGAGAGGAATTGCTGGCTGTGAGCAGCTTGTGGCTTCTGAACTGCTGTCAGTCAAATTTAGCAATTTTAAACATTTTAGTTTGTTTTGTTTCCTCTACCTTTGCCATCTTGAGATACAGATGAAACCAAATGAGGAGTAAGTTCTCTGTGACTTCTCTATAATGACTTGACCAGCCTGCTGCAGAGTTAGGGCTTTGAACGTCACTTGTCATAATAAAGGTATACAGCCTTAAAATGTCAGAGCAGAATTAAGAAAAAATGTGTAGCATATTTAAATGAATTACATCCTTGCAGTGTTTCATTTTCACAATACTGTTTTATTTTCTTTTTATGTGATTTTCCTGCCTTATTTGAAGTATCACAGCTCACTGTGAAGAGGCAGATGCTTCTGAATGGCTGCGTGATCTGCTCGTGTCGATATACTTGCTAAATTCAGGCCATAAACAGAAAGGATGGATAAGACCTTGTCATTTACTCTTTGCCCTCATGGAAGGGCTTTCTTTTTTACACTATATTCTCGAGTGCTCGAGTGTGTCATCCAAAAAGAATCACTTCATCTTGAGACTGTATAAGATACCTTGTGATAACAAAAGGGAGGGATAAAATAGGAGCATTCCTTGGTAGAAAAACTGTTCTTTGTTTCATTTGTAATAGATCCTTCAAGGTCTTTGGGAAAGGATCTTGTAGACCTCACTGAGATAAAGTGTGGAAGAGCAATCCAGTCTTTAATGTGTGCCTAATCTGTCCTCATTCAGTGCCATTAAGTACATATTATTTTGCTATACCTTTTTGCTTTTCATACTGTAACTGAAGTGTTATTTTTATTATTAACTATAATAAAAAATACATAATTATATAAAATCCATTCTATAAAATAAATATTTTAATAAATAACTGTAATTACCCATTAAACATACCGGGTAATTCAGTCCATGGGGTACACGCTAAACTTTCATTCACACAAATGCAGAGCATTACCACTGAGGGATGGATGTTTGCTTGTGGGACTGAGAGCAAAGTTCTAACCTACTGCGTTTTCTGACCATGTTCACAGTCTCTAAAGTACCCTATGGTATTCAGCCATGCCTAACCTATAAGACATGATTGTCTATGACATTCTCTTTACATTGAAGATGGATCCAACCACCAGGTTTTGTTTATCCCCAAAAGCAGCAGTCAATACTGATCTATCGTATCATAAGCTCCTTTTACTCAAATCCATGTCTACTATAATTTTTCATCCTTGTACTTACATGGAAAATCTTTTTAGTCCATTCTGATAGAGTTTGGTATTACTGTTCTCCCGTGAGTATTTTCATAATTCCTTTTTCTTGTTTCTTTCATGACTTTTTCTTTAGCGGAAAACTATTGAGTGGATATTTTTCCCATCTCATCTCTAAACAGCAGTATCATCTCTTCGATTATACTGACAAAACTTGTAGCAGTTTGTGTTTTTAATAATTCACTTGTTTTCTAAATTGATTCTTACACTGACAATGGATAGATGAATATTCCAACTCCATGGTTTTAATCACATCCTTAAATCAATATTTACAAGGCTCTCGGCAAGGAATAAACTACTCCCTCAGTTTAGGTCGATAGTAAAGCAGTATGCCAACATCCAGTATTTTGGGAACAAAACCCAGTATGAGATCTTTCCTATACTTACCCCACAGGGTTAATTTTGTGTAATAAAAGTACTAAATTTGAATATTATGTTATAAATGTAGTGTGATCTAGAGCTAATGATGAAGTCATTGCACCTTTTTCTTTGATAGTAAAAAGTTAGGAGTCTGATGAATTTCAAACATACTGTAGTTCACTTTTTTGTTTTAGTTTACACTATTTTAGACCATAGAGACGAAGACCATAGAAGACCATAATTTCCACAAGAATATTCCAGTAAATCTTTATTAATGCAAGTATTTCTATCTAAGTATGGAGATACTATTACATACCCTGAAGATTTTTTTTGTTAGCTTGATCTAATTAAGATGACTATTTTGGGGTTTATCAGAAGTAAAATCTTAGCAATGATGCGACAATGAGATTTACCTATTTCTATTAGGAAGTGACATGTATAAACAGTCATGCAAAATGGACCTGTTATTTGAGAGGTCTCAAATAAGAAAAAGATGAACATATGATTGCTGGCAATCAAAATGGTTTTATGTAAAATCGATCTTGCCACTCCTCCCCCCCCCCCTTTTTTTTTCCTCGGGGATTGCTAGATTAAAAATAATTTATAAAGGCACAGATGTAAATTTAGGTTTTCATCACACAAAATTATGGCAATTTATCACTGGAAAGTAACCATGTCAGATTAATTAAATAGTGATTATCTGATATCTCATAAAGAAGCTATCATTGTTGCCAGATACAGAATTCAGGCTATTTTTAAAGGATATCTGGTGGAATCACTACTGGATGTGACTCTAGTTGGTACTTTTGCCCATCATCTGAAAATTAGAATTAAAGCTGATAGAATGAACAGACGATACAGAGCATCACACTCATAAATAATGAAGAATACATAACACATTGGTGTTTTGGATAGTGTTTTAAACAGCTGTGGGAACACTGACATTCTGAGAAGAAAGGGGGGATAATAAGGTAATTAAGTAGTTGAACCTGAGCTCAAAGTACTGTGTTGTGACTGAGGAACGGGCATAAAACTAATGGCTTTTAGGCAGAGGAGTGTCATATATTAATAACAATATACAACAAAAAAGGTGATGGAAAGTATGCTTGTTTGAAGGAAGATTACAAAGTTCAGTGTATTATCTATAGCCAATAAATAGTTGGTTGACATCTGACAGTGGATAGAGCTTTAATTGTCAAAAAATGGATAGCGAAGATTGCTTGTCTGGAAGTTGATGTTGCACAAATTCTTATTAGAATATGAGAAAGCGCAGAATTCCAGTGGTGAGGATACGGGGCACAGAGCCAGCTCACCTGTGCAGGTGGGGTATCTTCTCATATTCAGTTCTATAAGGGATTCTCTTAAGTTTTAGGTGACCAAGTGTAGGTACATACACTTACCAGGTTGTGTAAACAGATTGTAGCGTAATTTCATTTGTGTTGCATCTGTCAGTGAAATGTCAATGACTAATGTAGTCTGGGACATCAGGGGACTCAGCTGGGGAATCACTTTAATCTTATACCCTTTGGATTTCATATTTTCTTTGACGTGATTTAAAAAGAGGGCAGGTGATACTTGTTTCCCAGTCTGTGGCCTGATGCTTGGCACTGTCCTGAGGGGTCAGCTGGCAAGCTTGGCTTCTCAGAAATGTGGCGGTTGTGCTGGACTTGGCGCTACTGGAAAACATTAAACACCATGAAAATAGATCTTTGTTTCAGGGTGTGGAAGGAGTATAAACATAGAGACGATGAAATTCAGGATTGCAAAGAGACTCGTGTGAGAAGTGAGATTTTAGGTGCTCAGGTTAGTTACTGTGAGAGCACCTGTGGATGTTGCAGCAGAAAACCAGCTCCTTTTTGGGGCGTTTGTCCCAGCTGGCCGGGGTTCCACAGGGTGGTGCCGTCTCTTGGTGTCACCATCACGTAGTTAATGCTAATTGGAAGAGAATCATGTTGTTTTTCAGGGACTGCCTGAACGGGCTTATGTTTCTCAGGGGGTGGCATTTTCCCATAAAACATTTACTCCTGCAGTATTTTTTCCTGACTTCAAGACAGGGTGTTCTTTGAAAGCTGTATCTAATACAAACCCATGCTGAAACAGGTAAATCGAAGCCAGTGCCTATGGTCTGTGTCTCCTTTTACATGTCCTTTTAAGTTGACATTGAACTTTGGGGTAACAGAGTAGTTTATATCATGAAAAAGAAAACCCTATTATCTTTAATTGTTTATTGTTTAATTATGCTGCTAAATAAAAACCTATTACCTAATTTAAATTAAAATTTATTTAATGATTTTTTCTGAAATCTTATGTTTTTTAGACAGTTTTTTTTGAGAATGAAAGGGAGATTGAGTTGTTTAAACATTAACTCATCAGTAACTGTTGGGGATAAAAAAGTTGGGTTTTTTTTCCCATGGAAAGTTAGAAAATGATTATCTAAAGAGCTATAGAGTAGATATTCAGCACTATGTTTCACACTCATCTCAGATGAACTATGACTGGAAGGACATTTACTTGCCTCTCCAGGTTTCTGCATCTTGTTTGGAACTCTACCAGCAGGCACCATTTTTACTTTGGGTAACTGAAACTTCCCAGGATGTTGGCAGTGGTGGTTGTAATGCCTGCTAGTTAAAAAATGGCATTATAGTACAGTCATATCTTGTGCTTGGTATTTAGTATTGCCTTTTACCCTGTGGGAGTCCATGCTGCTGTGTAAAGTGTATTTACACGTAATAGTTTCACTGTCCACTTAAAAGCATTACCAAAGGATTATGGTAGAGTTTGGTACAGCAAGGAAAACATTCCTAAGACAGAATGCAAAGCATTTGAAGATAGCCAAAAAAAGGATTCTGATCATATAGCATCAGCTCAGTTCCTTATTTACCATTTATTGCATAGGCATGTGGGCAATTAAGAGTAATGCTCTTTGATATCTGAGTTCCAATGTAAGTATTAAAGCTCTAACAGCTACTGCAATGATACTAAAGGTTATTATTTTCATATTATTTTTATGTATCGCTGCTGAAGTGCCTTACAAAGGAACTCACTGTTATTGTTGCCATCTTGCAGATAAGGAAGCCAAGGCATGGGCAGGGGAAGTGCAATGCCCAAAGCTACCAAACGGACCAGTGCAAGTGAAATATGCTGAACACAGGTTTCCTGTGCACAGATTAAAAACTTTATTTCTAAGGGTGCAATGCCTTCCTTTTGCCTATGAAGAGAGAGACAAAATTGCGGGAACTACAATTCCAAACATTACAACCATGGGGGATTTGTAAGCTGTCTTGTTCTGGCACATTTACAGTGCTGAAAATTGCTTTCATTGACCATCTCTTAGGACTGGCTGCACTGCTTGGCTCCCGATAGACTTCAAAAATGTTTGTTTTCCAGTCCATAGTCCACCCAGACGCTTTCTGCTTCTCTGCTGTCTCTCCTTCTCAGGAAGGTGCTGTTTTGACGCGCTGATGTTTCTGAGCAACCCGCATCCTATGGCTACACCCTGTGCAGATCCCTCAAGTCACTGGTTCTCATGAATACACACAGAATCACAGAATCACAGAATGTCAGGGATTGGAAGGGTTCTTGAAAGATCATCCAGTCCAATCCCCCTGTCGGAGCAGGAACACCCAGATGAGGTTACACAGGAAGGTGTCCAGGCAGGTCTTGTACGCCTCCAGAGTAGGAGACTCCACAACCCCCCTGGGCAGCCTGTTCCAGTGTCTGTCACCCTCACTGAGAAGAAGTTTCTCCTCAAATTTAAGTGGAACCTTTTGTGTTCCAGTTTGTACCCATTACCCCTTGTCCTATCATTGGCTGTCACCGAGAAGAGCCTGGCTCCATCCTCGTGACACTCACCCTTTATATATCTGTAAGCATTAATGAGGTCACCTCTCAGTCTCCAAGCTGAAGAGCCCCAGCTCCCTCAGCCTTTCCTCATAAGGGAGATGCTCCACTCCATCATCTTTGTTGCCCTGCGCTGGACTCTCTCCAGCAGTTCCCTGTGTTTTTTTAACAGAAAATTTCTTGGCCTGAAGGCTGCCTGCTGTTATAGGGCAGGAAACTAAACTGCTTCTTTCTTAGGAAAAAAAGCTGATTTGAAATGTGACTTTAAGTTTGCTAAACGAGAACAGTGGAAAACATGCTTATTTCAGAAAACTGCTTTCTCAGAAGTTATGATGAGACTTTAACAGCTAGATCATTTGTATTTTGATAACAAACACAGGTTTTAAAATGTTTTATTTCCTTTAGAAATGTTGAAATGGAGCTGTTTTTTAAAAACCCTGCAGAAAACCTGAGAATTCCTCTGGCAAAATTTCAGTGACTCAGCAGTTTAGGGCTCTTTGAAAAACAGACACAGCTTGCATAATCTTATGACTCAGGAGTGAACTGAAAGTTTTTGAAAACTTCGTTGGGTGATTTAATTAATAGTATTATGTTTAGAAAAATAAAAATAATTGAAAAATAGTTTTATAGGTGAAAAGTATAAACTCAGTGTTTGGGACACTCAAAGTGGGATTTAAACCACAGCTTCTTGAGGAGAACACTGAACCTGAGTCCCCCCATTCTTGTATCACCGCTGTGAGCACGAGGTTTTATTTTCCCTCTCCCATCAATTGAGGGATTGGACAGGATGATCTTTCAGGTCCCTTCCAATCCCTAACGTGATGGTGAGCCCTGAAAACATGATGGTGAGCTCTTTGAAAATTACAGCTAAAGGATAGTTTATAGCAAGGCAGGCCTGCAATATGCAGCCGGGTATCTGTATTTGGTATTGATTTACTTGGGTTGTACAAAATAAAGAATGAATGCTAAGCAGGGGACGGTGCTGTGGACACGCTGCCCCCGAATGTCCCCATGCTGAGCTGCGGGCAGCTGCGCCTTCTCCAGTCAGGTTTTCCATGTGCTGAAGCAAGCTGCTCTCTCCCAACTTCACTTTGCGAGATGAAATGCCAACAAATTAAGATTAAAAACATCTGCACATGACTGTATTTTTTGATGGATTGGGACTGCAGGCCATAATTCAGTGCTTAATCTGTCTAAGCCTGTTGACACGGAGCTGAACCCCAACTCGCTCCTGCACGTGGTTGTCTCTGGGAAGCCGGGGCACTTGGCAGCTTGGTTGTCTGTGTCATCAATCAGCGCAGCGGGCTTCAACTAACTCGTGCCTGTGCCACCAGCTGCTCAAAGCGTCCTTTTGGAAATGCACCGGTCATCCCACTGCAGTCTGATCGTTGTCATTTTATGGGCATTATTTTTAAATTTATTTGTGATAATACTGCAGCAAATTCACAAGTGAGTTATTAGCATGTCGATAATATTAATATAATATTATATATAATAATATAGGACGTGCCATAGGCAATAGGTGCTGATTGTACCACAAACCTCTGCATTTTCCCAGCCCATAATAAGCAGGCCGGTTCAGATACTTAAAGAACTACATAAGAATCCAAGCATTTGCTTTTTATGAAAAGCTTTTAACATTTGGTGAAATCATAGAGTGGTTTCCCATTAGAAAGTGTCTAAACTTTCTCTGGGGACTGAAGTACTTAGTTTGTAAGTTCCTTAGCACTTCTATTATTTAAATAAGACATATCAACTGAAGCTATAAATAAGCAAGAATGAATGTCTCCTTAAGCCATTTTACTTAGGAAATTAAAAAAATGTAGTATCACTATGAAAATATAAATTTTAATCCAGCTTTGAATCATGATCGAAAATCAATGATTTAAATTAATTTGGACTTCAATATGCCAGCCTACTTTCAGCACTGTTACTAGGGGCATTTTTGAGAGAAATTAGTATTATAATGAGCGTTATTGTTTTCTAGGCTTAAAGAACATGATTCATGTCATCTTAAGTGATCATTCCGTGTTTTCATCAGCTATAGGAAGCTTTTACTTTCCCTACTAACCATAGGATTTTTACCAGCCTCCAGGCAGGGTATGACCCATTAACCATGATTCTTTTTTCTAGTGAGTCTTTTTACCCATCTGTTTTCCCTCCACTCTTACACAAGAATACTGTGGGAGACAGTGTCAAAGACCTTTTCAAAGTTGAGGTAAATGACATCTACTGCTCTGCCCTCTTCCATAAATCCAGTCATGGTGTCAGAGAAGGCAGTCAGGATGGTCACGTATGATTTGCCCTGGATAAATACATTTTCGGTTTCCAGTCACCTTTTTGTCCTTCACATGGCCAGAAATGTGCTCCAGCATGACTTGCTCCATGATTTGTCCAGGGGCCAAAGTGAAGCTGACTTGCCTGTGTTTCCCTGGGTTATTCTTTTGGCCTCTCTTGAGGACATTTGTTTTCCTCAAGCACCAGGGATCTCCTGCAGTTTCTGTGACCTTTCAAAGACAAGACAGAGTGAAGTGAGAAGGAGTTAGTTTGTCCTTGCTTCCATCTCCTCTGTGCTAGAGTCATGAGTTCCCTCCTTCGGCAAACTGAGTTCCCTCCTTCTGGCTTGGAAATGCACAAATTAATGTATTCCTGCTAATGAAAGCTGTAGCACATACAACACCCCCAAATACAGGTTAGAGGCTCTTAGCTCAGAAGTTTTATTACAGTTATCCAGAACAGAATCTCCTTGTTCTGTAATTTATTTAATACTTAGGGGAAGGAGGGTGAGCTAACTTTATCTGTTATTTAATAAATTCTTTAGTCCTTAGGTGGTGATTAGAAAAGATGATTTATCTGACACAGTTAATATGATTTTTTGGTATCCCGGTGGATTCTATTTTGCCAAATAGATTCCACAGTAATGTATATATTTTTATCATCTTAATCAGCTGTTTCTTTAATAATCTTTAATAAAAAATGTAAAATTTGATTATTAAATAGTACAAGAACCCTGAAGGATAAAAATAAGTAATTTTAGCTATTCTTAATGGTGTCTTTGGCAATGTTTTGCCTTCATATGTGCATGTTTAGTATTTATGGAGCAAAGTATAGTAGCTTAAGATTGAAGGTAAATATGTTCGATTTAATCTTAATTACATTATTATTTTTTGTTCATTTTATATAGTAGTCAAAAGATGTATAATTAAAACTTTATATTGAAGGGTGATGGCAAGACAAAATTTTATTTTTAACTTCCTATTGCCTGGATCTTGCTTTTATTATGAGACAGCAAAGCAGCCACGGATCACTGCCTGCTTTCCTGCAACATAGCTTGATACATTAATACATACTGCATACTTTGAGTGAGACAAAGGGGACAGAAGTTTACTTGCGGACTCATTTCTGTTGCATCTGTGGAATCAGGTGTCTAAAGGAGAGTGACTGGCAGTGGGAACAGTGTCAGTACTGTAATGGTATAGGATCATCCATTTAGAGTTCAACATTAATTAGTTTTGCTGCATGCTTTATATTAATTTGTTGAATCTAGCTACATACAGCAGTTGTTTAAATTATTTCACTGATGTATGTCTAAAAATACTTGTATGATAAAGTATTGGTAGCAAAGCTCAAATAAATTTACTGTAGAGACGAATCCACACAATGTTTCAAATGTAACAGTCTAACCAGGTGTCATTTGTGAGCCCATGGATTGTTGTTAATTAAATGATGAAATACGTTTGCACAAAGCTTTGCTTTGCTTGTTGCCATCCAAGACAGGTGCTTAGCAAAAAGACATTACTTCTGAAGATCTGATGAGTTCAGACAGATCGGGATGAGGAGGCCAAGCACTTTATTAACTACCACTTTGACATTTGATTAGGAGTGCGCAAGTCCTTACAGCCACATAACTGCTGCTCCGTCCCTGTCCCTGTAAATCTGCACCTGCTCACACAGCCTCCTCCTGCCTGGGATTGTCGTGACACTGAATTCTGCTTCAAATGGGGGCAGATCCTGGAAACTGAACAAATTACACTGCCTGAATTTTGGGGTTGTATAAGACACAGACAAGGCAGGGGGAGAGATTTTATTAGTGGAGCATGGGGGGACGCAGTCCTGGCAGGGGACTCCTATGCCAGGGGTGTGTGCCAATTTGTAGCCTTGGCTGTAGGTATTTTAGTTATGCTGTTAAGAAAACTGGACTCAGTGCCCTTGTTACATCACTGTTTGGTCTGACATCATTCTTTATGCATCTTTCTGCATAAGGAATAAAAAGACTGTAAATATAAAACCTTTTGTAAACGGCTTTGAAATCGCTGATGCAAAGTGCTGCAAAAAATGAATTTACTTACAGTTCTTTGAGAAACTGATGCGGAGGGCTCTGGGGAAGGGATGGATCTGCCCATTCCCTGGCAGGTCAGTAGGACTCTGCTGTGTTGGGGTCATGTCCCGTGTTACTTCTCTTCATGAAGGATCAAGATATTGAAACCATCTTCTCCTGTGTGAGCTGAGTCTTTCCTGCTAACATGGGGCAGAGCAATCGTGATCTGTGAGTTAGTGTGAGGGCAAATTATGTGAAGTACGTTCTGTCTCTTCATACTCTGTGTTGCAGGAAGACACTGATTGAAGAGTTTTTCATTCTGAAGGGAATAAAGCCAAACCGAATGATGTGTGTGGTGGTTCTGTGTGCAAGATGTATCGCTTTTTCTCTCTTGTGTGGAAGCAGAAATTGTCACTTCATAGTATAACTGCAATTCATCTTCTGCTTTGTTCCTTTTTCTGATTAGTTTTGGGTTTGAGGCCGAGCTGGTATTTAAAAGCATGCTTTTTAAGTAATTGGCTTAAGAAAGTATTTTTGGTGAAGACTGAATCTAAATAATTTTTAAAGAAATTTTCTGTATGTATCTTACAGTCTTTTGATGTCTCAAAGAACAGCTACAACAGACACCACCTCAAACCCAAGTTAATTAACATCTCTCGACAGAAAAAATAATTTTCTGAATCACAATAATATCAGGATCTTAATCTAAAATAATTTTTTTAAACCGCATTATCAATATGTAGATTTCTTTCTACCTGTGTGCAAGCTCTGTAAATTATTCGCAAATGCTCTTAAGTGATTATTTGCATTAGTTTATCTTCAGATAAGTAACAGATTTCTACTTGGTCTCATATTCTTTTGTACATACATATCAAAACACAGTTCATTTCCCACTGTGGAACTCTCAGGGAAGGCATTATTTTTTGTCATTTATTTAAAGGAACGGACAGCTTTTTTAAAAAATACTGAGTTTTGTTAGATTTTGTAGCTTATTTTTAAAATGTGAATTGTTTTAATTGTGATGTAGTATGTTACAGTTTTGTAAAAGAGTTAAATGATTTATTGTGGCTCTCTCAGTATGTCTGCAGTGTGCAGGTGTTGTCTGTGGCACAGCACTCACTGTTTTGCCTCTGCAAGCCAAGGTGGGAGATGTCAGTCATGTACAGAACATGGAAATGACTTTAGTAAAGAAATATTAAATAGCTTTATTATTAGCCTAAAAGAAAATTTAGTAGAAATTACCAATATCATGAGCCTTTTAAATGTCAAAATTGCTTTCTGGCTTCCTGTAAGATACTTATAAATAAATTAAATCCTACTGGAAACATGGAAAAAAAGGCTTTTTTAAGTGAGCTGTATCATTAAATTCTCCTGATGAAGTCAGAATATGTTTTGCTTCTGACCTGTGTATGGATAGGACCAAAATTATAATTCAGTTTTTACTTAGATCCATATATCCTAATTACAATAGTGCCCAACTTGCTCAAGGATTTAGCATGGCATATGCATTACTTTTTGACAGAAATAAAGTAACTCAATATTTGATTACTAGAGGAAGTATTGGAATATGATAATCACATATTTGACTTCATCTGCAGTTATAATGCACTTAGGGTGGGTAGTAATGAGATGGCAAAACTTTTTCTGAAATCACTTCAGCAAGCAAGTCTGATTAGTGATGCACTGTTTCTGTAACAAGGAGAGAAAGTTGTAAAAGAAGCAACACTATAATATAAACAGAGTAAAATGTCTTTCCACTGGAATCTGTTCCCTAAGAAAATAGAAACATTCTGCTATAGTATTTCTCCCCTAAAAAAGCCCCAACTGCCACAAATGGGTGACTCCATGGCTGAGACAGGCTGGGAAATCCATCATTACTAGTTTTTGAGATTAGCCTGTAGAGTTTAAGGTAGAATTAATATGTTGGAAACTCGTTATCTCTGTGGGATGCTTTGTTCATGTGGCTCTTGCTCTTTTATTCGAACCTGAAGACAGTTTAACTGTTGGCCAATAAATGTGTCTCATTTTGATATTGTAGGACTTCCTTCTTCAGCTGAGCTTCCCAGAGCTTCCAAACCAGAAAGTTTCATGGCTGTTTATAAAGTTTCAGAATTTCTTCTTGATTCTCTACTTTAAAACCTATGTGTGGCTGGGAAGACCAGACTCTCTGCCTGTAGGAATGGCCCTTGTTTACTTCTCGTGGAAACTTGGGCCCCTCTCTGAACTTTTGAGGACGTTCTTTGGTAGATAAGAAACATGAGTTTTATTTCTCTTGGATGTTAGAGGATAAATAAGACACTAATTAAAACCTTGAAACACATTTCCAAACTTCCTCCCACAGCAATATCCAGTTTCACACAAATGTATGTGAACCGAACAGATTTTTTTATGAGATCCAAACCAACACACAGCATTTTGCTTTTCTATAACCTGAAGCAATTATAAACTGTGCTCTTATTTTTTCCAATTTAAAAAAAGTATGAAAAATAATGTCATTATTTGTAATAAAGCAGAATGTTCCAAACAAAACTATGAACTATAAATTAATGAGTGCCTTCTAAATTCTGGACACATGTAGCATTGAAAGAGCTCTATTGCAGAAGTTGCAAATCTATATTTAATGACTACACCCACTACATCTATTAAAGTGGCAAGATAATAAATATGCAGCCCCCTCTGTTGCTTCATGAGAACACATTCAACGTATTCACTAGCTGAGAGTTTCAGCAGTCATTGCAAATGTACTTCAGCTGCACTTTTCAGTTATATATGAACTGTACATTGCTGTGGAAGCACCAAGCACGCTTCCTGGTCAGTCTGTTGTCCCAAAAATAGGATTCTGTCACCCAATGTGCAATTAAGCCAAATTTTAGCACACAGAGACGAGATATTGTTTGTTACAGAGTTGCACAAGTCTGGATGCTGGAATAAACCCAGCACAACAGCAAGAGAGTAACAGCCATTATATACAAAATCTTATCCCTACTCATGGCAGTCCTAAAGAGCCAATTGGTTACACATTTGCATATTGGTTGCATAGTAATTTTAGCATATAATGAGCAACATTCAGCTAAAGGACACTTTATCCAGCATCTCAAGATACGTGCTAAAGGAAGACTCAACTAATTGTGATGCTCCAAAATGTCTAAAGCTGCAAGGTCAGTAGTCTCTGTAGTTTCTGATTATGTGTTTTGCAAGTCACTCTTATCTTTGTTAGAGGAGCAGACTGACCTAAACCTGAAAGGATTTACATATCTTTAGGTTAGCAATTGCCAACAGGATTCATTCTCTTAAATGATAGTGACTACAAGTGTGGTCTGAGTGCTCTTCCCTGGTTGTTGGGGCACTCATGGTGCTTGAGGGGAGTTGTGGCTGCAAAAGCTATAGAGGTAGCTATTTTGTGAGTTTTGTAGACTTTGGCATGATTCCTTTCTCATTTCATCCAGCTTCATCCTAGATAATGTGTAAATGTGACGTTTCCAGTCTTTATATGTACTCATGCAATGGAAGAAACAGTTTGGCACTGAGTAGGTCCAGTTTAACAATGGGGTAGAAAACTTTGCTTATCTATTTTTGAGTGTCAGGGTATTTCTAAGGTTTCCTGAAGGACACTTGTGTCTCTGCCCAGGCTTCCTTTGGCTATGTGGTGCCTCAGACCTCTGTAAAAATCACGGATTGCTAATAAACTAGTCATGACAAGCATGACCAAGTTAATTGATTTTTCTTGGCAGATCAGTGCATGATATGCTTCTTTCAAACAGATCAGGCTGTTATCCTTCTGTGGACTCATACCTTCTTATCTCCTTTTTAAGCGAGATCTCTTTAATTTAGGGTTTTTATTAAAATACGTAGCAAATGGTTACCTGATACAGCAGCAAATAACTGTTGTGCTCTGCAAGTGAATTTTGAGTGTATTCACCAATACAGTTTTTCCCAAGTAAGATATTTTGAATGGAGGGCATCAAACCTGACATAATTTGAGTATGTTGCCTTTCAGAATCTAAGTTATCAAAATTCAAGGCAGCTGGTGGCATTCAGCCCACAGCAAAGATGCTCTGCAAATAGAAAGCTCATCTTGAGAATTTATAAAGCTGATATACACCTTCTGTTTTTCATCCTCACATGTTATGTGAGGATTTCCTTCCTGCTTGTTCCATTTGTTCACCGCCATAAACATTGTTTACATAACATTTGGTTGGTGGAGGAGTTGCTCTAAAGCCAAACATGCTGTTGTTACAGTGTAAGAGTTAAGAAAGGATGTATGGAAGAAACAAAATATATTATGTGGTATTTTTTATTTGCTGGTGGCTTTTACAGCAGTTTTCCCCATTCCCTTTCTTCCGAATTGCTTTCTTGTCCTGATGAGAAGCAATAGAAGATGGCAAGCAGGCAGCTGCTGCAGATGTTTATGTCTGACAGCTAGAAGGTGATATGTCCATGGAAA
Organism: Streptopelia decaocto; assembly: GCF_964273445.1. Classification (NCBI taxonomy): domain Eukaryota; kingdom Metazoa; phylum Chordata; class Aves; order Columbiformes; family Columbidae; genus Streptopelia; species Streptopelia decaocto. The sequence continues at coordinate 200,926,057 of NC_138663.1, forward strand.
AGAAGAACGACGTTTCCACCACATACAGGGGATCCTATAGCGGCATGTGCTCAGCTGGCCTTTGAAAGCTGTTTTCTAAACAGGACTGAAATCATGATGTGAGAATGGGTGTATCTGAGTTAGTACTGGGGTACCTTGCCTAAGCTTGCCAGCCAAAGGGGTTAAAACCAGAAGCGGTTCTGGTCCAACGTGATGGGTTCTGTTCCTGTGAATGGTTCGGTTGCAGGAGGTGAGACCCACCACGCTGTGCTAAGAGGCTCAGTGGGCCTTGTGTGCAGCCTTGGGATGTTCTCATTTAGTTAACCGGGCAACTGTTATAGTGTTGTTTTACAAATTGAATGCAATTGTATAGACCAAGATTTTTCAAGAGGTAAGTTTGTAAGTAAAAGTGACTTAAATAATTGTGAGACTGCCAGGTGGCCAGCGAGTTTGGTTCATTTTGAGTAATTTTATGGCACTTCTAGATTATTAGTAATATATAATAATTAACGGTTATGTATTTTTGCCCATGTCTCCTGGGCAGCATGTTGCCCTTCCTGAACTTCATTCTTTCATCTTAAAAACTCAACAATGATGGAAAAAATAAATAATCCCCATACAATTTCATATTTCTCATTTCTCTGTGATTTGCAGGCCAAATTTGTTTACCCTTTAAGTACAAAAAGATTTTAACTTGAAGCTCTGCCAGCTCATGCAGAAAGTCAGAATGGAAACTGAGTGTCTCAGATGAGCATGAAGATGTATCACACTCACAAATACATGCAATAATCTATATGGTACACACCACTCGTAGCTGGAAAAACAGTGAATACAACTTTCTTAAAAGACTGAAGCAGTAGCTTATGTGTTTGCAATGGTTTTGTTTTTCTTGAGGGTGTTGAATCTGAAGCCATTGTTACTCTTCTGTTCTAGGTGCTGTAGCGGTTTTGATCCCTCGTCTGGACCTGGTGATTTCTTTCGTGGGAGCTGTCAGCAGCAGCACTCTGGCACTGATTCTGCCGCCTCTGGTCGAAATTCTCACTTTCTACAAGGAAAACTTAAGTTTATGGACGATATTTAAAGATGTTTTTATAGCAGTCGTTGGAGTTGTTGGATTTTTAACAGGGACATATGTGACAGTTGAAGAAATCATTTATCCTGCATCTACAGTGGTAGCTAACGCGACAGAGAGCATCTCTGCGGGTTTAAATGTTACAAACCGGATGGCTGGTTTATAGTAATAACCAGGCACTGTGAACTATTTTGTTCCTTAACAAGGAACCCCAGATGGATGGCAAACCTACATATGGGACAAATTCAGATGGAATATATATGTATTTTTGAAAAATAGCATTCAGCCCCTTCTCACTCTGTTGTTTGTTCTTTCCTTCGTTCTTTCCCATCTACTACCTGAATTAACCCCTTTGCTCTCAACCTCTGTTCATCTAGTGGAAAACTGAATTGATGTCAGGATTTAAAATGTAGCCATGAAAATAGAAGGCTAATACCATGATAGGTTATTTGCAAGAAAAAAATAATTTTTATAAGGAAGTCAAGATGCTTTTCTCCTCACAAAAGCTGAAAGTCAGTCCATCCATCATATCTAGGCCCCAAGTCTAGGCACTGCTGTTCTTACACCAGCTCTGTTGTAAGGGTTCAAGTGGGAGCTCAGTGATGCACAGACCGTCTCTTGGTGAACTGCACCCTGGTGAACCAGAGACGCTCTAGTCTTAGAAAAGAGCAGCCCTGTTTTTCATTTCCATTTCATTTCCATTCTGGGGACTTGAATGTTTGCTGTCGAAAAACTTTTGGGTGGTTGCAGTTACCTGGCTCGGGTTCCTGGGAGCTGGTATGTCTGGAATCAGAGGGCTCTGTGCAGAATGACCATCACTCTTGTTCAGTCTTTTCCCATTGACTCTGAAGGAGTTTTTCAGGCAACTGGAAGGACCAAACCCTCCCTGGTCAGCATCACAGACCACTGCTGGTGGTGGGTTACATGACAGTAAGCATAAAGGCTTTTTTTTATGCCAAACATTTTAAGTTGAAGAATGGACAATCCTGTTAAGTAAGGTTTAGACATAAAGGTTGGATCTTTTATTAGACCAAAAGGTAACTAGTTAGGAGTGTTCTTGCCATCTTTCATGATCTGTTCCTGTACCATGAGCTGTTCAGCGTGGCCAGAGCCCCGCTCCAAGGAGATGGCGACAGATACTCCGTAGAGCCATGAAGCTCTGACTGCCCAGAGCAGATTAAAGATTCAAGGCGTTAATTTCTGTATGAGAAAGGAAAGGACGAGACACTATTTTCTGCAATGGAGCTTCTGCTGTACTGTCACATGTATAAGCTGTGGGTTATTTGTGAGAGAACTTGTGATTCCCCAGGGCTGTGAGCAGCAGGGGTGTCTGCTTGGAAGCCCTTTCTCCTGCCCGCACCACCTGCCACAGGTTGTCTGAAGAAGTGGGTTATCTCTGGAATTGCTTTCAACTACTGGGACTTTGTAGAGAGGTGTGGTTTATATGAGATGGAGAGTATACATGTGGAAATGTGATATTTTTTTAGAAAGTAATAATATATATCCCTTTGGATTTTGAATCAAAAGTTACAGGATGTATTTTAGCAGAGCAATATTATTTTCTTTAGTGATGCAAAAACATTCAACACCACAAGCGAAAAGTCATTTATTTTTGTACATTTTGGTAACTCCTGACCCATTTTTTACACCATTTCTTTAACCTTAATTTCAACTATACAAACATATGAAATACTGTATTTTTTTTACCTGTTGCTAGAAGTCTGTAGACTCCTAATGTATATTTTTACTGGAACATATAATAATTATTTTTGCATTCTTATCTTCTGTCTTAAATAGGATCTAACATGCCCTTTACTGATTTTTGCTGCTTCTGTCCATTTTGGAAGAAAAAGAGGACGAGTTGATAGGTTGGTAATTGGGTAGAAATTAGTATTGTTCAAGAGGCCTGCATGCTGACTCCCCAGCTGGAACCCTGGTTTTCAGGGTTCATATTTGACTTTCTCACTCATGCCTCATAAATGACTTTCACTCTAAATGCTAAAGCTATAGTTTTGGTCTTGTTTTCTAAAAACACTCTATATTTTGTACAGTAATAGAACTGTATTTATCATACTCATTTCTGTTACAAAGAAACTCCTTTTTGTAAGGGATATATTTAATTATAACATTCACTCAAGAAATATTGTATGCCAAAACCTCTCTACTGTATTCGTACAAATTGAGATAGAAACATATGTAATATTTTACTTGCCTTCAGTATATTCCTCAGAAATCTGCCATTTGGTAATCAACCATTTGGCGCTACAATGCTAGAATAATATACTGCTAGAAATATTGATATTTTCTCTTGAGAGTATTTCTCTAATCGTCTACCATGTGGTGACTGCATTTGAGCACTTTCACCTCTGTGTGAATAAGGGCATTTCTGATAGGGATTGGTTACTGCATATAGTTCAAACTGAATGTATTTGTTCAAGCAATAGTCCTGAGCAATTCTCTTTTTTTCATTTTAGCGTGAACAAAATTAAATACTTGGCAGGCACTTCAAAGTAGAGAATTAACCTTTCGTATGAAAGTGCCACAGAGGAGCAGACACAGGTAGTTGCAGAGAGGCAAAAGGTACCTTCAGCTTTTAGTCTTACAGCTTTTTTAGTCTTTAAGCTGTTTAAAAAAACATTGAATCTTAAGTTTTTCCATCTGTTTCAAAATGAATCTGTTGCTTACCTAAACCATACACTACATGCTGATAGAATATATTTCTGTGCAGCATATTTTACTTGACATTAAATACTTCTACATGGAACATTTTTAGTAGGACTGATAGAATTCAAATGAGAGACGTTTTTCCTGTTAGTTTTGCATCTTTCTACCATATGTGTTTGGAGAGTGAAGGGCTGTCAAGTCCACTCATATCATCGGTTCTGCATCGACTGTGCCCTAGCGAGCAGCTCTGAGAAGGTGCCTCTGCCAGGGTGCAAAGGGACTTGACCAGTTCAGAGTTTAGTGGTGATTTTTGGCTGGTGCAAGTGAATATTGACACGGTTCCATCAATGAAGATTTGCTGAGCATAAATAGGTGGCCTTGGTGCCCAGGTGAACACAACATATCTTCTTGAAAGTCAGGCGACTTGTTTAAAAGGTTGGTAGGTTTGAACAACCTCATCTTAGCCATCAAAGTTTGGATAACCTGGCCCAAACCTGGCCCAAATACAAACCCTGACACATCTTATGCCATGTCTGACTATGGACCAGCCTGTCAAGAGCAGATTTTCAGACACGTGTTGCCACTGGCCGACCAGTGCAGTGGGCCAGTGTTACCGTGTCTGACAATGTTGTATCTTTTGAATCTTTAAAATGCTTATTAATATGCTTTGCACAATGTCGATTTTCTCCTACAGTGTAGGATTTTCGTTATTTCAACATTCATATAGTGCATTCGTGTGGTGAACTCTTTCAAATAGAAAGAGTCAGGAAACAGAGTACCTTGCTTTGGATAAGACTAAAATGTCATGTAGTGAAAAACTACTAAGTGTGAATAATAAGAGTGTTCCTGTGAAACATTGCCAAAGATTTAAGAGACAGGAAATTCTGACAGAAACCTCTTCTGAATAATAAGAGTGTTCCTTCAGCTTTTAAAGTACTGTAGTATAAATTGCAAGTTAAGATGCAGGGAGTGAAACTGAGAGATTTATTAGGTATGGTTTACATCAGTACATATTTAAGATGGAAATCTATTTTAGCATAAGCTAAATTAAACTGAAAAATGTATGTGATTGGATTATGTTCCTGACAAGGAACTGAAAGCTATTGTATTTATATACTGTACATGCACTTATATTTTACAGTATAATATTGTTAAGAGTTTTTGTGTAAATTAATCATTAGCTGCACTATAAGTAACTGGATTGTTTTCTTGTCTGTAACTGTTCATCCTCAAATATTGGGGAAGTAAGAGGGTGGGTTTGCCTAATGTTCTGTAACTTAAATCTTCTGTATTAATAAAGATTACTGTAATATTATCCTGCTAACTCACTGTTATCCTACCTGTCACCATTACTACATCACTAGGAGCAATGGCTATTTTAGTGCAGAATTTACCTTTGTTTTTCTGTTGAAGTTATCTAAGGACTGGCAAGTGACAAAAGAGCTGACTTTTCATTGATAATAAAACTCACTTCAAAGTCGCATAGGCACTCCTGAAAAATCCCACCTCCACTCCAAGGTTTTTCGTGAAGGGACACTTACAGTTAGGCTTCTGCATCTTTTTAGAGGTGCTTTAGGAAATGTATTAATTTCTAAATGTACAAAGGCAGCCAGGAATTCCAGTTCCCATTTGGAAAACTGCAAAGAAACAGCCAGACTTTTTAAAATTGGACAAGCTCCTATATACTTGGTATGGACTTGGCCTTAATTTTAAGTATGAAGTGTTGGATAATTAGGTACGGAAGAAACCAATGTTAAAGTTCTGTACTTTTTATCTAAATTTGAAATTACTTGTTGGAAGCAAAAGTGGCAGCATAAGATTTCATGTTCTCACCAATTATTGGATACCAATTTTGCCTAAGTGCCTGTATTCCACATTTCAGTCCAAGGCCCTTTGAAGTTGTGCTCAGGGAGGCATCCAGAGACACCCAACCCATTATAGAGTTGCCTGTATAAATACAATTTACATAGAAGTGTTATACAAATGTCCTTGAGAGTGATCCACCAAAAAATGTGTTTTATAAACAAGAAGTCCTCCAACACCAGCAGAGAGACTGTAGCTGTTGGAGTGGGAAGATGGATTTCGGTCTCCTGGGAGTCAAGAAGAATTTGAATCCTTACCTCTCTGAAGGATGAGCAAAAGCAACGCGTATGTTCAAATTCCCTCTTGGACTTAGCTGTGAGGGACATGCACTTTTAGAAGTTGGCTTTCAGCAACCCTTCTGAGAGTCCAAGTCCTTTTAACCTGAGTTTTCAGTTCTTAAATTTTGTGAGTGACTTAACTATATTTATATTAAAAATTGGCCAACAACATCCTGGCTCGTATCAAGAATAGTATAGCCAGCAGGAGCAGGGCAGTGTTTGTCCCCCTGTACTCAGCACTGGTGAGGCCACATCTCAAATATGGTGTTCAGTTTTGGGCCACTCACTACAGAAAAGACATTGAGGTGCTGGAGAGAGTTCAGAGAAGGACAACGAGGCTGGTGAGGGGTCTGGAGCACAAGTGTGATGAGGAGCAGCTGAGGGAACTGGGGCTGTTCAGCCTGGAGAAAAGGAGGCTGAGGGGAGACCTTATCGCTGTCTGCAACTACCTGAAAGGAGGTTGGAGCATGGAGGGGGTTGGTCTCTTCTCCCGAGTAACAAGTGATAGGATGAAAGGAAATGGCCTCAAATTGTGCCAGGGGAGGTTTAGATTGGATGTTAGGAAACATTTCTTCCCAGAAAGGGTTGTCAGGCATTGGAACAGGCTGCCCAGAGAGGTGGTGGAGTCACCATCCCTGAAGGCATTTAAAAGATGTGTAGATGTGGTGCTCAGAGACATAGTTTAGTGGTGGACTTGGCAGTGCTAGGTTGACAGTTGCACCTGATGATCTTAAAGGTCTTTTCCAATGTAAATAATTCAATTCCATGGGTAATTGGTGCTGGACAATCTTTGACTGGTGGCCTAATGGATTTATTTGACTCTAAAGGACTGAATTCAAACTACTGTAGCCAGTGTAGTCCTTTCAGTACTGTTTTAGCAGCGGTTCTCAGAAACAAAGTCTTGCTTGGGGAGCATCCTCACCTGCGTCTGAACACAGATACTTAGGGAGAATTGATTACTCTGTATTGTAGTTCTCAGCAGCTTTTCAAACTGATACTGCAAACACCCCAAAATCCAAATAAATCACCTTTAAAGTATCCATTCCTCTAAATGTTGACATAAAAATGCAATTGGAAAGTTCAGAGTTTATTCTTTTTTTTTGGTCCATTTTCATATCTTATACAATTGCTTTGCAGAACAGAATATTTTTGTTGTTGTTTTCAGCTGCTAGTCTTGAGAAAACAGGCTCCTGGGAAACCAAGTTCAGTTCTCTGTCTTTCATACTTCATCATGGTTAATAAAATCATTGCCAGCATTAGTTAGTCTCTCAGTGTCACTTGTGCTACACCATCTTCTTCAAAGCCTGTGACACTGCTGCTATTAATGAGTTCACATTGGTGGAAAGTACTGGAGCAATTCACCTGGTACACAAGGAGAGGATCCATTCATTCACACCCCTGGGCAAGCTCTGGAGGTGTCAGCCTAGAGCTCAGCAAACTTGTTAGCACCGAAGTGACTACATATGACTCAGCTGTACCCAGGGAATAAGTCTGTCTGGTGAGAACGTGGCATCTTTCACCTCATCAGCCTTGCAAGCCATCCTTGAAAGAGTATGTAATATGTGTGTTTTTCTGCATATATGTTGGATTTTACAACACGGGTACTACTTTATTTTAATCTCCACAGCCTTGAATGTCCTGAGTTGGAAGGGACCCACAAGGACCATTGAATCCAGCTCCTGTCCCTGCACAGGACAACCCCACAGTTCACACCGTGTGTCTGAGGGTGTTGTCCAGTCTCTTCTTGAACACTGTCAGGCTTGGGGCCGTGACACCTCCCTGGGGAGCCTGTTCCAGTGTCCAGCACCCTCTGGGCGAAGAACCTTTTCCTAATGTCATTTAAAGTTATATACTGCTCTTATAATTGCTGAATTCATGTCAGCTTGCATGAAAGGTTCTTATTTTTATATAGACATAAATATATTTCTTATATACTTATTAAAATTACCCATTCTCTTCCTGCCTAAGCAATTTTCTTGCAAGTCACTGCTATACCTTGCATCCAGTGATCTTTCCTGGCTCGGAGTACAAGGCTTGCTCTCTTTTCAAGTCAGTCATGCTGCTTGTCATCATACTATGGGCTGTTATTTACAATCTACTTTATTCATTCAAAACACCTCTATATCATAAATGCAAGGCTGAATTAAGGTTATTTGAGAATCTCAAATTTCTACTTGTTTTGTTGAACCCAGTTGGCACAGCTAATTTTGGAAGATGAGGATTGGAGGGAGTTTAAAGACTCAGTTGGCAGTGATGTTGATAAGAATATGTGTCTGCATCCAGCGGAGTTACCTAAGAAATGAAACAAGGTATGTTCAATTGTTGTTGTGGTTGTTACTTTAGGCAGGAAGCAGGAAAGTTCCTTGGAAGGCTTCTTAAGCCACATGTCCCCTTTCTGTTACAGTGGTGCCACAGATCACACTAACAATGGTGTCCAAAGATCACCTGCAACAGTGGCACAACAGCCCCCAGCCAGGTGTTGGACCTGTGAGCTTATGGAATGCAGGTGTAATGGTTACAGGCCCAGTAAATCCGTGGTGAGGTCCCTCTTGGCTTGGTAGACCCAACCAAACACGAGGCCATGTGCCTGCTGCCCACAAGCGTGATGGTTGTAAGTGACAACCCGTAGTGGATCTGGATACAGGGTTTTATTTGCCAGCGAGCTGAGAGCTTTTACCCAACTCTGTTATCTCACGTGTTCATTCTCCCACTTCCCCACAGTGCTACTTTCACCAAGTTCTGACTTGCCCACCCAGCAGGGAGGTTGGGCATAAAGTTTTGTTGGTTGGTCCTGCAGTTACCAGTTGTGTGCATTACAGACTGAGGTCCCTGGGCATCCTCTAGGGCTTGTGTCCATCCCCCATCTCCAGGATCTTCCTCACTTCCAGAATCACTTGCCAGAATTATCACCTTCTTCATATTCACAGAATCATTGAATGGTTTGGGTTGGAAGGGACTCTTAGGGATCACCTAGATCATCAGGGACATCTTTCACTAGACCAGGTTGCTCATAGCCCCATCCGATGTGACCATGAACACTTCCAGTGATGGGGCATCCATAACTTCCCTGGTCCTCTTCTTTATAAGACCAGTTCTTTTGGGGAAGCCTTTGTTTCCACCACTGCTGCCTGGTTTTCCCCATCTGAATAGTCTATGTGCAGAAGCACAATGAGTGATCAGCCTCCTGACTGGTGGTTCTGTCTCAGATTTCTTTATTAATTGGAGGATTTGGGATTTGCCACTTTTATTTCTGGTGTTATAAAAATTTACAAGGAGCCCTACCAGTTGCAGCAAGCAAGTAACGTCCTTCTACTTCAGAGCTCAAAAGCCTAGTTTTGGACATTCAACCCCCAACACACATATACACCTAATTTTCTGCTGCCCCTTAGCACAATTTAAGCTATTTTTGCCAACAACACAGGCTCTAAATGTCCTGCCAAATCCTACAAAGTTGCTCAAGCCACTGGATGGAAAAGATGATCTCCTGGCAAGCCCTGGAATAATTTGAGACACTAATAGAAAGTTTGGCATGGAAAGCTTGGAGCTCTTCAGATGAGGACTCTGTGAAAGAAGCCTCTCAGGTGCACCCTTCATAAAATCTTAAAATACCAGTGCTCTCGTGACTGCAGCACAGACAGCTCAAGGACAGGTTTGCTTCATTGTGCTCCCCAAAGGTTGTTCACTGGGGCACGTGGACCATATCTCAAATATCTGTAGGTGCCCTGGATCTGATTCTCCAGTCACTTGGGTCAAAGACCTGGCCAGAGTGGACCATGTATTTCTTCTGGAAAACCCACCATTTGGGCTGGTGCTGTAGGAGGAGAGCAGGAACAGCAGCTGAAAAGGCTGAGATGAAGGTCCAGGCTGGAAGCCAGACAGCCTTTCTGGATGTCTCCAAGTGCATGAGGACAACCTGTAGAGATAGTGCCTCACAAGACCCAGTCCACTATTGAGAAAATCCGACAGCAATAAGTAGTGGCCCCAGCTTATCCCTAAGACCCTTACAAGGTGCTTCTGGACTTCCCATCTTTCCCACCTATTTTTTGCAGCCCCAGACTGCATAAGTTGTCTGGATTTCGCTTTGTTCATAAAAATCTGCATCAGACAGCCAAGCTCTTCTTGCTCTTCCTCAGATTTCCCTACTTCTCTGTTCAGCACACAGCTTCTGTTTCCATCAGTTTCAACCAGCTCAGCTGATTATCTTTCCTCTTTACAATTGCATTTCTGCCATGTTACATTTTATTTCTGTAACACACCTCACCTTGCATTATCACATGCAGTGTCACTTGCTATTTACAGCTTCTATACTTTTTTTCCTGTAAATATTGGAATTTTCTTGTTTTGGAGGCAGTGCTACAACCTGTAAGAACCTTGTCAAACATTTTAATTATGGTCCTGGGCCTTGACATTGGTGATGTTTTATTCATGGTATGGAACTTTTCTCCTTTGTTAAATTGTAGTGCTACATTTCTTAATTAAAATATAGCAGGATGGCCATTCTCAATGTCCTGAATGATAATGCTCTCAATTTTTGATATAGAACAGAGCTATGAATCTTGGGTCTGCTGGAGGCTAAGTGGACATCACAGTTTTCCTACCACAGTCACGTTGTTCTACTCAAAGAGAAATGATGCCTTACAGACATTGCAATGACAGCAAGATTTGTTAATACAACAGTGTCTTCTCAGTGCAGCTTTTTGGGGGGCTTAGATGGATGAAGAAATTTACAGTTTGTTCTGCAGTGCGGTGAACTACCTTATGGTGACAAACAAGACCCTGGCTTGCCTAGGGAATTTCCCTTCAAACTGTGTAGCTTCTGGTTCTGTCATGGTTGCTGACTGCCATAGTTTGCTCTTTATGGTCACATCTCTCTGTATTTGTATTTTGTAAGGGTGTTTTTTTGGGACTGTATAGGTTACGTCTCCCTCTCCCTGTTGTGTTGGAGTTGACTGAGATGATAAAGTAAGAGAAATAGCAACATTCAATAAAATATATGAATCAAAAGATTTAAAAAAATATAAAATCATCATGATATTGTGAAATCAAACAGAAAATAAAGCACATACTAGCACAGAAGACACAGTGCAAGGCTCGATATACAAATACAGCAAATAAATCCATTTCCCTCAAGAGTGTACCTTTTCTAAAGTCTCCAGTGTTCTCATTTATAAACAGCTTTAGTTCACTGTGAATTGTCCTGAAAGCACCTCTGCAATATAGAACTCTAGTGTGTTACGCTTTGAGGAAATCATTCAGATTTGTATCAGCTTCAGCAAGGATTTGGCTCACAGTGGCAATTAAGCAGGTGAGAATGGCTCATACTTTTCTTCTTATTTCCCTTCTTTGCTGCAGAAGGAAGACACCTCAAGGGCAATAATGCAATGTATTGCTATCAAAAGATCAAAGCTAGAGGGAGTGAAATACAGGCTCTTTTTTGCAGTATCTCAAGTGAGACACACAAGTGATGTCCCCAGGTCTGCTAGTTACTTTTGAAAATCTTGTCCCACACTTACACAGTTATAATTAGAAAGGGACTGTCCGTCAGGTAATTATGCAGATGTTCAGTGCTCTGAATACTTAAATATGGATATGGGTGTCTCACTTCAGGCAATGTTTGCTGCAAGCTACAGGTATTTATTGGCTTTTGCATTCCCCATACAGCAGTTATGTGGATATTATTGTCCCATGTTCAATTATCTCTATCAGACTTGAGCAGGCAACATAATTTTCTGTTTGCTTCATCCATATCATAAGCAAATGTCATTGCTGTGTGTTACAAAATACCTTCTAGCATTTATTTGTATCTTTTTTTTTTTTTTTTTTTTTTTTTTTTAACAGAACATCATAGAAACTTTTGGTAAGACTCTCCTACATTTTTTCTAGAAGTGATGTGGCATTTTATTGTCATTAGCAGTATGAAGGATTTGTAACTAGCAAAGGATAATGTGCATCATGTGCATCTAAAGCCTCTATGCTCTTCCAAAAGTCTCATCTGTAAGTGTAGTTTTACTCTTCATTTGTTTAATTCATGAACAATCACTGCTCTCTTGTGACAGATGCCCTCAACCCCCGTGACTCAGCTGCCCCTGTGACATCTCTGTGGCCACGTGAGGAGCTCCTGGTTTACCAATAGTTTTGAAATATCTAAGAATGCTCAGACTTGTGCTGCAAAAACAGTGCAACGCAGCACAAGGGCTCCAAGCACAGCCCTTAGCGTGTGCTGGACAAACACCTGCAGATCTTGGCCTGTCCTTTCCTCTTTCTTTCCTGCTGATGTACAAAACATGTGGCAAGTGCAAATACATGCATTAGGAAACAGATGTTTCTGTCAAATTGTCTTGAGGAACCATCACCTAATGTTTGCTTGTCTCAAACACCCCTTTCCACTGGCTCTATTGATTTTTATAACCCCAGCAAGGGGTCTCAGAACTTGTATCCTTGTTTTAATGTGTTGATGGAGATAAAGGAAGAAGGTATCTACTTCTTTCTAGCTATGGGTACATGAATAAGTAGGCACTTTCTTTAGATCACATATGCTCTAAAATGTTTTAAATCAAGAAAGTTTTCCTGTAGCATATTGCAGGACAACCCAGGTCCTGAAGTACTGACCAAGTTCGGGAAGACTGAAAGAAAAAAAAAGTTTTATAGACTTCGTAATTTCTCATTTCTTGGGTTTTTTGTTCTGGGAAGACATGGAGAAAAGACTCCGGAACTGAAAGGTAATATCTAAAGATAGAAAAGACTAAATTTCACAGTCAGTCAGTTGTAGTTCCTGTTATCCAATACTCCAAGGAACAAATGATGAGTTTTACCTGGCTTTTTTTCCTATTTTTCTTCCTCCTTTCTCATACGTATTTATGGCCACCTAAGCTATTAATTTTGAGAAAGATAAATTTATTACCCAGTAGTGAGTTTAATTTTCATTTATTTTGCAGTTATCTATGAGTAATAGCTGTGTAAATGAACTCTCTATGTTCCCAAAGGCTGGCTTTCCATGCAGCTGCTCCTGGCGAGACACAAACACCTTTGTGTTTCACCACAACTATTTAGGATAGAGCTGCTTCAGAACTGCAGCATCTTCAGCCGAGTCTCTAGATAAGCTGTTACAAATTCCTTAGCACATAGCTGTCTCCCTTTAAACATTGAGGCGCCTTTTATTTTCTATATTATGTTTTGCTGCCCAGAAAACAAATAGAGAAAAAATAAAGGATGAAGGAAGAAATGGGGTACCCAAGAAGTAGAGTCACTGGGCATGGATCATGCAGGTGAATATTGGGGTTGGTTACTGATGGTGTGGTTTGCATGTTGTCCTCCATCTATGCTATCTGCTCTCCACAGGTCTTTAGTTCTTCTGTTTTCTCTGTTTAAGTAGAATTTCCTCCTCTTTCAGATATAATGCAAAGCCTAAATACAGATAATATCTTATTTTTAGGGCTCAATACTTACATAGTAAGAACACATGCTATTTGGGGCATGGCATGTCAGTGAATTTTGTTTTGACAAACTATCACCTTTCTTTACTTCAGCGCAGAGATATCTTTTTAGTTTGGTCATTTTTCTGCACTCCACGTATCACTTTGGAGAAATTTGAACTCCTTTTCAGGAGGTTTTATCTGCTCCAGCTGTGGAGAATACTGGAGATGGGCCTATGACCCTACTCAGTCAAGTGTCTCCAACGGGATCTTCATAGTTCTGCTCCTGACCTTCTCTTTCCCAGTTTTACCAAACAGGCTGTAGATGTGCTGCTCTGTCACACATCCCACCGCCAGCTCTTCCAGGAACGTTTGCTGTTTTCCTCCCCGCTCCTGCAGCAGCAGCTGCTGGCTCTTGCTTTGGTAGGATTGCTCAGGGTCAGGATGGAAGCTCCGTGTTCAGGATGAGTTTGATGAGCTTGTTGTTGTGTATCCAAATGTAGTTTGAAAGCAGAAACAGAAGATATATGAGGCATCGAGCTCATCCCTGCCAGTAATTAACAGTTGCTTGAAAATATATTTGCCCCTGCTTTGTGTAATTTAGTTGTAAATATCTGGAAGCTGCAAGTTTGGAAGTTCTTTCTGTCAGCAAATCCCAATTAAGGTTGGTTGAATGGTTAACCGGGAATATGTTTCTCGTTTGAGCTGAACCTTCTTTTGCCTCCTCTCTTCTTGTGAATCTCCTGCAGTCTCACGGAGTGCTGCTGTTATCATCTGCCTTTTAAATGGTGACTTTAATTGGAGCCTGATAAAGGTAAATACATTCAAACTTTATTGTAATAACTGTGTTACCTACAGCTCACTTGAACATTTTCTAAAACTTTTCTATTACATTAGCTTTTATTTGACTTATAATACATGCAGAGACAAAATAAATACCTACAGGCAAAAATGCAGTTGGGGATAATGACATACTGCTGAAAAGCCTCACAGGCAACATAAGAAAAAATGCCGCATAAATACACAGAAAATATACCTCTACTTTGTTGGTTTAACTTCATACTTCACAAACTTTAACTGGCATTTGCAAAAAATACGGAAAGGTATATAGCCCAGGAGTATGAGTAAGGTGCTAAGACCTCATTTTTTGCTAATTACTGGGTAATTCAACTGTTGGAGCATAAATGGATATGTATTAATAAAACATGGACTGCTTTTAGTAAGGCAAGGAAAAAAGTGCTGCATTCCTTCTCAATTTGGCTAGAGACTGAAACAAAAAAAGGAGCATCTGTAAAGGTATAAGGCAACAATATTCACATATCCATAGAGCTTAAAGATAAAAAAGGGATCAGGCAATCACCAAACCTGAGTGTGAGGCATTACAGACTGTTACATGACATTCAGTAACCTTAGCCCTTAAACAAAAAGGCATCAGGTCATTATGTGAGAACATTAAGAGGCTGAAAAGCCAACACCTTCTGTGGTATTTTGTTCAAGAGTTTACCCTCCCTTACTGCTAGAATTTTTTATTTTGTGTAGTTTCTAACTTATATTTATCTCCTTTATGCTTCCAGGCGTCTTTAAAAAAAAAATCCCCACTTGATTTAAAACCCCATTCAGAATTCATTGATTCATTGTTTATCTTTAAATACAGATTGAACTCTTAAGTCTTTCACTGAAGAATAACCTTTTGTGAGCCTTCATTTTTATAGTCTTTTACCACAGATCTGCAGTGTGAGCTCACACTGAACTGCCAGTCCACTATAACCCTTACGGATTTTACTGTTTCCCCTTGGTGCTTAACTATTGCATTTCTTTCCCCCAGGAATATGAATTTGCACTTCTTTGAATGAAATAACTTCCCTAACACCAGCTTATTCTTAATGATGCCTTGTCTCTGTTGCTGTTTTCCACTCTGCGTTTTTTTCCATCATCAGCTCTACAAAACTTATCTGCAGTGATTTTATACTACTAGCTCATTTATGAAAATGTTGAACAGTGTTGGGTCTAATATTGACTCCCCAGCTGCAACAGCTAAAACATTTTCAGGCTGACAAGGCAGTGAGCTGCTCTGCATGGTTTGGATGAAAGTCCAGGCCAGGAGAATTAGGGGTACATAAGAAGATGCCAGCAAAATGCAGCCCTGGGCAGTATTACTGGATGATACTGTTATCGGAACCCGGGGTGCATTGCTGCATGAACCAGTACTGTATAAACACAGTGTTGTGTGGTAGTGTCACACAGTGACCACCAGGGACAGAAGGTTTAAGGACTTTCCAGTAACAAGGTACCAGTGGAGCGGTGCAGAGAGTGTGGCTCAGCCTTCAACTCCACTACTGATCTACTGGGGGACTTTGGATGAAGTCCCTACAACCCTTGTGCCTTAGGTCACCTGCTAGGAGAAGTGAGGGTGTTCACCTACCTTCTCAAACTGCTTTGAGATCATTAGAATATGAGCACTGCAGGTGATTTTGAACCACTGTAAGGTCAAATGGGGGTAACTCTGCGTTGTGCATGGAAGTTCTTGAATATCCAATAATTCCTGCAGTTAGCTTTAGGGTGGAATATAAAGTATCTTTGTAATAGTACTTATTATTGTTTTAAAGCTAAAACTGAGAATTTTCCTTCTCAGCACTGCATTTACTCTGATTGCCATGTCAATTGCTGTTTTAAAATTGTCCCTCACTTCTTAAAAACTGCATTTTATTTCCAGCCTTATAGTCCTAGCTTCAGTCTATAATTTTTGTACCTTTCTATTGCATTTATCTGTTAGAGAGGGAATCGTTTGCATCCATTCCTCAAGGAGATGTGAAACAATCACACCTGAATTATCACTTTATTTTCTCTTTGATAGATAAATATGTCCAGGTTCTGTTCTCTATCTGCAAAGTAGACTGCATGCGGACTGCACTGTTTTCTCCCTGGTGATATCTGCTTCTGGAAAATTTGATAAAAAGCCTGATCTGTCAAGGCAATGAATTATACAGCTGCATATGTGGATCTTTGCCTGTCTTGTCACCTTTTACTGACCTCAACACATTCTGGCCAATTCACTAGTCTGGTAGCGGGCATAGCTATCACCATTAAAGTTTTGTCAAAACCATGACCCTGGGAAAGGCACGCAAATGAATCCTGTGTGGTTGTCTCCCAAACCTTGCAAGCAATCACAGTTTTTACCACCTTTTGACCCTTTCGTTTCTAGGAGATGGATGGGGAGTTTTGCTAAAGGAGGGAAGGAAAAAGAGGCTGTAAGCGTCATTAAACACAGATCTGTGTGATGTTTGGCTTCATTAGATTTATTCTTCATGGAGGAACGTGTTTATAGAATCAACATCGACTGTGATAACTGGGGGGGGTGAGGTGCATTAAATTAGTTTACTTGGTGGTTTTTATTGTTCTTGGGCCTGACTCCAGAGTCTGTTTGTATTTACAGTCTTTCATCTGGAAGGAGAGGGGATAGATAGGCTGTAAAATAGAAAATTGTATTTGCAGAGAGCAAAAAAATTACTAAAAGAACATTGGGCAGATGTGCATGGTACTGCTTTGTTTTAACTTTGTTTTGAAAATAAAAGGACTACTTGTGTTGATAATATCCCTCAGAAAGGGCTTTGATCTTATTACCACAAAGCCAGAAGAGAAATGTGGAGAAATTTGAGAATTCTCCAGGCTGTAGCTGTGAAGTAAAATTGATTAGTTTATGTAATTAATTTCACACAGGCAGAACAGAGAATTGGTGGTTTTCCTTCTACTGATTGACAGAAAGTCCAGAAAGCATTTCTACAAGAGAGGTGACGTTTGCAGCACAAAGTGCAGGAGTACTTTTGAAATGTTCCCCTTGACGGGAAGGCCAGAGACAAGCAGGTCTTGAAGGCTTATTGTTAGCTTGTTATGGTATCGTTGGCTCATTATGGAGCAGTCCTCATGTTAATTGACTGGTTTTCTGAGAATTAGGATTATTTTTCAAATGATACATGGAAATAAGGTATATTCCACACAGGGACTTGATGGCAAGAAGTATCAACTCATAGATGTAAACCCTGCAGCATAATTATTATTATTTTATAGAGAGACAAAATTGAACTTTTTTTTTTAACTCATTGTTTTAGTAGCTTAAAATTTGACTTGGCTTGTAGCTGTGCCTGTCGCCTCCTTTCCCTGATGAGCTGGAAACAACTGTCTTCTTCAGAAGGGGTTGGGAAGGCTCCAGGTTGTTTCCTTCTCCTGAGTTCAGGTCATCTGTCCAGCCACCTTTTGAAGTGATTCTGCAAATACTGGATGAAGAAGAGAGCTTTTGTTCTGAGATTAGTGTGCAGCTCCCAAAAGATGTGTCCTGCATGAAAGCAAGTATGGTTTCATTTACTGAAACACCTCTACCCTGGATTGGATTGATGTTTGGAAGACTGTTTTTTGTAATTTTGGAGTCTAAGTGCTATGCAAAATTTGAGAAATATTTGGAAGACCTGTGATGGCTGGTTAAAATGGAAGAAAAAGCATCAGATGTAATATTGTGTTCTTATTCTGATGAGTATAAACTAAAAATTGCAGCTACTACAGTGTATATTTTGCTCTCCTACATGGCCTACATGGCACAAAAGGATAGATTGTGTTTTGTGTCAGGTTTGTATTGCACCATTCTGGTCTTTCTTACGTTCCTCATGTCAGTGATTCCCTCTGGGACACAACCCATCCCCAGTCTGTGAAGGACAAAGTATAGAAGGATGAAAAATTTTATGCTCTGTGTTAGCGCAAGTGATATAAAGACAGCCGAAGTGTAATAATTTTCAATAGTGTAAGGGAAGGGAGGAAGAAATAGATTATGTCTATGGAGCTGTCTACTGGTATGTGCTTCACTAGCACAGTATCTGAGATCTTAAGTTATAGGAACGAAGTTTTGGTCATAATATGTCTGTAAGATAGTGAAGCTGTATTTGTACTTTATAGACAGTGGGAAAGCAGGAAAGTTAGGGTTTTTTTTTACTTGTTTGCTAGTATTTCTGTGTGTTCAAGATAAAAAGATGTGAATATACTTGCAAATGAAATCAAAGATGTCTCAAAATGAGACAAGAAAAAGTTAATATATTCTTTAGGAAAATATTGGCTAAGGTCAGTAACCAAAACTTCTTGGCTATAAAGAAGAGAAAGAATTTTTGATAAAATACCTAGTTCAAAGCTGGCATAATGTTATTTACTTTTGTGGAACTATTCCAGCCTAAAAGAGAAATAGGTAACCAACCTAACAGAAAAAAATATTTAGCCTTCAGAAGCATGAGGCTAAAAATGAGTATGTTTATAATGAATAAATCTTGCCAGATTTCTTTTCATAGAATTACCAAGATGGTTATTGAAAGCAAAGCAATTAATCTAGTTTATTAACTACTGGATTATAGTGCATCATTTCATTAGCAGTGAGCATGAAATACAGTGTCTGAAAATCTCACACTCAGAAAGAACTCAGATAATCCTGAATATGAGCTCTCCTGGGACTGAAAATGGAATGAAGAACATATAAGGTTATGACTAAGGGTAATGTTTTTGGTAGAGTGAGGTGGTAAGCCAAAGATCTTTGTAATTTCTGTTGTCAAGTAATTTCTTCAGTAATGTTGTAGAAGGAAAAGGAAAATATGCGTTAATACAATTTAATGTCCTACACAGTGAGGAGCTGGGCAAAG
Organism: Streptopelia decaocto; assembly: GCF_964273445.1. Classification (NCBI taxonomy): domain Eukaryota; kingdom Metazoa; phylum Chordata; class Aves; order Columbiformes; family Columbidae; genus Streptopelia; species Streptopelia decaocto. The sequence goes on from NC_138663.1 coordinate 200,944,994, forward strand.
ACAGAGATGCTAAAGAGGGGAGTGACAGCAGAAGTAAAACCAGGGACATGTTGTGGAGGAGAAGGAAAGGGAGAAAATATAACATTGGAAACAAAAACTACTGAATGTTATAAATTCAATGTGAGATGGGGCTGACACAGTGTGCGAGTCAGGGCCACCCTCACTGTTGTGAGAAGTTAAGCAATGAAAGGCTGGCCCCTGCCCTCCAAATCTAACTGCTAAAATATATAGAAAATGCAAAAGATGGAACTAGAGAGACAAAAAGAGGAAATATTTTGCTTAAATTTGCCAGCAGGTCAGCTTTGCTGCTGCTAGTGAAGCAGAGGTCATCTATCTGCCATACTGGAAAAGCTCTTGAGCACCCTTCAGGCATAAAGCAGCAAGTCTCATTGTCTGGGGAAAATCCATTGGGAAAATAAAGATTTAGAGAATACTGGAGTTTCTGTCGATTTTATAGGAAAAGGTAGGTATCCGTGATTCAAAGGGAGGTATCTCAAAAGACCTAGGACTCTAGTGTGTGATAAAATGTAGAACTTTTAGAAGGCTGTTCAGATAATTGCAGAGCAGGAACTTTTAAAAAATAAATTCTCAACTCAAATTATAACTTGTTACTAATAGATTGTGAATCTTTCCCATTTAGTCCTAATGAAGTATTTCTTGTTCGATCTTAATAAAATTAATATTTGTATTTGCAAAGGCAGTTTAAAATATGAGCTCTTTCCTGCAGAAATTCTGACCTCTCATCTCTGAATGTGTTCATCATCAGTGAGCTGAATATAGGAAAAAAGAAACAGGGTGTCACGGCTGTACCAGCCACTCCAAGTTCCCAAGGGGAAACATGAAATAACCACCCCAAAAAGGCAGAATACCTTCTGGAGGAATGCAATATTTTACCAGAAATTAGTGCATAATTTGGAACAGTAAATACATTTGATCCTTTTACAATCTTCCCGTGAAACACTTGCAAAATAAGGAAGTGAAATACAACTAATAAATAACCTGGAATGGTTGCTTTTTGCTGCGTTTCTTGTGTATGTGAGCAAAGCAGCCTGGGAAGTATATTCTTCCATTATGAAATCTATAGTCAGTGTTACAATTAGAAGGATAGTACACAAATGAGAAGATAGAGACCTTTGGTAGGCAGCTAGAACAGATGCCCACATGATGACACTCTTAAGTTTATGTATTTTCTCTCTCTCACACAGAGACGTCACCACCCCAGGCTGCCCTGTACTGTTTCGTGAGAGACCAATGTTCTCATAAAATCTCCCTGAATGCCACTGTAAGCATTCACCACTTCTTTCTGCTTATTTCTTTGATTTTTTCATTTATGTTTTCCTTTTGCTTTCTTTTTTTTGTTGTTGTCCTTTGACCCTTAACAATTTGACGTTTATCGCTTTCAGAATTTTCTCTCTTAGATTCAAATCATCCCCCTTTTAATTAGTTTCATTTTATTTTTATTTTTATTTTTTTTTTAAATTTTTAAAATTTTTAAGAATAGTTGCTGAGAGGGATGTTTTAGAAAGGACTCCTAATTTCCTTGTTTTATGCAGACCTGATTCTTATGCCACGGTCACTCTGATGCAGAAGGGAAACTGATTGTGCTGCCTTAGTGTACTGGAGCGCCACTGCGCTTGCAATGAGTCTTGACTTCAAGTGTTTGTAAAATAATACAGATTTGGGTCTTCCTATCCTGTTGGACCTTAGTCCAGCTCTTTAATAAAATTATATATAGCTAGATCTTGGATTAATTACAAGTTAGTGAAACAAACAAACAAACAAAACCAGGAAAGCGCTGCCTTGCCCCTGTAAAAGCATCATTAGATGCACACAGCGCCACCTCTCATGAGCAGAGCTGGGATGAGTTTGGAGTGCTGTAAATCCAGCCTCTGATGGTTTCTCAGTACAGCTGCTCTTTTGGCAGCGATGTGGTCCAATAATGTCCTTTTCCTAATCTTTTCTGGCATCCTTTCTTAAAGAATTACTTTCAGTGAACTGCATTCTCATTCAGATGTTGTATAGGTGTAATTTCTCATTAGCTGAGAAATGGTAATTCTCTCTTACCTGGAGGCTTGTAGCCAAGTAATACTGTTTCTTTTAACTATGGTAATTAATCATTTCCCTCCTCTCCTAATGTTTTGTCCCTTCTAGCTGGGCTGCCTTGGTCTCTCTGTGTCTCAGGTGTGATGTTCACTGTAGCAGGGAGAAGCAGGATCAGCCCACCAGACCCACCCCTCCCTGTATCACCTTCACCTTTCCCCACAGCAGAACTGAGCTCTAGGCATCCCTGACATCCATATTTTCTTTTAAAAACAAGGTTTAGATAGAAATGATTTTTCCTTGTTATTGGAAAGGTACTTGTGCGTAATATATTTTGGCTGTCATCCTGCAAGATGCACTGTGTACCTGAGCACTAGTATCTCAGCAAATCTCTCCAGACCTTTCAGAAGATATGGAGAAATACAATGAGATGTATGATGCGTTCAAGGGACAGTTTGTGGCAGAATCTCCCGAGTCACAATCTTGAGCATAAATTGAGAACGACTTTCTCTAGAGGTCATCATCATGTTTTCCTGTGACAGAACAAAGATTTAATCAATTTCCCAAAGTGCATCCTGGGATGTAGCCCTAGAGACAGTAGGAGCAGAGGATGAGCAGAAGCTAACACAAAGAAATGGGTCACTTTACAGCGGGTCTGCACTGAACTCTGTAGCATGAGTTAAGAGGATGAACAAAGGGCTAAAGTTATAAACTGGAGAGCATGGAGGGTTTGTGAGAATTATTTTTTCCATTAGACTCCTCTCCCAATATTGGTATGAAGAAGTTGAGATGTGCTTTAGATTGTCACAGTGAAATGCTGAAGTGACATCCTTGTCTCTAAATTGAAGAGACATAGATTTAATGGATGAAACACTCGGTGGATAAGGAATTGGCTGGATGGCCAGATTCAGAGTTATGGTCAACAAGTCCAAGTGGAGACCAATGACAAGTGACATTCCTCGAAGGTCAGTATTGGGACCAACAGTGTATAACATCTTTGTTGGTGACATGGACAGTGGGACTGAATGCGCTCTCAGCAAGTTTGCTGATGACACCAAGCTGTGTGGTGCAGTCAACATGTTAGAGGGAAGGGATGCCATTCATAGGGGATTTTCTGTTTTTCTGAATTATGCCAGATGGCTACTTTGTGCCCTGCAATAGTATAAATGGGAAAGGGTTCCACAGGATCATTGTAGATTTTTGCAACACACCACCCAGTTCCATACATTGATTCGGATCAGACCCTAGGAAAGGTATCAGTAAAGAATAGTGGAGGAGTCAACATGAAGGAGCACAGGGAGCCCAGGTCACTGTCCTCTCTGGTGGAAACAGCCCTTTCGATACCAAACAGAGGCAGATACATGGGCAGCCCAAAGGGGAAACAAACTGCATATGAAAACTGGAGTGTGCCTGTATGTAGTGTCACTTGCTGCATCTGGGTTAAGGCTTTAACTCTGGCTTCTGTGGCACAATGTTAAACTTTTTTTGGTTTTGTGGCTTTGACATAAATAAATATGTTTTGTAATCTCTGTATGTAGAATAAGTGGTGTCGCTATGGGGAGAGAAGATGTAATCCTGAAAAAATAAAGGTGAGACTGTGTGACCCAGGCAGTTTTTTCTGCTATAAGCCTGCATAAAAATCTATTCTTACAGTCAGCCCTTTGAAATATGCACAGCCAAACCCCATCTTGTTAATCTATTAATAGGAATCCTAGAGTAGTTAGTCCCTAAAGTAGAGATTTTCCTAGAGCATTACTTACTCCTGTTTCAAAGCAAGAGTAATGTGAATAATATAATCATAAGACTTTGGGAGAAAAAAAAAGAAAAATACCTATCATTAACTAATTATTAACAGATAAACTATGTTTGCATTAAAATTCTCCAGAGGACTTATGTTTTCCCTGTGTTCACTTATTTTCAGTCTTAGGCAACTGGGCCGTGCAGTGCTGACAACAAGAGGAATTTGGGTCCAGTTGTGCAACTGTACAGTAACTGTCTGCAAATCAGTGTCAGATGTAAAGATGTCAATGAGTTCCCTTCTGGAGAAAAAAAAAAAAAAGAACCATTCTCTTTCTCCAAAAATTACTGTCATTCAATATGACTGAAACATTCCCTCCTCCACCATACATTACGTCCAACAAAACAGGAGTTAATAGTATTCCACTGATATAGCAAATTAAAATAATTTTATAGGTGATGACACAACATGCTCACTGCACCCACTTCCATTTTTTCCTATTCTTCCAATGTGATTCACCCTCCTACATCTTTTTTTTCCCCCATTGTTTCATGAATCATTTCTCTTTATCTGCATCAAGCAAATGTAATGCTGTATAAAAGCTGGAAACTGCTGCTTTTGTACTGTCGTTACTATTAATAAAACTCTGGTGCTAGCAGTTTTCTGATCCATGCATCCTGATTCTTCCCTTGTGAAATGTAACATTCAATTTGTAAAAATTGGAAAAGACACAGATCAGGCATTTATAGTTTCTCGTAACTCGAGCAGGGTCTCAGATATGCCCTTTCCTTTAGTCTGTCATTAGTAAAAGGTGATTCCACATCCATACCCTTTTTAAGGTAAATGCCACTTCTGCTCTGCAGAGATATTGTTGGCTCTGTGGCAGAAGCAGTATGGCAATATGTGTCAATTGACACAGCTTATATGTCATCAATTTTCTCCCCAGACTGGGACATGCAAGGGAAGTTCTACAAACAAGGAGGTGCAGCAGACTGGGATCATCACAAGGACAAGTTAGTTGAGATGCATTCAACAAAGTCTGGCAATGTGATAGAAGTGGTAAATGGGGAAGCCACTCATGGACTGTTTTAAGCTCATTTAATGGCAACCCTCTAAAAATAAAGCACTAGTCTCCCTTTGTTGTTAGTGAAAAGACACAGGCGCCTCAGGAAGTATACAGTGCAATTTATGGGGAAGACAATGCTGTGGAGGTGCCTCTTTCTCTCCATTCATTATAAAAGTGAAGACAACTGTGAGCAGATGGACAGAATTAAGCAAGAGTGATTCTACTTTGCACTGTACGAAACTGAGAAATGTTTATGGGAATTTCTAGGACCTCAGTTCTGACAGAGAGGAGCTAATCTGGTAACCAGTTTAAATAAAAGCTGGACTAACTGAATGAACTTGTGTGCTTCAACAGCTCAGAGAGGAGCATTACCCCATGACTTCTCCCTTTTTATCCTCTGTAGATAGGAGAGAGGGAGAGCTGAGAAGTACATACAACACACAAAGCAAAGCTTTTTACACATCAGCCAAATGCCTGGAGTGATATAACTTTGATCATGTGTACATGCCTTAGCCTGGAGGCCTTTCAGTGATGAGCTGGAAATGAATACTTAATTATCTGATGTAAAAATGAAGTAAGAAATGCATTTAAAATTGTGATTCCAAGAGTTTTGTACTGAGAGAATGAAGTGGGAGAACAGTGAAGTCAGAAGAGCAAGTCAATAGTTGCCATCCCCTGTTATTACTGCACCCTCGTACGGAGCCATTCCTGCAAGGGACTGAACAACTCCCGTGGGACATGAGTTATTCTAATTACTGCCACAGTCCCTAACATTGCTTAAACACTTTCTTCAAAAAGTATCAAATTCTTGCAAGGTTTGGCCAATCAGTTGTTAGCAGAAGTCAACGGAAAGACTGCTATTGACTTTGGTTTTTGCTGGGGCAGGTTTGGCATTAATCCCAACTACCTTTGGCTATCTGCAAACAACTATCAAGTTTTAGCAAGATGCTCAGGCACATTTTACAGCCAATGGTGAGGGGAGATGAAGGCATGGGACATGAGGAATTCATCTCACCTATCTTACCACCTATGTCTTAGTATATAAGGCAATGCCCTGCAAAACTCAATAACATACATTGCATGGGTGGGAAACAAGAGTAGCTCCAACACACTTCTAATTCAGGTCCTTTGCAGCAAATGAGCAAAGGTTATGTTGCCTTGGAAGCAAAAATGAAGTTGGATGGCAAAAGATTACTACCTCGTTATTGAAACTAAAACCAGAAGGATTGTAAATGTCATAAGATTGGGCTCTTAGTAGGGATTAAACTTTTTCATGAACCTTTGATTTTTTGTGTTTCAGACTTCAGCGGGTTATCGAAACAACTTCAGGAAGGTCAAAGGTTCAGCAAGAAACTCTGAAGCTGCAGAAGAGCCATCCAGATTCTCCTTCCAAAGTACAGCAGCAGGTGATGCAAGCAGAATTACTTTTATTTATTGCTCTGGACAGTTTTCAGAAGTAGCCAGGTTGTGACTCTCAGACTGAATATGGGATGTATGAAATCACCACTGTGCCAGAATGCTAGTTCAGCTACATATTTTATCTTCTCCCTGATATTACCTCAATTCTAGGCTATTGATGTCCTGGCAACATTTCTAACCTTTAGAAAGAAATTTAGCAAAAGTTATGTAGAGAAAGAATTTCTAAATTGTTTATTTGTGATGAGCAATGATTTCTCACTGACAGCAAACACTGCCCCTGCTTGAGGGAAAGCAGACCTTGAAAAGGGTACGTACTATTTTTACTATTTGTCTCAGCTTTTTACATCATGTGTGTCTTATGGAGAATCTGAACATCTCAATGATATATTAGCCCTCGTGACACCATAACATTTTATTATGGAGCACTAAAATATATGAAACTGTTATTTTAATATTAAGAAGTCTCTTCCTTTGGGATTCTGAACTCGTTCAGAGATGCAAAGATTTTTTTTTATTTAAATCTGTCTCTCCATCTATATTTCTTCATACTTGAAAGACCTGTTGTAAAGCAATTGCAGAGATACCCTTTAGACCTTGCCCTGGATAGAGGTGTTGGCAAATGGCTTTAGATCCAGTGAGGGTACAAACACAAATAGAGTGCCTGATTGGTGATGAGAGATTGAATATCAAATGGCAGCTTATATTAAAAAGCTGATGCTGCTGTTGCTCTGATTCAGTCATCACTTTCCCTAAAGCCTGAATCAAAATGAGGCAAATTAGAACTAAGAATGACAGGATGTGTCAAAAGAAGGGCTGAAAGCTGCAGAGGCTCACTATACTTCAATAGATGACACAAATATGGAAAAACACAATGGAAATCGAAACATTCAAGACCTTGTTTGCTTCATTTTTCAGGAAAAGTATGAGTTGCAACAAAATCCTTAACGTGGCATCAATAAAGTTCAGATGAGAGCCCAAACTAGCAAAAGAGCAGGACCAACGGTAACGAGACAGATTCAACATAGTAAATTAATCTGTAAAATATGTTAGACATATTAATCTGGTAAAATCTGTTGTTTGCTGATTGCTGAAGCAATCTTAGAACCCTTAGTGATTAACTGATTATCTTTGAAGCATTATAGAGCACAGAAAAGGGCTGAAGAAAGGCAAACATACCTCTTGTGTTCAAAAAATGAAAGAAAAAAGAGCATCTGGGGAATAATGGCCCAAACAGCCTAGTTGGAAATCCTGTAATTCACCTATACAAATGATAAATTTGTAAATCTCTGATGAGACAAGTGAGATAACAGAATCAGAACGGTTTTGTCAATAGCCATTTGTGTCAAGCCAAGCTAATTTTCTTTCCTTCAGTTTAATTGGCCTAGGTGATAAGAAGGAAGACATTATTACTAGATATTTTAGCTTTAGAAAGGATTTTGGCACTCTTCTATTGCAGAAGGCAATATGGCCTAACTTATGTTATTAAGGGATGGATAGATAGCTCTTTGCATTAAGAAGAATCCAGCAATAAATTGAAATATTTTCATTATTTTAATCACCTTTTTCAATGGCCCCAGGAGATCACTTGAATTTGCAGGTGGTACTTGCTCGGGAATGATTGTAAGCACTGTTGGGAACAGGGTTAGAATTCACAGGTCTTTTCATCAGAAAAATGGTCTGAAATCAAAGTTACAAAATTAAATTGAAAAAGAGAATGTTGAGGAAAGTACATGGACACATAGGAAATAAAATACACAGAAAAAAACCCTGGAAAAGTAGTGAAGCCCTAAGGCAGAAGAAAAGGATCTGGGTGCAGCATGAGATGAATTAATGTGAGCAGCAGATGCGACAGTTTGGCAGAGAAGGCAGGTGCTCTCCTGGGCACCTTATACACAGTCTGCAACTGCTCAGTCTTTTCTTGCTCTTAACTCTATCGAGGTAGCAAGGTCTCATTTGACGTCATGTTTTCAGTGTATTGATCTGCATTTTCAGGAAGAAACATATGCATAACCAAAGTCGATGAGAATATGCTACCAGCAATGACAGTTGTAGAAGGCAGAAATGAAGGCTGACTGGTTTGCTTTATTTATTCCAGAAAACAAAGGACATGACAACTGCAAAAAATTAAGTTTGTTACAAGGAAGGCAGAGTTTGGTTGTTTACCCTGCCCACTGTGGGATGGAGTGATAAAGAATTGGTTCAATATGTAGTTGGAAAAATTGAGATAAGGTATTAAGAAAAGATTTTTAACTGTGAAGGGACTGCAACATCACAAGTTATATGGGAAAATATCGGCATCATTAAATAGGCATAATTTAAAAACTCCATTGAAAGATTAAAAAAATGAATGGACAGCTATATATCAGAGATTGCCTAAGTATGCTTGGACCAGGATGCAGTGACTCACTTGTACAAGGAGAAGAAAAGCCTGCAGCTGCAGACTGGCCTGGAAGCTGGAAATCACACTGGAAAGTAGCACAGGATAGTCTGAGCCTTTTCAGGCACCGAAGAGGGCTGACATCCACTTGTCCTGTTTCCCGAAGTGCTCCTTGGTCATATTTTTGAATTAAAGGTATTTTGCAATACTGTCATGCTTTGTGCAGGATTTGAGGCTGTCAGTGTGAACTCAAAGCTTCTAAGGAAATGCACTGGTTGAAATTTGATACAGATTTTTAAGACTGCATCCTTCAATTTAGGTGCCTACCTCGATTTCACTGTGGATTTAAAGAAAACCTCTCAATGCTTTGGCTCAGAGTTTTACTAATCAGATGCTGAGAGTCCAGAAATAATAGGATTCCCATTAGAGCTTGGGCATTGCTGTACAAATAAATGCAATAGGCAGATGCTGGTCACTGTGAAAGTGTTTTTTCTTGCTCCCCCCGCCTTGCCCTCTAATCACAGTATTTCTTACACCAGTGGCAAACAGCTTGCTGTTCTGTCACCTGTTGATTTTGCAGGCTGTGTTCTGCCAGGACTGAGCACAGTGGCCCAATGACAATGTTTCAGGTGAAGCAGACTATCGAGTGCAGCAAGAACTCAATACTATCCCTTGGATTGCACAGATGCCCAAATGGTTAGTGAGGCAAAGTGTGTTGAAAATCAGATGGGAGATTTGTGAACAAGCCTTCTTCTTGCCAGATCCCTGCCCTGTTTCTGGGCAGTTGCATGAGGTGAAGGACAATCTCCTGTGGGACTGTGGATGAGGTAAATTGGCTTAGGTGTGCTTGGAGAATGATCACAAGAAGAGGATCCCTTGGGTAAGAGTGCTAAACAGTCTGTATGGGCTTGAGTGAGAGCTTAGGCTTATACAAGTGCTCTGTATTTATCTTGGGTTTTGCATGTCCAGACACTGAAAATGAGCTGAAGGAGGCTGCAGCCAGCAGCAGGGGATGGCAGTTGCTGAGAGATGGTTTTGTCAGATGCTCAGAACTGGTCGTAAGCACTTCAGTGCTTTTCTACATCAGGCTCCAAGTCCATAAATTTACAGATGATAATGATGCCCTTGATCCTCTTTAGCAATGGCCTAAAACAATTCTTGAGACATAGTTTTAACTTTTTAGAAAATACTTGAGCCCGTACTTGACTGACATCCAGCTGCAGGAAACATATGAGTTTCTCTGTCTCATCACATAGTGCAAAGGAATATGTTTTACAGCACACAGTACAGCTTGCTGGTTGGAAAGAACTGAGCCGGCACTGAGTGAGCTCCTATATCTTCATGGCAAAATACAGCATATGCGTTTATCCCAGAAGCAGTAGAGCTCTGCTGACTGCCCATGTCCAAATCCCTACCTTTAATAAGCCAGGAACAATCTTGTCGTGTGTTCTGTATGGCATACAGAAAACTAGTAATTGTTTCTAACCCCACTGGAGATGAAATGCATTTCTGAGTTTTATGAGGTGTTGCAGTTGGTTTGCAAGCATTAGCTAAGATGTAAGGAACAATTAGGATGCCAGATGGACTGTTACTAGTTGTGTGTAGGGTTGATATGCAAGATTCTGAAGACTGCAAAGCTATTTTTGAGGCTGGTTTTTCAGCTCAATCTCTGTTCCTTAAACAGGGAGAGTACACAGGGTGGGTTTGATTTCTGAGAGCTTTTGAGTGGCTGAGTTGAATTGTATTGCTAAGATAATTAAGGGAAGTGTGAACATGAGCCAGAAAATAAAAGTTAAGTGATAGAATAGATAAGGGAGGATCATTTATTTTCCCTTAGGGGTGTGCAGTTTTCAGGAAGGTTTTGCCTTTACATGGGAAATGGTCTGAATATGAAGGATTTTCTGTTGTGTCTGTTATCTATGATACTGTTTAGAAATATAACATATATTAACACATTTAATAGGTGTTTTGCAGAGGAAGAATAGATCTGATTTTCTATTCCAAAGCTTTTGGAAAGTGTGAGTTTAGTAAGTGTGTTAAAAAGATGGATTGTTGATAAAATCAATAAATAATATTACATAAAAGCAATAAGAAAAGGGGAACAGAAAATATGATGACAATGAAGACAGGACTCTGAAAAAAGTTGAGCAGAACATAGAAAAAAAGGATGAAGAGATGAAGCAAAAGGAGAAAAACAAAATAAAATGGAAATTTCAGCAAAAATATAATATAACATCAAAACTGGCAGTGAATTTGTTACTAGTATAAGGAGTACAATAAGAAAATAATGTCTTTCAGCAAAACGGCTTGCAGCTTGGCTAAAGGACACTGCTTATTTTGAGTGTGAAATACTGTGATGCAATATGTATTTTCAGAACTGAAGTCTCCAAAACTAGTTAATCTTACAAGAACATATTGCTGACCTCTCATTCAGAGCCTGCTAAGTCAATGCAAACACTGGGAGAGTGGAATTCATTTGGCCACACTTAGATATTCACATCTGGCCTGTCATCCAAGACTACATCTATATGTCAGAGGAGAAGTGAGTGCTGTCGGGAGTGACACATCTCATACTAAAGCAGGTGACTAAAGTAGCCTCAAGGAATCATGATCCAAAAGGGTGTTTCTCTCCATAGACTATAAGTGGAACCTAAAATATCTGATTGGGTACCTATATTTGGATAAGATAAACTTTATGCCCTGACTTCAGCAGGCTCTGGCATGTTTTGAAGGAAAAGCTGGGTGTGACATTTTGTTAAAACATTGTTAGTCATGGCTGTCTTCTGCAAGGGCTAGTGCAAATGAGCCATTACTGAATATTTATTTGTTATCATTAAAGCACAATTAGACCTTTGGGGAGGCTGCATCTGTAAAAAAAATTATGAATGGCTTACATTCTTTATCTCCTTTCTACTTATATGCCCAAGGATGGGGACTGTAATCAATTTCCCTAATATATTTTCGTTTGTTTTTAATGGAAATACACTTGCTCAGTCAAAATGGCTTTTTCATTAAGGGCAGAGCTCTGTTTCACTGACTTATCTTTAACTTGGAGGACTGCTGACACTTCACAGAAGACTTTAAGAAACATTTAGGTGAGAAACACTCCAATTTCTTTAGCAAATGTTGAGGAAGGACTTTATTCCCATTCTTCTTTTCTGTAATCCTTTTATGAGATCAGGGTGTTGGCTTCTGTTTTCTATTCTCTTTTTTAAGTCTGGTGATAGATCTGCTGGAGGGAGATGGATATCAGATGGCAATAGGCTGAAAAGCTCCTTGGCCTCTTCCAAAGTGTATCAGCAAGGCAGAGCCCACAACCAGACTCCCCAACTTGGTCCATGCTGCCCATGAAGCTGGTATTGCGGGGAAGCCTGGGCTAATAAAAACCTGACTTAGCTCACGTGGAACAGATAAACTGGTATTGCGTGGCTGAGAAGTAGGGTTCGCTAACTTCAGCACAACACAGGGCTAACTCTCATCTGACCCACACCCTGCTTTGCTCTGGGTTTTCATGGCAACCTCTACTTGTGGGCTTGCTGGCTTAGGTTAGCTATTTCTGAATCACTTTGCTTTTCAAAGGATGATGAAAACTCTGGGGCTTAACTGGAGGCAGCCATCAAATTGTGTCCAGAGAGTCTCTGTCAAATCATATTCCGTGGACAATGCATTTTGTGTTTGAAGTTACATTTACAGTTAATTGTTTGACTTCAAATACAGACACTACAGACAGGTAGCAAAAACTGTTGAAGATATAAATGAAAAGTATTTTTTTGGGGGCAAGGAATAGTGTACTGTTAAAAATTAAGTGATATTTTCAGCTCCTCTTCTGCAGCTCATGTCTGTTAACAGGCTGCTGGTTGCAGTCAAAGTGGCAGCAGTGAAGGGAGTTTTAGGAAAAGCAAGCAATTAACAAACTTTTTTTAAAACATCTTCTCATGCAATCAATAGCATTAATGGTCGTTGATTTTTCTATAGGCAGCATAAGGCATGTAGCTGCTATTTGCAGTTATCTTCAAACACTTAAAACGCAGCAGAAATCAGAGTTGTGCCACAGTAGCCATTGCTAACTTCTACAGGAACTGGTGAATCCTGGTCATTTTGTGAACGAGGCCATGCCCAAACACCAATGTGAAGCATCATTTTTACTTGGAAAGAGACAAGACTCAGAGGAAAAACAACCTATAATACCCTAAAATTAAAGTGTCTTAGCTCATGCCCCACTATGTTCAGTTGCACCCTACCCTGGTAGAAAAGAAGGTTTGAAACCTACCCTCCAAGGGATAGTTAACTAAGTCGGTGACTTCTCTTCCATGTATGCTGTTAAAGAGCTTAAAATAATGAAGAGCTTAGACACTAGGTTCCTAGCACAGAGGTTAAATGGATCCTTAATTCTTGTGAGTGTAACACTGCAAACATCCTTAGTGTGGCTCTGGTAAAGAGAGGAAGACAAGGAGACAGAAGAACTGCATTTCAAATAGTTGTGGGACTGAAAGAGGATGAAAGTGACTCCTACTTCTTAGTATCTTAAAAACTCTGCTTTGGTACTTCTGAAGTACTTCTTTTAGATGAGGACTCTGGCTTTTTTTCAGGCTTTCTCTATGACGTTGAGTGTCTTGTCTGAGCCAGACCAGCAGACACTGACCTGAAGTGTTCCCACACCACTGAGCATCTCTCTCATTGGAACAAATTCAGAGAGATGAGGGAAGTGCAATGCAGAAGGGAAATACGTGTTTGCAATCTCACCTATACCCTGAATATTAACTTTCCTGAATGTATCACTATATCTCAGGGAGACTGAACATATCCTGTAATGGCCCTGGGTCTAGGCAACTATCATCCTTTTAAATATGGATAATATGCCATTTCCTTCCTCTCAGGAAAGTAAAGGCAGTATTTGCACTACCAACTTTTTATGTAATAGTGTAGTGAGTAAAACACTCAGGCATGAGGGATTTTTACTTAATAACACCTGGTCCTGGCAAAACCCCATTTTGTAATGAACAAACTATTCCCTGGAGGGAGAAAGAAGGAAAGGGAATAAAAATCACATTGGCTTAGCTCTAGCATCTGAACCAAATTACTTTTTTTTTGTCTGCCCAATTTCCTCATCAGAGTTTCACAGATTTTTTTGGCAGCATAGGTTTTGTCCCAGATCTTATCTCACGTTTATTTGCTGGTATCACATTAATACATTAAGGGAATAGTTTCATTTTGTGCTCACATGGTGAAAAAAAATCTAACAGAATTGTAATTTCCTCTGCAGTCTTTTATAATGAGAAATACTTCTGGAATAGGCAATTTTAAAGAGCGTAAACTGTTTCTCCCTCTAGCAAGAAGTCTGCAATCTCTGATGAAAGGGCCCTTCTCTTCTGTACTGCTAATGAACAGTCAGCAGCAGGAGCTTTTCCAGCCCCCCAGTGTAGAGGCCTTTGATTCGTGCCAAATATCCTGGTACTCTTAAATACTTGCCGGGAGAGGAGAAACCTCCAGAAACAGTCACGGTCTCCTTTCCTGAACCTTTGAATTATTCCAAAGCTGCTTTCTCACATTAGGTTAAATCCCCTTTTCAGCAGGAGGAACTCCTTCTGCTGGAGGAGATGGCAGTGCAGTCTGTCATATAGTTCCAAACTTTATTTCCCCTGCAGGTGATACCTGGGGATGGGAAACCGTTCTCTGGAGAGATCCTCCTGTTGGAGGGGAACAAGAATGATCAGAGGTGGTACCTTTGCTTTGTTATTAGGTTGTGTTGCTTTACGCTGCTTCGTAAGAGGAAGGAAAAACTTAAAGCAAATTATCACAGATTATTTTTTTTTCTAATTTCAGCTAAAGCTGCGCTATACTGGGTTTGACATCAGACATGAATCAATCATACCCTGAATGAGGTGTCAAAAGAGGCTTCCAAAATCCTTCTTGCCCTTCCACAAAGAGCTCTGACTTAGAGCCATGGTGGTAGTATTTGTGAAGGATTTTTTTTAGTGTGAAGAAGATTACAAGAATCTGGCTTTTTTAAAAAACAAAACCAGGTATTGGATCCTTTCTCTCATTATCAATCTTTCAGAATTACCAAGAACTCATTGCATTATGTTTTCAGACTCTTCTTCAGCTCTTTCAGTTTTGCAGTCCAGTGGAACAAGTTGTCTCACAGTTGTAAATTATCTTGCACTGTACTCCCTCGTTTTTGCGCTCTCCAAGCACTGTTCAGTTGCCAGCCTGTTAGCTCCTTTCTCTGGCCCCTTCAGTTTAGAGGCAATCAATTTAAACCTTGAGTAGTTTGCACAGATGATCGCATCCTTCCAGCTCCAGTACATCTTTCTCTGAAAGCTTCTCTGGTGGTGATGCATGCTGCATGTCAGCCCATGTCACACATTCAGGGGCACCATTCTTCCACAGAGTTCATGACAGCATCTCAGACAGCAAATAAACGTTGTCTTTATCCACACAAGATTAAGCCAGGGTTCAATTCAACCTGTCTAACAGGACTGACACAGGACTTGTACAAAATCAAAGTTTCATTTTGCTTAAATAATTTTGTTTACAGAATGACTTTTCACACATACATTAGTTACTTATTTGTGTGTTTGACTCATTGAGGAGAGAGGAGAAATAAAAAACCAAAATATTGTTTTCCTTGAGTTATTTTAAAAACTGTGAGGCATTTCACCAAGGAAAGTTAGTGAGTTTCTGCGCTCTGCAGCAGTTCTTTTGAAGGTACGGACCTGCTGTCAGTAGTTAAATGAATAGCGTGCTCAAGCTGAACCTTTCAAAAGGAGTTTTAAAGAAGGAGTTGGTCCAGAGCCAGAAGCAGAGCAGAAAAAAAGGAAAAGAACCACAGTGTGAAAAAGCAGCAGGAGGCTCAGTAGTGGGTAGTATTGTGGGAAGCATTAAAAATTGTGACATTTATACTGCAGCAGCCTTTAAAGGCTCTAGTCAAAGGAAACGCCCTTTTAGACAGGCCCTGTGAATACGTGGGCAGATCAGTGGCTGGGAAGTGCTGAGAGGCTGATAGAAGAAAACAAAATGATGTGCAGGGAATAGGAGGGATGATTACGACTATCTGGACTATCTGCTCATAATCCACTCAACCCTGAGCCTCTCATGATTGTTATGTAGGCATAAATTGTTAAACAAAACACCAGTACTGCCAGAGCAGTACCAGTATTTTAGTGGCTGGTTGGATACTCAAAGGGTCACTGCAACCCCTGTCCTGTGCTTGGATCCCATCCTCTGAAATTCTGTCTATTCATAGAGTCGTGTAAATTGGAAAGGACCTTCGGACATTGTGTAGTCTTCAGGCAGGTTACCTTGCCAGGTTGAATTTTGGGTGTATTCAAGGACAAAGATTCCACAGCCCATATGAGCTTCTGTTCCAATGTCTGACCATCCCCATGGGGATCTTTTTTCCCTGCTACTTATCTGGAATTTCTAATGCTCCAACTTGTTGTTTGCCTCTTCTTTTATCACTATGCAGCTCCTAAAAAGTCTGCATCTGTCTTCTCTATATCTCCTGTTAGGTAGTTCAGACAATAGGATCCTCCCTGCAAGGTTAGCTTTCCCTTTTTGAGTAAGCCCAACTCAGTGACTCCTTGGATGCCACATGCTCCAGTCTCCTAACCATTATGGTGGGCTCAGTTGGGCACAGTCCAGTATGTCAAAATCTTTTTAGGATAAAGGAGCCAAAAGATGAAAGATGTTCTAGACCTAGTGTAACAATTACTGTTCAGCCTCAGGACAGCGGATCCACCCAAAGGATGCTATTGAGGTATTAGACCATACTTTACAGAACAGACGAGAAAGCTTAAGGACAGTGTAATGTGCGATTGTAAGGACACCCATTGAAAAAGAAAATGCAGGGACAGCTAATAGAAACAGGACTGGAGCCAGACTGTGATCTCAGGAGGGGAAAGGGAGTGAGATCTCATGTAGGACATGAACTTAGGTTCCTACTACTATTTATGAGTTGCAAGCCAGGTATCTCCACACTTAGCAACCACCTGTTATAGGCACATTAATAATACATAACTGAAAATCTGAGTACCTCTGGTCTGCCCTTGCTACCTGTAGATTCATCAGATTTTGTCTTCTGCAATGACGTCCCTAACTCTGAGACTTTCTTTTGTCATAGTGTTTGTTAGAAGTTGTCGAATCTGACTGATCACTCTCCTGAGACAACCCCGGGAGAAGTTGGTTGAGGGGGTCCATTTACTTTGATTATATTATTGAGGTTCCTCCATTTGTTTGTGTTTACAGTTGTTGGTTTTTAGTCACACAGCTGAACACTATCCTCTTTCCCAGTCATTGTTATAACAATTGTCAAAAATAATTTGCAAACCTTGGAGATGAACCCTTAATAAGATTTTCCCCAATGGAAATGAAAAAAGGGTCATTTTTTTGTTGTTGTTGTTAGAGCTTCAAGAGAAAATTTAGCAAAAGACAGAAAGCCATTTAAACAAATGGGAAAACCTTTACTTCCACAAACCTTCTTGTTGGAGCTACAGCACAGGGGAAATGTTTAAACCCATGGATGTGTTTTTCATGTTATTATTTCTCCCTTTTGTTCATTGTTCACAGTCCTACATATTAGGTAGAACTGTTACTGAAAACAAGTATTTAATCACTTCAGCCTCATTTATTAGCCAAGAGTGTTAATAGCTCTGTTTCCCAGAAAAATCAAAATTCAAACAAGAGGAAACATTACTTTTCTTAAAGTCCCAACTGTCTTTTCAGCTAGATTTTCTATAAGAGCTTTCTCACTCTAAGGCCTCAATTCACTGTAGTTGTTCTGTTTGCTTTCTCCTTGTCTTTTTCTTCTTTCTTTCTTCATTTCTATTTCTATAGTGTTTCCTTTTTTCTGTACTGTGGTCTGTTGAACTTGGCTGGAGGCCAGGTGCCCACCAGAGCTACTCTATCACTTCTCCTCCTCAAATTAAGAAGGGAAAGAAAATATGACAAAAGGCTTTTGGGTCAAGATCAGGTCACTCACCAATTACTGTCATGTGCAAAACCAACTCGACTTGGGGAAACTGATTTAATTTATTGCTGATCAATAAGAAAGCAGGGTAATGAGGAAAAAGAACAAAACTTAAAACACCTTCCCCCCACTCATCCCTCCTCCCTGGGCTGAATTTCAGTCTCAGCTTCTCGACCTCCTCACTTTGAGGGGCACAGGGGACAAGGAATGGGGGTTGTGGTCAGTTCGTCACACGTTGTCTCTGCTGCCCCTTCCTCCTCAGGGGAGGACCCCTCACACTCTGCCCCTGCTCCAGTGTGGGGTCCCTCCCACGGCAGACAGTTCTCCTCAGACTGCTCCAACATGAGTCCTTCCCATGGGCTTCAGTTCTTCACAAACTGCTCCGGTGTGGGTCCCTTCCATGGGGTGCAGTCCTTCAGGAACAGACTGCTCCAGCCTGGGTCCCCCACGGGGTCATGAGTCCTGCCAGCAAACCTGCTCCAGTGTGGGCTCCTCTCTCCAGGGGCCACAGGTCCTGCCAGGACCCTGCTCAAGTGTGGGCTTCCCATGGAGTCATAGGCTCCTTCAGGTCTCCAGCTGCTTCAGCATGAGGACTTCTGTGGCCTTGCAGGTGGAGATCTGCTCCACCATGTATCTCCATGGGCTGCAGGGGACAGCTGGGCTCAACATGGTCTGCACCACAGGCTGCAGGGGAATCTCTGCTCCAGCACCTGGAGCACCTCCTGCCCTCCTCCTTTACTGGCCTTGGTGTCTGCAGGGTTGTTTCTCTCACATCTTCTCACTCCTCTCTTCCAGCGTTTGTTTAAAAAAGGTTTTTACCCTTTCCTAAATATGTTGTCCCCACTGTCACTGATGGGCTCGGCCTTGGCTGGCAGTAGGTCCATCTTGGAGATGGCTGATGCTGGCTTTATTGGACATAGGGGAAGCTTCTGGTGTCTCACGGAAGCCACCCTGCAGCCTCCCTACTAGAAAAACCTCGCCACATAAACCCAATACACCTAAACAGATAAAGATATGTGCATGTCTGTTTGATTAGTTTCTGAAGAAGTTCCTTGGAGTTTATTTCTGTTCTCACCTCTGATTTTGTTGTAGGACTCTATTTTGGGTATTCCCTCTTCATTTTCTGTTGTTAGGCTCACTCACTTCTACACCTGCCCTAAGTAAATGAAAGCTGTTGTGTTCACTAACCTCAGTAAAATTCAATACAATCCATATCATTATTTACTACTCATATTGCTCTTCAGTCTAATAACTCAAAGCTTTGGCCAGATATAGTGAGGCACTGCAAAAACATTCAATATATTTCTTGCATCCTAATAGAGTCAAGGAACAAAGAAGTACTGTAATCTGAAGACACAGGTCACTTAAAACGTGGGAATCGGAAGAGTTTAGACAGGTAAAGGACTAGAGGGCAGAGATGTCTGAATTTCCAGAATATTGTAAAGTGTCTCTTTGGGACCCAAATGAAGTGTCAGAGCTGTTTAAAACTACTGAGGAAGAAACTTTGTCTTTAAAATAAAGCTTTAAGTGACATACTAGCATCAAGCCAGAAATCAATAGTAAACTAAGTAGTTTAATTCAGATTTTCTGACTCCTGGATAAGTACCTGCCTATAAATTCTCTGGGCAGAACTGAAGCTTTTGGCAAAATCCCTATTATCTTCAGTGGGAAAGTTCTAATTCTCAGTTTTTCCATGTCTCTCATATAATACATCACAATTAACCCAGGTATAGTGTACATAGAGAAGAAAAAGAACAATTCTTGGAAGGCAGTCTGTGCCTCACAGCACAAAATCCCTCACACAGAGAGCACCGTGGTCATGAACAACTCACAGTCATATTAACAGAATATTTACTTCAAAGTTGTTCTCTGCCCCCCTGCCACCCTCCTGTGGGTCCATCAGAAAAGCACAGTGAGCATACAGGTAGTATTCTCAACAAAAGCAGTATACCAAACAGCATTTAATCTTATAGTTTTTGCTTACCTCCATTGTGCAATACAGTTTGTTTGGGGTAGTGCGAAGCTGCTTTCCTGTCTGCCAAAAAGCTGAGAAACTTCTTTTAGTGGAGAATAAAATTGATTCCCTGGCAAGACGCAGTTTTAATTCTCCTGCCCAGAAAACTTCAGAATGTCTTATTTTGATGAGAGAAGAAAAACATGAGAAAGAGGAAAACTGAATAGAAAATAAATATAGTACATCTTTGTTATGAAAAGTAGAAAGACAAAGACAAATTTGTCTTAAAGGCAAAGCAGGAAGAAAAGAAGCATCACCTTTACTCAAAAGCATCAGACTTTCTGGAAGGAAAAAAAAAGAAAAAAGAAGAAGAAAAACCCAACAAGAACAAAGCTTAGGAGCTGTGAGCCCTTGCTGCTGTGTGGTGAAATCAACCTGAGACAGAGGAAGAGAAGGGCTGCAGCCTGTGCTGGGGATTTGATGGGGACTCGTTACAGATCAGCCTACATGGTCACTTTTGAAGCAGTTTACAGATGTTGTGAACATGGGCAAAAATGCCTTTGAGTGGTTCAGTGAATGCTTATCCATTTCTAAGAGTAACCTATGGCACGTGTCCTGGGCCAAGCCACCGGTCACCTCTGGCTCCTCAGCACTCTGTGTTTCTAGCCCTGGAGTGGTTACAGGCAGAATGAGGTTGGGGAAGTTAAAATACCCCTGATTCTAGCTCCTGCTAAATCCATGCTATTAGGATATATTGGTGGTTCAAACATCACTAAAATCTCTCCAAGCATCTATAGGCGAAAACAATCCCCATATTGGATGTCGGGCAGGTGTATTCTCTGAGGTCACACTGGCAAGGACCACTGTGTATTTTTTTGCCATTATTTATAGTGCAGGATGTGCTGCCCTTTCCCAGCAGCATTCACTGACATCTCCAAATTATTTCCTGATCTTGGATGGATTTCACTGTGTGTGCTTTCAATCTTGCCCGCTCTTTTGGTCACACATCATAGTTGGTGGTGTTTGGTATCCAGTAGGGAGGGACTGGGGAATCCTGTACAAGCAGCTGTACACAGGGCCACAAAAAGTAGATTAGCTGTGGATCCTGCCTTTACTTAAGCATCCCTACCAAGGCTGCCTGTGATGGTGAGGTGGGTGATTTGGGGATCCTATCCTCCGTATCCCCCAGTGCTGTGGAGACAAGCAATAGCAATTGTCCCTGACTGAAAAAGGCTTATAGGTAAAATATCAGTTGAGGCATGGCTGCACAGCTTCTTGATAGTTTGTAATAATGCTTTAAAACCTCTTTTTTTTTTTTCTCTGGTAGGGAGTATATTCTTATCATCCAATGCTCTTAGTTGCTAGTGTTGCACAGCCTGCCATCAGCTTAAAATAAGAAAATGTTGCACACCTTTCCATCCTAGATTAAGCTTTGTGCAAGCTCCAAAACAATCCCTCCGCATCTTTGGACTTCAGCCTTTTTTAATTCTTCATCAAATTACCATTGCTCTCAAAATTAATTTTGATTTCATCTAGGGACGTCAGATAAACCTGAAGTGTGATTTGCAAATGATGTGAAATGGTGTGATTTAGTGAAGTTGGTATGCTAATTGAAACTCACCGTCCCTAAAATTTTAGCTTTTATTGTGCAGAATTTCAAAGGCATTCTCAAAGGCCGGTACAGCCCTCATCGTCATTCCAGTCAGTCAGTAATAAGAAAAGTTTGAACATTATTATTTCATTAGCCTCTGGTATCCTATATTTTATTTCTAAGGATTTATCAGTGTCTTCAAGTTGCAATCATGTCTCTTAGACAATTCACACTTTTAAATCAAATGGCACTATACTCATGGTAAAGTAATTATCATGATATTTTTACTGCTCTTTGGATACAAAATCTTGCTGCTGCGATCATCTTATATTAGAATCTAATAAATCTCCTTATGAATTATTTTTATTTTTCAAATAAATGAATCCACAATAAAAATTAATTTAGCTGTGCCTAAAATTGAAAACAATTAAACATTAAAAAGGGAATTGAAAAAAGAAAAAAACAAACAATTATGCGTTTAACTGTGCTGGTTTTATAGTTCATCACGTATGTCCTTCCACTGGGATTAGCTGAATTGGTGTCCCAGAGAATCTGCACCATCCTCAGCATTCTGTGGCAGGGACCGAGCTCACTCGTAGAGGACAAACACAAGTGGAAATGAGACATAATTGTGTACTGTGCAAGAAGTGGTTGAGTGTGTTCCTTTTCACCCTTTGAGCCCCAAAGACATCCTTTTTGTAGGACATTGGATAAAGTAGGTTTTGCCCATGGAAGAATCAAAGCTGTGGCAGCCAATCCATATTTCACTGGCATCCCAGGATGCTGAAACCCACTCGTTTCAGTGAGGTGGGACACACTGGTGTGCAGTTTTGTGCCAGTGCACACAATGCTGACGACTGTATTCTTCCATCAGCAGTCTGCTTTGCTCCTCTTTGCTCTGCCTTTTTATTTATTTATAGTTTTTTTTTTCTCCAGCGGGGCTCATATTCAGCTCCCCCTGCAGAAGTTACTGAGAGACACTCAAGCACAAGAAACCTCAAGAATCTGTAGTAATTTTTAATTGTCTTATATAATATACATATAATTATACATGATTATATAGATAATAATTTAATTACACCTTATTAAACTGATTTGCCATATAAACCTGAACTATAGCATAATACAAATGAAGTAGGAAAATATTTTCTTTTCAGTATTTTAAAGGGGATTTCAAGGCAAACAGTAAGAAATTCATGCCCACAGAAGGGTGTGATGCATCTCACTTAGGTTCTCTTATGGACAGTGCAGATGTCTACACTTAGGCTAATCACCTTGTGTCTTCTTTTTAACTGTGATGAGTAGAAGATTATTTTTTAATCACAATTCCTCTTTACTGTTTTAGAGATCTCTAATCAGCTCTAAAGGGATACCAAGGTGATCTGCTTAAATACATGGACCTGCAGTTTCAGGACACTCCATTCCAAACATCCCAAGGCAGATGTGAGCCTTACTGACATTAAGAATGGCTGGAAAAATGGGGTAGACGTTTCATTCTTTTGCCTAGCCCAATTTCTTATTATTAAACAATGCCTTTAATGTTTTTTTTTTCCAGTCAGAATCACAATGTTTTGATGCTGTTCCCAATCTTATTCTCCCTGTCAGAGGACTCCTGTCATCTGTGTCTCATGAGTGGGTGACATGAGCTGCTGACGATGGCTTAGCCCATGAGCAAGTTGCATGGACAAAGATCACGAGAATGTCTTTGTATCACAGTATCACGGTATGTTTGGGATTGGAAGGGACCTCAAAAGATCACCTAGTCCAATCCCCCTGCTGGAGCAGGAACGCCTAGGTGAGGTCACACAGGAACATGTCCAGGTGGTTTTGAATGTCTCCAGAGAAGGAGACTCCACAACCCCCCTGGGCAGCCTGTTCCAGTGTCTGTCACCCTTACTGAGAGAAGTTTCTTCTCAAATTTAAGTGGAACCTCTTGTGTTCCAGCTTGATCCCATTACCCTTGTCCTATCATTGTTTGCCACTGAGAAGAGCCTGGCTCCATCCTCGTGGCACTCACCCTTTATATATTTATAAACATTAATAAGGTCACCCCTCAGTCTCCTCTTCCCCAAACTAAAGAGACCCAGCTCCCTCAGCCTTTCCTCGTAAGGGAGATGCTTCACTCCCTTCATCATCTTTGTTGCCCTACACTGGACCCTCTCCAGCAGTTCCCTGTCCTTCTGGAACTCAGGGGCCCAGAACTGGACACAATATTCCAGATGGGGTCTCACCAGGGCAGAGTAGAGGGGCAGGAGAACCTCTCTCAATCTACTAACCACCCCCCTTGTAACACACCCCAGGATGCCATTGGCCTTCCTGGCCACAAGGGCACAGTGCTGGCTCATGGTCATCCTGCTGTCCACCAGGACCCCCAGGTCCCTTTCCCCTACGCTGCTCTCTAATATGTAATTTCCCAACCTATACTGGAACCTGGGGTTTTTCCTGCACAGATGCAGGACTCTACACTTTCCCTTGTTAAATTTCATCAGGCATATATGAGTGCCTGACCCAAAGACAAGTTACATGTGAATGGAAATGCTTCTAATATCATCACTGAGATTTAAATTAGGCTCATTGTCTTGCTGACCTATAGGAGACTAAAAGTTATTATGATTTATAAATATTGTCTTTAGCCATGCTAAGCACATGTATGACTGTCCATAATGCATACACAAAATGTATATATCATTAGGGAAGAGGCAATAAGAATGACTAATTCGCTGAACATTTTTTTCTAGATATCTGGGTTCAAATACCACCTCTCTGTAGATGTGGCAAAGGATTTATGTTACAAAGCACTCCTGTCAGCTTAGCATGGTGACAAATGCAGTACATGTGGTGTGTATTTAAAGAGAAGATTGGGAAGATGATTCAGTGATTAGAAAAATGAATTGTAATGAGACTTCATAGTTCTGTACTGTGGATCCCCAGGGATGCTCTAGCAAGAACTGAGTGTCAACTCTGTACCCGCAGTGAAGAGGACGTTGCTGAAGACTGGGCTTAACCTCATAAGTCCGTTGTAGTTACTGGGCAACTGCAAGTGTTGTGATAAAGGTGAAAAAATGGGCAAGCAAATAAATTTCATTTTTAATTGTATTCTCTCTAGACACATATTTACATTTACTTCACTTTTATTAATAACATTGCTAAAAATGCACACATCCTGCAATGTCTTGTGATGTGAGGATGGTGAAGCTAAAAACGTCCTTTTCCTTTCTAAAATTCTCTCCTGCATTGGAATGAACACCAGAGTTTTTAAGTACATTTCTGTGGCTTTTTTATTTTAAAATCTTGCTCACTAACTTAGTCAATTAGTGAATGTCATTGTACATCTAGGCCAAGGAGATGCTTTTTTAAAACGCAACTTACAGAATTATTAACCCTCCTACCTTCTTGTTGCAGCTTAGATGTTCACATATCTTCATTGCACATTCAGTTAAACAACAATAAGTTTCCCAAATAAAAGATTAGCAATTGCATGTTGCCAAACTAATTGTTTGGCTAAGTATAGGAACAAGATGGACAAGCCAAGTAATCATCCTAGAACAGACTGGTCCCAAAGAGAGCTCTGTGTTTACAGGGACCTGCATCTTCCAAAGCTAATTTGAAGTGTTTTCTATTGTGTATTGCAATAGAAAATAAAATGTAGTTTCTGATTTACTTTCTACAAATAAGAGTCTTAAAATATTGACAAGCACTGTATGTACCACCTGCTTGGCCTTGTATATAGTGATAATACAGGAAACTTTCTGTAGAAAGTTCCAAAATCTTAAACATTAATCCAAAATCAATGGAGCTCCCTTTGCAGAACTGGTTTGTTTCATTTTTGTCTCACCAAAATGTCCTATTGAGTCATTTTTTTTTTCAAATTAAATAATACTGAAGACAACACAGAAGCAGCCAGAAAATTGGCACATGCTTCAGTGCAAGTAGGAGAATAGGGATTCAATTTACTAACCAGCACAACACAGTGTTCTCTAAGAGCTTAGGAAGTAACTTGTTGTTTGTTTTTGTTTTCTTTGGTTTTTGTTGTCATTGTTGTTTGTTTGTTTGCTTGTTTGTCTGTTTTTCCTTCAAATCTCAGCTTCGGAAAATCTGCACAGAAGATCCATAACATTATATTAGTATGCACCTGAAATCCAGATAACTCTTCCATTATACACTAATTTATCTTGATATACAAGGCTAGACTTGCAGCCTGGTACATGGGTGATAGGCCAGACTTTGTCTCTGTAGCCTTCTTAAGTACCCCTGACTTTTCCTGTTCTTATAAAACTACTTAATTGATAAAGCCAAAAAACTTGTTGCATTCATCTCATCTCCCTTCCAAGCACTGCACACACTCACATCTCCTTTCTGTGGCAATTCGTGGTTTTTCTTTTGTCATTTTATGCTTATTTCACATGTTTATGGCATTCTGATTCCAGATGTGGGTAGTTTTCATTCTGCAGAACACAGATTTTATATGTACTGTGTAAACATACCCCTTGCCTTCTTCCCATGCTCATTACTTATTTGTAGTAAGTTGTATGATAACCCTAAGTATTTCCAAGTGCATTTGGGTACAACTGTACAGAGTATTATAACCACATATGGTTACTAGTTCTGTAGATGTGACAATTTAAACAAAATATAGGATGATGGGAAGGAAAAAAAAATGGCACCAAAGTGGTGGAGTGGTAGGTCATACAGCAGCAATGGTCCCAGCACGGGAAACTATGCCAGAAGCTCAGATTCCTGCTCTTCTCCACTGGCTGCAGATGGCTCCTCCTGCTTTAATTCCTTGAATATCACAGATGTTCATTTATTATCTCTAGTCGTGTCACTTTTATACATAGAAAGTGTACCACAGGTGCAGAGGAGGATTTTTGCTTGCAACTGCGGTGAGCAAAACACTGTATTTAGGTAAATGTAGTTCAGCTTTTGTCACTGAAAGCTAATTCCTTTTTTTTTTTTTAAAAAAAAAATATTTTGCAGCTAGGAAACAGGCCTGAATTCCTGAATTTTAATAGTAATCTGAAAGACATTTGAGTTATAATTTCATGAGATCAGTTCTATGAAATGGACAGGTATAAGAGCTCTTATTATCTTCAGTGGCATTAGGGAAAAAATAATTTGGTGCCTATTGCTCAGATTTGCTCTTGTAAGATTAAGAAACATTACCAGTTAAGTGCCTTTGGCCTGAAGATATAACAGTTCTTCAGAAACACAGTTATTTAGTCTCAGAGTACCCTTCTGTGTATTTAGCACAAGGTTTTATTGTGTTTATTTTACAAAAAATAAAACACAGAAGGTTAACTTGTTACTCCAAGGCCATTCAAATCAGTGGCAAAAATTGCTTTGAGGATCCTTAATGTCAGGGCCCCAAAGGTACCAATGGGCCTCACCGACCCTGACCAGCCATTTGTGCAGTTTGTGCTAGAGCAGCATTGTCAGTGTGCTGGACTCCAGCTCGGCTGCTCTTCTGGGTGGACCTCTTTGACTCACACTGCAGACTTGTCTCCAGCCTCATCTCAAGCCTCATCTCCTGGAAGGACCTCTTTGACCCACTTTGTAGCCTTGTCTCCAACCTTATCTCTGGCCCCCTCTCATTTTGCTCCTGGCCTGGCTCCCTGGATGGACTCCAGCCCTAGTTTATTGCTTGTTGTGTCTGGGACTGTCAAAGGACGCTGCCACCACTGCCCAGCTCTGTCTGCCATGCTCAGGTCCCTCAGGACTGCACCCAGTCAGCGAGAGCATGGGCTCTTGCCTTACCTTCAGTAGCAGCTGACCCTCCCTGCACCCTGATGACTAAATCCCATTTTTTTTTTTTTCATCTTTTTCCATTGTAACATGCTGTAAAATAAACATTTTTTTAAAATTTGCAGGTGGAGTGTGAAGTTATTAAAATATATGGCAAAATAATGGATTTACAAAAGTAGTGCAGTCTTGTGTGATATTATTCTTGATTTGGTCTAAAAATCAGATTTCTTCTGTGGTAGAAAATGTTAAATTTTATTTAAGATGTGCTGTTTGTTTTTAAGATTTTCCAGCCAGATAGCCTATAGTGTAACCAAGGAAGCCAATATCACTATAGTTATTGAAGGTGGAGGTGTTGGCTGTAGAGTGAGTATCTTCCAGATAAATATATCTCTCCTGAAGACTTATCCTTGAGGACACTTCCAGTAGCTTGCCTGATAGAGATGTTGCTTGGTTCCTCAGCAATGGCTTGGAGGCAGCTCACTGAGGAAGACCGACCATCCACACAAGGACACTTCAGTTCAAGGCATATTCTGTTGCAGTGTCTGGGCACAGAAGGTTCAGTCTGTGCTGGTGGATGGTGGATGGTCTGTGCTGGTACGTGGACCTGAAAAGACCATGCATGATCTCCATGAAGCAACTTCTGCATGAGAGGGGTTTAGCACAAGCTACGAATAGTCAGGGCAAAAGAGATTCGTAGTTATTTTAACAGAGAAATAGCCCTAAGTGTGAAAATTCAGCAGTGAACAGCCCCAGCAATCTTTTGTATGTCTCAGAGACATTGTCCTAGTGCTGTGAATGTTTATTTTGGTGTGAAAAGGGAGCAATTTCTATAATATTTGAGAAAACAACTCAAACCATGGGCAAAAGAGAGGTCACTACTTAGTCTGTGGAAGGGGGAAGAGAACAGAAGTTGAACGACAAATGGATTTGATGGGGAAATGTTTCATTTTTTTTTTTTTTCCAGGAAAGCTCTAGTTTCAAACACGTGAGAACATTAATCTTTATTGTCAGTCTTCTTTGAAATATTTGAGCTTTTCATCAAAGAGAAGAAATGTTTTGTCAGAATAGTGATTCTGTTTCTAAAGGCATTTTCTGTTGGGAAGACTGATAGGAAATTTTTGCCTGGCTTCAGAACAGTTACTGTGTTCTTTAACAAAAAAAATAACCTCTAGTGAACACAAAGGAAAAGTTTTCTGAAGAAAAAAAAAATCACTTGTAAATAAAAGAAGAAAGTTCAGTACAAGGTATTTTTGTGAATCTGTCCTGTTTTCACAGATGTGGAGGAAAAGCTATGAGAAGAAAAAAATCACCTGACACACAAACAGGATACAAGTGTTTATGCTTATTGGAGATTTACATGTATCCTCCCAGTCAGTAAACACATACCTTTCCCATTGCAGGATGGAAAACCTGAGATTTGGGATGATATAGAGCACGATCGTGGCAGCCTAATGCATTCCAAGAATCCCATTGAAAACCAAGGGAATACCAATGGGGCCGTCTACAAGTGTCTTATTTAAAGTGGCAAGGACCAAACCTAATGACTTCAGATTTTTCTGCCTTAACACCTCATGTTCTGCTACCTGGATACTAGTGTGAAGCCTGAGCAAGATTTCTATAATAGAAAACCAGTTTGGGGCAGGACAGCACTGTATTATTTATTAATGTACTCACCATATAAAAGGATGAAGCCAAAGCAGTAAGAGTATTCTCTAGGTTTTGCCTGAAAACTCCCTCTTCCAAAAAAAAAAAAACAACAAAAAAACAAACCAAAAAAATAGAAAAGAAAAAAGCCCTCAAAATAAATTAAAAGAACATAAAGCAAGAGCAATAAGGTACTCCAGGGAAAGTTTTATAGGTCCATTGCTATACATGCTTCAAGGCCTTAAAGAGAACAAGGCTTTGTTGGTGTGCATGGAATAGCTGTAGAAAATATGCCCACTTGTGCCTTATTGCGTAATTAAATGCTATATAAATTATTGATGTACCACAATGGCACATTAAAAAGAGACTATTATAGAAAACCATCAGTTCAAACCAGCTGTCTCTTTCTGCAGATTAGCTGATGTTTTCACTTCCTAAAAGGAAGCCAAATGATGTATGAATGAGAGAAGGAGCAGACAGCCAAAAGCAATACAATTAGTATTTTGCTGCTGTGTTTTTTAAAGCATAAAATTGCCATGGATAGTGTCGTTTGGGGAGAAAAGTTTATTTTCAAAATTCTGTCTCAGCGAGAGGGTATTTTGCAGTTGAAGATGGTATTTTTTCAGTTGAGGTTCTATGAACAATAAAGATTGATGGGTTCCACATATTTATGCATTTAATGAGACTCATCAACTCAGTTTAAATGAGTGTAAAAGCATTATGCTACTTAAGGTTTTAGAAGAATTCTATCTGTTTACAGTGGATTAAGAAGCATGAAATGGTTACAATGAGTAGTCCAAGATGACTCACAGAATCACACAGAATCACACAGAATCGACTGGGTTGGAAAAGACCTCAGAGATCATCAAGTCCAACCCTTGGTCCAACTCCAGTCCATTGGCTAGATCATGGCACTAAGTGCCATGTCCAATCTCAGTTTAAAAACCTCCAGGGACGGTGAGTCCACCACCTCCCTGGGCAGCCATTCCAGTGCCTGACCACTCTCTGGAAAGAATTTCTTTCTAATAGCCAGCCTAAATTTCCCCTGGCAGAGTTGAAGACCGTGCCCCCTTGTCCTATTGCTGACTGCCTGGGAGAAGAGACCAGTCCCCACCTTGCTAGAACTTCCCTTCAGGTAGTTCTAGAGAGTGATGAGGTCACCTCTAAGCCTCCTCTTCTCCAGACTAAACAACCCCAGCTCCCTCAGCCTCTCCCCATAGGTCTCGTGTTCAAGTCCCTTCACCAGTCGTGTTGCTCTTCTCTGGACCCGCTCCAGTACTTCAATGTCTTTCCTGAACTGAGGGGCCCAGAACTGAACACAATACTCCAGGTGTGGCCTCACCAGTGCAGAGTACAGGGGAAGGATCACTTCCCTTGTCCTGCTGACCACTCTATTTTTGATACAGGACAGGATACCATTGGCCTTCTTGGCCACCTGGGCACACTGATGGCTCATGTTGAGCTTCCTGTCAATTAGTACCCCCAGGTCCCTTTCTGTCTGACTGCTCTCCAGCCACTCTGCGCCCAGCCTGTAGCGCTGCAGGGGGTTGTTGTGACCAAAGTGCAGCACCCGGCACTTGGCCTTATTGAACTTCATCCCATTGGAATCAGCCCATTTTTCCAGTCTATCCAGATCCCTCTGCAGAGCCCTCCTGCCTTCCAGCAGTTCGACACTCCCTCCCAACTTGCTCTCATCGGCAAATTTGCTGATGATGGTCTCAATCCCCTCATCTAAATCGTCAATAAAGATGTTAAACAGGACTGGACCCAACACTGACCCCTGGGGGACACCACTAGTGACTGGCCGCCAGCTGGATGCAGCCCCAGAGACTGACTCAGAGAGTCAGAACTGACCTGCACAAGAAAAATAGAGACAAATGGTTTAAATCATTAAAACAAACAAAGAAATACTTCTGGTTTATAGATCTATGATATCCACAGAAGCTGGAAATTGTGGCAGAAGAAATATCGCATTCCCCAACTCCATTGTTATAATTAAAAAGATCTCCATGTATTACGCTGGTGTTGAATTCAAGTTGTGGGCTTTCAAGCAGTGAGACCACTTTGAGTTCTTATTGGCAAGTCAAGGTTGAAAGAGCATGTGCCAAGAGCACAGTGGCCATTTCTATGCCAGTCCAGATCATAGAAACATGGAATCATTTCAGTTGGAAGAGACCGTCAAGATCATCGAGTCCAACCATAACATAACTCTAGCACTAAACTGTGTCCCTAAGAACCTCATCTAAATGCCTTTTAAACACCTTCAGGAATGGTGACTCCACCACTTCCCTGGGCAGCCTGTTCCAATGCCTGACAACCCTTTCTGTGAAGAATTTTTTCCTAATATCCAATCTGAACCTTCCCTGGTGCAACTCGAGGCCATTTCCTCTTGTCCTATCACTTGCTACTTGGGAGAAGAGACCAACACCCTCCATGCTACAACCTCCTTTCAGGTTTTATATTAGACATTGGTGGATCCAAAACATGGAGTTCTCATTGCTAGAAAACCTCAGCCTGAGAAAAGTCTCATATGTCACAGTTTTCGCCTTTTTTTTTTTTTTTAAGTCCTTCTGTAAATTATTTGATTTCTGAGAAATGCAGGAGTGGGCAAGAAAGAATAATTACTTATGGACATTTGCACTCAGGTAACTGTCATTATAAAGGATTTGCTAACACATATCTTGCTGCCCTCCACAGGATATGATCAGAATTGTCCATGTGTTATCCATGCACCTGGACATTAATAGTCAAGAGATTCGGATTACAATACATTTTTTTTTCCATAAGTTTGCCATTGATATTATTTTTTTCATAAGGAAATAAAAATGAAACATTTCTTTTCAGATTGCTTTTAGCCAAAATGTTCTTCAAATGGCTAAATACGTCAATAAAGCTGATGTTTCTGAAGCATCGACTTTTGAATCAGTTACAGACAATGAAATACATTTCTCAGTAGCACATTTCCTTTTGAGATCTCTATTACCAGCAATCTGTTCTCTTTATTTCTGGGTATAGGTGTCTGGAGACTCATAGATAATGTGTTGATTTTTGTCTGACTAGCCATGAGATTTATCAAGGGCACTGGGGATATTTTGAAAGTAGCCCAGGGAATATGGTCAGGGGAGGCAATGAAGACAGATGAACAGACAATGCAAGGCAATGGCTGAAACAAAAATCTTTTTTTAAAATTGAAAAGACTTCTAACAATGATTTACGTGTGTCCTATGAAACAAGCAGTATGTGTCAATATTGTGACTTTCAAAATGTGTTATTTAGACGATGCATGTCAAAATAAAAAGTCAACATTTCCAAATTCATTCAGTGTAAAACAAAACCAAAACAAACCAAACAAAAAGAACCAAAACCAAACAAGATGAAAAAAGAGAAGATAACTTTGTCTTATTTTTTATAAAGGCAGACATGGAAATGACAGCAGTTGCCTAAACTGTTCAGATCTTCCTTTGTTTTACTCCTCTCTGTAACAGATGCTGACTGTACAAATTGCAGGTGTGCAATATACTTGGCTTTCAGTGCTAGAACATGTGGATCTATCTCTGGACTAATAAAAACCTTTGAATACTTACTGTGCTTGCTGTGGCCATTTGACAGTGATAGACAAAATATTCTTTCTGTTCAGGCATTTTAAAAAATACCACCCTTTTCTCCTTTTGTTCTCTCACTGTATTTCAAAACGGATAAAGTGTACGATATAATAAAACAAGAGGATCCTTCTAGATGAGAGATTCTGTGTGACTGCACATGTTTACGAACAGTGGTTGGATTCTATTAAAAATTGTTAAACTGCTTGCATTATGTTAGTTTTGGAACAACAATGGTTAATTCAGTGGGCTATACTTTGTTTTTCATCACTGTATATTGACACAGACTTTTTTTTTTTTCAAGGGGATAACAAAGTGCTTCCTTATTTTTAAGCCATTTTTTACTTTTCTCTCTCTCTTTTTTTTTTTTTTTTTTTTTTTTTTTTTTTAAATTCAGAACATTTGATAAAGTCCCAGTCCCCCAGCTCAGTCCCCCAGCTCAGATTTTGAAATGAGCTTCCTTGGAATCAAGTGGTTTTGGGATCAATGGGATCATTGCCTTTTCCTGAGGACACTGGGGAAGAGAAGGCTTGGTAATAACATGTAGGGATTTTTCTTCCTTTGGAGCTCATATCATGGGACACTTGAACAAAGTGGTGACCACAGTTTTCAGGAATTCTAGCACTATGCTGTGCTTTTGCATAAAGGCAGTAAAATCCCATTCTCTTTAATAAAAATTGGAAAAGTATTATGACAGAAGTAAATGCATTTGTAAGATTATCAGATTCTAAAGCTGGTGACATTTCTGCTCACTTTGTTTTTATCACAAAATCATATTTGAGTCAATTGTTTGCTCTCAAAGGCAAAATAATTGTAAGAACTTAATTTCAGGGACAGAGAGGAAGAATTAAAATGGAAAGTTAAAAGTAACAGCATTTATTTATTGCAATTCTGTCTTCCCTTCCCCCCCCCCCATCTCCTATTTTTATAGTCTGTGTTTTGGGAGGAAGGGGCATTGATTCATGTTCTTCAGGGTGGTTGGCAATATGATCGCTGCAGAGTGCCAGATGTTCAAAGCCCAAGCACAGGAGGGAAAAAATGAGTAATTCAGTGGTGCTTCTTCTCTCAATGCTCCACATCCCCCAGGACTGCAGCAGCACCAAGCAGCCAGAGCTTTTAATGACGAGGTGGCTCATTCAACTGGAGCATAAAGAAGATAAGCAGAGATTAAACAGATAATAGTGACTTTGCCACATCTGTGTCATGAGGGAAATCATAGAATAATTTCGATTGGAAGAAACCCTCAGGATCATCAATTCCAACCATAACCTAACTCTAGCACCAAACCATGTCCCTAAGAACCTTGTCTAAATGTCTTTTAAACACCTCCAGGGATGGTGACTCCACCACTTCCCCGGGCAGCCTGTTCCAATGCCTGACAACCCTTTCCCTGAAGAATTTTTTCCTAATATCCAGTCTAAACCTCCCCTGGTACAACTTGAGGCCATTTCCTCTTGTCCTATCACTTGCTACTTGGGAATGAAAATGAAATACCCTGGAGAGATTTTTCAGGATGTTAGGGGTGCAAAGGCACCAGGGTCACAGGAGGGAAAGGGCAGGTGGTGGAGGTAACATCGCAACTGGAGTTTGATCTCATGAGTGCAAGTCTGAGTGAGGGCAGAGTCTTGGCTGTGGGATTTGGGAGGCTGCAGGCAGCAAGCCTGGCTCTCTGGCAGCATGACTAAGATGAACTTTTGTCAGCGCCCATGAAGGTTTTGAGTCAATAGAGGGTAAAATAGGGACCTGTTCTTGGTTAAGGAGAGCAGAGGAATCATACAAGCATGAGCTCATGCATCATCCCCTGGAAGAAATGGGTGGCCTTTTCCTTAGGTGACCCTATAGTAAATATTTTATTAGTATTTTAAATATTTCCTACTCCTCTGGAGTCTTTTTGATGCTGTGAATTGTAAATTCAATCTCTGGAGATGGTAATGTCCAGTTGAACTCTGTTTCTTGTATCTTTCTGTGCACAATTTTCCCTGACCTCATAGTTGCAAAAGAGAGTTGCTGTTAATTGGTTCACTAATAGTTTGATAATGAAGCTGTCTGTCAAGATTGGGTGTTGTTTCAGTGCATGACAATGCAGCACTAATTCCCACCACCATATTCTTGGGAAAAGCTGTGACAGAGAACTGTCTTGTGGCTTTTGCCTCCCCATGTGTTAGCTGGTGATGAGATATTTTGCTTTCAGGGCAAGATGCTAATTTGGTTGTTCTCATATTCACCTTTTAGTTAGTATTTTGGTAAAAATAACATCAGCTTTTCATCAGCATTGACTTTGCTGCAGTGTCTTTGTGCTGTCATTTTATAGTGTAATAGATGTGGCAAAAGTTTCCAAGTGTAGTGAAAGTCCTGTATGAAGAAACAAGCCGGATATTTTTTCAGTTGCAGGCCCAATGAATAAAGAAAGAACTTTTTGAAAATCTGTATTATGAAGATTTTTTTTGATGTTTTTACCTTTAAGTTAGTAACTTTCTGTAGGTCTTTCAAAGGAGAAGGCAGAGGGCTTGATTCTTTGTCACTTTTCAAAATGTCTTCACTCAGACTGGTAACTTTTGGAAGGAGGCACACATTCTTTTCTGTGCTGCTTATACAATGTAGTCCAATGTGGAAAGTGTGCCCTGGTCATTGTGACTCCTACCTCGGAGTAAACTCTTTGTTATGCAGTAGAGATACTGACCCAGTCAATGTCAGAGTCCCACTGACTGCTCCTGCAGATGCACACATCCAGGACCATATTTTCTGTAGAGGCAGCACCAAGTTTCATTTTTCATGTGCTTAGTGTTTTAGAGCTTTTTCTTATGAAAACAATCTACAAATACAAAAACAAACCCACAACAAAACACAGGAGCAATGACAATTTTAGAATTTGAGGTCATTTTGAAATCACATCTATCCAGTATATATGAATAATACTACAATTTAATCTTTTCAAATGGAATCACCTAACATGTGTCACTGTATTGCAGCAGGAAAAAAAACAGGTTTTCTAAGAATAAGTACTAGCTGAGACTTACATACATAACACTTGTGACTTGAGAAATACACCTTTCTGCTTTAACATTTCCTATCAAATTTGATTTGTGTTTGATTAGTAGATAACTTGGGTATAATGGATTTAGTGACATGTTGTTCCCTCTGTCATGTGGCAAATAATGTGGCAAATACATTACTGGAATGATGTTATACTAAGTTGAATTCCCATATTGGCATTTATACTAAGTAACCATTAAATGTTACTGGTTTACATTCTGCAGTGTTCAGATACATCTTAATGTTAGCAAATATGGTTTTGTGTTCTGCATCATTCCCTCAGTGATTTTTTTCCGATGTCTTAAGAAAAAGCAAGCTGATCTAGCATTAGGAGCTTGGGTGGACAAAAGGGCATAGCACTAAATTCAAAAGACCTGAGTTCTGCTTCTGTAGAACCTAAAAGAATTTCCCTTCCTATGTGTACAAGGGGAGCAGTGATACCGATCTTTTCTGTAAAACACTTCCAGATCTATGGAACAGCTGTTGATAGGCAGGTTAGAGCAAAAGGCTTGTCAAGCAAAATACTCCTGAACTGCTCTCAAGGCCAGGAGAAAGAATTCCAACACCCCAGGGGCAGAGGTACATCCTCTCTAGAACTGCATCACCTGAATGACGTAAAGAAAATACTGGAACAGAATAGGATACGTGAAATCAGGTAGGCATAAAGCCTTATCCCATGTGTGCTAAAAAAAAACCAACCCAAACTTAAAGGCAAAAACGTAAATCTGCTTTTCAGTGGCTTAATTCTTAGTACAGAGAGCAGAGCAGTTGGATGAAATATCCTTAATGCATCTCTCTGGTGAGAACAAAAAAATGGTGTTTTTTTGCACTGGCTGCCACCAACACATCGGTCTTTTGGGTGTAAACACACACCTTGCAGTTAGTCACCCTTGGCACTGTGCAGTCATACATCATCGTCATGACAGTAGCGCTACAGTCTGGCCACACTCTGAAAATTACAGGCCTTGCTGAAAAGGGGCTGTGGAAAAGTAACAGTAGATTTCTGTCCACTGCGTGCTCAGGGTCCTTCTTGCTGCTCATGAGGCAGGGTAGGGGGGCAAAGGGAGGTGAGGAAGCAAAGGGAAGAATAAATTCAGCTTCTCCTCTTAGTCCTGCAGAGCCCAGGGAACAAGACGGTTGCATCCCTTCCCATAGGTGACCAGCTGACCCACCAGTTTGTGATCATCACTCAGGGATCTGCCATGGCTCAGTGTGGAGTTGCCCTGGGGTTAGGGAGGGTATAATATGGGGGTAGTGGTGTTTCTCAGGTGTCATTGCAAACAGGAATACTCATAAGGGAAGGAATACAGCTTGATAGTTGGTCTGCAGCAAAGTCCACTGGGCTGTCTGGTGGTACTAGACCTGTATACAAATATGCTGTTGAGAGATGGATGATTTAGGAGTCCTGATGCCATTGTTTGTGGTGTTATTCATGAGGATACAATAAGTACAATAAGGGGAAATTAACCTGGTTTTAGACCTCTCAGTTTTAGGCATCCAGACTAAGATGGGCTCCTGCTCAGATTATGAGAAGAATATTGCGCACCTCCAGAAAATGTCTCATGCAATCCTAAGACAGATAAGAAACACCGACACGATCACTCTGTTTTACATGGGGGCTCTTTAGTACCTCTTTTGCCTCATGTGGGCTTGTGGATAACTAGATTAGACAAGATGACTCAGCTCCAGCCTTTTGTGGTTGAAGTTAGAGGAGGTGAATTTCCCCTTAGGTAACCAGAATTTAGCCAGGCAGGCAAATATGATAATGGGATGCTTTATCCTGAAGTTCCCAACTAGTAAAGTCTGACATGAATAACTAACTGCTAATGGAGATCTTTACATCCTAATTAGTGATGTTTCTTTCCCTGAACAGAATATAAATTATTGAATGCTCAGTTTTTCTGACCTTATCCAGAGAGAAAGCCTTTAGTAATAAACCTATTAAGTCTCTTCTCAAAATGATCTGCAGCATGATTTTGAAGCCATTAATTTAGCTGTCATATCTCTTGAAAGCATAATAGAAATCTAGACAGGAAATATGAAGTTGGAATTAACTGGTCGAAGCAAGCTGGAGAAATAACAGCCAGAAGCTGAGACACCAGGAAGACTTTGTCATCCTCCTGTAGGATGAGAGGAGAAGATGGCTGTGGTATGAAACTGCTGCAAGAGAAGAAGGTAAGGGTATAAGGTACAGCCCTGGGGAAAGGAGGGTGAAGGCTGTGCAAGGCGTTTGGGAAATGCCCTTCAGAGAATCTAAGTCTGGCTGCTGAGGTGCCCAGCAGCCCCACAGACCATAGCACCAAGAGGAGAAAAGGTTGTGTGGAGCTGAAGTCGTGTGGTTGTCAGCATCAGCGTAACCGCTGCCAGGAAGAAGCAACAGTCTTCACTTCTGTTTCATTGACCATTTGTTTCCTTCCTTCAGTTTTTAATTGTAGAATACTGATCTTCTCCCAGTACATGATCAAGGGCAGCTCAGCACCACAAATCAAAGTAAGCCCACAACTGTACCACAGTGTTGGAGTTACTGTATGTGGTGCTTCAAAAACACAGACCCAGTTTCAAAAACAGTGATTTCAAATTGGTTTCATCTTTTTGAAACACACTAGTTTTAATAACCTTAAGCTGAGTCATCCACAAAGAGCAGATTAACAAGTTCTGGAGTGTCAGCTCAGCAAGAGATTTTGCTAGAAGTTTCAGCAGAGGAGAATAGGAGTTTGGGTGAATGTTCTTCAGTGGAAAGTCTGAAGGTGAATAACTATTAAAACTCAGCATACAACAAATGATTTGTTATAACAAGAGTTCATTTTGACTGTTTGTTTGCTGACTTTTGCCTTTAAATGCCTAGTGGGATTTTCAGGGTAAGAGATAAAAATTAAGCTAAATAGCTCACTCCTAATGAGCCACATGTAATTGCAGAATTAAGTGGATTACAATGAGATCACTTCTTATTTGAGAAGTACAGGATTCCCATTTTGTCCTTTTTGACAGATTAGAAGACTGAAGTCAATCCAAAATAGCTTTTAGGCACCTAAATTTTCACCGACTTCACTGGAAATATGCGTGGGAGGGCAGAAATTAGATGACAAACACTTATTCAGTAACTGATTTAATAGTGTAGAGGAATTATTTCACTTCTTGTTTGGAGAAGATGATTTCATACAGACTTTTCTATTATGGCCTTCATCACACTGTCAGAAGCAGCTCCTGAATAAGAATATACTTATTCTTAAAATATAAAGAGCCAAAACCAGATTAGACCAGTTTGAGTTTTTTTCTTTTCTTTTTTTTTTTTCTCCATCGACCTGGATAATTCACTATGAGCTTGAACTGAGCTCAGATGAAGACCCTCCATTAACCCTGAGCCCCAGCTATCTTGAGAAATGCTTGGGGTGCTCAGAACCAGCCAAGTGTTGGTGAGCCATAGGAAATCTAACAACCAACTTGGACATCCAGGAAACAAAATATATTTGTAAAAACATACGACTTGGACAAATAATGTTTTTTTTCCCTGTTCCTTAAAATCCAACATGCACCCTAGGGGATGCATTACATGCCCAGTCACTATACTTTGCCAATAAAGAGGTCTTTAAGAAGGAAATGTCAGGTGAAACACTTGGTGGGTTTTTTTTTGTTTGTTTACTTGTTTGTTTGTTTACTTGTTTGTTTTGGCTTTGTGGTTTTGTTTTTGTTTTGTTTGTTTGCTTGTTTCAGAAAATCTAATACTGGACTGAGGGCAAACCTTTGACATGCTACTGAAGTAAGAAATGATTGCAAGCATTAAGCTGTTGGAAGGTTGAAAATAAATGTCTTGGCTTGTGTGACATTTCTCTGCAAGGGGATCTGGGTGGCTGTGGCCTCAGCTGGAACGAGGAGAGTATGGAGCCATGAAGCTTCAACATGATTGTGTTCTTTAGGATAATGACATCGGGTACAAGGTTACAGCCTTCTTCACTCCAGAATAAACCAACAACTTGGGATAAGGCTGTACTAGAGGAAATACGTAATTCTTGCTTGTTATATAGTGACTGTGGTTATAAGAAAATGTTAATGGGTTATGACCTCTATGTAATTGTTGAAGAAACAGAACAAAAAAATTATCTCCGTCCAAAGGAGAGAACATATTTAGCCTGCACACCTTATCTTTCTGTGTTTTGAGGTGGATTAAAAAAAAAAATACTCTTCATAGGTATCTCAGCCATGGCATCTCTTCATTTTTCTGATTGAAGACCTATTGCAAATCACCTTGTAAGTTATTTTGTCTTGTTAGACTTCCTATATCCT
Organism: Streptopelia decaocto; assembly: GCF_964273445.1. Classification (NCBI taxonomy): domain Eukaryota; kingdom Metazoa; phylum Chordata; class Aves; order Columbiformes; family Columbidae; genus Streptopelia; species Streptopelia decaocto. The sequence goes on from NC_138663.1 coordinate 200,984,446, forward strand.
TCATCTTTCCTTTCTGTACATGTGCATCTAAAACTGTAGTGTTTTATGTGTCTAAGTTGGACTAGAATTAGTTTGATATGCTGTAGAAATGTGCTTTAGATAAGGAAGAAATATTAAAGGATAATTCTAGGTTTCTGCATATGTGGTATTTACTTTCCATGCTGTCATAAAGACTGAGGTATGAAAACAGAGAGAATGGTGATTTTTAAGAGAGTGAATGGTGATTTTTAAGAGAGTCTGCACTGATAATGCAGTTTTTATTTTGATCACTGTCCTGCTCAAGATATAAGCATTAAAACTCAAGGAACTTATTCTCTTAAATGCAGTTAGTTTCATAGGGAAATAATCAGGGAAAGGGCATTGGAATAGATGCATATGTATAATATGTATAATAAGGGGCAATAAATAAGGCTAGGAAAAAACCCTGCTGCTGCTGTACTGCTGTCAGGACATAGCAATAGGAATTTCACAGGTAGTTATTATTGCATTTTGCATTCTGTTGGAATAAGATAGTTCTGAAATACTAATAATACTCAGATAGTAAAACTGAGTAGGGTTCCAGCATTAATAAAGCAGGGAGTTTTCTCTCCTCTGTAATGCATTTTCAAACTTTATCTACCTTCCCAGAACAAATCACTGAAAATAATATTGTATTTGATGTTGCTTCTTTTCCAGTGTGGCCACAAGTTTGGAAGGTGCAGTTGAGGCAGTAAAGGATGAGGAAGGGATAGGAGGTGTGTAGGACATTGGAAATTTCTGAAGAAATATACCTTACATATAAAGCAAGGATTTATTTTTTGTATGATTGAAATCTTAAGAGTTTAATCCAAGAATCAATAGTAGTCCAGATCTAATTATTACGTAAATATTCTTCCAATGCAGAAAAAGATTCAATAATAATATAACAATAGTAATACAGATATAATTATTATTATTGCCCTGTTTAGTTTCTAGACCTTTCTGCATCACCCTTCCCCTGTTCCTCTGGTTTCTAATGTTAATGGTTTCATTTTGGTGGTGTTGATGGTGAAGGAGGGGGGTTATGGCCAGTTGTCACCATGTGGAATGATTTGCTGGGAGGAGTACGATGGTCATGGTGGTGATTTCCTTTCCCATATTTCAGGACGTGTGTGGGGTTATGTTCGTGTGTTTTCTAACACACTTTCATACCTGACTCTTTCTTTATTGCTCTGCAACTCCGCTTTACATCCAAAGTTACTGAAGATGGTGCACTTCACATGTGTTAGAAATACTTGTTCTTTGTTCTATTTGTTCTATTTGTTCTATTTGTTCTATTTGTTTTATTTGTTTTATTTGTTACCCCTAGTTACAGTTTTGCCTCGCTCCAGTTTGTCCAGCTTGTCCAGCTTGTGCAGGTCAAGGAAAGCTCAGATGGAACAAGTGTGACCAGCCTTCTCCTGAGGCTTTAAAAGTCTAGTACAAAGCACATGGCTTATTACTGGCAACAGCAATGTTATATTACAGGGTTATATGTAATACATTATTACATGAGTATATTATGGGGTTATTTTTAACATTATAATAATGCTTAAATTACAGGGTTACAGGTAATAACCTGGCCTTTTTCTGCAGTCCATTCCCCTTGTGCTCCATTCAATCATTAAATTAAGGATGTTCAAAGGCATATCCTGCCTACCCTTTTAATATGCGCTTATGGACCTGTTATGAATTCTTTATATAAAAAACCTTAATATTAGATATAATTCCAGAGAAGAAGAAATTAAAATTCTCAGAAATATTTTGACCTAAAGTTGCCATTCACTTTTTTCTTTAGAGCTCCCAGTTTAACTGTGTGATCCATCTTTTAAGTGCTGGGTTAAAGGACCAACTGGGTAAAAAGAAAGGAAGTACATACATTAGGTTCTTATATTGCAAACTCCATAAGACAGGACCATTTCTTCTCAAATGTCTGTAAAAGACCAAGTACATGAAGGTGCTCATGTGGTTGGAATATCATCCAAATTACTTGGCAGGGAACTTCTAATAAATCAGATTAGACAGGTAAACCCACTGTTCCTGCCATTTTTAATTAAATTAGTTTTCAACAATCCTGTTTCTATCTGCTGAAGATATTCCAAAGTGTTCAGTGGTGAGTCACTCTGCCTCGAACTGTCACCCAAAGAAGAGAAGAGACAAAATGCAGATGGAGGAGACCACAGCTCACAAAGGGCCTGAGAATATTTGATGCTTTTTATGTGATTATCCCTGATGAATATGACTTTGATTATGCTGAAGTGAGACACCTATAGTTGAGCTAATAATTCGTTCCTCTCATTTGTTAATGGAGAGAGAAAGGATTGGGTTTTTTTGGGGTACGGTTCATCTCATCCAATGCAGATGATACAGTGTCTTACAGTGCAATCCCTGTTGTGAAAGAAAACGAATGTACTCTTCAGGAAACAGGGGATTTGGTTCAAGTAACAGAAGCATTTCAGCACAGTTCTAGATCTGTTTGCACAGTTTTCAAAACTCCCAATAAAATCACCAAGGGCAGGGAAAGAGCTTTGTGGCTTTGTTTTGTTGTTGCTGTTGTCACTGTAGGGATTATGTTTTACAGAAAACTGTTAGAAAGCCCCAACTCTGCAACCTGTCAAGCACTCACATTACTAGTTGGTGATGGGTGTTGCAATGAAGCACTGCAGAATTTTTTTCCAATGGTCATCTTGCCTTTGAAGTTGGGTATTTTTATATTTGCAACCTTCCAATCTTCAGCCTGCTCATCTCCTTTGTAGAAGGGGTAGAAGTCTGTCCTGTCAGCAGAATTGCACCTTCTGCTCTCTGGAGGGCATCTTTGGGTGATAAAATCATTCAAGCCCAGCTGCCAGGTCATTATCTCAAATCAAAGTAACAAGCTGACACCTGTTCTTTTGTCACATTGCAGTTGGATTTAAATGGGAGTACAGAGGCTCAGGGAAGCCAGGCTTGCCTGTCCTCATTTGCACCCACTACTCACTCCTGATCCATGAACACAGCTGAGCCTCACAGCCCCTGGTGTTCAAGATGCTCCAATCAGATAAGCAAAGCATAAAGGTCCAGTCACAGGCAAGTTGCAAGGGCTGCACAAAAAGTCAGTGGCAAAGGTAGGATTAGAATTCAAAAGTCAACTTTAGCTGACAATGTCACGCTTAATCCTCTGGAAAATGCGGCTGAATTAAAGTAGTATGATGGGTGCCACAGCTAAGCAGTAAAGAGCAAATACAAACAGTTTTTTTCTCCTAGCTTTTCTTTAAAGACCTTGGATGATGAAATTACAGGGGGAAGCGGAGGAAGGACCTTGGCTTGTGATGAGTTGAGTTTTCCAGATAAACTTGTGTATAAGGATGTAGTCTTTGGGATGAATATCCTACAGTCTGCAGTTCTAGTACTGAAAACTTGAAATTCACACATCTGTGTGCTTTCATGAACATTTATTGTAGGAATTCAAACTTCTTTTCTGTGTATACCTCCAGTTCAAGGTCAAATGTATGACAGGAAAAAGTCTAGAAGTATTTAATGTTTAATATTTCAGTGGCTCAGTACTGCCAATTTAACCTAAATAACTTTGTATCCTAACTCTAGAGTGTTTTCTTACAGAGTGTTTAGAAAAAGACAGAGTTGTCCATAGGCTGAATGGACGCAAACCAGAAAAATATCCTGTGGTAGTGACACTTTCCTTCCAGAAGGTCTTTCTCTTGTACACCAGTGCAAGGGAAGTGCTATGAAACTATGCCCTGACCCTGAGGAGGTCCGTAACCTCCCTCTGCAAATTTCTGTGACCTTTTCTTCTTAGGACTGTTTCTGTCTGAAAGGACTAGCAGTATTAATCTCTCCAACAATATTTCTGTGTTAAGTGTTCTATAAGCTTCAAGCCATGGAGTTGAACACATGATGGATGAGTGATGTTCCCTTGCAGACAAAAGCGGTTGAAAGAGACAAGATGTAGCTAGTGACTAAGGACTCATGACTGAGGTACTGTATGCAGCAGTCTGTGTCCTGAGACCAAGCATCTTCCAATGCTTGCACATCCCAGAACACCTCACAACAGAGGAATTTCAACATATACAGATAATGCTTGCTTAATTGTTTTAGAACTTTATAAAAAATTTTACTCTGTTGCGGTGAGCTGACTGGATGCCAGATGCCCACCAAAGCTGCTCTCTATCGCTCCCTTTTTCAGCCTGACAAGGGAAAAAAAATATAACAAAAGGCTTGTGGGTTGAGATAAGGACAGGGAGAGATCACTCAGCAGTTACTGTCATGGGCGAAACAGATTTGACTTGGAGAAAAATAATTTAATTTATTATCAATCAAATGAGAGTAGGATAATGAGAGAATAAAAAATAAATCTTAAAAAAATCTTCTTCTTATGCCTCCCTTCTTCCCAGGCTCAGCTTCATTCCTGATTTCTCAGCCTCCTCCCACCAAGCGAAGCAGGGGGACAGGGAATGGGGTTGTGGTCAGTTCATCACATGTTGTCTCTGCTGCTCCTTCCTCCTCAGGGGAGGACGCCTCACGCTCTGCCCCTGCTCCAGTGCGGGGTCTCTCCCATGGGAAACAGTTCTCCATGAACTTCTCCAACATGAGTCCTTCCTACACGCAGCAGTTCTTCACAAACTGCTCCGGTGTGGGTCCATTCCATGGGGTGCAGTCCTTCAGGAACAGACTGCTCCAGCCTGGGTCCCCCACAGGGTCACAAGTCCTGCCAGCAAACCTGCTCCAGCATTGGCTCCTCTCTCCATGCGGGGCCACAGGTTCTGCCAGGACCCTGCTCCAGTGTGGGCTTCCCATGGGGTCACAGTGTCCTTTGGGCATCCACCTGCTCCAGGGTGGACGTCCATGAGCTGCAGGGGACAGCTGGCCTCACCATGGTCTGCACCACGGGCTGGAGGATAATCTCTACTCCAGTGCCTGAAGCACCTCCTGCCCTTCTCCTTCACTGACCTTGGTGTCTGCGAAGTTATTTCTCTATCAGATTCTCACTCCTTTATCTGGCTGCTGTTCTTGTGCAGCTTTTTACCCCCTTCTTAAATACATTATCCCAGTGGTGCTACCATTGTCACTAGTGGGCTTGACCTTGACCAGCAGTGGGTCTGTCTTGGAGCTGGCTGGCATTGGCTCTATCAGACACTTCTCACAGAAGCCACCCCTGTAGCTCCCCTGCTACAAAATCTTACCATGAAAACCCAATGCATCAGCCCATGCTCAGCAGGAACTTTCAGTGTCAAGAGTTCACGGGCATTCTTCTGCTTATATTCTTCTGTTTCCTAAATCCCTCAAGGGTGTAGTTCAGCAACTCTGTTAATTAGGTTAGACATTAAATATTAGAGCAGGGAGTCCACTTCTCCTGCAGTATCAGGTGGGACCAGGGAGGAAAAGAAGGAAGGAAAACAAAAGGAAAGAAAGATGTGAGTTGCGAACTGTGACAAAGACAAATATGAAGGAGGAAAGAGGGATGAGAGCCTGCCAAGCAGAGTACACAGAAATGGATCAGGGGACAGAAGAAACTGGTAGATAGATAGAAGACAAGAAGACCTATCTTGGTAGGGCAAGAGATATTTTATCTGGTAGTCGTTTTCCTCATCTACTACATAACTTTCAAGTCCTACAAGAAACAGCCTCTCCCTGTATAGCTTATTTCTATCCCCAGAGCAGAACTTCCTGAGACTGGTTGAAGACAGTGTAAGTTACATAAGAACTAACCTTGCACAGGCAACTTAATTTATTTTTCTTAACTCTTCCTTAAATTTTTATTATGGTCCTTTGATTCAATCTTGTGATTTCAATAGCAAGCTAATTTATATAGTTAATTTCCTTCTTAGTAGCTTGTACAGGGCTATGTTTTTAATTTGTAACCAAAACAGTGTTGATAACATGGGAATGTTTTAGCTATTGCTGAGCAGTGCTTACACAGAGTCAAGGTCTTTTCTGCTCCTCACACCACCCCACCAGCGAGGAGACTGGGGGTGCACAACAATCTGGGAGGGGACACAACTGGGACAGTTGACCCCAAATATCCCCAAAGGGATATCACACACCATATGACATTGTGCTCAGCATATAAAGCTGGAGAAAGAAGAAGGAAGGGGGTATGTTCAAATTTATGGGATTTGTCTTCCCAAGTCACCATTACACATGATGGAGCCCTGATTTCCTGGACATGGCTGAACATCTGCCTGCCCATGTGAAGTGGTGAATGAATTCCTTGTTTTGCTTTGCTTGCATGTGGCTTTTGCCTTATCTATTAAACTGTCTTTATCTCAACTCATGTGTTTTCTCACTTCTACCCTTCTGATTCTCTCCCCGATCCCACAGCGGGGAGAGCAAGCGAGCGACTGCATGGTGCTTGGTTGCTGGCTGGGTTAAACCATGACACCAGCACAGAGCAGACTAAATAATGCGTTTTGATAGCATTTAAGTGTTAAACAAGGGGTTTTTTTCCTTTTTTTTTTTTTTTCTTTCAGTGTGAAGTTTTTGTATTTAAGTTTTCGCAGGCACTAAAGGAGTTAATTGATGCAAGTAAAGAAGGTAAGTTTAGCACCATTAGCATATCTTAGTGCTATAATAGTTATTTTGTTCTAATTAATTACTGCATTGGCATCCCATTTGAGATAGCTATCAGAATGTGTTTCACTTCATAGCATCAGGTAACAAATTTGTGTCTTAAGGTTATTAGGGTTGGATAATTCAAAAGCATGGGAGGGAAAGTGGGTAAAGAGGGAGGATAAAATCACTCAGGGACTGACACACAAGAACAGATACTTTATTGGTATGTAAGTTATGAAAGAAACTAAAAAGTGATCCTCTTTTTGTCTACAGTGAATAAATATATCAGGTATGATCGTACTGTCTTTACTAGCTTGGTACTTTGTTGATGATCCCAGTTGAACTTTAGGGGCTTAATGCAAGCTTCAGAAAGAAACATATTTCTGGAATGAGGAAAAAAAGGACTATAAGGGGTAAAATGGAAAAAAATCATAGGATTGGTTACTTCTGATGCTCTGAGAGTAACAAGTTCACTCTCTAGTTAGTAGTATAGAGTAACTCAAATGTATAGAGCTAATCCATTCATCAAGCAGGATAAAATCTAATGATAATCAGCGAGACTCAGGTGATGATTACAGGTTCTAATCACAGCAATCCTGTTGCTTTCTTTGAACTATCCCAGTGAACACTGACCAACATCAGCGAGAAGCTGAACTGTTAGAATCAGGGAACGTTACATATAGCAGTATTGTGTGATCAGATATTTTTGCTATGTACTAAATATGAAAGCTCACGTGTTCTTACATGTTAGCCAGTGAATATGCTGGGGTTTTGACAACAATATCCTGTTACTTGTAAATCTAAATGCTTTCAAGTCGTGATAATGATCCAGTGTGCTAACAATCAGGTGGAAAGCACTGTGGCATTTCAGTGTCTACATCCTTACAACCAGACAATTGTAGCAGGGAACCAAAATGTGCCCCACAGAAATCATCAGGTGGCATTAAGAGTAACTGGGAATTTCACCTTGTTATTTCAATTAACATGTTTAGCTGTGAATGCTGGCTGGATGGCATGGTAGGGTAGCAGTATACATGGTATTTGCAAAGACATGCTTTAGACTAGACTGCATGAACAAAATGCTAGATTGACTAAAATTGCCTACTATCTGGATAATTATAGTACCACTGGTTATGGCATTCAGTGAAACATGACTGTATATTTGAGTCACACTTCAGCTCAGGCAGATTGTTCCTTTAGGGAGCCCAGAAACTACAGCCATAGCAGTGAAGTGTGTTTCTCAGCTCTGCTTGAACAAATTATTCTATCAGAGCCACTGGAGCAACTTCTATTGGTGTAACTGGTGAAGGATTAATCCATGGAAAGAAATGAGGTCTTACCTCTTTTCTAAATTTTTGGAGAGCTAGTACCCAAAGCCCATGCCTTGTTTTGGGACACAGAAGAATACTTTCAGTTTTGGGGTCTTTGGCCTGTATCCAAGTAGTAAAAATCTGGCTCCTGATTATTTTTGAGTGTTAACTGTTGCTTTATGGTAAGCTTTCAGGGATATTTTTTTTTTTTTTGTAAATAACCAGTGGCATGACTCCTTTCCTCATAGTCACTGGGGGTCCTCACATTTGACTATCATGGACTTCTACCATGCAATGTGAAAATTAAGCATGAAAAGGGGTAGAAGTTTAAACTTAGAAAAAGTAGTAAAACATATTTTTCCCCACTATTGGGATTTAGCAGTTAGGCATAAAAGTAATCAAGATATTTTATCTTTTATTTATAGTATTATAATATATACAGTAGCCTTTTGGCTGAAAAAAAATATGAATGCAGGTGTCTGGCATTCGCATTTCCCTAAAGAGTTGTTTCCTCTTCTTGCAGTTTTCTTCCACCTGCCATCCACCTTTCTTTCCTAATAGATACAAGAGGAAACACAAAATCATTCTTTAAAATGACTTTTTTTTCAGTTTTTTTTTCTCTTTGGTAATATATATGTAGTGAACAGCCTCCTCCTGCTAGTGGTAGATGGCTTAGAGCTTTTTCTTCTGAAGGCTAGTGACTGAAGTAAGTGCTCAGCAGGTATTTTGGTACCAAGAAAGAAACTACCTCGAAAATCTGACTTTAGTGTTTCTATAAAAGCATTTATGGTCTCAATGGAAGGTGAGATTTTTTTTTTTATTATTGCTCTTGCCAACTGATACAATCGAACTCTTGAAAAATAATTTTCTAAATTACCTTTTTAAAAGCCTGCCCAAATGAACAGGAATTTTATCTCTGTAATTGATTTATTTAAAATGAACTTAATGAGCCTAACTCTGGTGTGCAAAAGTAGTAATTAATTAGCTAATGTTTTAACATAAAACAAGCAGTGGATTTAAGAGGATAGAAATACATTCAACTATTAATGATCATTGGGATTAGTATATAGTACACCATTGGATTCTTCCTATCTGCCTCCTGTTCAAAAGTCTCCCCTTGGCTTAGAGCAAACAGAAATAGATTCCCTCCAAAACACTGTCGCTCTGAGGTGAAGCCACAGTCCGCTGGTAAACACCAAAATTACGGTTTGTTGTTTTTTCTTTTTAATCTGGGATAACATTCTTGACTACTGACCAAACCATTACACCACCTACTTCTTCAGACTTCCTCAAAAGGAAGAGATTCCAAGCTAAATGAAATGTTGTGATTTTGATAGTACAGGGTCAAGTCTCATGGGTACAGGTCAGGTTGAATCTTCACACACATGAGCCATTTGGTTTCTTACGCTCCTACCTTATGAAGGTTTGCAAACAACTTTGTGTTGGGCTGTACAGCTGGTTTATTTAACCTTTGCGGTTTATAGGATAGGATTAAACCCAAATGTACTTCAACTGACTTACTGAGTCCTGCCCAAGTAAGAACAAATTCAGCCTTTGGGAAGGGACTGTCCTTTTTTCAGAAAATTAATTTTGTTATTGTTCAAATTAGATTATCTCTTTTAAACAAAGCCTCTAACACACACTCTTTCCTCTGACCAGTTCTACAACCCCAAGGCCCCAGCAAAGCTGCCAGAAGTTTACTTAAGCTCTGGTGATAGTTTTTTTCCATAAACGTGCTTTGCAGAGTAAGCAGCTGAAAAAAGTAAGAAAAATTGTTTTAAGGGAGGAAAGACTTGAATTTATTTTTGACATTTTAAAAGCAACCTCAGTGAAATCTATCTGTCCACTTACTCCAGAGTCCTGGAGAACAGATGCTGAGATATATTGTGCCATCATCTTCTGAAGGTGAGTGGCTCATGGATCGTGCATGAAGAGGACAGCTTAAAAAATGGTGCAACTAGCACTGGGCAATTTACATTAAATGACTAGCTCCTTGTAGATATTTTTTCTGAAGTTCAGGCACACTAATTTGGAGCATTATTTTGGAGATAAGACTCCCAGAGAGAAGACACATTGTTAAACAGCCAAATTACAAGGCGCCTCAGAACACTTTTTCTGTTGTTTCAAGCAGATTTATAAAATGGTGTTTTCAAACTACTTGGGCTTGAACCAAAAAATCAAACAGAAAATGAAAGAATAAATTCCACATTTTTAATATATACAAGGTGTGGGACTGCCTAACTTTATGGAACTTCCTAACCTTGATACGTTAAAGAGCAAGTCTTATAATGGCCTTTATGGAACAGATGGCTAATTTCACTGTTCAGATGCATCACTGGAAGATCCCATCTCTCCCCATAGACTACATAACTGAGGAAGAGTAATCTGCCAACCAAGAACCAGTTTTTCTGTTACGTGAGGAAATGAAGTCCCAGATCTCCCCATCCTATAAAGACTAAATAGTAGCAATAGGAATGAAGAAAAGCAAAAGGGACAGCACATTTTGTGGACAGCCTGGGGAGGCTGCAGAGGTCTTTCCTCCTTGGGCAGGGACACTAAGCATCTGACAGCAATCATTCTATACATACCATAGCTAAATGATAGGTCTGGCCTTGGCTGCTGCTGCTATAAATTAGTGATGTGCTGAGCTAAAGGTTTACACTGCTCACATGCCTCCCATCCTTCATGGGTTAGGCCAGAAGGACCACAACACAGATTATTCAGTGAGCAGTGATGATTCAGCATCGTCCTGTTGATGGCAGGTTGTGAGATGGGGTATGATGCCAACTCATGAAAATCAGTGAGGAGTACTAAGAGTTTTCCCTGAATGGATGAGGAAAGAGAATTTTCTTAAATAATATGAGGCTGCGTCTCTACAGCAGAACTCAGGTAAAGAAACATTTTTTTAAATATATGCACAAATATTTAAATTTATATCTTTTATGTATAATGTTTTAATAACTTGTAAGCAGTTCCTGCACAGTGTCCTAAGAAGGTTCACAATGCTGATTCCCCTTAAAAAAAAAAAAAAAATTAGTTTCATGGTCAATATCTCCATTAATATTTTCCAAGATGCAGTTTCAATATTGCACAACATATTATAAAATATTGCAGTTTTTTAAATAACTTTTTGAATCCTTATTTAGGCTAAAATATAGCTGTTATGAATAACAGGATATATGCATAGTTCTGAATAACTCCTTAGGTATAATTGTCCACAGACTTCCTTCTTTCTCATTAAATGTAATTTCTATGCAGATTGTAAACTGCAGTATATTTCCATAAAATCCCGATGTACCTGTTCTGAGTATTATCATGTACTGAGACTGCCTAAATTTACAGTAACACATGAACTGGTGTTTTAACTTTAGGATTGAATTTTAAGCATGTTACCCCTATAACACATATGTCACGGTCTGTTTGGAGCTCTCAAATTTACAAAACAATATATTCTGTAAATTAAACTTTATTTTATGAGCTCATTTGGAAAGAAAGCAAATAAACACATCAAACAAAGGCTCAGTCCCCTTTGTATAGGTGGGTCTAACACGTGAATTCACTGATTCATCACTTAATTTATGAGGTTTCTAACTCACAAGGTCTATAACTCATAACTTGCAACTCTTAACTTGCAACTCACACCTATGAGGAAAATAGTTACCTGACCGACAGTGGGAGTGTTCATTCTCCGTCATGGTGTGGGTGTCCCTTGTATCAAAAAAGCCTCAGCTTTCCAACTGCTGTTGGATCTGCTTGAAAAGCTTTTTGGGTAAGGTGACATCATTATACCTTCTAGCTTGGAAATTTGGTCTATAATATATCCATGAGTTCATGGATTCTGAAGAAATTTCCAAACAATCAATACACAAGGATGGTGGCTACAGGGGACAGCGAGGTGGAGGTGACAGCAACTGCATGATTATCTTCAGCCCTTCCTGGCCATCGTGTCCTGCTGATGTGCTGCTCTTGCTTTGACCCAATGGCAATGCTCCCAGCAAACCTCAGGCCCTAGCAACAGCTGCGTTTTGGCCAAAACCTGATCAGAAGCTGTGTAAACAGTCACACACATACTTACAGGCTGCCTCAGGCCAAATACCTTCCATTTTTAAAGTAAAATTAAATACCCACATCTTCCAGATAACATGTTTTTGGACGGGAATCCAGTTTAAGTAATACCTGTCCTTCATGAAGCTCTTCAGTTAAACCTACAACAGCTGTAGTTGCCATGATGTTATTAGACATCATATTGCTCAAAAAATTATATATTCTTTTGACTTTTAGTCACAGAAGGATTGGTCTCCAATGCAAGAGACTTCTTAAAACAAGCCTTCATCACAGATTTAAGACAAAATTAAAATAACTAGCTAAAAGAACATAAATCCTCATTACTTCATTAGATAATGACATGAAAGTGGATGAAGGTACATTTGTGCATAGTCAGTAGACTCCTACACATGGACCTTGAAAAAAATTGCAGCATTTAATAACTCTTAGACTATTTAGATGTGGGCTACTTTGACCCAAAACCTTATTTTTCTTTATTTTTCTCTAGTCTCAGATTAGCATGTGTCGTAGGTACTCTGGGAGACTGTCACATTAATGTACTAGATCACTGATATTAGAAAAGCACAAGTCTCAATAACAAAATATGTAAACATATAGAGGTCAGGAAATCAGAACAAGAAATCTGTGAAATTTTGGAAGTGTTCAGCCAGACTTTAAATACTAACTTTACTCTCCTCTTTTATGCTGCTTTGGCTGCAGGGCTGTGTCCTCCTTTTAGGTAATCATAGGGGGAATAGATAAAAGCATTGCTATCTCAACTGCTACGTAACATTTCAGTAAGAGCATTGTCAAGAGACTCCGTAAGTTGTTACAGTTCAGTTGCTCTCTGACTGCTGCCGTCTCTGTGTGGGGGGCAACTAGATCAGTCTTGATTCCCTGTCATGTGTCAAATAGTTTTGCCAAGAGTTAAAAAATGGAACATTTTGGGATTTGTTGTCCCAGCAGGAGCCCTGAAGTGAGGAATAATCACGTGAAGATTTGTGACAGGGTCTCAAAAATTCAATTTAGATATTATTATAAATATATATTTTTTAAAACCAAAAAGCCAAAATCTGCTTTCAAAAGCAATGTTGGGATAGTTATTCTGACAGAGAGTAGCAGGGCAGATGTCTCTTCCAAACCTGCGTATCTCCATTTTCTACTGCCTATATGACAATAGCTCTACCTTCAAGTACACCTAAATGCACGTTACCTTTCTTTAAAGCTTAGTCTTCCAAATTTCATCAGTTACTTCTAATGGTAAAAAACCCCACCAAATTCTTACAGAATGAAATATCAAAAACTGAAGATCACACTGACAGAAATTCAGTACACAGTGTCAATATTATAGAGCTGTGATCGAAACTGGCTTTATGACAGAGCAATTCTAAAAGTTTTAACCGCAGTAGTTCAAACAGCTTCAAAACCACGTTGAGCTCCCTTTTCAGACATTACCTCCTGTGGTTTCTTCACCTTCATGCTGTTTCTTGGTTTTGCCCTTTTTGTGGAAAATGCTGCAGGTAGCCAAGGTGCCTGGTGCTCTACAAGTCATCAAACAAAAGAGGTCTGTTGTTGCTTTGCTCCTATGTTCTTCAAGAATGACCAGTTATTTTCCATTTCCACAACCTGAATTTGTCCTTGGCTGAGTTGTTTTGAAATTAATTGCCTTGCTGTCAAAAAATTGTAATTCAATTAAGAAAAGTCGAAAATGATTTAATGCTTAAGTGTTTATTTCATAGGAGTGCTGCTTACTTTTGATCAGAAGAAAGATGAATATGTGGCTGAAGTGATTGCATAAGGAAGGTTGCTTTAATGAAGACAACTAACACTAATGACTGAGTTTTTAGCTTACGCCCTTAATTATCTTTTGACTCAGTTTTTTGTTCTGAGGTTTGGAGACAGCTTGTAACTTGTTCAAATGGATCCTGCATTTGTCAGCATCCATATGTGCAGCACATACTTTTCTGTAGGCTGTATGTAACTAATAAGTAATATTTGTGTCAACTGATTGTACAACCCTATAAAGCCACATGTTCATTTGCTCTTTAATATCTCTTTCCTGCTCATGTCTGTATCCTGTTAATACACCCACTTCAATAATTGATGTTAGTACAATGTGTGGTACCTTTCACATAATGATCTCAAAGCGTGTTAAGGTCATTAATTGATAAATCTCATTCAGTGGTAATTATATAAAGGAATAAAATGTGTTTGCATTATTCATGTAGATTAAGTAAGGCACAGAGAGGTTAAGCTATTTCATCCATCAAAGCATCTGCAGAACTAACAACAAAACCTGGCAATCCTGATACTCCTCATCCCAAGTGTACGTAAGCCTCACTTCCAATCATTAGAATACCCACAATATCCCAGTGCAATGAACCCACCCTTCCACCTACAGATTCCAGTAATGTGACCAGATGACCTGATTTTGGCACTGTCAGGCTGGTTGAAAGATTATATAAGGGAAATAAGTTATTATTCTTTTTCAGACAGAATCACAGAATGGCTGAGATTAGAAGTGATCTCTGGAGGTCATCTGTTTCAATCCCCCTGCTCAAGCAGCACCACCTAGAACCAGTTGCCCTGGACCTTGTCTAGATATTTTTTAAATACCTCCAAAGAAGGAGACTTTGCAGCCTCCCTGGGCAGCCTGTGCCAGTGCTCAGTCACTGTCACAGGAGAAAAGCGTTTCCTGATGCTCAGAAGGAACCTCTTGTATTTCAGTTTGTGCTGATCGCCTCTGGTCCTGTCACTGAGAAGATCCTGGCTCTGTCCTCTGTGCACATTCCCTTCAGATATTTATTGACATTGATAGGATCCCCCTGAATAATTCCAGCTCTCTCAGCCTTTCCTCATAAGAGAGATGCTACAGTCCCTTCATCATTCTTGTGTCCCTTTGTTGGACTGTCTCCAGTCTGCCTGTGTCTCTCTTGTACTGGGGAGCCCAGAACTGGACACAGTGCTCCAGGTGTGACCTCACCAGTGCTAAATAAAGGGGAAGGATCACCTCCCTTGACCTGTGGGCAATACTTTGTTTGATGGAGCTGAGGAAACTATTTACCATCTTTGCAGCAAGGGCACATCATTGACTCTTATTCAACCTGGTGCCCACCAGGACACCCAGATCCTTTTCTGCCAAGCTGCTTTCCAGCTAGGTGGCCCCCAGCATATATTAGTGCATGGGGTTGTTCTTCTCCAGGTGCAGGACTTTGCACTTCTCCCAGTGTTGAGGTCCAGCATTGAGAAAGCATCTGATCCATGTTATTGTGAACCATTGCTACAGGGTGATGTTAAATTGAATTGACTCTTGGGAGCATTGGACAGTCTATAGTCAAAGTGAACTCCACAACATGAGACTATCCTGGCAGTATGAAAGTTGTCTGTGAGTTGTAGGGGATCAATGGTGTGAGACTTGCTGACAGAAAAAAAAAACCAACCAAAAAAAAGCATGAAATCAGAGCTAGGTGCCAAATAAAGGGCACTGAAGGGGAGTTGAAAGCTGGAGAAAAGCTTACCACAGGAACAGCAATGAGAGTTGTTGTGCTCCAGTTCTGCTTCAATGCAGTAAACAAGGACAAGCTTGAAGACTCACAGAAACAAATAGCAGCCAAAAATACCCACAGCCCAGATGGCAAAGCAGAGACAAATCTACTTTCCAGCATTCCCCTAATTTCTTTGCATTTTTTGTTTGGTTGGTTTGGGGGAAGTTTTGTTCGGTTTTGTTTGTTTGTTTTTAAAAAGAGAGGGATAAATGAGGAAATAACATTTAGAAGGCAAATTGGAGATTGCCATTATTGTTCTGTTGCTGGAACTAGAAAACACACATAACATCAGCTAAAGATAACAAACTGTAACTTCTCTTGAGCATTGTAGTCCAAAGGATTACTCCTCAAAGTGAGAATACAGGCACATCAACTTCAGATGGTGTGAGGTATGGGGAAAATCCATACATACATAAATTGAAGGTGAAGTTGTCACTGAAAAGTGTGTATCTAAGTGTATATGTAGTTAAGGGGAAGATGGAGAGCATGGTATGATGGGGGGCGAAGGAAGGCACACCTGCAAGAGATGGTATTTTGGGTTAACTCATGCAGTTGGTGACTGTGATCATTCTCAGACCCCTGCCCAGTGTGTCCTTGAATGTCTCCAGGGATGAGGTATCCATAAATTCTCTGTACAAGCTGTTCCAGTGTTTCAACACACTCACTGTAGACAATTTCTTCCTTGTATCTAGTTTAAATCTGCCCTCTTTCAGTTTAAAACCGTTACCCTTTGTCCTGTAGTAACAGGCCCTACTAAAAAGTCTGTCCCCATCTTTGTTATAGGCTCCTTTTAAGTACTGAATGACTGCAGTAAGCTCTCCCCGGAGTCTTCTCTTCTCCAGGCTGAACAAGCCCAGCTCTCTCAGCCTGTCCTCCCAGCAGAGCTGTTCCAGCCTCTGATCGTTTCTGTGGCTCCTCTGGCCCCTCTCCAACAGGTCCATGTCTTTCCTGCACTGAGGGCTCCAGAGCTGGACACAGGACTCCAGGTGGGGTCTCACCAGAGCAGAGGGGCAGAATCACCTCCTTCTGCCTGCTGGCCACGCTCCTTCTGATACAGCCCAAGATGCGACTGGGCTTCTAGGCTGCAAGTGCACATTGCCAGCTCATGTCCAATCTTTCATCCATCAGTACCCCAAAGTCCTTCTCGTCAGGGCTGCTCTCAATCCTTTCATCCCCAGCCTGTATTTATACTGGTGGTTGCCCTGACCCAGGGACAGGACCTTTCACCTGGCCTTGATTAACCGCATGAGGTTCACAGGGACCCACTTCTCCAGCTTGTCCAGGTCCCTCTGGATGGCATTCTGTCCCTCAAACCTTTCAACTGCACCACTCAGCTTGGTGTCATCCGCAAATTTGCTGAGAACTTGAACCCACTGTCTATGTCATTGATTAAGATATTAAGGTAGATTGATATTAAGATAGATTGATGAAGATAGGATGATGCTGAATATAATTTCTGATGGCAGACTTCTAGCCTGTCAGCTCCTTAAGTTGAATGAGATCCAGAGACCTTATGTTTTGGCAGTTGAAGCATAGGCATTCCTTTACAATCTGTTACACAAAGTACTTTGAAGGTCTGTTGGAATCATTATAATGGCTTTTTTTTTTCCTCCTTCATATGCTATTTTGGGGGCTATTGATTGCTTTTTTTTTTTGGAAAAACAAAGGGAAAATCCAAGGAGAAAATCTGTGCTTTTGTGTGAATGCACTCAGATCTATCCTAACTGGCAGAAGAAAGCCTTTTTTCCAGTCTTAAACTTTAGTGTGTAAATCCTGAAGGTGAAAAGGCAGAAGGCTCCTAACAGAAACAACTAGGGTTTCCAAGTGTTATATTCTAAATCTCATTATTTATAAAACACTGTATTTAGGGCATCTCACCCATGATTTTTTAACTTGAGGACTGGCCAGACAGTTCATGGTGTTGACTGCTAATATCTGAAACCTTGGCTCAAACCAAAGAACCGGGTTTTGAAATAAGCCAAGGAAATCAAATGTGTCAGCATGTATGGTTAGGAAGGCATATTGCTCATAAGGTCTGCCTAGTGGGAGAAGGGATACTTCTTACATTCTGTTTGAGCAGCTTGCCTACCCTTTGCTACAAAGGCAATATCTATCCTTTTCTCTTAGATACACATTTTTATTCACTTATAAAAATGATGGTTATAACATGGCACACTCTCTTTCGGATTGTGGGATGGCTGTTGGGAGAATTTCATGGCAGTAGCTTGATTAACCTCTGAAGAATTGCAAGCTAGGCTGATAGAAGCATACTGGGTATAAAAAGAGTCAAATAACATTGTCTTGTCCCTTAACACAGAAGAAATACTCTGTCAAAGATGCTGATCTCTGCAGGTTCTCTCTTTTCTGAGCTAGGTGACCGGCACCTGAGATTCTTGTCCTGAACTGGTTCCCATCACTGTCCCTTTTTGTTTTCCTAAACAAAATCAGCTACTTATCTGATGACTTTAAAAGATAAAACATGCCTATGAATGTGGGTTATATCAGTCTAGCCATGTATCTTGATATCAAAGTGGGTTGCCAGAATCTAGCCATGCTGTAGATCTAATCTTAATCTGACATGTAAGTGAAACTTGGGGTCTGTGAGGCCATATTAGCTGAAATCAAAAAGCAGAAAAATCATCAAGACTTCTGTGATGTGAGGCTGATAAATTTTAATGGCCCTTCAGTGAGTTTAAGCATCTTCTGGAGTGGACTTAACATCTCACAGTAACTACATCCTTATGAAGTGGAAATCATAGTGGCTGGTTGGAATGAACCTTTTCGAGGTACATTCTGTCAGTCGCAGTCAGACAGTTCAGACTAACATCCTATTTCATTATCAATTGTTGTATTTACATTTTTTCATAGTGGTCTACTTTTCTTATGGAGAAAAACATAGTTGATTTTAAGGGTAAGAGATGTTGAAACATATTATTGAAAAAAAATATAGTACCGAAGAATCATGTTTTGTAATTTAAAAATAAAATATTTTTAATGACATCTTACCATGGAAAAATAGCTGGATCAGAATGAAAGAAAAGGATACAATTTCTACATGCCCATCCCTTCTGTAAAGGCAGGTTTCAGGCAGCAGCTAATACGTTCCTGTTGAACGCCTGCAGAATGAGATGCCCTGGTGAAGTGTAGCTCCTCGCCAGGTCCTCAGGTGGATGAGGAGCTTCTCAGGGTGAAGCTGCCATTGTTAGGAATCTCCTGCTGTCCCTGAGCTGACCATAAAGCTCTTATTCACTGTTGTGTTCTCCAGTTTGGCTGCAGGGCTCCGCTGCAGCCTGGACCACTCACCTGCTCCCCTATGCCTGTGGATGGAGCATTGATTCTCCTCCATCTGGCTGAGACATGGCTCATGAATCTTTCAGGAGAAGGTAAATGTGCACAGTGGTGAGCCTGGTGTTAAGAAAGGTCAGGGTCACTTATCATCTGTCTTCTGCCTTCAGAAAATACATTATTGATTAATTTTACAGGTTTTAATTTGTGACCTCCTGTACTCTTGACAAATGTCAGCATGTGAAAATAGCTTTCATGTTTTACAAAATCTTCCACTATTTGGATATCCTAATAATTTTATCTTTTCATTTCTTGTTAAAGCTTCTTCTAATAGTCTCATTCCTGTTTTTCTTGTCTGTGGTATCAGCCCTGAAGGCACTTGTTTGTATGTTTCATCCATGATGTTAAGCACTTCCAGGCTTAAAGCCCATAATCTTTTTATCCCAATAGCCGTCCCTGCTTTAGACAAACCCACACAGGTGCAGAACCCCGTGGTGTTGGGTTATCTACAAGTGCAAAACCAGAACAAGTTGTGATTCCAGATACTGAACTTCTGAGGTTTTACATTCACACTAGGGAAGAAGACAGCTGAATCTGGGCTACACCGACAGTGTCACTAACAATGAGGTACCTCAGAGTTTTGGCAGGGGAGCAAAAAAAGGATTTCACTGCAGTGATAAGTATAAAACACCCAGTGCTAAAGGGAAACTAGAAGACGCAAGACAAGTACTTATTGTGGAGGACCATTGAAAGAAATTATTTGCTTGCCAGATGCTTAAGGGAAAACTCTCTGCAGACAGAAAGAGACAGGTAGACTATTACATATGAGGCCATGAAAATTGAGTTTTTAATGGATAACTGTGGGTACCAACAAAATGCCTCAAGGAGCTGGCAGGTGAGTGTATTAGTTCTCTGCTGCACAAAAGTAAGTTTTTTATCCCACGTTTATGGGCTGCTGGTTGTTCCCTTGCTAATGGGAAGATCCTGGAGAAATCAACTCCCGTAACTGTAGTGAAGTCCTGAGTGACCACTGTTAATTTGTGGGTCCATTACCCATAATTAAATTTCCTCTTCTTGGGCAAGAACTCAGTGTAGACAGGACTCACCCGTTGGTGAGGCTGCATGTTGGCTTCTACCCTCTGCTATTGGGAATGAAGACGATTACATTAAAATAAGGAACTTCCTAGTATCAACAAGAATGTACCTTTAAATTATGCCTCTACTACTGATAAATTGTGTAGAGTTTAAAGTTTCCAAACAATGGAAAACAGATAATTTAATTTTGTACTGCAGAGAGTCTGGTGTTCTCAATACGGGTTGCTTGATGCATTAACCTTACAAAGAATTTTTTAGACTTACAGAAATGTAGACAGAAATTAAGCAGACCTTGAAAAATCCCTTTCATTAAGAATCTAGCTTCTCGATATAACTGAATTCTTGGCACAATCCACTGCAGTTGGCATGTTACCCACAGAAGTGTAGTAGCTTCCTGCAGCAAAGCATGTTAACTGCATAGGAAAACGAAGCTGGAATTGCTAATTGGAATAGCTTTTGGCTGCAACAAAGTAAAAAGTAAAGGTAATATAGTGATAAAGTCATGGTCTTAGAACACTACAATAGTAAAGATTTGGCTAATGAAAAATTTAATTATTTGGTTGTTCTATGAGAATTTAGTACTCCAGGGTTCAGTAATCCAGAATTTAGTATTCTTCAAATATATTTTTCCACAAATACACTTTGAAAAAATTTGGGAAGTCAAAATCTAGCATAGCATATATATAATAATATCTAAAAGGCATGTCAAAATAGGATTTCCTTTAGAAATGTCCCTAGGGTGAAGTGGATCCATGTCACCACATTGTAGCTTAGGAAGAGACAAAATGCTGTAATAATGGATGCAAGCTAAAGCTAGTTTTGTTTTGTCACTCTTTGATACTGGCACGGGAGGCAATAGCTTTGATTTGGGAAATAAAAAGGATATTGACTTGTGTCTCTCCTCTTGTTTAGTAGATCCAGGATCCTGTACTAATTTAGAGGAACTGTTGGCAAAGTAACTATTACTTAAGAGATAATTTCTAGTCCATTAAAACCACATGCAGGAAGCAATAGAAATACAAAATGCCTGATATAAAAAACCCACACCTTTTCCTCATTGGAGTTTCTCTGGAGCTCTTCAATGTTATTGTCTGCTGGGGACAATGGGTTATGTGGCCATTGTTCAGCCTCATAAAGAGAGAAGAGAGACTCATAAAATTGAGGAGATATAACAAGAGAAGTGTTTATTTTTGATTAGTTAGGCTTTACAACCCAAAAGCTGTGTGATTTTCCTGTGGTAGCAGTGAACCACTGCCCTGTGGTGGCCCTCAACCCCCTAAAACTGTCAGCAGTGCCCAGGTCCTGGTCTGAGATCACTTTGAATTCTGTGTCAACAGATGTGATTTCAGCTCTCTCTTAAAACATGTGAAGACTGGATTTTAAGGAGTTATATTAGAGCCATAACAGATAAAAGAAGATAATTTATAGGGGTCTTATTTATTTGGTAGAATAGAAAAATGATTATTTTTGTTAGTATGTTTTAATTCTTTACTAGATTTTTTTTTTGTTAGTAATGAAATGCATGATAAAGGGTATTAATAATGAAGCTGCAGAAAAACAGTAATAATATAAATAAAAATTATTAATCTAGCCAGTAAGATTTGAGGCCTAACCATTAGATTAAGAAACACTTAGAAAATGAAAGTAGAATACAAAAACATGTAAACGCCATGCTTAAAGAAAGCTTTCTCAAATCATTCTCTGAATTGGAGAACTGTGGTATCCAAACCACACCATTTTGCTGTAATGTTGAGAAAAAAATGAAGGAAAAATAATCAGTATTATCTAATGCAATTGTTACTACCAGATTTGCGCCAATAATGGGATTACTTAACCTGTGCTGTTGTCTGGCATAAGTGAAAAAAACGATAGGACACAGAGGATTTGGGAAAACTTCATGTTTGCTTTATACATATATACATACATTAGAATCACACTTTATGATTTCTTCTTATAGGCGACTGTTTCCAAACCTTGCAAATACAATTTAAAAAACGTTGTGCCTTGCCAGTGAAACTTGTCTTTGTTTTCATCTGTGATGCTGAGGAACAACGTGAACTGGGGTGAAAGAGGAGAACTGAGGGTTCATGGCTTCCATGGTGGCCATCAGGTGGTGTAGTGAGATTTCCCCAGAGCCGGTACGCATGGGTAGTGCCGTATGGGGCTCACACTGCCAGATCCCTGCTTTTGGGGAGATGCTCCCCTGGCAGACAGCAACGAGTGGTCTTCCTGCAGGGAGCAGACGACTGAAAATCATCTGACTGCCCTGGGCAGCCCTGGAGTTCACACTAAAACTTGCTACTTACTCATTTCCGTCTGGTCAAGGATGTGTCTGATCACAGTTGCCTCAAACCACACTGTTTCTGCCTCCATTAGTCACTGTAATGTGCTTTACATGGAGCTATGTGTTGAAGCCCCTGGAGAGAGTTATTTTGCAAGCATTTGCAAGACAGTGCATTTTACAAGTTTCTCCTTGTTTTGGGAAATTTGGAGTGCATAACATAGAATCACAGAACCATGAAATAGTTTGGGTTGGAAGAGACCTTCAAAGATCATCTAGTCCAACTCCTCCTGCAATGAGCAGGGACATCTTCAACCAGATCAGGTTGCTCAGAGCCCCATCCAGCCTGGCCTGGGATGTCTCCAGGGATGGGGCATCTACCACCTCTCTGGGCAACCTGGGACAAGGTTTCACCACCCTCACTGTAAAAAGTATCTTCCTCATGTGTAGATAACATCATTGCTCTGAACTGCCGTGGCTGATGTTGGTTACTGAGAAGTCAAGAAGCTATTAATGTTGATGAGAGCTGATAAAAAGACACTGTAGCATAAACTGATTATAGTTCTTTTTAATGTCCATTTTGTGGATGCTGAAGTGTGATGGTCTGGCTCTATTCTAGTCTTAAAAGGTAGTGTTCATTTAAGTGGGAAATTCTGGAAAAGAAAAGCAGAAGAAACACCACCCAAAAAAAAAAAAAAAACAAACCCCAAAACCAAAAACTGACAACAAAACTATCAAAAAACCCACCAGAAAATGAAGACTGGAAGGAACAAGCATAGGAAGGGAAGAAAATGACAAATATCAAGTTTTGTTGTCTTTCTTTCTCTTCAGTTCCACTTTCAACTTTCAAATCTTTCCAGATTTTGTAAAGTTACAAAATGTCAAAATCCTGCTTAGTTTTTTGGCAAGATATATATATATATATATATATTTTTTTTTTAATTGAGAAATTTCAAAAATATTGTAGTATTAAAATAAAGAAGAAAAAGAGAAAACATATTTTTATATGTCATCTGTGCCATCACACGCTCTGGACAGCTGGCATAGCAGGTTGAAAACAAACTCAACTGGTAGCTCATGCTACTGAGGGGGCAGAGACCTGAATTAGTGTATGGGTAAATATCTATAAAGAGTAAGTATCTCTTCTGCTAAACATCTCTTCTAGTTTCTAAGCCTTTTGTCCGAGTCAGAAAGTCAGCATTGTGAGGATGTTAATGGAAAGCCTTTGCCCAATGACTTTTTGAGATGTGCCAGAGAATATCTGGGAAGTGAAAAATTAGTGAAGGTTGTTGAGGCACATCCAGACCACTGGCCAAGGCACAGTTCTACTTGGCCATGTCAGCCTTGCTAATGTTCCTACACTGATCCAAAGTGACTGCAAGACACTGGAAGGAAAATTGAAAGACTAGGGACTCCCATCTGTCCCTCCAGTGAAGGGACAAAGCACATGCACATAAAGATGCCTCCAGTAGACAAATGTATGGCTGAGCAGATGGTGCTGTCAGGAGGGCTTTCACTGTTTCATTCAAGAATATTTCATAGGTCATTCATTGACTGATGACAGAGTCCAAAACACATAAAAGAGGATGAGAAACTTTGAAGATTGTTTTGGAAATTGATTGAGGAGAATTTTAATCCAGGACCAAGACTAGCGTGAGACAGCAGACTGACTACAAAAGAATATAAATGATGCTGACTTGGGCAAAGGCTTAGAAATTAAAAGAGATATTTACTCATTGTAGGGTTGTAGGAGTAAGGAAGGGAGTCCGCTGAACAACCTGATCTAGTGGAAGATGTCCCTGGTCATTGCAGGGGGGTAGGACTAGATGACCTTTAAATGTCCCTTCCAACCTAAACTATTCTATGATTCTGTGATGCTATGATTCTGTGATCCTTGTGTAGGCTACCAAACATTTTAGTTTTTTATATATATGATAAAAACCATAAGAAATACATCTGTGAACCTAAAATAATTCATTCTGGTGGTCAGAATGCAATTTAATTTATAGAACAGATTTGGTGAGAAAATTCACATAATTAGCATACTAATATAAAAAGGTATAGTCTGTTCATGGAGAAAAGGAAGGAAGCATTCCTTGCACATCAAAGACATAGGCTAGATCTGAGGTCTTGAAGGCAGTAGGAGATGAGTCATGCTGAAAGTGTCTGGGTAGGATGAAAACAAAAAAAATACATATGACACCAGAGTGGGCCACGAGATGAAGAATTCAGATGAGACTTTGTGAGAAACAAGCACAATCAACCAAATCACAAATCTTATGATAGTGGGGAATCTTCATTGGCTGGGAAAGGAACACAGGGGCACAGAAGTTATACCTGCCCTGCTAAACAAGAGGAGACAAGGATGAATCTCTGGGTCTGAGGACTAGCATGCACACCCGTTTTCTTCCTTGCTATTGAGGAGAAACCCTGTTTAGAGTAGATGGACACTGTCTGCACTTCACAACATTTGATCCTGAGTCTGATCCCCTGTCGGTCAAGACATATAATTTTCTATGAGGCCTTCCTTCGCAGTTCAGTGTGTCTGAAATGACACAAGGACTGTTTTTTACCTCACCAGGCTCGTGCTTTCACAGAGTGAAACTGATAGTACATGTTGCTTATCCTGGGGGTAAGATGAATGTGGAGGCTTTAAAAAACTGCTTACATCGTCATTTGTGAGGTGAGAATTAGGTTAGGTATTTCTTCCTTTGGAAGAGGAGTAAAACTGAGGTGGCTTCTGTTTTCCTGAAATCCTTTGATTTACTGGCAAGAAAAGAAGGGCAGTAAAGGAGACGAGAGAGAAAAAAAAAATAAAAATAAATTAAAAAAAACCTACCCATTTTCAGAAGATCAATTTAAATTGAAAAATGTATAAAGCAATTTCAATATTTCCAAGTGAAAAAATTAAAAATTAAGAAAACGCATTTCCCTACCCCCCCAAAAAAAAAATTGCTGAACAATTTTCTTTGGTAAACTATGCTGGTCAGAAGGTCTGAAATAATATGAAGATATGAATGTCCCTAAAATGTGAAGATCTCCTACTTTCACACTTCAAAGTTTACATTTTGTGGTTTTTTTCTATAGTTGATGTTCTACGCAAGCCTTCTGGAATTTGTACTCTGGCATTTTCTGAGTCACGTGTGAAACCTGACCAAGTCACTTCAGCTCCTGATTTGAAATAGGATATATGAAAATCCTGTATCTCTTTTTGGCTTTTAGGAAGAGGATAGTTATCCAGATTTAGGACATCAGTCTGTGTTTCAGGAGGCTGCTGTACCTGTTTGCTGCATTCATGCATTTTATTTTTAATGTATAGCCAAAGTGCCTAGAGCACCAACAAGGCAGCTATATTATTTTTCTATAAATTTGAAAAAATAAATAAACTAACTAAAGGAACAAAGAAAACTAGAGGGGATTTTGGATTTAGCTACTGAGCAACACTGAAGTATGATCAAAACCCTAGAGGCTTGTGTACCTTTCCTTGTGTAATCATACTGTGCAGTACTGTTATGCATCTATATATAATCCTATAGGTAATTCCAAAGTAAACTGTCAGTCATCTTCATATCAAATGAATGTAGATTGATTGGCTCCCACTAATGCTCCTTGGATCATGCTAATGCTCCATTCAGAGGAAGAAACTTCCCATCTCCCTCTCCGTAGGCAATGTCCATTTCTGTTAGAGTGTTGACTCTTACCAACTTCATGGCCAACCCTTGGCCTTCATGAGGCTGTTGTGTGCTACAAGAAGACTGGGACCACTTCATCAGCCAGCATGCTCCCCGTGTGGTCTTCAGGCACTGCCCACCCCCCAAGGCAGCCTGTGAGCACTCCAAGACCATGCACCTGTGGACACTGCAAGGTCTGGAGTCTGCCTTCATTGTAGTCATCTAATTTCTTACTAAATGGATTGGTCTTCAAGAAAACCTGTGCTACTTATGGGACATAACTCTCAGTTCAAGGATCTCCCTGAAAGAGTTCCTCTCCTGGAACACAGAGAGCCTTGTTCATCTCCACAGGATTTCTAAATCCAGCACAAGCTTGACTGTCTGACTTTATGTTGGAAAATGTTTACAACTTGCTCAGACTGTGGCATAACTTGTTTTTCCCCACTTTACAAACCCGTTATTGGTGAGATTCCTGCTGGTGTTGCAGTGAGACTAATACAAATAACCAGTCACTCCTTTCTGGTCTTGGTGAGAGACTGATTTAAAACAGTAGTCTGCATTCTACTCCATGCAACCTCTTACATGGCCAGCAGCTTTGTACTATACTGAAGTTGTCTGAAGAAAATATTATTTGACATTTGCTTCCATTAAAAATTAATTTATTGACATTAAAAATTACTTTATTTCACCACCCATGAGCATGACTAATATCAGAAGGCTTCATATTTGACAAAGATCTTGCTGAGAGTTGCTGGTTTGACTATTTTACTCTGGTCCTACAAAGATAAATGGACTAATTTTTAAGAATCAATTCGCTTTAGGGACCTTCTTACCACAGGGTTTAATATTTGAATATTATTTGGTGTTTGATACATCATGCTTCCAGTAATGAGAAGTGTTGGTTTACTCACACTGCTTTGGAAAAGGAAAATAAAAATTCAGTGATTTACTAGAAACAGCAAGCAGAGTTTTGCAGCACAAAATTAATCAGAAGGCCTTAGTGCAAAGGAGTGGAGGTTCCAGAATAAAGGCTGGGGCACTCCCGTCTGCTGCCAAGGAAAATGCCTCTTGCAAAGCGAAGCACACACTTGATTTGTGTGTCTTCAAAACAATTTAATTAGAGAAGACATACATACTTTCCTGGGAGATTACGTAGTGCCTTGCTGGTGAACTGCACAAGCTCCTAAGTGTGGTGCACATGCTGTATAACAGTTTTAGAGCTAAGATGCTTAAAATTGCCACATTCTAAACGGAAAGAGCAGGGAGGCACCATCAGGGTAATTTACCATTTCGTGTCTCTCTACATAGATAGCCAAGTTATTTCTGTCTGTGTCTGGTCATTTCAGATAAAACTACTATTTGTTAATATCTTGTTTTAACAGGATTTTCCTTTATGAGGCCATGCTTGCACAGTACTTTAAATTAAACTAAAAAAAAAAAAAAAAGGTATAGTTCTGCTTAGAAGAAGAGTAAGAATGCTTCATCTTATGGTTAACCCACACGATTTCCATACACTGATTACTGCTCCTGCTCATCTGCCTCAAAAAGTGATAAGGTCATTTCTTTGTAGAACTTGCTGCATGCAAAGCCAAAAAAATATTGTTGTTTGGGGGAGAAAAAGGATGCAAGAAAGGAACAGAAGAAAATCTCCAAATTGCATTTCCAACTCCCTAGACAATTTTATGAAGTATATGTTTAGGGAAGAAGGCTTGGGACAGGCAACTAACAATGGGTTCCTTGCTTTAGCTTTTGGCTTGCATGAGGTAATGTAATATATTGGATGGAGGATCAAGAGAATTTCTGAACATTCAGCCAAATCCTTACCCTGATGAAAGTACTGAAAAGGAAATCTCTGGCACTGATTAAAAGATTATTCAAGAAGGCAATTTTTAAATTTTTAAAAAAGTGGCTAAGATACTCACTCCTAAATTTATCTTGGCACATCTCAGGCTCCGTCAGTTATTGTACTGGATTTCTCTCTTTACTCAAACAGTGGGACATTGGTTCATGCTCTGATTCATACCCTTTCTTCACAACTTTTTTAAGTGTTAGTGGTTTATCTGTCCCGAATGATGATCCCAGGGAGTTAGGCTAAATGATCCCATTGATATATTTCAATCTTCCCAGCAAAAGGCTGCAATAATTTGAGGTTAGGCCTAGCTTTATAGTTCTCATGAGCTGACATTAAAATACACTTGAAAAAAAGGATATAGGAAAGAAAGTGGAAAATCACTGATTCACTGAATTCTCAGTCATTTCTGGTGTATAAAAATACTCCCGAAGGAATTACTTTTTATCACATTCTTGGTTAAATGAGGCACATATTCTAATTACAATATTAAGGAAAGTTATAATCATAAAAGGTTAAAGTAATCAAGAACTATCTTTACTCACAGTGTAAGTTACCAATCCTTATACAAAGAGCTGGCTCTGCCAGCCCTCCTCCCTCGTGGCCTGTGACAAGGAAATTAAGCAATTGTTTTTAATGGAAATAAGAGCAAGTGACATATTACAGTTAATTAAGATACTGATTTAATACTTTCCCACAGGG
This sequence comes from Streptopelia decaocto, assembly GCF_964273445.1. NCBI lineage: Eukaryota > Metazoa > Chordata > Aves > Columbiformes > Columbidae > Streptopelia > Streptopelia decaocto. The sequence goes on from NC_138663.1 coordinate 201,012,771, forward strand.
AGAACTGAGCAAAATGCAAAGGTTTTGGGTTTTTTTAAATCTTTTTTTTCCTTGTAAAACTTCATTGTCTTATTTGCAACAAGCAGACCGCTAGCTTTACAAAGCTGCAACTGCCTGAGTTGAGCTGGCAGAATTCCATCCTCAGTCCCTCGGGGACCAGGGGATTTTGGTTCTGTCACAGAATAAAAGAGTGGGGCACTGATGCAAAATGCTGGCTCGGGAATCCCAGCACTGTGAGCCCACCTGAGGCCTATAGAATGACCAGATGATGGCAAGCACTGGAATTTACTGTAGTCTCCATCCTTGGAGATATTCAAAACCTGACTCGATGTCCTACACAACCTGAGATGTCCTTTCCCACCTCTGCCATGCTGTGATTCCGTGATAAGTTGGGTGCAAAATGGAGAAGCCAATATAGCTGAGACCTTTCCTAGAGGCAGTGGGGAAAGGGAAGGTATGCCTGTCCTTACTCATTGGTTTGCTTTTGTCTTGACTGTGGTCTTCATTTATATCAAACCAATCTCAACATCTGTCAGGTCAAGACGACTCACATGTACTGGGGCGCATCTTCCATCATTTACATGGTTTCATATCAGTTCAGTCCAAGTAACTGTGCATTCAGCCAAACCAAACACCAGTTTTACTTGCAGCCAACAGAGCATAGAGATTTGTGGTTTAAATTGTAATTTCTGTACTATGAGGCTGCCTGGAGCCATCTTCTGAACAGTGAGCAGAGTTCAGTCTCAGTCTTTTAGTTCTGTGTCTTTAGTATTTATAATCCAGCAGTAAATTTCTTCAGCTGGCCACTTTTAGGCAGAGACTAGAAATGATATAGTAGAATAATTAATCATCTTGAGTACTGTATTGTCCCCCTACTTTTGTTGAAAAATTATCACTCTTGATCTTGTTTAGAGAGATGTCAAGTAGACAGCTTGTAGATACTGAAGGGCTGCTGTTAGGTCCATCTGAAACTGTCTCTGCTGCAGGGTGACAAGTGAAGCTTCCCCAGCCATTCCTTGCAGGTCAAGTGCTCCAGCCTTCATCATCTTCATGGCCCTCTGCTGAACTTGGTCCTGCTTATTGATGTGTTTCTTGCACCAGTGGGGCCAAAAACAGATGCAGAGTCAATATTTGGTCTAATGACTGATATAATTTTGGATTGCTCTCTTGTGGATTTAAGTGTTCTCTTGTGAATTTAATATCTAGTAACAGAGCTCAAGCTCATACATAGAATATAGGAAATTTGTGACCAAGCTGTAAACCTTGTCATATGTTAACTCCATCCACATAACAGGTGATGTTCTGATGCCAGCAAGCAGCTGCCTCTCCACTTGTCAAGGTACTGATGGCAGATCTTTCAGATGCTCTTTTTTGATCTGAAAAAAAAAGGAATAGGAAGCTGTTGACCTGAGCAGTTGAACCTATTTCTCACATCTGATATGATTTCTTTAACCACTATATGAATGGAATTTCTTTGCGTGTTATGCTGAGGGTTTGCTTATTTAAACATAATGGAACAGCATAAGCAGGAAAGAATACATATCCTTACTAGCATAGGTTTGTCATGCAGAGTAGTCTAAAGGTATATCTGTGGAGATATATGTGCCTGAGTTAGCTGTGAAATAGCTCTCAGGTGGTGGTAGCCATACAGTGCTTGTAACATGAACTTCTAAACAGACTACTATTTACACACTTAGTGCGCTTGCCATGTTTTTTTCTGTTGTTGTTTTTTTTGATGGTGGCGGTTTGTTTTGTTGTTTTAATGAAACTCTTGATTTACTTAAGAATAAATGTGGGCCTTAAAATCCCAGTGTCTACAGTACCTACTGCAGAGCTCTTTGTTATCCATATGGGAGCTCTGTGACACTTACATTGACTGCAGTATGGATGTCTGTCTGATGATGCCAAGCTCTGATTTGTGATATCTCACATTTCAAGGTGGGTACAGTCTGTACCATTATGTGAAGTATCACAGACATTTAAATATTGCTTAGTAATAAAGGACCTAATTAAATGACTGTGATTTGCTTTCCAAAGGTTATACTCCCCTTGACAAGAGGGGCTGCAAGCAGCCTCAGACGGTGGACTACAGCTTCAGAAATCCATGTTCACTTCCTAGTTTTGCAACAACTTTGCACCATTTAGAGTAAAAATTTGCTCTTTCCCAAACCCTGGTTCCCATTTATGAAAGGGGGATTATAATATTGTTTTTCTGCTACCTGCTGTCAGGCTTTAGACGTGAGTTTTGCAGGTCAGACAGTGCTGTGTGTGGACAGTGTCTGAGCACAACGGGATTCTAGCTGCCTCACAGTCACCAGCCTCTGAGCAACGCAACTTGTGAGTTAATTAAAAATGAAAGGTTCTGCAGTTCTGTAAATGTGTCACACCTGGAGCGTGGCCTTGGCTAATCTGAAAACACCGGGGATGCTTTCTCCTATACAAAATAATCAAGACTCCTCTGTTCTAGTGTTTTCTTTTGTTTTGGTTTGTTTTTTTCCTATCTGAATTTCATAAGCTGCATACTTCCCAATACTTTGGTTTTCATAAGCGAATACAGTGTTTTCTAGTTCTGTATGTCTTTTGCCTTTTCAGCACAATGCCATTACTGAGAAATAAATGTGCAAGGTAGAGAAGAACAACTCTTTCTTCATAGCTAATAGACAAAGAGCTATCGCAGAGTGAAGAAGAACTTACACAACCCGAAGGAATGAAGTTTATTAAGCTTTCTTAATCGTTTTCTACATGATTTGACCACCTCAGAACAGTCGTTCTGCTATGCATTTCCAATCATATTTTTAAAGGTCAGAGCTGGAGTTCTAAAAATGATTTCCCCAACTTGCTCCAGCTGAGTTAAGAGGAGTTTTCCACTGAGTTTTCCACTGAGTAAGAGGAGTTTTCTAAACAGACAATAACAATAGACTAAAACATCTGAGCATTTTTAAAACTCAAAATGATCTGAAGACTCTTTTTCCAGACCTCCTGCTGACTGAACGTTGCCACCAAACACAGCAAATGTTTAGAAACTAATGAGTGTCATAAGGTCTGCATGGGAGGGCTTCTCACCACCAGTTCTACAAAAGCTTTCAAATATGAGTCACAGGGACAAACTCCCAACCTAAATCTTAAGACCAGGTATATGATTATGAAAAGTACATGAAAAGGCATGCGGTATGACAAGGTACTACTTGCAGAGACACAGGCTTCTGTCTTTTGGGCCTATGTTTCCTAAGTCCTTTGAGAGGTTACTGAAAATCTAGCTTCTAAGAATCTGATGTACACACTGATCAGTTTAGTCTGGTTATTTAAATTTTGCTTTCAAATTTAGACCCTTAAATAAATGTCCTGATTAGGAGACATAACGAACAGCATTTTCTCTCTTTGTCCTTCAGTAATGAGATTCGTAAATCTTCTCTTTTCTCAACACCTGAACAGAATCATTCAAACTGCATAGGAAAATATTGGATTTAGCAGTATAAGTGTTTGTGAAATACTTAAAGAAAGGGGAGAAGTTCTTACGCTGGCTCAACTTGCTCAAAGCTGCTGGAAATGTAATAAAAACGCTTACGCTCCAAATTTCAACCATGCACCTAATTTTTTTAATAGTTTGGAGTGAAAAGATCTTCCTTTGGATGATGACTACTATTTTTATAGTTACTAGAAGCAGCATTCACTGTTGGCAGTCTAGGAAAGTGACGAGACATAAAAAGCAAGGTAAAGGAACTGCTCTGAAATCAGAGGTGTATACAAGTACTGGTGATGTAATATTGATCAACTTATAATGCCATGTGTAGCAAGGTAGAGACAGATTTTTTTAGCAGGTCCTATAAGTGGTAGGACAATGGGTTATTGTTTTAAACTAGAAGAATGTAGATTCAGGCCAGACATGAGGAAGAAATTGTTTACACTGTGGGTGGTGAAACCCTGGCCCAGGTTTCCCAGAGAAGTGGTGGATGCCCCATCCCTAGAGACATTCAAGGTGAGGCTGGACAGGGCTCTGAGCAACCTGATCTGGTTGAAGATCATGGCAGTGGGGTTGGACTATGTGACCTTTAAAGGTCCTTTCCAACCCAAACAATTCCATGGTTCTTTGATCCTTTTACCTACTTAGGGATAAATTTAACAGATGTTAGCAAGCCAGGAACATTGTTTGTTAGACTTCAAAGTGAGTATTCTGGAACAAGTTCTTCTCATCAGACCAGAAGGGCTGTCAATATCAAATACGTCTTATCATCACAGCCAATGGCTTACTGACTACTAGTGCTCTCACTCTACATAAGAGGACTGCAATCATTTTTTGAAGAATAACATCTCAGCTTTGAATCTACAACATATATTCCCAAACCATGGAGATATTCACATGGATACTACTTTTATAATCAGTGAATTAACAGCTATAGGAGGGAGCTTGCAGACCACTTGTCAACCACTGGAGAACATGAGCACTATGTTTTTGCAGAGATTCAAACGGAAGCACATCCCATGAGTAACTTCTGTTGTTGAATGAATCACAGAACCATGAAATAGCTTGACTTGGAAGGGACCTTTAAAGGTCATCCAGTCCCTCCCCCCTGCAATGAGCAGGGACATCTTCAACTAAGATCAGCCCTGTCCAGCCTGGCCTTGAACAGTTTCTATGATGGAGCATTCATAAATTATCTGTACAACCTGTTCCAGTGTCTTGCCACGCTCATTTAAAATAATTTCTTTCTTATATCTATATAAATCTACCCTCATCTAGTCCAAAACTACTGCCCCTTGTCCTGTCACTCACAGGTCCTGGTAAAGAGTCCTTCTCGCTCTTTCTTATAAGCCTCCTTCAAGCACTAGAATGCCACAATAAGGTCACCCAAAGCCTTCTCCAGGCTTAACAACTCCAGGTCTCTCAGCCTGTCCTCCCAGCAGAGCTGTTCCAGCCTCTGATCATTTCTGTGGCTCCTCTGGCCCCTCTCCAACAGGTCCATGTCTTTCCTGCACTGAGGGCTCCAGAGCTGGACACAGGACTCCAGGTGGGGCCTCAAGAGAACAGAGTAGGTGATTAGAATCACCTCCCTCAAAAGAGAAGAGATGAGAAAAAGTAAGACTGTTTAGTAAAATCCATTTAAACAGTGCAAAATTTATTCAAATAAATAAATATTTTAATAAACCTTCATTTTGCCTGGTGAAGAACATCACAGCAGATTGGAAATCTATACTTAACACAGACCTGCTTGTGTGACCATATTGACACCTTTGGTCCTTATGGCCATCAGTGGCTTTGAGCAAATATTTTGTTTGACAAAACAAAACATACACAGTGAACGGATGGAATTCACCTTGTAGACCCTAACTCTTCACAGAGTCAGGAGCAGCTGGAAAGACCTGTCCCAACACATGAACAGCAGTGATAAGGACATGGAAATGAAAACCAGTGGGACATATTTTTGCTCCAGTTAGCCACCTAGGCAAGAAGCAAAGCTGAACTGAGGATTTGTTGGGTCTTTCATAACATCATGATAAATCCACAGGGTCACCTGTAATTCCTTCCTTCCACTACCCTCCTCTGTTCTACATTCAGTATTGGCTGGCTGAGTGAACACCAACAGCTCAGCTTGGTTGCTGGTGGGTAATTTTAATCTTCTTAGTGTGAATCCAACTTACTCCCAGCCCCAATCCTTCCTTTGATATGATTTTCTGTTAGACCCTATAAAAAATATTACAAGAGGCTTTTGTCTGTGTGGTCTGAGTGTAAAGTCTTCAGCCACGTGGATCTTCTCTCCCTACAAAGAATGTAAGGGATGATCTGGCCAGTCATTGCTCAGAGTTTATCAGTTTCACATCTCTTTCTAACAAATGATATGGTAGGAAGCTCTGTTGTTTTTTACCGCTTCACCAGCATTGCTGTGATTTAAGACTCATCTATAAACCTATGATTTAGCAAGACCACCCCCAAGAGTCCCTGTGTGCATTTAATCATTCTAGCCAAGCACTTCCACAGCAATTACTGACTTCTTAAAAGACAGATAAATAGCAGGAACTGTCCCTCTGTGTTGACATTTGAATGGACAGGCTGAACTATAGAAGTGCACGTTTTGATCCTCAAACTTTGATGTAGTAACATCAGCTTTTCAGTCCTGAGCTTGTTGTTGAACAGTTGTCTCTTGAAACTGTTACCATTATACTTCTGAATTCTACCTGCTTAATGTTGAAATATTTAGCTTTACTCTGTCAGAAAACACCTACCACCTACTGCTTACCAGCAGAGCTTGTTCTTTATTAGATATCTCAGAAGTAACAAAGAATAAGAGTCTGAAGACATATTGTGGTCCCTCCTAGCTTTTCTAAGTGGACAGCACAGAAATTCCTGAGAAGAAATGTTATCAGGGCTGTGGCCTGCACCCTAAGCTGAGTTTTTTCTAAACTCACATTATTTTTTTTTTCTTTATTTTCCTCAAATCCTTGAAATAAAATGGAAATTGAACTCACACTTTTACCCAAGGCTGAGCCTGAGCCAGTCCATTTTGCAATTGTGAAAATGTTTCAACATCATGCAATATTTTATATTTACCTGCTTCTGCACTTCGTACTCTCAGACAGAGGTGCCTCGTTGGAGGACAAGTTGCTACTAAGTCCAAGCATTCCAATCTGCCTGTAAGGCACCTGGAAAGATATTGGTTCTTCCTGCTGTGATTCTAAACTCCAGTTCTCCTTCCTCAAGTTCTTACTCTTGAAAAGGAAGACTAAAAGCAGATTGTCCTGTGTGATTTCGTACCACCTGTACACAAAGAAATTTTCCCCCATGTTGTTCGCCCTGTCTCCAGAGCTTTGTGGAGCTTCACTTGCATCATTTGTCGTTGAGCTACTGACACTGATTCTGAACCTTTGATCTGCCACCATCAGTGCTTGTGGAACTGCTGTCTAATCCAATTCATTAGACATGATCTGCCTTCTCTTAGACAGTTTAATGTAGATTTCTTATAGCCCTAATTGTTTTGAATTAATTCTGCTAGGAGACAATTACATGGACAGTTAGGCCAGTGAATGTGAAGAGCAGCAACCAGCAGTTGGGCATAAGCCAGGGACAGAAAAATTTTCATCAGGGTTAGCCACAGCCAAAGACAGGACATGTGACATTAAACTTGTGGTATTTTGTGTGCAGGTAATATACATAGAGACCTTTAGGGAAAAGAGCACAGTATTGAATGCACAGCAAGGATTCAAATTAACTTTAAGCTATAAATTACCAAAAAGTCAGAATTGAGTGGTTGTTGGGATTGAATCTAGCCTAACACATAGTTTAAAGGGAGAACGTAAGTGATATAAACCTCATGTCCAGCTTCAAGATAGTTCCCTTCTTGATGAGAGTAGAGGTATTGCCTTTCGTTGTTTTGTGAACTATTATTTTTTCTTCCTCAGAGAGCTGATGTTTTATTGAATTATGTCAGGTCCTCCACAAACTCCACCTGAGTTAAGTTTCTTAAGCTTTTAGCCCATGTTGTGTTTTTCAGCCTTGGGAATTTTTTCTCCGCCTTGGGAATGGTTTCTCTTTTGGATGTGATTTTTCAGCCTGAGGTCTCTGTGTCACTGGAGACTACAGGCCTCTAAATGGTCTGCAAAAGCAAGCCAGTTCTCAGTTAGCTTAACTGGTTTTGTAGCAGTCCTAGATTATTTTGGAAAATGCTTTAAAACGTTGAGGTCCTTTCATAAGACAGAAAACCCACTGACTTGCTTTAAATTACATTAGATACAATTATTATTGTCAATTATTTAAATTAACTTTGATACATTTAATTTATTTAATCTCTTTATGTCATTACCTTATTAAATGTAGTTGCTGTACTGCTAGGTGTTTATATTAAAGATATTTGTGTGAAATGAAGCTGACAAACTACTCATTATCTGAACTGCTTTTTCCAAGGAGAGTGGTCATTTAGAAATACGGAGAAATTTGAAAACACCATATTAAACAGGCCCAGTTTTGAGATATGTAGAAATGATGCTCAGAACTAAGTGTTCTGTGGCCTCTGCAGTTACCTATTGCTTTCCAAATCTCTACACCCCACTACAAGACAGCAAGATAAATTCCAGGTGTTCTTCGGTGCCAGTCTTTCATTATTTATGTTGCCAAGCTACCTAATGTTGCTAATTAATGAAAGTCATTCTTTCATTATTAATGTTGCAAGGCTTTAAAACCCTAAACATTTCCACTGATTTTTGTGTGTCAAGTGCCTAATTTAGCTTCATTCCTTGCTAGATTCCCTGCAGAAAATCCTCCTCATTCTGGGGGCGAGCAGCCCCCCTGAGTCAGCCAGGGAGAGGCAACAGGCAGAGCTGCCCATCTTTGCACATAGGATGATTCAGATCTGTGTGGGATTTTCTCTAAATGCTGTGTAAAAGGCTCTTGCCTCCATCCTGATGACATAATACAGGGTTTTAACATACCTACTGTGGATGTGTCGTATTTGTTTCCAAACGAATAGTGAACAGACTGCAGATACTATAAATATTCTATGTAGTTACTTAATAAACCCAAATGGCTGTAAATAAAAAGGACCTTTCTGAATTAGTAAATAATAATTGCTCAAAGCCTTCTTGCCCCAGCAGACCTCAATTACAACTGCACAGTATGTCAGAAAACATTTAATTACCTTCCAGAGGGCTCTGTAATTCTGCTTATAATAACTACCTTCCAGAGGACTCTGTAATTCTGCTTATAATGACTACACTGTGCAAAAATTACCCTTCTGAAGAGTTTTTGGTTTGTTTCTGTTGCAATTTTTTACTAAAGGAAGCAAACAACTCTAGGAGGGGTCTTGCTGCCTGCCCATCAGTTCCTCTTGCCCAACAGAAAATTTGTTGTTGCTTAACTCCTTGTTTTCAGGGCTGGGTATGGTGCTGACGCTTTGGTCAGATAAGAGCTGATAGCTGATGGTTTGGTGGGATCAGATCTGACATCAGCTGAAGTCACTAGCAGTAGGGTTCAGTTCTAATTTAAGACATAAAAATGAAAATTTTCATATATGAGCTAAGTTTCTAAGCTCATATCTATGAGAACTCCACTCATAAAACTCACAGAGCACTGAAAGCAAATTTGCTGATCAGACACAAAGGGCCCACCTGACCAACCTATGCAAAGGCTTTTAAAATTACCTGAAATGCCCTAGGGTTTCTCCAGAAATGTACACATTTCCCACAGGTCCTTTGTCATACATGCCTTAGATATCTCAGGTTATTTAAAACAACATATCTCTTTTTAGGTAACTGGATGATATATTGGTTATCTACTGTAGGGTGAGCTGAAGTGTTGCACAGATTCCTCTGTATAATAAGGCCTTGGACACTCAGATCACATGCAGATATCTACATAAAACCCCTAAACTGAAATGTCTTAAGACTGATACCTTACCCTTTCCATAGAGAGTAATAATTTTGCTTCAGGCCCTAGAAAGGACCGATGTTATTAAAGTGGGATGAGAAGCAAGTCAGGCTATATGTGGTTTTAGCTTATTGCAGTTGGAATTGACCATCAGCTTGTAAGTGGCTGAAAAATACCAGGAGTATTGCTTTGAAAAATCAGCCTAGCTGTTTTCTGCTGATGCGTCTCCGTGTGCCTGAGTGTGGTGACAGAGGCCGTGCTGTACAGGGGGTGATTTCCAAGTCTTGCAGTATTACAGCAAGTCGGTTTCAACACTGAGCACTTGAGACTCATCCATTAGGCTTCAGAGGATCTTGAAGAGAGGGCTTCTCTGTCACATGGTGTGTGTGCAGTCCTCCCCGAGAAACGATTCTTACGGTACTAATTGCAAAGGTCAGAAGAGCATGGCCTATAGCAAATGGCACCTCTGTCTGACAGAAATGAAGAGAGCTATGAGCAACTAAGTAGATGTTTCAACAATTAAAGGTTCAGCCCTCTTGATCATACTAAGTAATATTTTAATCTGAAAGGAAACCCAGTCACCTTCATGAAACTGATATATCCTTCGCCCTGTGAAATACCCTCAGTTTAAGACTGAAGATGAGTAGTTCTGTCCACTAATTTAAAAACTGAAAATCAGGATGAAAGAAAGGAAGAAACAAGTTTGATCCTACTGGATTGGTAGCGTTCGTTTATTATGGATATCTACCAACATGATTCCAGAATTATCTACTTCCCTGGATTTTCTACTCATCTGTGGAGGGAAACAGGCCCTGATATTTTATATCAACAGCCAGTTAAGATGAAGGTGTGTAGGTGAACCAAAATCAAGCTAAAACCAGTGACCTACTCACTGCATCTTGAGAACTATCTAGAAACTCATCACACAGCTTACGGAAGTGGCCCTGTGACACCTATGAGGTGCCATCAGGAAACCTGTAGGACCCTACATGTCTTGGTGTGCTTGGTGGATTAATATGCCCGACAGGTGGCTTAAACCTCTAGCGAAAACACATTAACATGCTGTTTGGTGGAGGCTTATATGACAGCCTTATGTACAGGAATCAGGCGAATCTAAAAGCACCTTGTGCTCATGGATGCTCCAGAATCCAGTTGTTTGGATAACATATGCATGGTAAACGTAACTATTGTGCCCTTTTGGCTGAGCCATGAATATAGGGAGAAATGCAGAGTGTAGCTCTTTCAGTAAAACAGAGATGAAATTTTGTAGATGCACTGACTGAGGGAACAGGAAATAACAGAAGAAATTGGCAGCTGTTTGTTTTTTTTTTTTTTTTTTTAAATATATTGTCTTTGAGATCCAGAATATTTTTACTTGATTCTGCCCTGGTTAAAAGACCACCTTCTCATTTTACCACAACAGGATGAAATCCCAGGATGTTTTTTCTTGCCTTTTATTTACTTAGCCCATATACTTGCAGCAGAACAGATGCCGTATACTAGCCATGTATGATTACTGCTACCCTACTGAAAAAATGAAATCTTTAGTGAGGAGACTCCCTCCTACACCATCAGGCAGCATCACCATTACCAGCACCATTGGCAGTTTTGATCTACCTTGGTCAGGAAACTGTACACATGTCTTGCATAAATGCATCAACTGTACTGATAGATTGCTGGTACTTACGCAACATGGGATGAGGCTTCTTGCTTGTCTTGTGGCTGCATGGGAGAATTAAATGGTCTTTTCCAAGCACCTTTCATTAACACCAAGTGCAACCTGAGGCTGGATGGCCTCTATATCTGTGTAGTTAATGAGCTAACAACTCAAATGTGACCGTAGGTATATTTTCTTCTGCTGAAACCCTTGTCTTCCTCTTTTCTCTATGTAACTATGGAGACTTCTTTCTGTATAATCTAGAGAAAATGCCATTCCAACATGAGAACCTTCATTGTGAAGTCTAGAAATCATGCAGCAGTTTAAAAGTTTGAAGTTTAGAAAATAACATATTAACATTTAAACAAAGTATAAAAATAGTAGACTGCTGCTGAAGTTCAAAGTTGAGGATGTGAATTTTTTACAAAGGGCACTTCTTCAAAGACAGAATCACAGGCTTTTGAAACTTGTAAGCTAAATCTTGCAGCCTATGACAATCCAGTATATATAAATTAAAAAGGCTGTGATAAAGAATTACAGGGGCTCCAGAAAAAGCTATGCAATAGTTACCTGAATTAGGGCATCTGAAAAGGTCTCTTATGCATAGTTTACACATTCTTTCAAAAGAATAAATAAGCTAGCTTAACACTTGAGTTACCAGAAGATCCTCAGTCAAATCTGAACAATCTGTCTCTTCATGAAGAGATAGCCATTATCCTTCCAGCAGCTAATGTCTCTGAAGAACCTCAGGAAATGATTCAGCCCTTATTGCTGTCAGATATCATATAGCAGAGAAGAAATATGGATGTAATAAACAGTGTTTTTTCCTGCTTTCCTAAACATCACTTGGGTGCATGCTCCTGGTTTTCCTGGTGTGTCGCACTGCAGTCTAAGAGGTCTATCAGCATGTCTAAAGGCAAAGGAAGCCATACATTAAGTATGAGATGAAAAAAATAGCTTGCCAAGTCTTTTAAGAGATTTTTTAAAATAATATTTCTTAATTTTATAATGCTATACATTACAATTTATCTAATTCACACTATAAAGAAACTGCTTAATGTGTCACAGAAGTGCGCTGTCAGACACTTGGAAACAAAGAATGTGTTAACTACAGAGTTGTATACAGGACTCCAGGTGGGGTCTCATGAGAGAGGAGTAGAGGAACAGAATCACCTCCCTCAACCTGCTGGCCACACTCCTTTAGATGCAGCCCAGGATGTGGTTTGTTTTCTGGGCTGCAAATGCACATCGCCGACTAATATTGAGTCAACTAAAATCCCAAGTCTTTCTTCTCAGGGCTGCTCTTAATCCATTCTTTGCCCAGTGTAATTACCACGCCCATGTGCAGGACCTTGCACATGGCCTTCTTGAACTTCATCAGGTTCACACAGGCCCATGGCTCAAGCCTGTCAAGGTCCCACTGGATGGCATCCCTTCCCTCCAGTGTGTTGACTACACCATGCAGCTTGGTCTCGTCAGCAAACTTGCTGAGGGTGCACTCAATCCCACTGCCCATGTTGCTGACAAAGATGCTAAACAGAGCTGGTCCCAATATGGACTCTTGGGGAACACCACTTGTCACTGGTCTCTGCATGGACACTTAGTTGCTGACCACAACTCTTTGAGTGCAACCATCCAGCCAATTCCTTATCCACTGAGTGGTCAATCTATTGAATCCACACCTCTCCAATTTAGATATGTCATGCAGGACAGTGTCAAATGCTTTGCTCAAGTCCAGGCAGATGACATCAGTTGCTCTTCGCTTATCCACCAACACTGTAACCACATCATAGAAGGTCACCAAATTTGGCAGACATGATTTGTCCTTAGTGAAGCCATGTTGGCTGTCACCAGTCAGCTCCTTATTTTCCATGTGCCTTAGCCTAGTTTTCAGGAGGATTTGCTTCACAATCTTGCTGGGAACAGACATGAGACTGGTTGGTGGTTTCCTGTGTCTTCCTTTTTTTCCCTTTTAAAAATGTGGGATATGTTTCCCCTTTTCTAGTCAGTGGGAACTTCACCAGACTGCCAAGACTTCTCAAATATGATGGATAATGGTCTAGCAACTTCATCTGCCAGTTCCCTCAGGACCCACAGATGCATCTCATCAGATCACATTGACTTGTGCACTGTCAGGTTCCTTAGATGGTCTTGAAACATTTCCAGAACTACAGTCTCATTACTCTGGAGCAGAAATATATCATTTGTTTGACCATTTATCTTACAGCAGCTCACAACAAACTTGTCCTCACAGCCAGTATAATTTGACCTTTTACTTGGATCTCTGCTCCCTAAGGCAGTATGATTTGTAGTGTCAGCAAACCTGTAGAGATCAATGAAAAAAAGCACAGGCAGAAAATCTGCTTACCTGGGTTTCATTTTCAGTGATCCACGTAGGACTTGCTATGCTAACAGAGATTCCCGCTGCTCTGGAGAGCAGTCAATGTATGCAAGTAATCACATGTGCATGATGTGTGACATCTAGGAGGTCCCCATACCATAGATTGAATTATATGGCTGTAGAGACACCTTTTATGATTTTTATTCATATGTCATGAATCAAAACTATGAGACAGTTTATTACTCTTATCATTAGAGAGAGCCTTCTGGGCAGGAATATGAGTAACATAAATGTATTATTTAATAAGAACAACAACAACAACAAATCCCTGTCTCCTGTTCGCTGCATACTGGGCTAAAGACAGGCAGAATGGATCATGGTTTGCATTCATGCTCTTTGGTGATTCCTATAACTTCAAATGTTTTAAATTAACAAGCTATGAAGAAGATATCACTGTTTCAGATATGATTTTTAATTATATTTACCTGAGATAGTCACATTCAAATTTACTGTAAAATCTCTTCCTCATTCTAAGAAAATGAGCACAAGGGAGAATCAGTCAGGTTAAAAAGAGCATGGGATAAAAGCCTTGTTATAACAAAGCTGTGGTCCTCTGGAGTGGAGCGGGGTAGACACAGAACAAAATGCATCAGTAGCACACCAAATTCTTTCAAATAAGACCATTTTTGATTCATAGGTTTCAGTTCAATCCATGCCATTTTTTTTTCTTACATTAGAAAAGGTCAGATGATCGCAGAAGTTGCTCAACAAACCAATATGCCTCTTTGGAAAATAGCTAGAGAATTAGATAGAGTATAAAACTCCAAGGTCTCTATTGTTTTTCCCCAAAGAAATGGTACTTGAGGCTGTCTAGTTCCTTGCATGTAATGTGTTTGAAAGATGGTCTCTATGTATGAGACACTGTCTTCTTGTGTGGTGGGTTTGTTTGTTTGTTTGTTTGTTTGGGGGGAGGTGTTTTGTTTTGGTTTTAATTTTTATTTTGCTCCACAGAAACAAATTGTGAAAAAAAAAACAAACCAAAACCAAACCAAACCAAAACAAACAACATATGCAGAATGTGTTTTAATACAGATGGCTTGAATGACATATCAATTTATTATATATACCAGAGAGAACTAATAGAGCCATTGTGTTAACTTTTTGTATTTCCAGGTGAAAGTCAGGCATTGTAACCAATGGCCCAAGAGTATGCAGATAAATTGTTGCAGTAGCTTTTTCATAGTTCATATCTGCTAATTACATAAAATAATTTAAAATACTAAATGTCTGCTTGAAATTTAGCAGCAGAACAGGCTTTCATGATATTGCAGTGACACCTAATTTAAGATTCATCCTACTTCAGAGCAAAGGGAAAAAAATCTTTTGATTCACTATGTTTAATGATATCATGTTCTTTCAAATTCCTATTTCCTGCTGTGCAATTGTGTAAAGTGTTGGACTAAGACTAATTAACCCTTGCAGGAATCTAACCCTATGAACATAAAGTTTGCATTGATTTCCAACGATATAGCAATTAAAGAATGACAAAAAAGCTGCAGTTGATTAAAGACTGAATTAGGGTTTACTATTTGAAAAGCATTGGGATCACTAGTTTTTGGCTTTATGAATTATCATATAGAAACTCAGGCATGTGGGATTGGTGAATATGTTACAAAAAGGAAAATCTCTCTTGTATTTTTAAGATTACATATATATTGCATATACTTTCATAAATATTTCTGGGTCCTTACTTTTTAAACAAAGTAAATGATAAAGAAAGTAGAAAAAAGGTATGCAGCAGTTACTCTGGCTAAGAGCAACTTTTGACAAGGATTCTTTAACATGAAATGGCATACAACTGCTTGAATCAGGCTAATGAAATGGACTTCTGGCCAAGTTCTGCTTGAGAATAATGAAAAGTGCAGGATATGATAATAACACTTTCAATGTCAAAAGTATATTGTATTTTAGAAGTCCCTAGATTGGTATTGAAACATAAAAGGAAAAAAAACCCTAAATGCTGATCTTTCTTTTTGATTGATTGATTCCTTCACAGAAAGATTTACTTCTCAACAGGCTCCAACATTCGATCAAAGTGTCATTGTCAAGGGATATTAGATGACTTGTCAATACATTCTCTCTTCTGCTGAGCTATGCATTGACTTCGAATCATCAAGAATACCCTGTGCCAGCTGACCTTTCTCACTATAGGAAGTCACACTAAATAGCATCCACTTCTCCAGTGGCAAGGTCATGCTTCTGCAAATGGAATGGAAAGGGAGAGGTTTCTTCAGGCTCTGGAGCACAAAGACTGGAATCTGTGCAATAATCTCCTTCACGTGGTACATGGTCCAGGAGGCAGCAAGGAGAAGGGCAACAAGGAAGGTCCCTATAACTGCATTGGTGTTCAAAGGAAGGGTAAGGAGTGTGGCGGCCAACGAGATGCCAGGAGAGGAATATCTTATGGGGACTGCTGAAAGTTTGGAATTGCAAAATGCACATTTCTGCGGTAGAGTATCTTTTGCCTTGGAACAAGATTTCTTTTTGTTGTTGTTAATCTTCCAAAGCTTGTTAGTTTGGTAGGGGTTTGTTTTGGGTTTTTTTGTGTGTTTTTGTCCAGGATGAAATGGTTACATTTACACTAAACACATGCAAACACGTGATCTGCCACAAGGTTTCTTTGTGAAGAAATTTAAAATTATGGTCACATGGCTTGCTTTCACAGGCTTTTAAAAAATTGTTGGGTTTTTTTTGTTTGTTTGTTTGTGTTTTGTTGTTGTTGTTGTTTTGTTTTGTTTTTTTGTTTTTCTAAGGACAAAACCCCACTGTTCATTAGCTTGCAATTAAAACAAACAGCTGACATGAACAGACCTCACTTGTCACTGCCTATTATTTCTGTTGGCATGCATTTAGTTGATTTTATCACATGGCTGTAGGCAGAAAGGAACCTCAGTAAGTTTACAGAAGAGTAAAATTATTTGGTATGCATTTCAGACATAAAATATTATTTTAAAAATGCTGTTACTGGAGCCAGTTCTTCTTTATTCTCCCAAAGAATGATTCTTTATACGGCAATTTCAAGGCTTCTTTCTGCAGTCATTGAAGTATTTGGAGTTTTCCATGCACAATGACGTGAGATTAACTTGTTCTGTGAGTGGACATCAACGATATTCCATAGGACCTTCCCAGCTGTCCCCAAAGACTAAAGACTTCAGGGCTGAACATAAGAATTTCTACAATTGATGAATGTGACAATCCCAGGTACAGTGGGCAACATAGTGGGTCATATTCTTTGTGGTTTCAACCTCTAACTCCAGTCATTAAATTCAGAGTATCCATTTTTTGACAAGTCATTTAATGTGGTTCTTACCCCAGAGTAAATTTATACCACAAAATATATATAAAAAGATAGATTTAAAACATGGTTTTAGTAATATTTTTGTTACTACAGCTTGAGGTTTTACTAACAAGAAGATGAACAGGAATCAACTATGTGTTCTACAACTGACATCCATAGCGGTCTCTTTGCATGCTCATTATATCTTGAGGCAAAATATTGATTTCTTATTACAGACCATGTATGCAAGATTCAGTTAAAATAGCAATGTATCAATGTATGACTGAAAAGAAATTATCTCCCACCTTTTCTATTGAATCTGTAAATGTCTTTAAATGCAAGAAATTGTTCAGATGACCAAAACTGTGTTATATACACATTAAGAAATATATACAATCTTCCACAGATATTTGTTCATTGTGAAATTCCCAGACTTGTGCTGTTCTTTAAAAATACAATTGGGAAATAAAAATAATCATTTTTATCTAAATGTGTTCTTAAAGGAAGAAGTGGGGAGACAGAAATGTATTTCTGCCCCTGAGAATGGTCTAGACAGAGTTATTCTATTTTATCAATAATTTGGTATCAAAACCTGATTTCACTGAAGTCAACAGTAATAGGATTGAACCCTTAGCTCTAATTCTTCCTTGAGAGTGAAATTTCCACTTGTGTGGAGAGACAGTAGAAAGCCAATGCGTCGCTTCAGTCTCATTTAGACTTTACCACACCTTCATTTTACTGAAAGAATTTACAAGTGGTCTTCACTTATCTACATAAGGGTAAGCATTTTTTCTACTCAGTTCTATTGTAAGAACAATTCTAGAATGTATTTATTTCTTTTAATAAACAGAAAACACATTTTTTTTAATCAATATAATATTAAATACTTGAAAATACTACAAATGTTCTGGAAACAGACTTTGTCCCTGAGGCCCTAGTTTTGCCTTCACTAGTTACCTTGTGCAGAACACAGGGTCTACCTGACTTTCTTTCTCCTTTTTCTTAAAGTGTCTATGCCTGATACACTGGTATAAATATATTTATAATAATGGAAATAGTATTAATAATTTCATGAAAGATGCAGAGCTGGTATGTTCTTCCTGAGTATACTTTCAAATCATGTTATAATCATATCACTTATAGTGATGGTTAGTTACATTTTAAATTGCACTTAGATTTTTTTCTTCAAATGTAAACTCAAGGAAAATGGATTTTGAATTGCAATAAGAGAGGGCTAAAATTAATTTAAGGCTTTTGATGTAAGTAGATGGATACATTACTATATGGAAAAAAAATTGCAACATAAAGAGGTTTCACCAGGCAAGAGCTGTGTTTAGTCATCCAAATTAACATGAATTTTATGAATTTGATTGATTTCCAGGTCAACTCAAATGCAATGCTTTATAATAATATGTGGTACAAAACTTACTTTGACAGGCAGAGACTGTACATCAGGACTCAAGAAGTAACTTCAGGACTCAAGAAGTAACAGTACCTGGCACACTAAATAGCTCCACTGGCTTTGCAGGCACCGTACAAAACAGCATTCCATTGAACAAATGTTGTGGTGGTATAATCCACGCTGAATAATTTAGCACCGTTCCAAAAATTTTGCTTATTTTTTGAGGGAGGATCAATTTTTGGAACACTTCTTTCTTTGAAAATGCATGACTATGTTCAAATACTGTGCTTGGCTCTGGGATCCACAAGATAAGAAGGACGTGGACCTGTTGGAGAGGGTCCGTCCATGAAGATTATGGGGGCACTGGAGCATCTTTTCTGTGATACGCTGAGATAGTTAGGATTGTTTAACCTAGAGAAGAAAAGGCTTCAGGGAGACTTTATTGCAGCCTTTCAGTACCTAAAGGGGGGGTCTAAGGAAGATGAGGAGAGATTCTTTATCAGGGAATATAGTGATAGGATGAGATTTAACACTTTTGAACTGAAAGACTGTAGATTTAGACTAGATATGAGGAAGAAATTATTTACTGTGAGGGTGGTGAGGCTGCCTAGAGAAGCTGTGGATGCTCAATCCCTGGAAGTGTTCAGGGCCAGGTTGGATGAGACTTTGAGCAACCTGGTCTAGAGAAAGATGTCCCAGCCCATGGCAGGGGGGTTGGAACTAGATGATCTTTAAGGTCCCTTTCAACCCAAACAATTGTATGATTCTATGTTTCTATTCTATTACTTATGTGAGCTTCATTTAGTATAGTTGAGGAGGTACTAGCCTAAGTATTCTTTGAAGTGATCTTTAATTTTTAATGTGCAGAGATAATTTGTAAAATGGCTTCATAAAAATTTCAGATCTTCTTCTTATGAGTATGCAGAATGATAGCTGCTCACTTTTATGCCCAAGCAAGTGGTAACAATGTTTAGATTTGTTTTATGGAACTAAAACACTAATGGGAATTTGTAGTCTATTCTGACCCATGTCAGCAAGTGATAAATCAAAGTCGATCAATTTACTTCTAATACTAGTTCATCTACAAATCAGGTAATGAATTTTGGCTTTCAAGTCACAGTTTTGACTACTCATAGAAGTCAGAAAAAGCAGGATTATCAATGAAGCAAACTGAAGCAAACTTGATGTCCTTTTTCAAAAGTTTCCCAGACTCTTGAAATGCCTTATTTATTCTGAGGGAAGTTTCACATTTAGATATGCATATATCAGCTCTGTGTTGTCCCTTGGTATGGAAGTCAGGAGGAAAGATAATACATATCAAAACTGTGTCAGACTTACAAAAATTATGTTCCAAGTAGAGACTCCATTAATAGTAGTTGCTACGTTTAGCTACAATGTTTTTACTGTCTACCACCAGGCTAAAATTGTCCCATGTCTTTCTTACCCCCATTCACAAAGTTTTCAGCTTTCATCAGACTACTCTTGCTGACTCCCAGGGTACCAAACTTCAGCGATTATCAGAAATTATTAGAGGAACATACAAGAAGCCACGAGAATCATCACATTTGTTACTTTGTTGTAGTTTACATAGACTTTTGGCAAGAAAATTAAACATTTAAAATACTGGTTCTTTGATGGTTATCTGTAAGTATAGCAACAAAAGGGTGATATTTAATATGTCTTTATGGCTTCAGAAGCAGTATTTGGCTGTAAAAATTAGCATTAGTACAAAAATACTTTTCATAATAGCCAGATCGGGAAACCCAAACTGGAATGTAACAGCAACCTGAATTCCTCTTTTCCTGCTTCAGTACCTGAACAGTGCTACTAAGAATAATGTGCGTTTCAGGTCTAATGATAAAATAACTTCGCTGACTGTGTGTTTGCACATAGATCCCTAATCTGATTTAGAGATAATGCAAACCACGTTGTGCAAATAACTATGAAGCTGTGGGGCATAACCCAGATTGTAATCCAATCTGTACAGTCACTGCTACAATGTGTTACCTGAAACAGAATAAATCCAGTTTGGGTTTGGGCTGAGTTTGAAAAGAAAATGGAAAAACATCCTTTTATTTTATGAACTGTGCAAATACGACCTGAAGATACACTAGTTATGGGATTGAGATCACCTGCCTTTGCCTGAAATGTGTCTGCATGAGCTGCCCAATCTCTGTTACAGTTAATGAAGATACAGTCAGTGAGTTCTGTCTGTCACTTCCCCTGACTGATAAGGATGCCCATTTCAAGATAAAATTAATAATTTCCTGTTACTCCATGGACTACAGTGGGAATTTAGAAAATAAACTATGTGCAAACACCTACACTGGAGACATACCAAATTAGGCAAGATTAATTCCTGTCTAGCTATCTAAAGTGAGAGGCTTGAACTAGTAATGAAAGCTCATTCTAAAGTCAATGAGAGGAGATCAGCATCTTCACAAAGCAATTAATCTCATCCTTGGATGTGTGTTTATAACAGATGGAAGGAAACATATCTCCACTACAGGGAACCTTGCAGGTCAATTAAGGTTAGACATCAACTGTGGATTTTGTTCAAAATTGGATGTAGGTAAGTGAGGCAAGTGTCTCAGATACCATTACTATCAAAAGGGTTTCTTCTTTGGTCTAGTGTCATTTGAGATGATGCAGGATATCCTGACTGCTGTCCAGTTGTCACAGGTCATATGCCATAATTTCCAGTCTATTGTAAAGGTATAAGGTGTGCTGAAGTGCATGAAATGACGCTGGATGTAAATGTTTAGGTGAATAAATGGAGTGCAATTAAAATTCAGTCCTCTTTAAAGGAAGAATATTGCATAAAGTAAATGTGTAAGAAATCAACCATTTATGTTATGGTATCTACCATAAAATCAACTGCAGAATATGAACAGAGTAAATACCCTGTATTCCTAATCTCAATGTATTTAATTATTAAAAACCTGTGAGGAAAGACTCATATGTTCATATTTGCTTTTATACAAACATTCTTCTCTTGAATTTACCAGTTTGATTTAAAGATACTACTACTGCCACCAGTACGTGCACAGAAATGTGGTTTGGCTTATGTGTGGAAAACACTATCTGCTTCACTCTCTTTGTTCAGATACAGGAAGGAGGACAATCTCACCCTGCAGCCTTGATGAGTTGCTGTGCCCATAGACAAGTACCATCACTACATCTTCTAAGAAATGAGTCCTGACTTTGTAAGAAGAACACAAAACTACCACTGAAGTAAAAAAAATGCCTCATTTATATGTCCAGGAGCAGAGTTCAGCTCTCAGAACTAAAACAGTTTGCACTCACCTGCTGCTTTACTTCTGAAATGCGTTTTCAATTGCTAACTTGTATAAATCATGAATTGAAAGCCACGAGCTTTATCAAGGAGACGGTATTCCAGTCACAAAGTTTCATCCAAATGGAAAGCCCCCCAAAGTAAGCAAGAATGACCAGAACATCACAGCTGTGTTCTTGGAGTTCTCCAGGACAGACTCTTGCATTGATTATCACACATCTACAAGGTATCAGTTTTCATTTGGTCATTGTTGTTTAAAGCAGGAGAAGGCTTGCTCTTCTGACCATCGGTCCCTCCTTTGGATGTGTCCTGGAAGAAAAGCCTTGGCGTCCACAGTGACATTAAAATCCGTTTGTATTCATTACGAAAATTCTGGTTAAGAAGTCCATATATTATTGCATTAAGGCAGCTGTTGAAATAAGCCATGAAGTAGCTTATGATGAATAACCATTCAGGAACTTTTGGTGCCATTTCCATAGGATCAATGGCTACAGCCAGTCCAATGAAGTTTAGAGGTGCCCAGCAAAAGGCAAAAATCACAAAAACCACAAACATAGTAAGAAAGTTTCTGAAGTCACTTGGCTTCAGTCTTGGCTTTGTTTCTGACTTGACTCGTCTTCTGACTTGAAGCACTAAAACCCAAATTCGAAGGTAGCAGAAGCTCACAATGGTGATAGGGACAATGAAGTGAATTACCACAACAGCTATCGTATAGTAGGAGCTTGCAGTCTGAACAAATGTACAGGAATAGACTCGTGGATCATACTTTAAAGAGCCAACAAAAAAATTTGGCACAATTGCAATTACTGTTAATACCCAGATTAAGGAGACATACAGCATTGTGTTCCAACAGCTGTACACTTTCTCATAGGCAAAACTGTGACATATATAGCAATATCGGTTTATTGCAATTGCAGTGATGTTGAAAATAGAGCCTATTACACTGAGTCCCATCACAAAGCCACTCGCTTTACAATGCATTTCACCCAACGTCCATCCATTGTGGAAAATAGCTAAGAGCACCAGTGGGTATGGATACAAGGCCACCACCAGATCAGCCAAAGCCAGGCTCACCACAAATGCATTACCTGGGGAAAAAGAAAAATATATAGGCATAATTCTGACAGCAAGCATAGTTGTGGAGAAGTAAATATATTATTTTGGCTATCTGCAATGCTAAATTTTTGATGATGTCAGCACGCAGCAGGTATATAGGACCAATAGGTAGAATACCACAGAAATATCTGCAGCAACATGATATTTCAAATCTGTTGGTGACTTGATTGTACCCTCCTTTCTACTTCTTTAATAAACAACCGTCAGCAAGCACATGTTGAGTTGCTTCAGTGTAGTTAACTCCACAGCTGGACTGAATGATGTGAAAAAGAAACAAGTTTAAATTGTGGCAGGTAGGCAGGCCATTATGCCATTCTAATCTATCCCTGAAATATAACAGGCTCAACAGGCATCAAACGAAGAGATATGCAAGTACTAGGTCTGTAGGGATTAGAAGGATGTGTTGGTTTATGTCTAAATTGCTACACAATAGTCTGTTATATAGATATTTTCTGCATGAATGACCTACCCATACTGCAGTTATTTTCCCACTGGTTTGACTAAGAAAGTGGATATTGCCTTCACCATCCACTGCAGAAACACATATTTAATTATACCAAGGAAAAATGCATGAATGCAAGATAAATAATTCAAATTAATGGGAGGAGCCTTTAGGTTATTTTTTGCTGATGATGTTTAAAGAACTTCTAGTGATGTAGTTGCCACTATTGTCTGTCTTTCAACAGTGTCGTTTTCGAAAGTTTGAAATTTCTGAACATTGTATCTAAGGATACTTTAATAAAATATTGAGATAGTAAACTATATTCCCGAAAAATGAGATTCTTACCATGGTAAGCACTGCTTTCCTTGCTTTTTAAGAAAAATATGAAATCATTCTCTAGGAACTCCCCAGGAGACAGAAAATAGAGGTACTAACTTTAGATTCTTGACATTTAGGTAGCATAAAACACATTTCTGGTTTGCATACTCACTTTTTTGCTTCTAGTCCTTCACAGTATGAATAGAAGTGCAAACAACCCAAGTAGCTTTTAAAACTGTGTTTAGAACGTAATTATTTTTTTAAAAGAGCAATTAGATGCTCAGTCCTACAAATTCTGAGCTTTATAGTCATCATATAGAAAAGCATTTCTCCACTTAATTTTAATCACAGAAATAATGCTGTGATTAATATCTTCATCTGGGAGCCAGAAAACCAGCAACTCTGTAGGATTTAACTGGTTGCTCCACCTGCTCTATATCTGTAGCTTGCTTAACCTGAATTAAAGAATGGGGAACTCCCTTTCTCCCAGGGGAAGACCATGCTCATCTGAATCTGTGCAGCAGCAACTGAACTTCACAGAAAGCAGAGTTTTCCATCTGTAGATAGAGAGATATAGCACATCTCAGGAGTGGTGTGCAACTTATTTTACACGGTTCCTTGCTCTACATTTAGCAGCCTGTCTCACACTCTCCTTATACTTCAAAGGCCAAGTGTTATCATAGCTACAGTTGGCTGTGAGGCAATTCCATGCTATTTGTCTTAGAAGCAAGGTGCAAAACCAATAGTATTGCAGTTTTTTGTGTCCTCCCACATCACAGTCCCTCGCTGCTTTAAGGTTGAGGGGGTCTAAGTATGTTGTTGGACCTGCACAAGGAAACATTTCCTGCTAGCTTTATATGTGCTAAACTGAGTAAATTTCAGTAATGTCACATTGTTCTAAAAAAGGTGAACATGATTTTCAGATGCATAACCAGAACTCTTTGAAAATACATAAATTATTTTTTCTGTCTTACTCAGGATTGCTAAGGTGTTGGAGAAATGTCTCTGGTTTGGGGCTCCACACTTCAGGAAAGAAGTAAACCCTAAATAGATCTAATCTAGAGCAAAGAAAATATCTAATAGTTTACTAACTCTGAGAAAAGATTGAGCAAACTAGGGAGAGGATTAAGGGGGACATGATAACCTCAGATAAGTGAAGCTGAAAGGATATTATCCATTCTTACCACTGTGGTGGGCACAAAAAAGCTTCAGTCACAACAAGGCAGTTTTAGATTAGACATTGAGAAAAACATTTTAAAGGCAAGAATAAGGAAGTACTGGAACATCTTGGTTTGGGTCTGCAATTGGAGCTTGAAGAAAAAGTTATATAAACATTTGTCGGTACTGGCCTAGATACACCTGATCCTTGTTTTGAGCATAGGAAGGATGAGATGAGTTTGAAGGCCTTTTCCAGCCGTATGATAAATAAGATAAAGGACAAGACTAGCAATGAATCAGGGGCACCTTTATCAGAGCATATTTACATCATGACAACAAGAATTTATCTTATGTTTTTTCATCACTGTGTCTGACATTAGACGATAGATAAGTCAGGAGAAAGAAAATATACTTTTTACTGTTTTAAAATGCCTTTTGGAGAAAGATAGAGTTTAGTCCAGAGTGTGTGTTAAGAATAATCTCTAAGGCCTCCAGCATCAGTTTATACATAAAATGGAATAGTTCAGTTAAAATCAAGTGGGCATTCAGGTCTTTCAATCATATTTGGAAATTTATTGTAAAGTACATTTGGCAAGAGAATTTCGAAATTGTGTGTGTAATTTAGGACTTCTTGAAAATTCCAGCTGCAATGAATAAGGAGAGTTAGCAATGAACTTGTCAAAAACTTAATATACCACTTTACAACATAGAAGAAAAATGGTGCAATATCTATAAAAGCCTCAAGTGATTTGTCACTTTTACGGCTGTTTACAGGGTCAAGCGTTCACACTGTGCACTGCAAAATAAGGTCCGGTGTTTATTTTCTTTCGATTTGGCTGACTGCAAGATGAAGTTTAACATTATATTACTGCAATGAATAATCTACAAAAATAGAGAGAAACTGTTCTAATTCATTAAAAAGGCATAATCAACATTTTGAGAAATTGAAGATCTTAGAAGTCTTGTAAGTGCTTGGAGAAAGTAAATCTTCCTTGATACACCTAAGACACAGTGGTTGGAGTGGTTATAATTACATTAACAAGGAAATCAAAGAGGTAATTTTTTGCTAACTGTGACAAAATAGAAACCACAAATGCTCATCTAGTTGGAATGATTATCATTATTTCCATAATTTACTCAATGGACTTTGTTCCTGGATTTTGGTTTTATCAGACAGAAGATTATATTCATTTAGAAGAAACACGTGCTCACTGGAATGGAAAGGCTCCTTAATTACAAGCAGTAGCTACTAAAAGCCAAATATCTAACCAAGAAATTGAAAAGATACACATCTGCACTGTTTTAAACATTGATAGCTGGGTGCATAGAAAAGAATATAAGTTCTGATATTCACTTTGGGTGCAATGGAACTGGATCAATATTTCATGAGGCATTCTTGCATATTGTTTCTTTTACCTCAGTTAACAGGAAAAAAAAGAACTTTCACACCCTCTTGCAATCCTGTGACTTGATATTGTAGGAATTTAATCACAGAACAAACTGTTTGGTAAGGTCGAGACTTTTAAGGACTGAGCATCTGCCTTCTGCAAAGACAACTGAGTTCTAATATCTCTACAAAAACCAAACAATTGCAATCATCAACCACTTTTTTAAAGGTTTTGCTTCTTGGTTTCAAACTGGCTGAAATGGATCATTATATAAATCATGAAGTTTTACTTTTTATCAGATGGTGTTTTGATCATTACACTTTTGAATAAGAAATCCTGACACATTGCAAAAAGGTGTCACCCTCTTAGCTCTGTTTCTCCCTGCAGCCACAGTCATGTTTGTCCTCATGTACTCTTCTTGTGCATCCATCGCTGTTTTCTTCTTTAGCATTCAGACGCCTGGTTTCAAGACAGGAAAAGTATTTGAACGCAGCCTGTTGTGCAGACTGTTGTGTTTGTCTCTTCCTCTCCTACTGTCAAACTTGTGTCGTTGTGGAGAAACCCAGGTAAGGAGTAGGGACAGGAAAGGCAGAAAGTGCATGAATCTATTGGCAGATTTTTTAAAATACCGATGACTGATGACTCAGGATAATTGTTTTATTCTTCCATTTCCATATCCTAACCTTAAGGGAAAACTCAGAGTCACTCTTGCAGATTTCTTACTTCATTATGTCTTCAGTTCAAATGTAAGTGGGAAAGTTCTTTGTTTGAGCTTAAGTCTTAAAAACACCTCTAATTATCAGTACTGTGTTTATAAATAAATAGCCTTTTATACTGGTTGAGAATGATAAGAACTCTACGATATCACTACCTGTAGTTATTTTTATGTAGTACAGGAAGAGGAGCAAGATTTTTACTTAAATGAAGTAAATAAGAGTCCTATCATTATATAAATTGTTCCTCTGCAGAGTTCACAGTGATGGACATCCTCAAGAAGGAGTTGAACTAAAAACTAGGCATTTTTTAGTGCTAGCTCACTCTTCAGACCCCTTTTTTATTCCTCTGCCAGATTACTGTAGCCCCTGTACTCAAAATTAACTTAAAAAAAGAGATTTCTTGTGCAACATCATCTTTTGAAAACCAGGCCTAATATAATTTCCAGGCCTACTGAATTCTCATTAGAGTGAGCCTCAAGGTCAGACCAGACAAACCAGGAGCATACTCAACTAACAGCAAATTGGTATAAAAGTGACTTCATGTGTCTATGTCTCCACTCCTGATCGTATTAGAACAACCCTGAAACTGAAACTAAGGACCAATTTGCTCAGCCAAAACATTTAAGCACAGATTGTTCTAAGCACCAGACTGAGTGCAAACTAAGCTGGTTATGAGTGGTTTTCCAGATGAGAGTCCAGTATTTTGACAAAAAAGATTATTACTGTAATGAAACTGTGCAGCTGGTCCCACTCCTGAAGCTACTTCATTATATGTATGCCCATGTACACAGGGATACTTGCTGTTTCTTCACCTGATAATCTTTCCCAAAATTTCAGTTAGTTTTTAGCATATCTTATGAAAGGATTGCATAATAAGACAGAAGGCTATGTCATCAGAGCCAGAACTTCTGCTAAACTTCCAGGTGGTGGCTTTTAAATGGAAGCCCTGACCACTTTATTGCTGGTTCTTGAAGCTGCCAGTGACACCTACCTTTTCTGACCTATCGTATTTTCTACTGTGCTTCAGTTCCTACAGTTCTTGCAGCTCTTTAATGTGGAAGGAAAAACATGACTCTGGAGGGACTGAAGAACTGGCATGAAGTAGGCTGGCAGAACTAAGGACTACGTAGGTTTTTATTTCTCTTTCCAGAGTGGCTGAGCATATTTGGTTCAAATGGCACGCAGGGAGATGTTAGCTGATGGAGAAAGGCTGATGTTTCTTATTTCTTCACTACTATTTTTTGTCTCTCATTTTGGCTAGAGTGGTAATTTTTTACAGTATGTAACCTCTTGTAGTTTTTTATTCTTTGTTTAAATATATAACTTTTAAATCTGTTTAAAATTACCTGTGTTGACTCTTTTTTTTTTCCTCATAGTCCATCAGAAAAATAAAACCTACTACCCTAAATCAGATGAAACTCCATCCGTGTCAGCAGGAATGAAGCCACCAAATGTAGATAACAGCATCAGGTGGAGCAGAGAATTAAGTCTTTCACACACTGACATTTGAATTCCCCATGACACTACAAGCCAAGACCGAGGGTAATCTTTGATTTACTGAGACATGTTAATCTAGTATAATGTTTAACAATGTGTTATTAAACAGAAGGTTTAAAATAATGCTTAAAAAAAGTGACAGATGGGTTTTTGTTTTCTTTGAATATGACAGTTTAAAAATGGTGATACACTCCTTTGTGGTTATGTTTCATTATTTCAGATGTTAGTGGGATATACTGCAGAAATTGATGTAATGGAAAGGGACTGGCAATATATTTTCATTACAACCACAGTACTTTAGAGACTCCAGCAAAATATAACATAGACAATGAACCAAGACTGGTCTTTGATCTATGGAATATTCAGGTTATTTTTTTTTAAGAAAACATATGTTCTATTAAACTGTTTAAAATATTTAGTGAAAATATTTATCCTATGATACGTAAAATGAAAATTCTCTACCACCACTGGTAGTACTGCAGGCAGAACAGAAGGGGAGTATTTACTGTGGCAGTTATCCCTTTGTTGTGCAGCTCCCCAAAGGCTTCGGGAGAGCTTTTTGCTCACAAGTCCAGGCACACTGAAAGTCAGATGTCTGTGTTTTCACATAGAAGTCTGGAATCCAGACTAAATAGGGTTTAAACCTTAGTCATCCACTTTCTGGATGAAAACACTATGCTGTTATATAGAAGATGAGAAGAGGAACTTTTTGTTTTAAGATGAAAAAATACAAACACCCTACAGTGGGATAGTTTAGTGGAGGATGCTCTGTACAGCCCTTTTTCAGGCTGTGCTGCAATGCAACGAATGCAGGATTCACAGGAATAGAAGCTTAGCATGTAAAAAGAGCTTAAGATTGTAGCTTAGTGACCTGCAGACTGCTGGACTGGGACAGACTTGCGTTCTTGGCCCTACATCTGCAACTATGAGTTGGTGCTGGAAGCTACATGTGCAGGGGCTGAATTTTAGGCTTGTAAGCCACAGCTCTCAGATGTCAACATAGTCTTGCTGAAAGAGGCACCTCAGTTGCACTCTTGATTAATATGTTTTTGAGATCATGATTTTGGCTTGCTTGGCAGCCAGATATGGATATAACCCAGTCAACAAAGCCTCCATTTTTTTTCTGTGTGGTCAGGCTTCTTCTCCCTGTGGTTAAATATGGAAGCACTGGTACTTGTTGAGAGTTTGCTACCATGACTTTCATAATAGACTGCAGGTGCAAAAAATATTTCTAATGCTGTGCTGTTACAAACTTAGTAAAGGTTTGAGATTTGTAACTCCTAGGTGTGTAATTTTACTCACCTGTGGCTTTCTCTGGTGCAAGTAGGGGCAGTGGTGACTGTCTTGCTACCTAGTGCACCAACCACAACAGAGACAACACACTGCATCATCAATCGGAGCAGAAAGAAAAGGCAAGTGGTTGGTTCTTTCAGAGTAAAAATCTCATCACTAATCAGAAAATATGTTTAAGGGGTGATAAATACTTTTCTGGGCTCCTGATACTTTCTGATAGTGCAGGAACTTTCCTGCTACTGGGTGTTTTCAGAGAGAAAAGGGGAAGCAGAAGAGACAAGAGAGGATCTTCTAAGAATTCCCTATTGCCTAGTGCTTACAACAGTTCCATGGTAGAAAAGCTTTTCTTTGAGAAAGGACTTGAGCCTATGTCTCCCGTAGTCCCAAGAGACTGCCCTACTCACCAGCCCTGATGCTCTTCTGGGGTTAGCCTGCTTGTCTCTTTCTAGGTTATGCTCAAGAATTTCACCCTAGAACCAGAACACACAGGTTATCACTTATATTGTAGAGTGCTCTTCATCAGTATATTTCAAAACAAAAGCAAAAAATAAAAAAATGTAAAAGTCTCATGATTTAACAGGTGGGAAACAGAGAAACTGAGACAGACAGATGCAGAGACTCTACCAAGACACAGATTAGGAAGAACACTCTAGATTAATGAGCCTTGCTCTTCTCTATTAGATAATACCACCTCTTCTTCATGGAAAAGGTTGTCATGCACTGGAACAGGCTGCCCAGGGAAGTGGTGGAGTCACCATCCCTGGAGGTGTTTAAAAGATGCACAAATGAGGTTCTCAGGGACATGGTTTAGTGGTGGACTTGACAGTGTTAGGGTAACAGTTGGACATGATGACCTTAAAGGTCCTTTCCAACCAAAACTATTCTATGATCCTATTAGGTATACCCTGAAAAGAATGACAGTGCCTGTCCAGCTCGCTGCTCCAAAATGACACCATAGTGGCATGCTGGTACTGGGGGTTGGAAGCGAGAAAAACCTAGAGCTATTGAGCAGAGCTAGTCAAATTCAAAGCAAACAAGCCAGGGTGGTTACTGCAATAGGTAGTAAACATGTGGAAATCCTTAACAGATCCTTAGCAGCTGAAAAAAAAAAAAAATATCTGTATTCAAGGGAAGTCTGGGGAAATACCTGAAAGAGACATCAGTTGAAGGTTGCTAAACAGACATATGTTTGATTCAGGAAATCCTCTGAGCTGGAAGGAATCACAAGTTGAGAGAATGCAGGAGAGCAGTATCATGTAGGGTTGCTCTGTTCCCTTCTTTTTTTCCTGAGTGCCTGCTTACATCTATACTTAAAGACAGAGTATGAGGTGGGGTATGCCCTGTATAGGTCTGTACCTATACATCTGCTTTTATGAGGACAGTAGGCTCCAGTGGTACCATTCAGAAGAACAGCTTCTTCTCAGACTCCCTTGTTGTGGTAATCTGAGTGATATGATGAGATGTTCTCATCTGGGTCCTTCCCAGGTACTCCTCTACACAACCAGCCCAGTTTTGTTGACAAAAGGCTTGAAGGAGCAATAACCTTGTTCTGTATGCCGAGCCTCCTGCACCTGTGCTGCATTTTGCAGCAGGCTGAGGACTGAAGGCCCCTTATACCAATGCCCGCACACTGGAGTCAGTGGCAAAAGGCCCTGTCGTTGCTGCAAGAATGTCTCCAGGGTACTGCTGCTTTTCATGCAGGGAATGAAGCCAAGACATTTACTCCAAGTGCTCACCACTGCAGGCACCAGTGACTGCCCAGCTTCAAAACCTCTAGTTGCTGAGCACAATCACTGAATAACAACAAAACAGACTTTTTTTTTCACTAATTCATGAAAGAAGTTTTGCTTCCTGTATCTGTCAGTACTTATCAGCTTAATTTTCTTCACTTGAAGTAATCACAGCTGTTGATTGCTTTAGCCAAGGAAGAATAGGCAACCTACATGAAAAACTGCAAGTAAGAAAACTCATTTACTGCTGACAAAGGGGCTAATATGAAAAGCTGTAAAACACAACAGGTGCCATTTAGTCAGATCTTATAAATATCTAGGCAACCTGTTATTGCTAATAACATTTTTTTTCAGAATCCCAACACTATATTGCATTTCATAGAAAAAATGAAATATGTAGCATTTTGTAGGATGCTATTTTGTGAGGAAAAAAGAAAAAAAAAAGAAAAGAAAAAACTTGGTTCAGATCAGCTATAAAAGACTGAAGTGTGGAAATAAACAAAGTAAGGACATATCACTGCTATTACCTTCATATTTGCTCCTGCCTTTAGGCTGAATTTGTGTCAAAGGAAATTATGTTGGTTTTTTTCTCTCTTAGGGCAACAAAACAGCATTCAGGTCCTTAGAATAGCTTATCTTCCACCTTCTTTTAGAAAGCAGGACAGGAAATTGAGGAATGAAATAATTTTGTACAAACAAAAGCCAGGTTTTGTGATGTTAAGTTGGTAGGTTTGCAGGTTTTTTGAGTATTCACTAGCAGATTAGTTGAATTAAAAACCAAACCAACCAACCAAACCCAGAAACAGACCCACAACAAACCCCGGAACATAAAATAATCATATTTTGAATATAAGGCCCAAGATATTACAGAATATATATAAAAATATCCAGCAGATATATTAACTGAATAAAAGTGGGACTGTTACAGACTATGGGACATACTCAGCACCAGGAGAATTGGTTAGCTATGATAAGGTGCATCTTGTAGCTCTGCCCAGTAGACTCATTTAAACAGAACAGAGTGTTTTGACCAGTACAGATGTTGGGAACTCCTCTTGTGGAATTGAAGACCTGTAAGTGGTAGCTTCCATCGTGATTTACTAAATTGTTCTGTGGAAGAAGATGAAGGACCCACAGCATGTGACAGCTGCACAACCAGAAACACGTAGATGCAAAGCATGTACAGGTAAACTAGTCACAGCTCCAAAAAGAAATCAAATCTAAGCCCATTATTACTACTATCTATTTTTAGAGGTTCCTATGTTCAACTTCCAGACATGGTGCAGGGTCCTAAGACAGCCTTGGTAATTCTATAAAATGGAGCCTGATACACTGCAGTAAATATAGCATACAGGAACATTTAATATGGGGAATATTTAGGCTGACAAATTGCTAATGTTTCTAACGCTTGCTGGAGTCTCTTCATTATGATCTTCTTTTCCCTTCCCTTGTTTCCTATTTTGTCAAGGAAGAAAACAGATGATACTTGAAAATGTCCATTATAATTTTTCAGTGAGGAAAAGTCTTACCCTTTTTGTTCTGAGCTTTTGGAAGGCCTCACCACTGTACAGGCACAGGGAGATGAATGTCTTCAGAAGCTGTTGTCAGCCTGTGCCATCTGCTGCTTTTGGAAACAAGGTCTTAAAGCAAAGTACACTGACATGATTCATCTTATAATGATACTCATAGGTTTGTAAACAGATGAGTAAATAAACTGCTTTTACAGAAAATGATTGTGTGTCCTCTTCTAAAGTATTGGCTTGTTTGTGTTTCAACTCAATACAGATGAAGTGTGTAAAGATCATTTTCTGAATTAAGGTCTTTTCTGAGAGCCAGTAAAAGCCTTGCAAAATGACTAGATAAAAACTCTGTTCTGGCTGGGCCTGTGATTCATGATAGTGGTGAGATAGTTAAATGAAGGGCAGTAGGCATAGATATATAACCAATATAATCACAGAATCATTTATATTGGAATTGTTCTCTGAAGATCATCTAGTTCAGCTCTCCCATTCAAAGTGAGGTCAACTACAGTAGGTTGTTCAGGGCAAAGTCCCGTCAGGTTTTCATTATCTCCAGCCATGGAGACTCAACCACTTCGCTTGGTGGCCTGTTCTAGTAAGGAACGGGCATATAGGATATTTACTCTTTTCACTAGGGAATGGGGAAAGATACAGTTGGTTTTCCAACAGACGAGAACTCTACTTGATCTAATAAATAGCAGAGGGTATCTAAGTTCATACCTGCTACTATGCAGGTAGAGAAAAGACACGGTCATCCACAGTGAACTAGAGTTGCTCAGTCAGAAGAATAGTTCCCAGCAGAGATTAGAGGAGGTGGGGCTTCGTGTTGTTTATGGTTGAGTCTTCAGATTCCTTGTGGTAGCAGGATCTGAACTGTCTCTGACTGGACATAAAGGTCTGAGCCAAACAGAGAATCTGGACCAACAAACATTCACAAACCTGGGGGGTAGAAGGTGGAGTGTGGCAAAAGCTGCATGGAAAGAGGGAAGAGGCACCAGATCCTAGCAAAAATATTTTTGGAAAGCAATTCCCACTAGCTTTAGCAAGGCCAGAATTTTCCTTCTTATCTAGATACTTAAATACTGGGTCCATCTTACCCAGGCTGCAGAATCCTTTTCCACATGTTACTTTGAGGATCTTTGAGCACTGTGAACTACAACCAGCCATTCAGACTAACTCCTTGTTGGGATTCTGGCTGTAACCCAAGTGAGCAACCTGGTGGCCTGTAATCCAGAAAGAGCAGTGGGTGACTTCTGTTTGCATTAAGTACCGAGTCATACCTGGGTGAATACACCTGCAAACTGGGTCAAACCAATGTAATTTTTACTAAATCAGGCTCAAATGGAAATCACTTTTGTATATACTTAATATTACATGAGAATGTTGTGTTTGAAAGTCATGTACTTCACTATTTTGTTTGCCTTCTGTAAGCAGACCAGTTATTCTTGCCTCATATTTGACCAGGAAGCTGACTGTATAGCAAGTTTTATAATCCTTACTGTCCTAGCCTACCAGACGTTTCATAAGAGTGACTGAAGATTACATGGTTTTGAGCTTATCTAACCAGAGGCATAATTGCAGGATCTCAAATCAATTAATTTTTGCTCAACTTTAAAACAATAAATGTCCAATGTTGAAATTAGACTCTGGATTGTATAGCTAGTGGTTTATATCTGGGACCACAATCATAGGTAAAATCTTTTAAACTATTTCAACCCACTTACCGGTAGATTGTTTTTTCTAGTCAGATCACTATGGTTAAACCATCTTTTTACAAGGCTTGCTTCAACATCTGACTAACACTTAACCCATTTTGCTTCTAATGACTGCAAAAGGAAGCATAAAAAATAAAGGAAAATCTTGCTTAACATGAAAACTGATTCAGAAAAAAATCTGTTGTCCATGGGCTCTAACCCCACCCGTGAATCTAAGAACAAGTATTTTTGCAGTCATTTTGGAGGTCTCAAAGGTAGGCTTTGTGTCCTTGAGTAGAACTGCTCTATTTTTCCACAACACAAAAGTTACTTTCTCCCATTACATTTTATGCCAATAAAATACTTGGAATATGCCAGTGTGCTAATTGACTTTTGGCAGGGGACCTTGAATTTTCAATTTTGTTTCTATCATGACCTCTAACTTAACAAGACAAAGGCATATAAAGATACGAGTCCCTATTAATCAAATAATTGGTGCATTATCTGAGGCCTCTCAATTTAACAGAAAGTTCTTTATGCCATTTTCTGTCAGGTGAATGTGCTGATGTAATTAAAAGTGTGAGACAGTATGTTGCTTTCTTTTCTCTT
Organism: Streptopelia decaocto; assembly: GCF_964273445.1. NCBI lineage: Eukaryota > Metazoa > Chordata > Aves > Columbiformes > Columbidae > Streptopelia > Streptopelia decaocto. The sequence continues at coordinate 201,047,636 of NC_138663.1, forward strand.
TTGGAAAATTATTTTTATGTTTTAGTTGATGGTTGGACCTACTGATGCAGAAGATTCATGGGAGTTACCTCCTGGCTGCTTTCAATATCACTGCATACCGCAAACAGAGTTCTGCCAACACAAACTATTATTTTCCTATTATTTATCAAAAGGCTAACCCTTGCTTAAAAGATGACATGCAACCAAAGCTACTAATACTACTGCAAACATATTTCCAGCTTCACTTCACTTTCCTGTTTGGTCTTTTCCAAATTGGAGTAATAAAGGAGTGGAAAACTAGTGGCAGTGAACAATAACAGACCACATTAAATTCACAGGAAATTTACCACTTTTAAACATTTGTGCACTGACAAAAAAAAAAGTGCAAGCTTTTCAGAAATCAGGGATCTCAGAAGTTAGGATGTGTCAAAGCCTACCTATGCATCAGTAAGCCAGTGCTGCCAATTATGTCAAATAAAGGTCTTTCCACCAGTACTTAGGTTAAAATACAAGTTTTTTACAGCAAATTATGTTCTCATGACAGAGTCTTACAGAATCACCATATCACAGACTCTTTCAGGTTGGTAAGGACCTTCTGAGATCAACTAGTCTAACCCCTCCTGCTCAAGCAGGGTCAGTCATATCTTCAGAGATGGAGACTCCACAGCCTCCCTGGGCAGACTGCTCCAGCGTTTAACCATTCACACAGTGAAAACAGTTTTCTTGTGTTCAGATGGAATTTCACAGGTGTTAATTTGTACCTATTACCTCTTGTCCTCTCGGTGCGCACTACCGAGAAGAGTCTGGGTGCTGCTTCTTCACCCCTCCCACCAAGTATTTATACACATTGATAAAATCCCCTAAGCATTCTCTTCTCCAGGCTGAACAGTGACAGCTCTCCCAGCCTGTCCTCATACAGGAGATGCTCCAAGGCCTTAATCACATTAGTGGTCCTGTAGTGGACTTCAGTCCCATAAGTCCACACCTTTCTTGCACTGGGGAGCCCAGAATTGGACACAGCACTCCAGCTGTAGCCTTACCAGTGCCGAGGGAAAGAATCACCTTCTTTGGCTTGCTGGCAGCACTCTCATGCACCCCAGGAAGCTGTTGGCCTTCTTTGCTGCAAGGGTGCATTGCCAACTCATGATCAGCTTGTTGTTCACCAGGACCACACGTCCTTTTCTGCCAAGATGCTTTCAATCCGCATATACTGGTGCCTGGGTTTGTTCCTCCCCAGGTACAGCACTTCGCACCTCCCTTTGTTGAACTTCATGAGGTTCCTGTCAGACCATTTCTCCAGCCTGTCCCTCTGAATGGCAGCATGACCTTCTGACTTAGCAGTCACTCCTCTCAGTTTTGTATCAGACCATTAATGAAGTTAAGCAGTATTGGTCCCAGTATTGACCTCTGAGACACACCACTGGTGGCTTGCCTTCCTACTAGACTTTGTGCCACTGATAACAACCCCACTGATCCCAGTCATTCAGCCAGTTTTTAGTCTACCTCACTGTCCATTTATCTAACTCCTACTTTGTCAGCTAGTCTATGAGGATGTTATAGGAGACAATGTCAAAAGCTTTACTAAAGTGAAGGTAAACAATATCTAGTGCTTTTCCCTCATCCATCAGGCTAATCATGTCATTCTAGAAGGCCATCACATTGGTTAAGCATGATTTTCTATTTGTAAATCCACATTGATTACTGCCAATCACCTTCTTGTCTTTCATGTTTTTGGAAATGGTTTCCAGGATTAGTTACTCTGTCAGCTATTCATTACTTTATTAAGGAATCAGAAGTGGTACCTTCTTACAGCATCCTGCAATTTTATTGACTGCTTGTCTTCCAACCATTAATTAAGTCAATTTTTGCTTAGGTTATGATATAATTGATAAAAAAAGCAATAGCTGAGAATGAGACACTAATTGGAAACATGTCGCATAGGCTGAGGCTACCCACAGCTTGAAATCTTGTCTTGAAAATAAGTTATACAAGAAACTTCCTGGAAGCGTTGTGGAAGATATTTCAACTCTCCAGATAAGTTCTTTTGGCCTCGGTGGCCCTGGTACTGTTTGGGGGTAAAAGAAGGAATACAGAGCTGCACCTCTTACAGTTTCCAAAGTACTTATCTCTCAGTCCTTTGCAGATTATATTTATTTATATATCAGGAATGAAGCACTGGGGATCTGAATCATATTATTTTACTCAGAAGAGAATGCACGTTCAGTGCTGGTGGAGCTTTGAATAGCATAGTTAGCTGGTTTAGTGTAGTTACCAGTTAGTTATCTGGTTTAATGTAGCTACCAGTGAAGTTGCCAGTTTTATCTGGTAGTTAGCTACACTTCAATAGTGTAGTTAGCTGGTTCCTGTAGGAAATCTTCATGAAAGGTCATCTCTTTACTTCAGAATGCACACAAGTATTCCTTGTGTAAAGCAATTCACATCCGCTTTTTGTGAATTCTAACTCTGTAGATAATGCAATTAATTAACTTTGTACATAGGTGTAAGGTGGAGGCTGTTCCTGAACAGCTTGATGTTCAGTAAGTTCCTTGGCTTATGAACACTTTGAGAAATCTGTTCTTTTCATTTCATTCATCCAGGGCCTGTTGCAGCAGGACAAGGGTTAACGATTTAAAACTAAAGGAGGGGAGATTCAGGCTAGACATGAGGAAGAAATTTTTTACAATGAGGGTAGTGAAACCCTGTCCCAGGTTGCCCAGAGAGGTGGTAGATGCCCCATCCCTGGAGACAACCCAGGCCAGGCTGGATGGGGCTCTGAGCAACCTGATCTGGGTGAAGATGTCCCTGCTCATGGCAGGGGGTTGGACTAGATGACCTTTGAAAGTTCCTTCCAACCCAAACTCTTCTAAACTAAATATGATTCTATGATTTCATACTTATGTAGAAGTAATAGCATGATGAGTCTGTGTATCTCTGTGGGTAACACACACCATTCTTGTCGGCTCTTGAACACATGTGGGATGCAGTCCTTAAGCCTGAACTCAGAATTTTTAACAGCCTCGATGAATGAGGCTAAAAATACCATCAGTAACAGGTGGCTTCACTTCAGAGCACTACAGTAGATGTTACTGTGTAGTTTACTATAATACATCAGAATGGGTTTGCTGAGGTGCTTCCAAAAAAACAGAGGAATTAATTTCTATCCGAGAAGCTAAAAAGGGTGGTCATCTATTTTTGAAGGACAACATGGAAGAAAGTACAGAGGTGTGTTAAAGGTGCGTGCTGTCTTGAATTTGTGGACCAGAAGGTTTGTCTGAGTGAAGATGGAAATTCCTGTTAAGGTGATGTGTGAAACTATTTATTTGTAACAATTAAAAAATTACTCCCTGTCTGTTCCATTGAGTAATGCCTGATTTAAAATGAGTTGGCTGGAATTCTCAGTCTTTTGAATATAGATTTCCAAGAGTCTCAAAGAACCGTAAGTTGTACTTCACAGAAGGGAAGGATGGGATAACTCCCAGTTTGCATGTAGTGACTACGCCACCTGCATGTCTTTACTTGTCTTGAAGCAAAGCAGCATGTTTTAATATAATATCTTTTCACTTGTCAGTAGCAAAGCTGAATAGAGTTGTCTGCTTCTAAGAAAATATTTTAAAACATCTAAAGACTACAACACTGATGAACTTCTCCATAGACAGGGTTTGCACAGCATGAGTATCTTGAAAAGACACATTTAAAAAAACACAACACCTATGCAGATAATATTCAGTAAGTAGATTACTTTTACTGGATTGAAAAGTAGGAAATAAAAATAGCTGGATTGATTGCAACAGATTACACATATTCACAGGGGATAGACATCTGACGTAAGGTCCTTGTCCTTAGCTGAACTAAAATAAAATGCTGTGTATACAGATGTAATTAGAAAATTTGCACTGAGTTCAGAATGAGAGGATACTGAGAATTCCAAGGAGGATTTGAGCAAATCTTAGACACATGAGGATGCTATTTATAGGTCACTGTCTGTTTTGCAGTGATATATTTTACAATTTGATGCTAGCTCTGAGCTTATAATTAGTTAACATATTTACAAGGCTGATGTGTTAAGCAGATATTTCTCCTGTTAGCCAGACTGCCAGCTCCAGTGGCTCTATGTGATATCTTCTGACAACAATAGTTGCCCTCATTGTGCAAACACGGCAATCTAAACCAACAGATGAACAGATGTTGTTCTATAGCAAAAAGATTACAATGTTTGTAGAAGTGTCGTGTAATATTATTACAATCTTCATACAGGCATCTAAACATTGAAAATGAGCCAAATCCATAAAAAGCAGATGAAAAAATTAACTTTGTGAGGTTTATGGTTTTTACTTCAGGCGTAATTTAAGCAGCATTTATTAAAAAGGGTAAACAAATACCTTCATAACTAATAAATAATTATAAATAGATACATGAATAAATGAATAATAATTAAAATTCATTAATAAATAAATAATTAAATAATAATCCCCGCAATCAAGATCCTTGTCATTTGATGAATATGTTTAGGCTGTTTTTATGTGTTATCATATGAAGATGTGACTGTCCCATATGCAGCGGAGGTGTCAGGGAAATTCCGACTCTGTGATATAGCTCAGTCCTTTTCAGTATTGAGACCAAAAGTAAACTAGAAAATTCCAAAGCAGCTAATGTTGTTAAGGAGGACAATGGAGTTGCACCCACAGTGTTTGAGACACATTTCTGTTAGCTTTTGCTGTCAGGAAATATGTTTCATGACTGTGTGAAGATGGTAGCTTAAAAACTAAAACAACCACTCAGACAGTTTTTAGGAAGATGAAAATTACCATAGCTTTTCTTCCTTTCTGCAAAGGAAAAACTTGGTTTTGTTTTATCAGCTCAGGATAGCATAGTTGTTTTCATGTGCATTCTTGGGAACAAGGCGATGTACTTGACAGTCTACATCAAGGTACTAATATGTGCTTCTAAAGGATAACTTATAAGAGAGCATATCTAAAATACTGGTACTCAGAATAGATGTGAATTGAAATAACAGGAGAATTTACTCCTGGAGGTAGAAAAAAGGTTATTATTGATTTTATTTAATGAATGTATTCTCCTATAACATCCCAAACAGAATGGTTCAAGTCACCTGGTGAATACATATCTGCTAAGAACAGATGAAAAAATTAGACTTTTAAAATGAGCTGTCCTGGCTCTCTGTGAGTAGATTTGGTCTCTTAGCTCTTTGGCTCATTGTGTTGAAGAGCGCCATGAATCCTGGAATTGCTTTTGCTGGTCCATCCAAGAACAGAGATTTACTGCAGAGAGGTCATGCAGTCAGTGTATCTTGCAAAAGCAATGCCAGTCCAGAGCCCAGGAGAGAGCTGGCAGCAAAGGGAGTGCTGCTAGGGCACATTGGAGCTGCCATAATGCAGCTGCTAAAAGGTCCTTCTAATTTCCTGTATCTGAGGGTATGTTTGCATTTGTTATTTCAGAGAGATGAACGAAAACTGTGAGTTAGAAGCAAAAAAAAGAAAAAAGCTTCTGTGACCTATGGAGAGCCTGGCTATGGTGTTGCAGGCAAAGCATCACACTAACATCACCCTCTGCTCTTCCTTTTGCTCAGAACATGGGTGAAGTGGACTTGTGCCAAATGAAATACACAACATAAACATACCATTAGATTATTTGTTTCAAGAAGCCCATTATACTTCTTCAGTCTAACTAGCTGCTTATCACTCCAATTCCTCTAAAGATAGGCACAGCAACATCTCCTTTTACCAAGTGGAATAGAACGTATCATTATATTCTAAAATAAAAGTGTCTTGGAGCTGATCTTGGCATTGCCTGTTCACTTACCAATAAATTGACCACATCGTCTACAGGATAAAAGAAAATTATAACTGAGAGCTATCATCAAATGTGGTATTGCCAGGTGCTTCAAAGTGGGATACAAAGTATGCTATAACTGTAGAATAAAATTCCTCAAATTACAGTTTTACTGTAACCCTTAGGTGCTAGAATTTGTTTCACACCTGCCACTAATATATTCCATACTTTCTCCAATTTTTGGGAGCATCAGCCATTATGGCCTTGAACACTCAAAATATTCACAGAAGAGGCAGTAGATCTTTAAATTTACAATTTCCTGACTTCCACAGTTTACTGAGCATTTCAGAAAGTAACCTCCATTTTAACATTCTCCATCTCCAGATTATGCTGAATATGTCCTTGGTCTTGTGTCATGATCCTCTGGATGATGAAGAAAGATGATTCTAGCCTATCTACTCTAAGGCTACACATTATTTCATATACAGTGTCATATAAAGCCATCTCCTATTGCTTTTGAAGAAACTGTTTATCTCCTCAGGATTCCCTGTGATGCAGACTGATACATAGGTTATTTTTCTCCTTTATGATGTTTCTGTACTCCTAAATGCTTCTTTCAGTCCCTTTAAGATGATAATTTCCTTACAAACTTTCTACTTCCAAAATATTTCAAAATTTGGTCTTCTTTAGATTTCTTCTCATCTAGAACATTCTTAGGTGTCTGATTTTCACTTTTGTCTGAATTTACTTGCAAGGTTTACTTCCTTGCACTGAAGGATACCTCCTTTGTTAAAGTAAGTTTCCTAATTTCCAAATGACCAATACTGTCTTTTCACTTTTGTCTTCTACCAACAGGTTAACAAAGTTTAAGGTCATTCTTTTATAAGTAACTGTGAAGATTTATTTTTTTCAGTGGGTTGCTGTTTGAACCAAGTTTCAGAGAAAAGAGGACAGAATTGGCGATGAACTTACTCTGTTTCCTCTCCAAGAAGAGATTCTAATTAGAAGTATGAGATGAGTCATGGGCACATGACTTAATAATTCTAGAAGTGATGTAGAAAGACTTGGAGTATCTATCATTCAGAGGTATTCTCTGAGAAGTGGTTTCATATCTTCATGGACAGACTTCACCATATGGGAAACCAGCTGGCAATGCAAGTTGGCAGAATGAACAAAAAGAACTTGAAATTGAGAGGTGGGAAGAGAGCCTGAGAAGCAATCATATCATAACACCCAGGGTAAGGGGAATTTTGGCTTCAGGAGGGTGGTGGCAACCAATATAGAAAACAAGAGCTCAAAGACTGAGAAGTTTGACCTGAGTGGTAATTAAAAGTGCACAGAGTCAGCAAAAGAAGGCCTGGAACTAATGCAACAAAATAGGGGATCCAAAACCAGTGAACAATTCAAATCAAACTTTACAGAAATAATTATCTTAGAATGGAGTTGCATCAATGATCAGAGAAGAGAAATATAGAACTGAAAGGTGTACAGACTTCATAAAAGGAAAGAAAAAAAGAAGAGGATGATGTCCTGGTGGAAGCAAAAATTACATTGGGAAAGAGTTGTAAGGTCTGACCTGGTTTGGACTAGGACAGAAACAATTTCTCTTTCAGTAAGTTTTCTTTTCAGTTAAATTTCTCCTAAGTAACTACACATCTGATGTTGACTACCTGTTTTTCAAAGTGTCTGCTTCTAAAATTGATAACACCTGTTTACAGTTGTTACCAAGGTGACGGTAGGATTGGCATGCAGAGAGATCCATATTTATATTTATATTTATCTCTACAGGAACCAAGGTCACTGTTAAGTATCTTATGTTCCACAGTGAGAGGGTGTAAAAGAGTCACACCTATGGGGAGGAGTGGACAGAACAGCTGACTCAAAATTGGCCAGCAAAGTATTCCATGCCATACATGTCACACTCAATTTAAAGCTGAGGGATTGTGAGGGTCGCCCTCCTTTCATGGCTGGTGTCTGAGGAGGACTCTGCCTGTTCTTCTGCCTCCAACCCCAATCCTGATCCATGCATTCCTCAATCCAGTTCCCATCTGCTGCTGAGTCTAGTCCAGGACTTCCTGGAGCCTGCCCCACAGCCTCAGAAGTGGGAGCCTCCACACTGCCAGTTCCATCATTGGGGAAGCTCAATATTGGTTTTGTATATTTGCTATTATTTCTCTTATTATAGCTAATCACACTCATTTTTATTGTTTTTTTAAAGCTGTCTTAATTTTCCAACCCATAAGTCTCTCACCCTTTTCTTCTTTCCCTTTCCCTTCTGGGAGAAGAGAGCATCTGCGCTTCATTTTAATCGCCAGCCCAGCCTTAAATGGTGATGAGACAACATGCAGGGAAGTATTAATATGCAGAAACCTGCAGCAGGATGAGATCACTTCTGTCTTAGTAGGGAAATACTAATGGAAACAATTTAAGATGGGACACTGGAGCTCCTCGTATGCAAAGGAGATAATAAACATACTAATGAGTATTGAGTTCCAGACATACACACAGTAGATTTCTTCAACATAGAGTCTGTCTGCCAACATATCCCAGCCTTTGTTTTGATAAAGAACAAAGACATCCCTGAAGAGCCTGTCATAGAAAATAAGGTTGCATTGAAAGCAGATGAGATTATTTTGTTTAAATTAAATGGAAGAATAGACAAAACAGACATAACTAAGAAGGGGTTTTGCATGTTTCGATAAATAAAAGAAGCTAATTAGGAAAGTGATGTCTGCTGTATTGAGGAGCTGAGGGATTTGAATGTGGAGGAAGCCTGGCATTTCTTCATATTGAAGATACAAAAATGCTCTCTGGATCTTGCGTCCAAAAGAGAGGGGAAAATATAAGAAAAAGTTCCAGATCTAGCTGGAGGAAAAGTTGTCTCAGCTTGGATACCAGGGCAAGAAACAAGGCTAGAAGAAACAGCAAAAGATATGTCCATCAAGGAAAACTGCTGGCACGAGGAAAAAATGATAAAATGGGAAATGACAAAAAAGCCCTAAACTTCATTGGCTTTGCAAAAACTTCTAAAATGAATAAAATGCCCTTTCAACACATTAACAAAATGAAAAAGGAAAGAAGAGTTACTGGGGGACAGAGAATCTGAAAATCAACTTAAACTGGTTACTTGTCTGAAAAAAGATTTTGCTACACTTTTTAATAAGGACAATAATGGACTTGGGAACAAGGCACGCTGGCAAGTAAGGAATTAACATATCTACAATAAAATAAAAACGTCAGAGAGATTGAATATACTAGGTGGCAGGAATTTTCGAACATGTTTTCTCAGAGGTAGTGCCATGGGTTCTGAAAGGACAGAGAACTACCTGTGGGACATGTAAAAAGGGGCCAAGTGTGTTCTCTGGTTCTCATTGCCAGTAGGGAGGCACTGATTTCTCTCAGACTGTGGCACACAGAGCTTGGCTCCCACACACATCTCAAAGAGCAGTTTTGCCATGACTCACCTGCAGCTGTGGTGCTCTCACACTTTACTACTCATTTCCTCCTTCCTTGCTATGGTGCTGGCACAAGTGCTGTTTCTTTTTGCATGAATGGTGCTAGCAATAATTCAAAAAAAACAATTAGGGAGTAATGAGAAAACTAACAGAGTTTTGCCACGTCTGGAAGATTTATCTGTCTACCACAGAGTATGTGCTAACGTGGCAGTTGTATTTAAGGTGGTGAATTGGTTGCAGAGGAAGAATGAATTGAGAAATCTTCAGGCTTTTTAATCTCATCTGAATTGTAGGCAAGGCAAGGCTGCAGAAACAAATTTGGAAGGAAATGAAAATTAAAGATGCAAGTAAAGACAAATGGAATAAAATTCAATGTGAGCTTATACAAAGTGGCTGTACCAACTAACCAGATCATTTTTATTCAGTAAAAGCTGGACTTGGACTCTCTATACCTGGGAGGTTGCTCTAAACTCATCTAGTCTTGGAAGAACATATGCTTGGGTATGACACACAGCCTATTGCTACCACTGCCTGGATGGTGACGAAAGAAAATGGTTGGACTGGACCGGAGGGACATAACCTAGACTGAGCGAATTTTGTCTGATTCAGAAGTATTATGTCACAAAACACAAAGAGAACTTATGAAATATTGTGATAATACAAAGTTGAGAGCCCACATTGATACAGGGAAATGTCAAGATCTTTCTTTTCCATTAGGACTAAAAGAGCAGAAAGTGGATAGAGTATAACAGCATGAGGCATGAGGCCAGGTACTGAAGGAATAATAATTGTGTGGACTGAATAGACAAAAGAAAGAGAAGAGCTGCATTAGCAAGTGACTGCACCAAGAAGAATAATCTATATAATGTTGTCACAGAAAATCAAAATGTGGCTCCAAGGTACATCAGGCTCATTTTGTCCATCCAGAGAACGACAGAGCAGAAAAGAATGTCAATATTATTTTTTGAAGGTATTGGTGGTACTTCACCTGTGTTACTGTGAACAGTTCCATTTTCTCTTGTTCAAGACATATTAATTCAGCTGGGATAGGTGAACTGGAAGGTCTAAGACAAGGGAAATGAAAAGCCTGGTTAATTAGAAGAAAGTAAAAGCATTTGCCTTGTTTACCATGAAGAACACAGGTTGAGAGGGAAATACATGTTTATTCTCCATTAATACGACACAAGACTTCTCACCAGCTAGAGAAATGATCCATCCAAGTTAAACAACAATTATAGTTATACAAATAAAAATATCCACTATAAATTAGCAAGTAATAAGCACAAAGAATAAAAAACATGTTTGAATCCTAGTATTATTGTAAAGAGATAGAAGAGCTTTATTTTAAGTGTTGGGTTCAGTGAACTTTTGTAAATGTTGAAGTCACGTTCCCATTAATTTTTCAGTATTGAACAGCTTCAAGGCTAGAAATCCTGAATGTGAGAGAGAATGTGAAAGCAAAACACACACAGTCCCAGGGCTAAGAACTCCATGGATCCAGGGTTCAAGAAATTGGGAATACAAAAGCTGAAACCATAAGAGTGGGGTCTCGGGCTCTGCTCATCAGAATATATTAGTGTCAGCACTACTGCTGATAACAAAAGACAATTTCATCAAGTGGTTTCAGGACCCAAGAAGCATTTGAACATTTCAGTTGTATTGGTAATGCCTTTTTTGTTTGTTTTAATGTCAGCCTTATTGGGATCAATATGATCTCTTGGAAGACATGCAGTGAAGAGGAAGAAGATGTGTTAATTTAAAAATGGAACTTGAAAAGTTACTGGAAGAATTACGTTATGACTTCTGATTTCATATATTGATCCTTTCTCACCCAAATGTAGGTGACTACATTGTGATAGTTCTTCTTGATTCTCTTAGTTTTTAGTAGAAATAAATAAGCACTTTTATGGGCTGAATCATGTCATCCTAATGTAGATGTCAAAAATAAGTTAGATTAGCTATGCCCTGAAAATGTTTATTTTTCTCCATTGCTTATAAAGGGATCCCAAAGGAAGAAGTTCAGAAACAGGTATCTCCACTGTAGTCTTCTAAAAGATTAATTTCACCCAGGAGACAACTGTCCTCTATCCCAGTGGACAGAAATAATAATAAAGGAGGAATAAAGAAGAGAAAGAGAACTGTTGTAGCCAAAGAGATTAAGAATAACTGAAAACAGCACATAACAATGGAGAAAACATCCCCTCAGCTATATTACAGAGATGTGGAGGGAAGGCTATGGAAAGGGAAATAACATGGAAAAAGAGTACAAGTCTTGGTTATATTGCCAAACATGTTTATTTAGTAGACAGATGACTACCAAAATTACAATTCTATGTGTAGGAATGTTTTATTTTGTACAAATGTTCATGTAAGAAGTATTTTCCATCTCTACAGCCATACACACATTAGATAGAGTTAAATATGCAAATACACCCATGTGCTTACAGGTAAAGAAACATGATTTTTTATTTAATTTGCGTTGCAACAGCACCTTGCTATTTGAATGGAAATTAGAGTCTCATTGTCCCATGTTAGTTTTTATATATAGCAAGGAAAACAGTGGAGAGAGTGTAGAGGGTTGACACAATGCACTAAAAATATCACTTAGTGCTAATGTATTCCTTGGCAGTGCACCAAGGTTAATATTAGGCCTTCTGCCAAAAGTCAAAGGGTCCCAAGTCCTTACTACACTTTGAAATGATATTGAGTTAATGTGCCTAATTCTCACCCCTCAATGATTTTATGCTGGCTTTAAGGCCAATGAAATACAAATCGTTTGCTTTATCTCCTCTCTCCTGTGGGAGATGCCTTGGCAGTTCCCACCTTCTGAAGTGCTTCCTACTGGGTTCTTAGCCCAGCCAATAATGTAATGGTTATAGCTACAGCTATGCATCCTGACATTCTTAAAAGCATCTAGTGGTTTTGATTGACTTAATGCACCTTCAGGACACTTGACCATCCAGCAATCATTGAGCACATGTAAACTTTAGCATGTCAAAAGTTTAGTATTTTAAGAGCTGCCTTCAACTGGGCACACTTAATTGAAGACACCCAAAATCAATAGTTGCTTTGGAAAATTCAGAACACATTTGATATTTCAAATAGAAACAAAGGCTAATTTATTTTATTAGTTCCATATACAGAGTTTTGTTTAACTTTGTAGTGTGTTGGACAAAGTTACTCCTATCCCAAATTAGAAATGACAAAAGCATTAATTTCTGTAAATCAAATCACTTTTAGAGCTCAGGAGTTGCTCAGCCTCTCACAGAAAGACTGGGCGCCATTAAGTAAGAAGACAAGCATGTTGATTCATACCAATTATGCTATGCATTACTTGGAAGAGCCTTCACAAATTTTCCCCTCCCCCTCCAAAACCAAACTTAAACGTGGGAAAGAGGCTTCTGCATGCTATGAAACAATCCTTCTCTTGTAAAGGCAAAATTCCCACTGTTTAAGGAGTGAATGAGCAATCTTTAAAAGCACCAATCCTACTCATTCGCCATTTCTCTCATGCTGAGAATAATACTTACCAACATAAAGGCTAAAGGGTCATCTTATTTCACTCCATTCTTGTACCTCGTAATATATAATAGCATTAAAATAGATTTGCTTTTGATCATGCTTTAATTTTAAGGAGCGATGCATAATCACACTGTTTGCAATTACCAGATTTCTTTGTAAAGCCTCTGACAGAATAGTGTTGATAAATCCTAGAAATATGCTCAAGCCCTGTTTTGTCTTCTGAAGAGATTATTATTTGTACTACAGAAATGGGCAGAACTGCTTAATTCATTCCTCATACACCTGCAGCTTATTTGAAGTCCCAGACTCTCATCCCTATCCAAGAAAATATCTCATTAGCTTCTTCAAAGATAATTGAGTGTTCATGGCGCTATAGCTGTTTGTTTCTTCTCCATTCAGCTGGACCCCCGCCATCTTGTCACAGCCATTCCACTGGCTTCATCTTGTCTCTTTGTGACATCCTCTACCACAAGTCTAACCCTTTTCATGCCATGTTTCCTCACCATTTTACTTTCTGCCACATCTGCTCCTCTTGCATGTACATATATGTTGTTTCTGGTTTGCTCAGAAAGGAAAACCTGTAAATCCACCTGCTTGTCCATCTTCTTTCCTTGTTGGAGGCAAAGGGCTCCCAAGCACTGCCTTAGCTTTCCCCCACCTTCCCATTCCCTCCATCACTTCACTCACTTCAATTTGCAGTCCTCTTCCATCCTGCTCCTTCCTTAGGAAATTTTCTCTTGAAAGACCTCTGTGGACATTTACCAAATTATCCTCTTTCAGTTTCATCCTCAAGAGCCGTCTCTTCCTGATGGAAAACTAAGAATTGGCAAATTAAAAGGTATTTAATTGTATGAAGATTATCCAGAAGGAACTCCCTGCTATTCTTCATGGTAGTTATCGAAGATGAAGAGATCCTTGGGACAGGGTCAGTGACATCATGTTAAGGATGAACCTAGAAGGAGATCAATTAGTAGGTATTTGAATTAGATAAGAAGACCACGTCTTATTGCAACAGCCTTAGGACTCCACAAAGCACTTTGATCAATACCTTGAAACTTTTTCTTCCAGGCGCCAATCACTTCCAGTCCGACCCCTCCTCTCCGCTGCCGTTCGAAGGAAGGAAAGGGTTCCGATGAGAGCTCCTTTCTTGCTCCTCCTCGGCCGGGATTTGACACCTCGAGCCGGCCACGCTCACGAGTTCCCTGGGCGCTCACCTGCCCAGAGCCCAGGCTCGAATCCCCCCGGGAACGCACATTCCCCGGCGCCGAGGAGGCCGGGAGGGCGTCGGAGACTTGACGGGGGCTCCGTACTGAGCAGCTCCCCGCTCTGCGGCGGTGCGCGCAGCTTCGCCCCACTCCGCTCTGCTCGGCGGCCGCTGTTGCCGCTCTGGGTACGGAGAGCTGCGGCTTCCGGCACTGCCGGCTGCCGGGGGGCACCGGGTAAGGCTTTACCGACCTCGGTACGGCTCCGCTACCTTCAGCAGCGGCTTGGCTCCCTCGGATGTACAGCCCAAAGAAGCGTGCCCGGTGAGACGAGCAGCCCCCTCCGTATTCCTTCCCTTGCTCACCCAAACCGCGCTTTCAGACGTCCTCAAGTTTGGCGCTGCCCCGCTAGCATCCCTCCAGCATTTAGACTTGTGATGACTAGGGAGAGGAAATCTCATCCCTCTATAAACTGCTTCTGTTCCTAAGCATAATTTGATTTAAAACAAGGGCCAATGAGTGCCTGTTTCCAGTTAACAGGGGCTCTAGTCACTACACGTGAAACATGATAGCGCTGGGACAGCGAGACCCGTCCAAAAAAACCCACAAACAAAAAGCACCCGGGGAAAAACAAGTCACCAGTTCTTCCTTCTGACTCCTGGTGAGGAAGCATCCTGCCGCCTCTCAGGTGTGAAGCTGGACCGATATGATACAGAGCGCGCTGGCTCCGGTAGCGCAGGGGATGCCATGCACCTGACTTCCTTAGCTCCCGGCAAAGTTTTGTTACCCCCACCTGCGAGTGCACCGCAAAAAGACCTGAAGAAGCGAGCAGTTTGGGGAACTGTTTGGTGCCACGGGAACTTGAGTAGATACACCCCTATTTCGGGGATAGTGCCTGGCACTGCAGCAACACCCAAGAGACAGCCGAGCTGCACATCAGTTAACGACCCGGGGCAGCGGCTGCATCAGCGCGGGGGGCGGGCAGAGCATCCGCACAGAGCGGGGCAGCCGTGAATCAGATAAGAACTCAGCCGGGACAAGTCGGTGCTGACTCCCGAGTTTTGTAGTTTAAGACACGTGCAAAGGTGAGAAGAGAAAGCAAATGAGTTTACCAAATAAATCACGCAGAGCCACATTCTAGCGCACACACACACACACACAAAGAAAAAATATAGACACGACTGAAGGAAAATATCCCACTTTATTCGCTGCTTTCTGGTTGAAGGACATTTGGTGAGGGACAAGAAAGCCGATGCTGTGAAACGCTGTTGCAAACTCCGATGAAGATTCCGGAGCGAGGGCTCAGCCGCTTTCCCGCACACGCCCAGAGCCCCATCTTCAGAAGAAACCTCTTCAGTAAGTCTTAAAGTTCCCTCTTTCTTCCTCCGACCGTTTTGGCCACGCTCTTTGCCTCCGGTATTTTAATCGCATGGCACCGATTCCCCTAATCCACAGAGACTAGACAATGCCTCATTAAGAGCCACTTAATGACCTGCATTCCTCCCTGAGGGGCTGGAGCAGGATAGAAAACAGGCTAAGGGGAGCGCAGGGGCAGCTGCCAAGGACTGCGGGCTTGGAGGTCCCTGCACACGTTACAAGGCAAGAGGGGGACCCTTTGGTTCCCTGCCCTGAGCAGGTGCCCGCCCGGACTGCACGGGCGGGCTGGGCACCGCAGGGCAGCTAGAACCGCACCAGGGTGCCCGTGGGGCTCCGGGTGATCCTGACCGCCTGCCGGGGCTCGAGCCCTTACCTGAGTTCCTGAGCTTGCGGTTCTTAAAGACGGAGATGATGACCAGCAGGTTGCCCAAGATGTCCACCACGGTGGTGAAGATCAGCACGCTGGACAGCACCGGCACCACCCAGCCGGGCCGCGGCGCGCCCGCCGCCTCCCGCTCTGCCAAGCCGAAGCGGCCTCGCCCGCCCGGGTCGCAGCAGTTCCTCAGGGAGCCATTCTCCAGCATCGCGCTTCGGCCGCCTCCTCGCCCCGAGCGGCCGCTGCCCCGGCAGCAGCGCGGCGGCTCTGCTGACTGGCCGGGCGGGCGGGCGGGAAGGCTTTTAACGGCCGCGCCGCGCGCGCTGCCCCGCCCTCCGCCCCGCGGGGCTGCCGGGGCGGGGCCAAGGGCGGGGCAGGGGCGGGGCCAGCGCCCCCCTAGGCTGCACGGGGAAGCCCGGGGGCGGGCACTTCGGCTGGGCCCCGCCCCGTTGCGCGGGAGGCGGCTGCGGAGGCAGGCGCGCGGGGGCGGTTGGCGGGAGCGGCGTCCCCGGCGGGGAGGGGGATCCTGGGCGGGCGCGCGCCGCTCGGTGCCGGGCGGGGCAGAGCAGCGGAGGCGGCCGAGCGCGGCCAGCCCCGGTGACAGCTGAGAGCCCGGGAGAGCCGCGGGGAACGGCGAGGGCTGCGAAGGGCCGGGTGGGGGCGCCTGGCGGAGAAGCCCCTTAGGGAATCCCCGCAGAGCCCCCGGCCCCGCCTGGGTGCAGCGGCGCCCGGCTCCGCCGCAAGCCTCATGGTTTTGTTTTTGTTTTTCTCTTCTCTTGTGTTTTTTGTTGCTGTTTGTTTGGTTCGGTTTGGGTTTTGGTTTTGCTTTGTTTCGGTTATGTTTTGTTTCCCGAGGCTCACCCCAGCATGTTCCCGGCAGTGCAAAACCCGGGACCCCCTTCCGCTCACCGCCCCCACCCAGCCGTTTTTTTCTGATTAATTCCCTCCTTTACTCTGGGCTACAGATCTATAATAAAAAGGCTTATACACTTACGTTGACGCAGACTTACGCTTCGTGTTTGAATGAAACAGGGTCAGATCAAGACTAAGGACAACACCGTAGGGTGATAACTGCAAAAGTCACAGACAGATCATGCTCGGAACGAATGTCAGCTTTGGAAAACGTGTGTGTATCAGGGGTTTTCCTTTTCAAGCTGCAGGAGCAGACAGTAGGGCACCGAGGGACTTATCTCTGAAATTAATTTAGCAGCAGATAGCTTCATTTGGGATCCCAAAGTGACATATGCCATATGTCAGTAAGCATTAAATAACTGTGATGCCTGCGGTGGGGGACAGACCCTGCCTGTGCCCGTGCGTGGCTTGCAGGGGGGCTGGCACAGTGACCCGCTGCCGCTGACACTGACCAGTGGGTTCCCATAGCATGTGCTGATCATTAGGGCTGCAGACATAACTTGTAAGGGTTTTGTGTCCTACTTTGCATTGTTTTCAGGCCAACCAGGCCACACTGGATCATTGTCCTTTTTTTTGCCCCACTTTTGAGAACGATGCAGCAGCTACACCTGTAGAAGATGTTACTGTGTAGCTGTTGTCTTCCTTTTTGTGTGGCTGTTCAACACAGAGATAGGTATGCCCCGTAGCTTTTCAAGACTTAGATCTTGAGGTAACCTGCCTCATTGAGTTACTTTGGAATAATGGGGCAAGTGTCTGTCCTTTCTAAAAGCAAATAATTTATTATGGCACATTGCTTGAGACTTACTTCTATGCAAATATGCACTCGTGTAATCAAAATACTACAAATTATTATGTGGACTTATTTTTCCAAATTAAAAATAGTTTATTGTTGTTCAATTTTAATGTATTCCTAATCAATTTTAGATACACTGAAGTAGTCCTGGTTGGAATGAACTTAAAAATGTGCATATGGATTTTTGCACCAGTATTATTTACACTGATTTAAAAAAAAAATAATCATACCTCGCATGCTTTCTGTTTAAGGTAGACAATATGTAAAGCATCATGATCTTTTTCAAACTACAGAATGAGTTATATTGGCTTCATGTCTTAAACCAAAGATGGACTGCCTTATGAGAATTATCACTCCTGAATAGTTATTTTGCAGTTCTGCCATAGGAAGGTAATAATTGCACACTTGACAGAATAGGCTCGTTCTTGATGGAAGCAAAAGTTTACTTGATTTTCTTTCTCCAGAAGTTTAAAAGTAAGTTTATCCAAGGAAATGCCTATTTTCTGTATTCATCAGTGCAAAGAAGGATTTTTCTCCAGTGAATAATCCACCTTTAAGAAGAACTTTTGCATTACAGTGTCTCCCTTTATCTACCTTTGCTGCGATTTCCCTTTTCAGAAAGTTAGTATCCTCACTGCCCGTTATCTATGTACTACTTTAGTCTTATTGCCTTATTATGGAAAACTTACAGATATTATCATTTATTTTTATGTCTTGGGCTCTTTCTGGGCATCCTTCCAGAGTCTGTGTAAGTGCTTTTAGGAGAAATTCAAATTTTGTTTTCTGTTATTACTACAGGATTTATTTTTAACTGTTTGTTAAAGACAGCTTAAACTGTCTCTGAGCATAAAGGTAACTTTTCAGGGTAAGCTTTGCTCCTGTCATTCTCCAGGTTTGCAGTTCATCCACCCAAGAGGAACGCTATATATTTCCCCTGTCACACACAATTGTTATGTATCATCACTCATTTTGTTTTACAGCTCCCAAAAGTGCGCCAACTGATTTAGAGAAAAATTAGAAAGCTATGGCCTCAACTTGGCCTGATACAAAATGTGAAATAAAATAAGCGTTGCTGGTTTTGTAACACCGGTCTGTCTTTTCTGGCTGCGCTGGCATTTGGCAGGAGGGAAACAAGTAGGTAGGAATAAAAATGGTAGCTGTCCTGCCTCAGCAACCTGTAAAGGGCAGGTTCTTCATCTGATCTGAATTCCCACTCTCTTCATTTATATCAGTTACAAAGGTCAGAATTATTCTTGACACTTATCTGTAAAAGGATAAGTTATAAATGTTATAAATTTGCTTTTTAGAATGATTGATTAAACTGCATTAAACAATCTATGGATGCTCTTGCTCGGCGTTTTAGTAGCATTATTTCAAATTAACTAAATTCCCTTTGAAAGTGTTTAAGCATGTTTAAGCCTATTGATTGTTATAGTTAATATGAAATAACTGATCGCTGCAGAGAGCACTTCATCTCAAAGAAAAGGGTATATTCTTCACAGTTGGGTTGTTAAGACCTTTCTATTTTTCAGTTTGGGAAACTTTCTTCTGATTCTGTGTCAAGGAAAAGTAACTGTTACATATTTCTTTCTGAGAGCAATCAAAGTTTTCCAAGGTAAACTATATTTGTGTTGCAGCGTAAGACCAGGAATTGTCTTGATGGTGGAGCAATCAAATATTCCATGCATTGCTCTGCTGCCAGGGGCTGTACTCTCTTCTTTGCCCTCCCTACCCCCCCCTTTTTTTTTCCCTTTTCATTCCAAAGGTAACTGTCTGCTTCCTCAAGATACATTTATGTACTTTGTTTTCTCTCTTTTGTTGGTTTGATTTTTCTGAAGGGACCCATCTCTAATTGTTCATGGAAGTCAAAACTTTACATAAGCATGAATGAAATTTCAGGGCAGAGGTTCTTATTGGTGACATCTCTTGAATTTTGGCTATTCCAGTAGAACAGAAGAATAAATTCTGTCTCTTCTCTGTTTGTTATATCAGCACACATTTCTACAAGAAGCATACCCTTTTAAAGAAGCACATGTTTCTACAAGACCAAAGGGCAATTAGAGCTAAAATGCACAATCTCCAAAAAAAAGTTCCTACTTTTAACTGTCTCAATTTGAGCTGACTGTTTTCACATGGCGGAGGCTGGAGTTTGGATTTCTGTACCACTTCCACTTCTATCCAATCTTGACTTTTTTTTTAAGTAGTTCTTTATGTATTTTTCTGTCAACTCAAGCCCAGCCACTGTACAAATGAAAGCCTGTTTGCCTGTCCACTGCTGTCATGAGCCCATACAGAAAAGTTGTATCTCCTTTAATAAAGAAGAGTCTGTCTTTTCTGTAGGAACAGAAGATTCACTTAGTAACGTTTTACGGTCTGCATTTAATCTTTTGCCTTGCAATGTTAATGTTTTTCGGGTACAAATCAAAGCTTTACTGGGTTATTGTTATAATTTTTGAACCATTTTTTTCCTGCTAGAAATTTTACATGAACTGAGATCTATCATTTCATTCTTAATAATTTGTTGGGTTTTTTTAGTCACATTGAATTTCCACGGCACGTAACAGGATCCTTTTACTGGGACTTGTCAATAAAAAGAGTCATCTTGTTTTGAAACTTTAAATAGATCGGGCAAAACAAAGATGGGTAGTGGGAAGGGATTTCAGTTGGGTACATCTCTACTTCAGAGAGAGATCTACTTCCAAAGGACAGTGTGTTCATTGTGCTATCACCATTGGCTTCAAGTCACTCCAGGGGAGGTTTAGATTGGATATTAGGAAAAATTTATTCATGGAAAGGGTTGTCAGGCATTGGAACAGGCTGCCCAGGGAAGTGGTTGAGTTCCGATCCCTGGAGGCATTTAAAAGACATGTAGATGTGCTTCTTAGGGACATAGTTTAGTGGTGGACTTGACTGTGTCAGGTTTATGTTTGGACTTGATGAACTTAAAGGTCTTTTCCACCTAAAATTATTCTATGATTGTATGATAGGTGTGGAAGGCTGATGAAATAGATAACCTTGTGCATCCCTTTCTGCTAAAACTGAAGAGGAGCTTTGATGACTTAGACCAGATCCTTCAGTATCAGGTGATTAAAGGTGACTCTCGCTTGCTGAAGATTACTCCAAGGCATCATAACAAAGATAGAACTAAACCTCAGTCTCCTGATTTGGATTCAGTGTCAACATTTGAAAGCCATCCTATCTCTAAACATGCTCACCTATTCCACCTTCCTATTCTTTAGCGTAGGTAGATACACACACACACTGTATATGTCTACTTGTATATGCACTACTGTTGCTATTCCACTACTGGGACTGTTTTACAATTTGTGTCGTGCTTTTCTAACATATAACTGCTAGGCTGGAATGGAAGAAACTGATTTTCACTCAGGACCCAAACTAATACTTGAGCTTACATTTTCCAGGGGTGAAAGGCTAATTCCATAATCCCACATAACCCTTTGACTAATCCTGTTTAAAATGGAAAACCGAAACAGAAGAAAATAATTGGTTTATTTTATTAAAGTGAGCTACCACAATCCCTTGTTCCTGCAGCATTCAGGTACTGTTATCTCTGTCCTTCAGCTTGTTTTTGCAAGCAGCTGCTAGTTTTGTCACAGCCAGAAGGCCAAGATGGGCTGGGAGTGAGCACTGGCAATCAGGAGGTCCCCAAGTCCTACTGGTGACTGTCCCATGGATTTGCATGACACTGTGGATAACTAACTTCATTTCATTGTTTCCTTTGTCACATTAAAATGAGGCTAAAGAAACTCTGTTATGTACTTCTTGCGAGGGAATTGAGAGTTAATCAGTTAATGATTTAAAATGTATTTAATTTTGCTATGCAGCTTATTGTCTTGTTTAAGTCAATGCAGAGCTGTCATGGATGGCCTAAGCTGAATAAAGACCAGCCTGTATCTCTCTGCCAATAGCAGCAGTAACAGATGGTCTGCTTCACAGGGTTGACCATGAATTCAACATGAGCTGAAATTTGGAACAAAGGAATAACTGGGTTGGGTGAATCAAACTAGTTCACAACTTAAATACCATTTTTTTTTTGTAAAGAAAGGGGTCAAGTTTCATACTTCACCAGTTTCTACCAGTGCTGTCCCAAACACAGTATGAATTGTGCTGTCTTGAACTCTGACACAGTGTCAAGCTATCAGCTGAGATATGAGGTTATCACCTGAGATCTGTCAAGTGGCTGACACAATATGTACAAGACACAGTTACAACTGTCATTTTACCAAAGGGTTAGAAGTCTGGCTCTTTCTTTTGTAGCCTACTCCTGATTTTCAGAAAACCTCTGGAGTATAAAAACCTCAAACCTTTAGGCCATGACTCAAATCCAGTGGAGTTTACCAAAAATTTGAAAGTTGTTGGGAGGGGCTAACAAAAGGACAGATATGTTGATAGAAGGCCTGATTATCTGAAGTCCCATTTCCATGGAAAGTTTAGGTTAGAGTGCCCCAGTACTCAGGTTGCCACCATCTACACTACCTAGTGCTACATCTACTTGGTTCTTGTATGCCAGGAAAATCAGGACTGGAGCTGGAACATGATGGACTGATGGTAACAAAAAACAAGTTAGACTTCGTGACTGCTTGATTAGAATAGATGATTTTCTGATAACCACCACCACACCGATCAAATAGCTTAGCTGGATTTGTTTTTCCACTGTTGCCTCTGATTCAGAGCCAACAGTCTCACCCTTTCACTTTGATAACTAACAAGAGTAGCAGTGAGTCAACCGTGGCTGGTGGTGTGGTACCATTCAGTTGCAACGTAAGACAGATCGGAAGACAGAACAATAGAGCATCGTGTGAACTGGAACTTATTGTCTGGGTTCATTGCCTTGCCTGGATAACAAAATCTGACCCACTGAATTATCTGCCACCCTGTTTGGGGGTAATGCATTTAGAGCATGTCACTCTTCAGTGACAACCAATGTCAAGTCTAAACACCACTTCAGTTACTGTAATGGTGTTCAAGAGAGAAACATTATTGTAGTACCTGAAGTGGTGTAGTGCTCTTGTGATGATCTTCATTACAGGTGAGTTTCATCTATTAAAGTCTTCAAAGTGAAGTGTGGTTTTACCCGCATTAAATCATTCAGTGCACTAGAGTCTTCTTCTACTTACTGTTGAAATTATCTAGACTAAGTTTTGAGTGTGTCAGTTTCAGAAAGTGTTAAAAAGAATCTCCAACTACTTTTTCATCTCAGGTGCAGTAATCATGCTTTTCTTCTGGCACTCTCCCAGCACAAAGGACAAAATCATATTAGAGGACAAAGTTATATTTATGGTAAATGTTAACTATTCATGCATTGACTGGAATTCATTAACTGGACAAATGCCTAGAGGTATATTTGTGGAAGTGGTTCAGAATTGTTTTTTAACTCAGTATGATTATTAACTCAAACAATAAGAAATGAAATTCTGCTAAACTTGGTATTGCTGACATGAAGGATATGGCTGAAAGCAGAACATAAAATTAAGAATTCGGGAAGCTAATTGGAATATGCTGTGCTGGCACTACATTTAAAACTAACAAAAAGGAGAAAAATTAGTGTGTCTAGCTTGGCTTGAAGTAGGTAAGGGCTGCATGGATTATAGAGAAATGGTATGGGGCATGGATGAAAATTAGGAAGAGATGACAATCCTACACTACTGAAAACAGGATACTTGAAAAATGCACTAATGTGAAGAAACAAACAGGTCTGGAGTATCATAAGGGGACAGACAATTAGAACTATTAGACATGTAAGGTTTTTTTCACAGGAGGGAAGGAAAACCAAAAAATTCAAATTTTAAAAGTTAAGGTCCTGAAAATAGCATATAAACAGAAATAGCATATAAACAGTCTTTTTCAGTGAAGAATTGTTTTCAAAAAAGCAGTATGCTACTGAGATATGCAAATTGACCTTAAGCAATTATTTTGGCAGGAGAAGCCTAATTATCAATTCCCCCACTTTTGGCATGGACTAAACTTGATTAACTTGTGGAACAAGTCTAACCCTTACAGATATTGAATGGTCATACAAAACTGTGTCATACAGTAACACAAAAAGGTTTGAATTTAGACTTTACCAACTTTAATTTTGCTATTTGTCTGACACTTTATCCACTTGAAACCTTAAGCTGCAATTTTCTTGCATTTTTTATATGTCATGTCCTAGTTTTTTTTTAAAGAAAGAAAACTGAAAATTGAATATCCTGTCATTTGGAATTTATTGACCTTCCTCGGGACTGTCACTGATAGCGAACATTATATATTTAAATTTTCTCTACAGCTCTCTTCCCTTCAAATTAATGAGATAATGACTAGTCACAATTAGTTGTCATTCTCTCTTTTTTTTTACCAGCATTAAATCAGTCTGAGGTTATTGACTTTCATGGCTTTCAGCAGAAGACGGGAGATACGTAGGAATCTGGATTTCATTCTGGAGCTGGGAAAAGATTTGTTTTTATGGTTCTGACCTTTCAGTCTTTTTTCTCCTCTAATTGTTGCTTTCTGCTCTATCCTACCCCATTCCTCCATATTTTCTCCCTTCTGCTGGACCACACCTTGTTCCTATTCTCGTCTCTTTTTCTTACCCCACTTGCATTGTTTCTATTTGCTTTCTCAGGCAATCCTTGTCTCCCCTTTTGGGATCTCTCTTTAAGATCCCAGTACCTCCCTTTCCTCATATGCAGGGAGTCTCCTTGCCTGGCAAAGTCCGGTTCTCCTTTCACTGCTGTGAAAGTTTTATCTTACCCTTTTCCCTACTCTATAGTTTCCCAGTATCACCTTCCTTTTCGTGCATTTCAATATCAATCAGTCTTGCATTTTCTTTCTCCCCTGCTGCTCTTTCTGTCCCCAAGTACCTGTACCTCAAAGTATTTTGTCTTACTGCTTTGTTCACTTTTCATTTACGAAATTCTAGCCTAGGTTTCTAGAGCAGGCTGGTCTTTGTAACCGCTTTGCCTAGCAGGTTGTTCTAACCTGCCTTTACCTCTCACTAGGTCCGGCTTTGGACTTGCATTGGATTGATTTTCGTCCTCTCCACATTACATGAAGAAAACATCCTTTGTGTGTTTAAGGGTGTTAGAATGGTTTGGGTCCAATGAGCTGAGAGGAGTCTTTTTGCTTTTGTTTCCAGTCATAAACCCAGGCCAGTCACTCTTAGAAGAGGCATTTCAGGGGAGACCTTTGGCAGAAGCTGTAACCTTCTATTGAGCTGTGAACAGTAAGGTGAATGTGAGTGGTAAGAAGGGGATGAAACACACTCAACCAATATCTTGAGGTGGCATTTGTAAAAGTCACAGAGGGGAGAATGCAGAATCTCTGCAAGTTTCGGGGTATTCACATTTTGGTCAGAATTAGAACTTGACGAAATCTCAGACATATTCAAATAGAATAGTAGCTACAGACAGGTTTGCCCTGTACCTTTGGGGACAACATGACATCAGCCTAAAATCTGGGTCTTAGCAGTTCAGTTCCATAGGATGCATCAGCAGCAATTTATGGTGTGGGACTGTGGTGGGGGTCAGTTAACGCATGTCTTCTTGAGGGTCTATAGCAGAAGAGTTGATAAGCCTTGAGTTTATTGCATCTTCTGGGAAAAGGAGGTAGAGGCATTCTCTCCTAATCAATATTTGCCTATCCATAGTGTCTGTGGTCTGCAATCTTATATCCATATATGCTTTTGTGTCTGTATGCTCTGTCATCTTAAAGCTCTTGTTTGCCATCCTTTGGAATAAGCTGGACCCCTTTGTTAGTAACCATGATTACCCTTTCTTGGCTTCACTCTGCTTCTGTCTTTTTTTAATAATAGGGAGCTT
Source organism: Streptopelia decaocto (assembly GCF_964273445.1). Taxonomy (NCBI): domain Eukaryota; kingdom Metazoa; phylum Chordata; class Aves; order Columbiformes; family Columbidae; genus Streptopelia; species Streptopelia decaocto. Next base: position 201,072,862 of record NC_138663.1, read on the forward strand.
TGCCATTCGTGAATTTCCATCTGAATCCCTGAAGAAGCTTTAGTAATTTCACAGGGATTTCCTTTATTTTCTTATTCTTTGCCCTATAGCCAGCCAAACTTCAAGCTGGTCATAGACAATGCTGGTGCTGTAACTGTAAGAGCAGAAAACTACGAAGCCACCTTTACTGCACAGCAGCTGATCATGGACCAAACAGAAACAAACTTTTTGATCTTGGTTTTCTTGTTTTTTTCACCACCAGCACAATTGTAGGAAGTTGTTTTAAAGGCTTCCTCAGAGACCTTTGAAATGGCAAGCTTTCTCCTATCTTTTCTCTGATGTTTTAATCAGGATGGCTCACACTGCTGTGTATGTTTGCTGTTTCAGGTTTCCATTTATGATTGTAGAGGCTGCATTTTTTTCAGAGACCATGGGACCAAGCAGGTGAAGCTGGAGGAGGATAACCTAATGTGTGTAGCAGAGTGGCAGCTTTTACATTAATTTGTGCAGGTGTAACTAAAACTGTGTCCCTGAAACAGGACAAAGCTGTGAAAAAAAAAATCTAATTGGAAAGGTTAAGGAGACTACTGTGAGAGGTGATCTTATTCACCAAAATAAGATCTTATTGTCTTCTGTGAGACTGGAAAGGCTTCAAAATAAAAGGAAAAAGTAGCCCTGCACTGCTGTGTCATAGGACTTTCCTGGTTTTGTAACTCCTGCAGAAAGACTAAAAGTTCACTACACTATTACTGCTACGTTGCAATGAGGTTTTGGCACTTAGAGAATAGAATCATGGAATCATAGAACGTCCTGAGTTGGAAAAGACCCACAAGGATCATCAACTCAAATTCCTGTCACTGTGTATGACAACTTCCTCACAAGGGGTGGAGGAGGGGCAGGTGCTGAGCTCTTCTCTCTGGTGACCAGTGACAGAACCTGAGGGGATGGCAGGAAGATGTGCCAGGGGAGGTTTAGGTTGGACATTAGGAAAAGGTTCTTCACCCAGAGGGTGCTGGAGCACTGGAACAGGCTCCCCAGGGAGGTGTCACGGCCCCAAGCCTGACAGTGTTCAAGAAGAGACTGGACAGCACCCTCAGACACATGGTGTGAACTGTGGGGTTGTCCTGTGCAGGGACAGGAGTTGGACTCAATGATCCTTGTGGGTCCCTTCCAACTCAGGACATTCTATGATTCTATAAGCCCATAGTAGCTGTAGTTGCCATGAGATCTCCCCTGAGTCTCCTCCAGGCTAAACAAATCAAGTGATTTTGCTGCTCCTTATATGTTAGGGTTAGTGTTATGGTTAGGGTTAGTGTTATGGTTAGGGTTAGGTTAGGGTTAGGTTAGGGTTAGGGTTAGGGTTATACCTTATATGCCTTATGCCCTTTGTTGGTGTTTGTTTTCAAACTTGTCCTTCTTCTTTCTTTTTTTTTCTCCTGATTTTGGCCACCCTGCTAGGTTTCTTTAATGCACATATTCACATGCTTCAATGGATTTAACAGTAATATCTGTAAGCTTGAACTGCTTGTATTCATGTTAATTGTGTTGCATTTGTTTGGATTGTTCTGCAGTTTTAAATGTTCTACCTCTTCTACGAGTTAGGTATTCTTTTGTATATGGCTCTCTTTTTCTTTCAAAACTTTTCAGAATGCGTTTTAGAGGAGCCTCAAAGCCCTTTCACTTCTTGTTTTCTGGTTCTGGGGTTCATATTTGGGTCTCTTATTTATACGATGCTTCACTCTTATCCTTCTTTCTTAGGTCTGATTGCTGCAGATCATTGTTAGCAAATGTTAGAGCTCTGACTCATTCCTGTGTTTATTTATCCCTTCGAGCTTTTTTTAATCTCTCAAAACTTTCTTTGCTTGTTGAAACCTCTGTGCTGATTCAACTGAAAATATGATTACCAATCTGATTCAGTGGTTGCTGCTGCTCAAATTGGGTTCCTATACTGCTATCCCAATGGTTTTCTCTCCTTGAACCCACCATTCCGCATAGGTATCCCTGTTTAAGAGCACTGTCATTTTTGTTATTGCTTTAATCTGTTTGGGACTTCAGTTCCTTGTGATAGGAATTTGCTCTTACATCTCTAGACCTTCCCTTTTGCTAGTCTTGATTAAAAAAAGAGATACTGGTTTTCTCTGTGTGGCTGTCTATATTGCATAGCTGGTTTTGCAATAGTGTGTATTTTGGTGAGTAACTGTTGTTTTCCAGATTCCACAGAACAATTATTCATATCAGTTCCTAGTTGGGGTGGGTCTGGATCACTCTGTCTGTCTCCATCCTAGTGTTCTGTGTCTCCCAAAGAGCTGTAGCAAACCTGTTATGACTTTGAAACTGTGCTTGCAGGGCTGCTGTGTGTTTCTGTCCTCCTGTGTGGTCAGCCCCTAGGTGGCAGGGATCTGCAGCCTGGCTGATTCTAATGGAATCATAGAATCATTATGGTTGGAAAAGACCTTTAAGATCATCAGGTCCAATAATTAACCTAACACTGCCAAGTCCACCACTAAACCATGCCCCTAAAAACCTCATCTATACATCTTTTTTACATCTCCAGAGACGGTGATTCAACCGCTTCCCTGGGCAGCCTATTCAAATGCTTGACAACCCTTACCATGAAAAATTTTTCCTAATATCTAATCTAAACCTCCAGTGGCGTAAGGTGGGGCATTTCTTCTTGTTCATTGCTTGTTACTTGGGAGAAGAGACCTACACCCTCCATGCTACAACCTCCTTTCAGGTAGTTGTAGACAGTGATAACATTTCCCCTCAGCCTCCTTTTCTCCAGGCTAAATACCCTCAGGTCCCTCAGCTGATCCTCAAAAGACTTGTGCTCCAGACTCTTGACCAGCTTCACTGCCCTTTTCTGAACTCACTCCAGAATGTTCAACTTCTCTTTCTTATACTCCTTCACTAAAAATAACCAAAACCATAACATCCCTTTAATACTTCATTAGATTCTTGTAGTTTCTCCACCAGAGTAGCTTCATGATTGCAGTGGGCACAGCCTGCCCCTGATATTCAAGCTTCCTTTGTTACATTCATGAATGTGCTGGTATCTTGCAGGTTGTTTTCTGGTCACCCCTTAGCTCCACCAGAGCCCTGGGCCTTCTCCAGTGATTCAGTTCTAATTTGACCATGAGCCATGGGAAGGGGAAGGCCAGGTCTCCCAAGACCATGGCTAGGAGGGAGAGGATACAGGGCCCGCTTTCCTCTTTGCTTGCTCTGATGTCCTACAAGCAATACAGCAGAATGCTTCTTGGGGTATTATCCCAGAAATCCAAACCCTCCCAATGCTTTTGAAGTAGTTCATATATATCTGGTCTTGCTGCATATCTTCTGCTGTGTTATTTCTCAGCACTACCTTAGGAGTTGTGTTATTCTGCCACTCCTTACTCTACCACCACACTTTCACCACTTAAACTGATAAAGGGCATCGAGGGAGTTATACTGTCAAAGGTAACAGTTCATATAGCCTCTGATTTATTCCTCTCCCTAGATTTTTTTATTTAAGTTCCTATTATTTACTTGGGGTTTGTTTGTTTGTTTGTTTGTTTTCCCATATCATTGCTGTGTCTCTTAACCAAGCTTCCAGTTTATTCTGGACTGGCTTCCACAATTACAGACCATGAAGTTGCAGACCCTTAGTCCCCAGAGAGAGGCCATCCGCAGCAGTTGTTTTAAATATGACATAGTCATAACTTGCGACTTATCTGCCTTATTGTTCAGAACACCACAAACAGAGCTTAACAACTTTTTCAACTCCACTTATGCCTCTGTGCTCTTATTTGGCTTATGCTCATCCAGGTAATACCATTATTCAACTTCTGATCTTCCATTTAAAGCTTGCACAGTGCAAGACATCTACTCAGCCTGCTAGCACTTCCTTCAGTGGTTTCTAGATCCACCATACACTTATTTATCTGGGGTATTTTGCTTTCTTAAACCAGTTTTGCCTGACCCACAAGGTTGCACTCCTTTAGTGATCAGTGATTGCCTACTGTGATTTATGTTTACAACCTGGGCCTGCGATACTGTCTTTCCTTCTCACTCTGCTCCGTCTCATTGAACATCCTGGGAGATTTACTTAGTCGCCTTACACCATTTGTATTTACAGGGTGAAGAAACAGGCTTCTGTTTTGCACAGCCACATTCCCACCTGGGAACGCTAAATCTGCGCTCCCCAATTTGGCGCATTCTTCTAAATGGAAGCCTGTCTTTCTAAAATAGCTCCTCTGACCAGGGTCGTTTGAGTGCATCTGAGCAATTGCCACCAAGCACATGGGAAGCAGTGGCATCCTCACAATAAGGTTAATCAAGTTCTAGTCCAACAGTGTGACAGGAATGGTCTCAGTCCTAGACACAAGGAAGCACATGCAACACAGATGTACATTAGCCTCAGGCAGCTCTTCAGCCCTGTCTGCACATGGTCTCACAACCAGAACAAGCAAACGCTGCTTTCTTGTGCTGATGTCCTCACAAACACTTAGACTTTAGTTTTGCTTCAGAAAATGCATCCCAAGAGAAATGGCCAGGCAGAGGCGTGCAAAGAGGAGCTGGTATTTGATCTCAGAGTGATGTAAATGTGAGCAAAGTACTGTTTCTGTCTTCAGCTGGTTTCTGACTTGGTTCTTTCCTGTCAGCGGTGGGGATGTGTGTGGCAGGAGAGATTGCCAACTGATTATAAATGGAATGCTTTCACACATTAATATTTACACAGTGTGCCTGCAAATGGCAAAGGAAGGTTAATTTTAGATTAAGTTGTGTTGCAGCGGAATACAAATCTGAAGGGGTATTGTGAGACTTCAGTGGCACAACTGACATGAAAAGGTGAGGTTTTTTTTCTCTGATCACTAGGCAATGGAGTTTTATCATTTTAAATCTATAGATTTTCAGGAATGGCTGAAGGTGCATGAATTCCTTCATCACTTCCACAGCCTATTGCAGACAGATTTTAGTAAAACTGGTTAGTGTGCTATTAATTATTAAATGAGACCATATTATCCTTAATGGTCTTGAACCACCACCAAAAATGTTTCAGCTTTATTTTCAGCCATACTAATAATAGTCTCACCTGTTTTGTTGCATGCCAAAATTACTCTAATATTTTACTTTCTGAATACTCTAGAAGCAGCAAAACTTATTTTGGTAACATAATGGTAGGATATATACAGGTTGCAATACAGTTTTGATCTTTATTCCCTTTTCAAATGCTATTATATAAAATCCATTAAGGGCTTGTAATGGACAGGCTGAAAAAACTGCTGTCAGAGGAATATGAAGAGGTGTCATATTTCTGTGTCTCAGTGACTCAGCAGCAGATCTGCTGACTTGACAAAAACCCCTTAATTTTTAGTCCTGCAAACTCAATTTCAACTCTGATAGTCAACTGGGCTCTTGATTTCCCTATTATCTCCATCACTAATAAAAAAAACCTCTTTGAAATGAACACCACATTCTGTGTTCTTTTCGTTACCTGTGGAATTGCTCTGACAGACTTCTCCTTGAAGATATTTCTGAAATGACTGTGAGACTGTGATTAGCAGGGACAAACCTCATTGTGGTTTCTAGAATCCCTGTCAAATAAACAGGATTTACAGTTAAAAACCCCAGTGTTCTTAAAATTTTGAACTAATAAGTGAAAGAGTAAGTGCAGAATTCCAGTCACCTTGCAGATTTCTGTAATACACGAGTTGTTTTATCAGCAGTTCTGATCCAGAAAAGAAGTATTAAGTTTGAATATGCTTTAGTTTGACTGTGTGCCTGAACAGCTCTACAAGAGGTAAGTGATAATCTTGGTAGTGATCTGAATGCCTCAGAGCATAGACGGCTGCAGTGAGCAATCCCTTCATGAGGTTGTTTGATGATAAGCTCAAAATCACATACCCCGGATTGCTCTCTTATATATATATTTCAATAAACTAGAAGGATGATTTGTTTTAAATAAGCTAATTACCTATAGGTGAGAGATCAATATTGTTAATGGTGGAATTAATGCAGTTCCTCTACTTAATCACACCCATTTTCACAGACCAATGCACCTACATGCAGCCTGTTTAATAAGACACATTCCCTATCTACTAGCCACAGAGATTAGACAGTAGCTGGATCAGAAGAAAAATGGTCTTTAATTCTTGCTCGGTTAGAAGCTTCTCTTTATTTCCACAAAATGGCTGGGTGGCTGGACCCTGAAAGGCAATGATTTTTCTTTCTTTAAAAGAAAAAAGATTGGAAAGGGCACTACAGGGTGATAGTTAGCTACTGCTTGTGGATTGTTCTCCAGTTTTAATTTTTTGAATATACAACACAAGCATCACAAGGGTCTTGTAGGGCTTGTGTTGAATTCTTTCTGTGAACAGGCAAATAACTGCCTTTGCTCTGAGCTCTGTTATTCTAATTGCTAACCTGCATGTACTCGTGATTCAGAAGGAATTGTTCCAACAGGGCATTCTCAAAAAATGGTATAATTTTTATTAAGTCATTAAGAGCCACAAGCAGCACATTTTCTGGATTTTACAATTTTTTTCTTATCTAATAGAAAAGAGGAAAAGGAATAAGCTTTTAGTCAACCATAAGTTTAGGTTCATGATTACCCAATTTACAGGACTGTTTGAAGATGGTATACTGATTCCATTAGAGTCATTGCAGGAATATTCTACAGTCATGGCTGCCAAATTCTTAGCTCAGAGGACATCTCAGAGTTTCTTGTGAGCTCCCAGCATTGCAACATACAGCAGGTCCATAAACCCTACCGTTTAATATGGTTTTGCAGACTTCATTAGATTACACACTACAGCTTCAGGGTTTCCCAAAAACTAAGGGAAACCAAACTGACAAAAATTTCCCCTCTATAGATTATAGATTGTAAAACTGCTCCCAAGGTAATCTGAAAACTGGGGGGCCATAGCTGTGTTTTCATTGTGAAGGGTTCAAGCAACGGTTGGCTCTGCTTTATCATCATGTGGTTGAGGTTGGAAGGGACCTCTGGAGATCATCCAGTCCAACCCACCTGCTAAAGCAGGTTCACCAGAGCAGATCACACAGGAATGTGTCCAGGTGGGTTTGAATGTCTCCAGAGAAGGAGACTCCACAAGACTGTTATGGCCGTATCTCTTTATTGTTTCCCCCACATGCAGTGCACCTGTGACTTTGTCTCATCAGACAGAGTTAGGTTCAGCAAAGCTGTTCAAGGTACTTGGCGTTTTTACATGCCAGCAAACTGGAATCTGATAAATTGGTGTAATTTACACAAGAAAGCAAAAGTGATGAGAAATGGCAGGAAAAGTAGCCAACAGGAAAGTACATACAAAATAATTCAAGACTGTAAGAAGACACAGAAAAATGATTTTACAAATGCCCTTTTTATCACCCACCAGAGCTACTTTTTAGACCAGTTTTGTTATTAGCTGACAGAAAGCCAAGAGCTTGCTCTCCAGTTAAACTTTATTGTCTCTTCAGTGCTTTGGAAGACTGAGCTAGATTCTCATCATCCTCATCAGCCAGTGAGGAAACAATGGGATTTTAATTGTTGAATCTTCATTGCTGATAATAAGAGAAGAGGAATAAAGACCATGGGTGATTTTCAGATAACAGATCTGTGGTTGTTGATAGTTACACAAGTCATTTTCTAACTTCTAAAATATAACTGGCTTGTTATCTTTGAAATCCTGTTTTATCTTTCTTCCCTTTTATTACATGAAGGTTGTCACTCTTCTTTGTACCTTTAGGATCTTGCATCATCAAGTCACTTCTATTTCATTTTGTAAATTGTTAAGTTTTGCCTTTTCTATTCACATAGCACATCCTGCCCTAGGAGTGATTTTTTTCTGAGTTTATCTATCAGCCTACAGATCTTTTCTCATTCAAGTACTTCTCTAAAAGTTATTTCCATTCTTACAGAAAGTCAACCAACTACCAGTGAGTAGGAGACACTAAATAGTCACTCCACATAAGAAAAAAAAATTGAATAAACAAAAGATTGTTTTTTTCATTTCCCCCCAGCATATATGTTCCCCTTTCCTTATTGTCTTGCCTTTTATCGCTTTAGAGAAGTATTCAAGATTAATTATTTCCAGGACTTCTTTCTTTCCAAAGAATTTTCCAGACATTGTTGGAAAATTAAAAATGCTAATAATTGATAATACTGGGAAAGTCATAATACTGAAAATGGAAGTAGGAAGAAACAAAAATAATCTCATTTTTATATCAATACAGTAGCATTTTAACAGCTCATGTCAAACACAGCACCTACTTCTGAGACTTCCCATATTTCCTCTGTTATCACAGCTTTTTACTACAGCTCTTCAAGTCTAGATTCATATTTGGACATGAATAGTGAGTTTGTACAGCATTCTAGGTGAGTAATGCTCCATGCTCTGTATGGAAGACTCATGGACTGATTTGACTTTTCCACTTCGGTGGACTATGTTTATCCTGAGGAATAACTGGAGTCTTCATTTGCTTCCAGCAGATGACCTCTTAGCTTCCAGACAAAGTTCTCATTAGCTGACTGGTAGCCAGAGTTCTGTTCTGTACTGTTCAATGCTCACCCAGTTTTGGTTATTCAGGGTCACCTATTTCTTCACCTGTACCTCGGTCTCTTCCACACTGCTAAAGCCAGCTCAATTTGTGTTCATGTCAGCATATTTGTCCACTCTAATCTCCTTCCAGTTTATCTTCCTTCAACAATATTCATTGTCACTCACTCCTTTGCTACCATGCAATTTTTACACCTCACCTATGATACAACTTTTGTGCCACTACTTGGAAAGCCATGAGCTTATGAAGGTCTCTATTTTGAAGTCCAGCAGTTGAGAAAAGCTCAAATTAATTTCAGGAAAGAATGGATGTCTGGAGACAAGTGCAGTCCAGAAAATGTGAGGCAAAGAGCCAGAGACTTCTTGCACAGATCCTGAACCACTGCTATAATGTACATAGGCTCATCGGCAAGAGTGAATCATCCTAAAACCAAGAAGGCCACCTTACACAGCAAAATCATGGAGGTGTTCAAAGGTAACATTGTTCTATGAACAGAAGATTACAGTGAACAGTTGGAGACCTCAAGCATCCACAAGAAAACCTCAAGAACAGTGGCTGTTATATTGATATTATCTTACAACAGGAGAAGTCACTGGAAGAGAAAGGTCAGGAGAAGGTGAAAACTATGGCCATGTTGAAGAAAGGCTTTTGACACTATCTTCCATAACATCTTAGAGAAGGGAGACACGAGCAGACAATGTCTGAAAGACTGAACTCAGAGCACTGGACATGGACAGTGGGATTGAATGCAACCACAACAAATTTGCTAATGACACCAAGCTGTGTGGTGGGGTCAATCCCAAGCAATCCCAAGTGCAAATACAGCCTGAGCAGAGTATGGATTGAGAGCAGCCCTGAGGAGAAGGACTTGGGGGTGCTGGTTGATGTGTTGCTGGTCAACATGATCTGGCAATGTGCGCTTGTAGCCCAGAAAGCCAACCACATCCTGGGCTGCATCAAAATAATTGTGGCTAGCAGGTTAAGGGAGGTGATTGTCCTCTCTACTCTGGCCTGGTCAGACCCCACCTGCAGTGCTGTGTCCAGCTCTGGGGCTCTCAGCACAAGAAGGACATGGACCTGTGAGTGAGTCCAGAGGAGGTTACAAAGATGATCAGAAGGATGGAACATGAGAGGAAATGCTGAGATAGCTGGGACTGTTCAGCCTGTAGAAGAGAAGGTCCTGGGGGACTTTATCAATATCTATGTACCTGAAAGGAGAGTGGAAAGAGGTTGGAATCAAGCTTTTTTTCAGTTGTGCCCAGTACTAGGACCAGAGGCAATCGGCACAAAATGAAACTCAGGAGGTTCCCTCTGAACATCAGGAAATAATTTTTTTAGAGTGAGGGTCACTGAACGCTAGAAAAGGTTACCTAGAGAAGCTGTGGAGTCCAAGCATGGAGGTTGTTGGAAATTGTCAAGACACAATGGGATAAAGGTCTAAATAATCTGACCTAATCTTGTAGCTGACCCTACTGTGAGCAGGAAGTTGGGCTAGAGATCTCCTGAGGTCCCCTTCAAACTTTTATTCTGTGATTATATGATGCTCAAATATTTATCTTTGAATCTCTCAGAGATAATTTTTGGATTTGTTGTTCTAGCCCATGGCTATTTTCCCTGTGATTAAAATCTTTCAATACAAAAAGGCACCCACGACTAAATCATTGCAGAAGCAGGGCAGCAATGAGCATAAGAGTCCAAACATAAATTATGACAGTTGCATGCTCTTCCATATCTCTCCTATGTTTTTCAGATTTCAAAATATGTATCTTATAGCCAGCAACAAACTCAAAATCTGCAAAAAAGAAAAATGAGACTGTCTTCTTCTGGACTATTTTATTATCTTCACTAAAAAGAATTAAAAGATTGTGATATTGGAATTTTGCTTTCAAGTCAGGAGACCTGAATGTGTCTCTGTCTTCTTTAGCACTTCAGAATCAATGCAGCTTAATTAGAAAAGGAAGATTTTTTTTTTTCTCGGTAAGTACATATTCTGCCATCTCAAAAAGGGGGGGAGAGGGAACAACTCTGCTAAGTAAGAAAGTGACATTATTATATATCTTCTTGTCTGACTTTGGTTACATTTTAAGCAGACTGGAGATGAGAAATAAGTGTTTTAGCTGGTTGATGTCTCATTGTGATGACAGACCTACATTTCATTTTTAAAAGGAAGGATAGTCTGCACATTCGCTTGCTACCTGTATTGTGTATTTTCACCATGGTAGCAGTGAAAAAAAAGGAATGATGAAGAGGCACATATGACTGATGCTGTAGAAATGACAGAGGTACTCAGTGATTCATTTGAGTCAATGGAAGAAAAAGGGAATGTCAACAGCCACCAGGTAATTAAATTAATTTTAATGACAATATGGAGGTGCAGATCAAGATAGAGCAGGGAGGCATTAGAGACATTTAGATAAGTTAGATGGATTCAATTTGTTCAGACACACTGAAATTCACTCTGAAGTCATTAAAGAACTTAACCATTAAAAATTGCCTGCAGGAATTTCTGTAATTGAGGAAATCCTAGCAAACTGCAGAAGGCAGTTTTAAATCAACAAGATTTTAAATCAACAAGATCATATTCAATAGAGGCAATCGTGAAGAATGACCATTAGGAAGAGGAAATCAAACACACAAATATAAAAATGGTGAGTAACGCAGATGAAGAACTGCAGAAAAAGGATTTAGAGGTGCAATAAATCAGAAACAAACCAAACAAGTTAACATATCAGAGAAACTGAGGCACACTGCATTTTTTTTTTCCAGAAATGCAAGTTGTGTTCTGCATTAACAAAAGAGGAAATGTTATAATAGAGATATTTTTTTCAGCCTGCTAAGTACTTAGCTAACCCAAGCCTTATTGAAATACCCTGTCCGGTCTGAGCACCATATGTAAAAGTAAAATGTAGACCAATTCTGGTTGCTCTTAGAATTCTCTCCAAGAATAATTAAAAGATTATTTAACAAGGCCAAAGAGGAAGGTCTAAACAAATAGAATATGTTTATTGAAGAAAAGAAAACATGAGAGCAAGTATGAAGACGGCATTCTGGTTGTAACAAGTTCCTATAAAATAGACAACGAACAATTCTTCTCCACATTCACTATGATTGGGGGACACAAGAAGAAGAAATCCGAATAATTGCAATAAAGAAAATTGAGTCAATATTTTAAGAAAAGTTTTTAACTGGGGTTGGAGACAGCTTTCTGTGTGGAGATAATAAAAAAATCCAGATAAAGAGAAGCAAACCAAGCTCAAAGAGGTGGCTTAAGTTTTGCTACAAGAGACTGAGGTCCTAGGAACAAGGCAAATTTGTACTCTAAAACAGAATTTATGGAAGCACTTTAGTATAAATCAAAGAAGGTTATAACTCTTTCATGTCCTCCCACAGGCAGGCCTGTAAAATGTGCAATTAATTACTAATGTGCCTGGCAACACTGATGTTAAAGAGGGTGGCTGTGTAAGAAATGACATACTGCATGAAACGTGGAGTGTGATATGGAGCAAAATGCACGTTAAACAATGAATGGACAATGAATGGAAATACAGAGTGCAAGATGGCCCATTAGTTCTGAAAGAAAATGGAAATATTTTATCATCACTACCACTCTCTTCCACGTTGTAATTACATTCCCATTTTGTTCTGTTGGCAGCTTACTCCAGGAGTCAGCCTCGTGCAGGAAGGGGAAAAGGGTGGAGGACCAGGAAAGCAAACTGATGGAGAAGCTGAGATTGTGTTTAGGACTGCGCTCAATGACAAGGTTTGCACCTGTGAAGGCAGGAAGGACTACAGAGCTCTTACAGAATCCTTTAATTGGAAGTGATACTGCTGTCAAAGTAACACCCATCCCCACCCCATATGTCTGCCCATGAAAGCCCATGAAATATTACTATTAAAGAGGTTTCTGTGGTAAAAGATGCCTGGGTCTATTGAGGAAAGGAGGGATCTAGGAGCAAATAAGGGAGGGACAGGCTCTATCGAAGTTAGCTGCTTTTGCTAATAACAGAACAGCAGGTGTTGGAAAAGATAATTAAGGTGTGAAGTTTACAATATTGTGAAATATTCTGTAAGGATGGATAATTGTATTAAAAAACACCTCTGATGCTCAGTGGGGAGAAGTTCCATGCCTGAAGAGTCTTCAGAAGTGTGAAATATTATGTATAAGTAAATCTAATGGATAAATGGCAATTAGCTCAAACTTCGATTTACAGGAGGAAGACTGACATCCCTGTGAATCAGGTATGTGCAACTCATGTGCAGAAAGGATTTAGTTATTCTTTGAAGAATTGCCAAGGTTAATGGAATCTTGCCTCTGATATGTTCAAAGAAAAACTTCCTCCAGAATTAAATCTGGTTTGTGTGTCTATAGGTCTGTATATGAGTATAAGTACATTCTATTGATCAACAGGCTGCATTAAGAGCTATTGTAAAAATCAGGGAATAGGAATGTATCATTTAATATCTCTTTATATTAAAAAAAATGTCCAAGTTTGTCATTTAAAGAAAAGTAGATTGTAGTACATCTCCATGCACTGCAGAACTCAGTCCTTCCATCAACCAAATAATTTTATCAGTGACTTCATGAAATAATTTATGCTGCTAAAGGAAATAATGTGTTTAAAACAAAGTGATTTTTTCCCCATTTTGTTTGTATAATGGATGTATCAACACATTTGTCCAGAGGACATGGATTATTTCTCTGTTAATAGGGTGAGAAATGCTAAGAAGGCAGGTTTATTATCCTATGAAGATGAGGTTTTGTGATGTCAGTGAAAGTTTACAAGAAGCCAGTGTGTCCGTGTGCCTCGAAGTCTATCTACCAGTGTCAATGTGCTTGAATGCCTGTGCATCCGTTCTGGATGACAAGTAAATCCGAGGTCAGCATGAGTAATCTCTTCCCTGAAGGATAAGTTTATGAACTCACAGCTAAGCTGAGAAGCAGAATGATTCTTCATTTTCATTGCATTCTTTTTTTATTTTCTGTCCTGGGTAAGGGGTGGCAGGTTGTACATAAACACAGAGAACAAGCCAGAAGGAATTTGCCTTAATTCAGCACTCTCACTCATGCTAATTCTTTGATGTCTTGAGTGGTGGTTCTTCCAGAATATCTGCAAGGTGATTTGAAGTATTTATGAATATTTGCAGAAGGTATTTTGCTCATTGTGATTATGCTGATGCTAAACAGCTGAGAGAAGCAGATTAGTTTGCTGTATTGTCACTGTGCTGATAGTCACTGAACTACTATTCCAAGGGAGATTGTGCAATATCTTTGCTGTCTCATTGTCTTGCAAAGGCTATCAATACTACACACTGTCTGTTGAGCATTGACCATGTTTAGTGTTGTTCAGGACATGAAAAATGAATTCTCCTGTTAGAAATTAAAATTCTGATGGGATCTGATAGGCAATACGCAATATCACTGTGAAATTACAAAATAAAAATTATCACGACTTCTAATTATGCATTTTTATAGCCTTTATTGACCCTTTTCTTGAGGCCAGTATGGTTACATATAATGCAAGTAGGATAAAGCTTAAGAGAACTGTGTAATTCCATTTATCTACATTTTTAGAAGTTTATTCTTTAGCATAGCAGGTTAAGTGTCTTCTACGTTGAAAACAATGTGTCAGAGAAACCTATGGACCGATTCATCTGACTGTGATATTTTCAACTACTATTGAACCACTTATTCAAAGTCCTGTTAACTGTAAATTGGTGAAATTAGTTTTTTGCTGAAACAGATATTTAACATAACTCACATGAACCACACGTCAAGAGTGCTTTCACCATAGACATCTACATGAGTTGCATTAGATCCTGATGGCTTGCTCATGATGACTGATGGGTTGCTCTTGCTGAATGTAAGAAGAGGCATTCTGGCCACAGCACAGACCTTCAAAGAAGCAGATGAATGGGAAAACTGGGAAGTAGGCTAGCTTTTTAATGATAATTATGTACTAGATGTTGCCAACATTATTGATATGCATTTAACTGCTTTCAAACTATGTTATGCGGGTATTAGGTATGAAACCTGTAATAGCGAGTCTCTGCTAGGGTAGAAACATGAGGTGAAAACATTTTGCCTAAATTGAAGTCTACACCTGAAAAATCGGTTTCTCTCTTTAAAGGAAGCCGAGTCTCCCTAGCTCCAAAGTTAGGCAAGATGTGTCTGGCTCAGGGAGTGCTAAGAGATATTGTAAAATTGTGACTGCAAAGATTAAATTGAGGCTGGATATGGCAGGGATGATGTAGAAGAGGTGAGAAAGGCAGCATTTGTCCAAGCTGAGGGAGGAAGCAAAGATCCACTGAGTGGGGAAAGGAAAAATTCATCTACCTTTGCTAGCTTGGTCCAGGGCTCTGCATGTAGCCTTTCTGTGATCTGAGGATCCAACAGCCACCACCGAGGAGGCTTTGTCTTACTTCTTTATTAATGCTGCTTCTTTCCAGACACGTATTGCCCCAGATGTACCTTGCTCCAGTATAAACAGCACTTTTTTTCATATAATACAGCATATGATAAATATCACCCTCCACATTTTTTTTTTCTGTACCAGAAAACAGCAACACAGCTCTGCACAATTCAGCTCTCTCCCATTTTAAAGATGACAGCCACAGTCTGGAGGGGGAGAAACCTCAACCTTAAAATACCTTAGGCAAACTGATAGCATGTGCTCTTGCCTTCAAGCATACTCACACCTGGGGTTTTTTTTGGCTTCTCAAGTCTCTCCAGGGGTTATTAAGGTTTTTGCTGTGTACCCGGAAGAGTTATAAAGTAAGTTTTAAAAAAGCTTATGGCCAGCGCCCAAACATTGATCAATACGCATGCATGGACTCTACTGTTGCACAGGAACACAAAACTGGGGTTATCAAATCAAATCCCATTCTCTGTAACTGGGGGCAACCGTGTAACCTGTTAAACACATGAGATCCCACAACATCTACTTGGTGCACAACATTCCTCTCTCACACTGCAAAAACACTTTAGTAGATGAAATACTCATAAAAAATGAAGTGTGTCCAGGATGATTCATCAGAGCAAGAACGGTTTGTCAGTATATACCTGTCACAAACCAGTAAGTATTTTCACCACGGTCCATGTGATTTTGGCAGTTAGAGCTCCGGTAAAATTTACTCCTTTAAATGATGATGAGAAACATCTCTCACACAATATAGCTGGGTTTATCACAAATATGACCGAACTGAAGTCCATCGTGTCAAATTATAGTTATAATTCAGTCTACATGGAAGCTGAAGAGTTATTTTCTTTGATGACTTGCTAATTAACTAAGCCGACAGATATGTATGACAGTGAAGAGGGTGTCTGACTGACCATTTATTCTTGACAAACAGAAATGTTTCTCACTCTTATTTTTCTTTTTTATTTTTCTTTTCATGCTTTTTTGTAGAAATTAGTTTTCTAGTCAGAACAGCAGCTAAACAATGCAGTTTGCAGAAAGTAGTGACTAAAAGTTCATGTAGTATCTTCGCCATGGTCTAATGACTCATATGGGTGTTAATGATGAGTGGGACAGGACTCTTAACTCAAGATCACTGGGTCACTGGGTTCATGTATTTCACACTCTCTTCCTCAGACTGTCAGCAAGAGTGTGATCATGTACCACAGTCATCACTGCTCATTACATTGAGTGTCACTGCTCCTCATTATACAATATAATGGGCATGAATATAATCTCATTGCCTCCCCTACACGGCTACTAGTTTTGCTTTCTCTTGATTTAAGCATCATTGACTGTTTTAGGCCATTCTACAGTTTTCTGAAGTTGGCTGACCTCATCTGTGGCATCTGGGTACACCAAGATTGGTAAAGTGCACACCACAGTTAAAACAAAGCTGCAAAGGATTCAGTTTGAAATTAAGTTTTTAAAATCAGGGTGTCTTCACAGAGATGTCTATATGTAAGCTATGTGTCTAGGCTCTGATTATAGTTTGGAGAGATCTAGGTCTCCTTTCAGTTGCCTGCACTTCAGTACATGGTGTTATTTGAGATCCTTGAAGATGCCCAAAACTTCTGCTCAGGGCTGGCAGATGTGACAATGGTCACGCAGCAAACCTGCGTCCCTTTGGAGTGGCAGCTCCAAATAGCACCCTTGTACTACCTCAGATGGTATCTCTAGACACCTCTGCTTAGGCAGATGAATTGAGCTCCTTTTCATTATAGTCAAGGGAGCCTGGAGAGACTGATTAATTTCATCCTAAAACAGGCACCTAGTTGCTAGCCATTCGTTAGGACTTCAGTTGTTGCAAGATAGCTCACCTACTTTGAGTATCCAAGGTATCCCACCTTCTTACCAGCTACCAGTCCAGAAGGAATGACTTCTTCAGGTTCTGTGTTGTATTAACTAACTCACTCAAGTGCCTTAAATGCTACAGGGCATCTGCAACAGCACTAGAGATTTATGCTTAGACAAACAACTTTAGCCGCGGGGGACCAAAGACTGTAAAAGGAGCTTACTTTGTATGCAGACATGCACAGAAGTGTCTAAGATTGGAAGTTAGCCTGTGATTGCTCTCATCTAGCTAAATCTCCAAATACTAAGCTTTCTAGTTATGAACAAAATTCAGTATTTAGAGTCTCTGTAAAAATAAGCATTGAATACCATTTGAGGGGCCCAGATGTCTGAGATACCAGTACCTGGGGCTGGCAGGTACAACAGATGGAGTCCAGGCAGGATACACTTGGAAATCTCAAGTGGCACTAGATGCTTATGTTATCCATGTTAGTGGTAATCTTCAAAATCTCTGCTCCACTGTTACCAGTTGGTAACTCCCCTTAATTAGATTTTTTAAGTGCTTCAAGGTCTCAGTAACATTTTTGTTATTATTTCCTAGAACACACAAAAAAATGGTTCCAAATCCAGAAACTAAGAACTGCAATAAGTCATATAGAATCTTCATATATTGGTATGTTTTGAAAATCACTATGTTTATTTGCATCTATGCTTAACTGATTTATCCCAGAAGTTTAAATTATAATCAATCGCAATTAGCATTTTTTTTCCAAAAGAGAATGTTGGAAGGCACTTGCAAAAGGGATGTGAGAGAAGATTACTTTTAGCATTTAATCCACCAGCCATTATCTAAAACGGCAATTACCATTTAACAGGCAAATAACACTTATCTGATACACTGTGTTGGTACTTAGTGTGCTTCCCTACACTCTTTGGTATTAAAGCATTTAGCACTGAGCATTCAAAACATAAGGAGCTGCTGTAAACTCATAATAAGACTCAGAACTATCAGATGATCCCACTTGTTTAATTTTTATTATCTCAGGAGGAATGCTAGGTCCTCTGCTGGCATAAACTGTTGCAGCTTAATTGACTTCATAACATATACCAGATGGTGATTTGCCCAATATTTTTGGTTTTCTAGTGCTTAGGATTAGAGTATTAATCTCTCAGTTCTGGGCAACTTGGATGAACAAAAAATTATGGCATAACCTTACTGAAAAAGGTTATTAGGAAGGCGCTGGAGAGAGACTCGAACTCTCGTGGGTTACTCTGAGCAGTATTTATTGTAGAAGATTCGCAGGAACAGCAGGGTTGGATCACCTCCTCAGAGAGTGACAATCATACAGCAATACAGCCAGTCATTATATAGGGTTCTAACAGGTATTATGCAACTAAGCAAAATTTATCACTGTCTATCACTATTGATGTCTTCAGGTTCCTTCCGTCCCAGTGGTCTTCATGTTTCACTTCTTTCTTCATGTTCCACTTCGGCAAGTACCGAACGGAAAGTCCTTGGTTGCAGGACTAGCTTTGAAGTTCTACCTGCCTCATTTGTTATCCATAGTTCATCAATCTAGTACAAAAATCAGCAAACCTAAGAATAGCATTTATCAATGTCTAAGGATACAAAGCAAGCATAAGGTAACCACGCTCGTGGTTCTGGGAAAGGGCTATACAGGAGACAAGGCTGAGACTTGCAGCCTTAGCAGCACAGCTTATAACACTGATATAGGCCTAAAATCCTAATTTCCTATTATCCTATAACACTTACAATCTCTACTGATTTTTCTAGAAGCTGAGGAAATGACTTATCTCTTGGACTTGGCAAGATACATTGTGGTTTGAAATTAAGGTGAAGTGAAAAATTACCATATTGAAGCCTTTTTTTTTTTTTTTCCCTACGCCTCTTTTCTATGCTAAGTTGTGTCAAATGATTTCATTTAACCAAAGAATTTATTGAGGAAGTGGAATGTGTGAATGAGTTGGGAGGCTCACTAAAGTCACTAGCACACCTAAGCACCAAAAGGTACTCAGGTGTCATGTGCTCTGAACTCTGTTCAGGCGAGCTGCAGGATGCAGCATTTAATCAGTTATGAGATCATTAAACAAACATGCCTCTTAGAGATGTTCTGTGTTGGATCAGGCAAAATCATCTGGGAGCAGGATGCATGCAAAGTGGTAAGTTCTTTAGCTTAGGCTCCATATGAGAAAATTAGCAACATATTAATGATAAAGTTTAAAATAGAGGCTGATATGAGCTTCGGAAAAAAGTGTACCTGGTGCAGAACTGTTTTAAACTGGAGGATATGAAAGCACAAATGTTTCATATTACCTCATTCTTTTTTAAACTTAAGTGTATCTTTTGCCTCTTTTTGAACCTGCCCTTCTATAGAAAATTGAATTAACCAGCTTTCATAATTGACAAGCGAACATCTTTTTCATAAACTGTCTTTCAAATCAAATTTAAAAGAAATTGGCCTGACTTACAAAAAAGCTGAATTCAGTAAGAGTTTTTTTCCCATAGGTTGCTTTTAATCAGGGCTCAAGTTATGAGTAATACTGCATGGCTGATTCTTTACTTCTGTAATTCCATCAAAATCAGGCCCTACCAACTTACAGAAGTGCTTCACAGACTGTCAGATGTTTCAAAATTCTTTTCTAAATGGTGGGTCTTTTATTTATGTGAATGTTCTTTTCCTTTTTATAACTTAAGTACTGCTTTTGCTCCTCTCCACTTAGGAAAAATTGGTTCACAGATGACAGACTCCATATAATTTCTAACGTGAACTCCATTGGGCTGTGCTGACTGAAATTAATTTCTTAATGTGTCCTTTCTGCATTCTAGCCCATAGTCTTATCTCTTTGTTGAAATTCACATTCATCATTAGTAAGCCTTTTTGTCCAAACAAAAATCTAAGAAGCTACTGAATACTTCAGCCTTCTCTGCATCATCTATTATTTGCTGTGTAAATGATCCCAGATCTTACTAGACTATGTGCACTCCTTCTTTTGTGCTCATTTCAAACACATTTGTAAGAGTCTTTCACTAAATAAAACTTTTTTTCCCCAGTTTTCTGTCCGTTATTGTTTTCTTCTTCCTTTTTTTTTTGCTCTGTTTTGGTTTTTATTTACACAAACTTATGGCATTCTGTATAATTTGCAATAATCATGCTCTCTAGTTGCCGCTTGGTATGATTCTCTATTGATTTTTAAGTATTTAAAGACCTTTGATGCAATAATAACAATTTCTGTATTTTTATTCTTCAGTAGGATGGTTTGCTATGTTACATCTATTTCAGTAACTTCCAGATCTTCTGCTTTCGTGTATCTCTTGGATTATCCCAGGAAATTGTACCTCATAGCTCCCTGCATTTGACACATACCGAAGTCTGTTGATTGCAAGAAAACATGAAGGCAGCAAAAAAATCAAAAAATTGTTCTGGTTGGAAGGGACCTCAGGAGATCACTAGTCCATCCCCTACCAAAAGCAAGACCTGCTAGGAGACCAGACCAAGTTATTTAAGTCATTCAGGGTTTTGTTCAGTTTGATCTTGAAAAACCTTCAAGGATAGTGATTGCACAGCCTTTATGGACCACCTTTTCCAGAACCTGACTGTCCAAATATGGAGAAAGTTCTTATTATATTCAGTTGGAACTTTTCTTCTTACAGCTTATGAACATTTTTTCTTGTCCACATGCCATACACAACTGTGAGGCCCTGGCACACTCTTCTCAAAAGCCCACTCGTAGGTACTGGCAGGCTGCTGTTAGGTTTCCCAGAAGCCATTTCTTTTCCATCCTGAAGAAGCCCAGCTTCCTCATCCCCTGCTCACAGGTCAAGTGCTCCATCTCCTGACCATTTTGGTGGCCCTCTGCTGCACTTAGAATCATAGAATCTTTTCAGTTAGAAGAGACCCTCAGGATCATTGAGTCCAACCATAACCTAACTCTAGCACTAAACCATGTCCCTAAGAACCTCATCTAAATGCCTTTTAAACACCTCCAGGGATGGTGACTCCACCACTTCCCTGGGCAGCCCATTACAATGCCTGACAACATTTTCCGTGAAGAATTTTTTCCTAATATCCAATCTGAACCTCCCCTGGTGCAACCTGAGGCCATTTCCTCTTGTCCTATCACTTGTTACTTGGGAGAAGAGACCAACCCCCTCCATGCTACAACCTCCTTTCAGGCAGTTGTAGACAGTGATAAGGTCTCCCCTCAGCCTCCATTTCTCCAGACTGAACAGTCCCAGTTCCCTTAACTGCTCCGTAAGTCTTGTGCTCCAGACCCCTCACCAGCTTTGTTGCCTTTCTTTGCACTCTTTCTAGTCCCTCAATATATTTCTTAGGATGTGGGGCCCAAAACTGAACACAGTATTCAAGCTGTGGCCACACCAGTGCTGAATACAGTGGCACACACTTGATCCACAGAGCCAGAGAAGGTTCCTCTGGAGATCTAGTCCAACCCACCTGCTAACGCAGGTTCACCCAGAGCAGATCACACAGGAATGTGTCCAGGAGGCATTACTAAAAAGCCAACATGACTTTTCACTTACAGCTAGGTGTATTACAGTTTATATGCTCTCCTGTCAAGCATTGTTGGGATAAGTGTTTAAAAATAATGTTTACCAATTCTAGCTCATCTAAATGCTCATATCACTTCGTTTTGGTTAACTAACGGCAGGTATTTGCATCTTGGCTGGCTAGTATAATTAAATCACTGTGTGAAAGATATAGGATACTGCTCAGTTACTTGGGGAAATCTAAACAAATTATGAGTTAAGAAAAATATATAACAACCTCATAGAACTGCGTGTATTTCTTTTGTTAAAGAATTTAACTAATCTACACTTTAGATTTAGTGATGGCACAGATTAGAAGAGACCTGGGTTACTTAAACAAGATCTTGTTCAGTGCCAGGCTTTCTGAGCATTCCCCTTACTGTTTCTCTACTCTCTGTGAATAACAGCAATGCCATTTTTGAAGGGGTAGCATATGGCCATTCTGTAGAGTTCCTGGAAAGACACATCTAGAAAGATGACTGTATGGGTTTTCCCAGATGCTCATATTTGAAACCCTGTAAAAAGGACAGCACCATGTGTAAGTGGCAGGAGCCAATGCAGCTAAATCAGAGTTCACTCACAGAGGCAGCTGTATGTCACTAGTGGCTTGTCCTCCATAAATACCGCAGGTTGCATGTGAAGTTAATTTTACCACAGGCAGTCTTTCGCTTGATGACAGTCACAGTCATTATGCAATCACAGGAAGGGAGCTCAGGAACACTATTTTGTGCTGTCGGTGGTATCAGTTTAAAATGTATTTTAGAGGAGCACACAAATGCATCATCAAACAATGTGAGGTCAGTGCATTCAGGCTTGAGTGGACGCAAAGGGAAAGCAGATGGCTCCATGCCATGTGAACAGGAAAATTCTGACATCAGGAAGACCTAAGGCACATGAATACCCTCTCTTCTCCAGTAAGCATCCCTGGGTCGACCCTTTCTATATTCCACAATGAACTTCAATCTAAGGCTTCTTTAAGTCTTCAGAGCAACATGTAGGATATTGTATCTACTTGTCAAAATCTTGCTTGAAATTCTGAGCTCTGAAGTTTGTTTTGATAACTGCTTCATTATGTAAGTTTTTATAAAGATGGAAGAGGAACAGTCTAATCAAAGTTAGTGCAGATTTACATGGAAGATTTTGAGTTGAAAGTATTTTCTGTTCCCTACATTTGGTGGGAATAACGAGCACAAGACAGCATCAAGGGTCTGTATACATCTCCGGATGAAAACATATCCTTTAAGTGAAACCTTGGTGAGGGGGAGGAGAAATGGTTGTGGTCACCTCTGGGAGGACACAGGGAACACCTCCTGGGCTAGAGGAAGCAGCTTTGGGAGAACAAGAACCAGGCAGTCTGGGTTACCTCTGGAGTCCTGGTGTTCATACCTGCTGAGCTTCAGACCTTTGCCATGGAGGATGCTCATGTACCAAGGTGTAGGGCCTCTCTGGAGACTTCTCCAGGCTGTGGAAAGACCCTCCATCAGAGCAAATAACTTTTGGAAACACTGCTGCCTCTTCTCCTGTCAGTGCAAGGGGTATTTCTGTGACCAGATGTTCTCTAACAAAGCAGATAGCAACATACAACAATGAACAACACATTCCAAAGCAATTAACTCTGCACACATCAGAATTGCCTCAGGTGGGAAGGCACACTGATTACACTGATGAGCACAAGCTAAAAATTTACCAAGAACAGGAAGAGCTGAAATAAGACATGTGTTTCTCCATGTTTTATTTTTTCAGCATAATAATTGTGTACCCAAAATCAAAAGAAATAAAAAGTTTTTTGGCTGTTTTGTTTCAGAATTCTGGCATATCTGCTAGGAGATTACCAATGTCCTGAACAAAAGTGGGGTGAGAATTTACTATTTGTTTCTGTGTCAGCTTTTAAAATTCTATTTGGATAATTAAATTGACAATAGTTTAAGTATTCCCACATTAAATCTTGCCCAGTTAAAACAGCCAGAGGAATTAGACTGTAAAAGCCCTTTTCTGTGAACTGTGTCAACTTAATGTTAACACACATAAAAACTCAGCCACCAACTAACCCCATTTCAGCAGTGCACCTCAGGAACTGGCTGGCCTATAGACCATATACCCTTTGAGCTGTGAAGCCACTAGGTGGGGACCTCCATGTGGTAGTGAACTCTCTTCACTTCTCCTTGGAAGCTAAGAAGAAATACCAGCGGCCTACAACTGCGCTTGTGAAACCTGGGAAATGGCATCAAAATACAGAGAAGTTACCTGTCTGTATGATATAACATACTCAGTAGCTCTGCTGGTTAAGCATTGCCTGAGGAACTGAAAGGAAGGTATCCCAGTAATTTCCGCTTTGGCTGGTACCTCTGTGCATACTTCTGAATTGTTTTTTAATAACATCAGGCTGCCTGACGTCCCTCTGTTTTTCCTCCTTTTACTGTATAAGTCATAAAGCACTGCTGCTGTCTTTTTCTGCACATCTTTTTGCAGTGGAAATACTAAAACATAGATTATGGCCTCCCCATTGTAGTGAAAAACTTTGTACTGATTTGTACTCACACTTATACAAACAAAACAACCTGTAGTCAACACTGATAAATGGATACACCTTAGTGCATGGGTGATCCTTGTTCTACAGTTGTCTTTTGAATCAGATGAGACAAATTACACCTTTAAAATGCCCATTTTTCCCAGATAACTGAAATTTTTCGCTGGGGGACGAGGTCATCTCGAGCCATCTGCACTGGAGGTATACACAGTGAATTCCAGCTCAGTGCTTTGCAATGCTAAAAGCTTGATACCATGGGAATCACAGGACAATAACAGTATTTTAGGTTGCAAAGGACCTCTGGAGAACACCAGTCACAACAGGGCTGACTTCACAGTTAAATGAGGTTGCTAAAGGCCTTGTCCATCATTTAGTTTTTCTCGTCTTTCCTTGCTTTTGCAGATTTTCTCATGGAGTAAGGTGTGCAAACAAAGTCCCAGGAGCTGCAGTCACCAAACCTGCTTCCTGTTCTCTCACCACAGGCTGCAGAAGAGTAATGTCATTCAGTATTTAGTCAGGATGAATGAATCACAACTTATTTTAAGATCACTTATTGGGGATTGTCTCTCTACCTTTTCCCCCTAACATTCACATTAATTAAAAGGCAAAGGTTTGGAGAGGTCAGAGTATTGCTGTCTTATATGTGATTACAGTCAGCAGGGAGCATCCAGCTCTGGGTTTCATGACACAATATTTGGGAGGCAGAGGAGAGCTGTGGGAAGAGAATAAAAAATGTGATCAGCATAGGGAAAATGGGTAAAAGACAGAAAATGAAAAAAATAAAATAAATTGGAACAGCAAAGAGTAAGAATCTGTTTTGTAAATAGACACAGAATGTCCTGAATTGGAAGAGACCCACAAGGATCATCGAGTCCAACTCCTGTCCCTGCACAGGACAACCCCACAGTTCACACCATGTCTGAGGATTTTGTCCCATCGCTTTTTGAACACTGTCAGGCTTGAGGCCATGGCTGCCTTCCTGAAAGCCTGTTCCAGTGCTCCAGCACCTTCTGGGTGAAGAACCTTTTCCTAATGTCCAACCTAAACCTCTCCTGTACAGACCTGAAGGAAAAATATATATACTGGCCTCAGCAGAAGCTGAAATAAGAGGGGAAATCAATAATTTAACAAAGGAAAAATTGCACCTGCAGAATGACAGCAAATGAGGGAGTAGCTCCAGAGCAACTCTGAGAAGCACAAACTTCCTGGGAACAGCTACTACAAGCAGCAGGAAAATAATAGAACAACAGTAAAACAGGCTCACAAAGTCAACAGCGTATCCAGCTGCTGCTTCATAAACCATTTAGCTGAACACATACACACACACACACACACACACACACACACACAGGTTGGCCTGGGAAATTATGTCATTTCCACAGTGTTTGGCTCCAGCTTGAAAATATGAGGTGCCCCTTCCTGAAACAGAACATTTGAGAACTTTACTACCTGGCAAGCAACCAGCACTTCAAAACCACTGAAGATTTAGGTATCATGCTGTCTTACGGAGTCATGTCCACACCACAGATACCACCTTGAGAGAACTTTCCAAAACTAGGAGCTATGAGAAATACATTATTGCAATTCAAATGCATCCTGGGCTTGAGGGGAACTGGAAAGTTATTTTATGTAAACTCTGATCTTTCTTCTTTCACAGTTGCTCCAAATGTAAGAGTTGGGAACACACAAAGATGGAGCCATGACTTCTAGCAAAATTGAATTGATGAAAAGTGCCATTAATGACTGGAGAAGCAAGGAGGAACTATGAGAAACTGCAACCAACCTTCAAAGCTCCAAATTACCCTAGCATTCTCATGTCAAACAACATCGCACAACTCTTTAAAATAAGAGCTGTGCAGATTCTTGCAAAATACATGTTTTCTCATTTACAAAAATAAGTGATAAGTGGTGCGTCCCAGTGGGTTTAAAAAGGATAAACTTTTTTCTCAAATTATAGTCTATAAAACAGTGGAACAATCCTGACTGAATTTACACTTTCCACTCACATTTCCTTTAGAGTAGCTGATGCTAAAGACACATGCCTGGGAGTATGGCTGAACATGGACGCTCCAACAAG
Organism: Streptopelia decaocto; assembly: GCF_964273445.1. NCBI lineage: Eukaryota > Metazoa > Chordata > Aves > Columbiformes > Columbidae > Streptopelia > Streptopelia decaocto. The sequence goes on from NC_138663.1 coordinate 201,098,796, forward strand.
TAAAGTCCTTTTGAATCATTTGGTGATGACTTGGTGACATTTTGATGAAGCAGAGGTTGAGCTGAACTTGGATGTATAGTAGTATTAGCAGAAAGAAAATTTTGCAATTACTGTTTTATGTAGCAATTTTTGTACATCATGACCTTTACATGTAATTGACAGGCTTGTGGTTAAGATTACAAGGCTTTTTGGGGTCAAGTTTGCCAGAATGACTCAAAGTCTTAGATACATGTGCTTTCTGGATGGAAGAAATGTCTTCTATGAGTAAATGGACTTCACTGATCTCTGCAATTACAGATAAAAACCGAAACTTCTAAGAAACTAAGAAATGTTGTAGCAAAGCAAAGAAAGTGAAATGTCTGTTAAGTGCTTTATTTTATAGTATTTTACAGTATTTTGCTGCTCTGCTTCTGTTTGTCCTCAGGAAATGGTCACATATGCAGTATTTATCAGAACTTGGATGAACAATGTTCTCTTGACATGTATAAGGCAGATGTAGCAGCATCTCCTGCCCATTCAGTCTTTCATGCTTTATGGATAAGTCTTTAGTCATTAAGTGGTTGCAAAATATGTATGGGAAGACTTTTTTGCTTGTTTGTTGGTTGGTTTTGTATTTATACCTATTGCCTGTAGCTACCTTACTTTCAGAGTACTTTTTCTGGAAAGTGGCAGCTATCTTTTTGCATAAATCAGATTCAAGCCCATTAGTTAGGCTGAAAACATATGCCAGCTTCAAACACAGTTCTTCTCCTTCATTTCTTTCAAGCTGAGTTTTTATATTGTACTGAAGTCCTTTGCCTCTTTGCCAGCAGGGTTACTGAAAGATCCAAGAGATGGGCTATTAATTTTCTTTAGCAATGTATCTCTACCCCAGTCACTTTTCTATCAGTAGTTTTAAAAAAACTATGGGTGGTTGCCATTATATCTTCAGCTATTTTATGAAGTTTGGTGAGTCAAAAGGTGATGATACCTTCTAAATTATTTTTCTGACTTTTAAGGTAGATATTCATCAGAATAAATAAACTACCAGGAAGCATCGTAATAGATTTATATCTGAAAATAAGTAGTTTTCAGTGTGTATTTACTGCTGTTTTTCTTATTTTAAGGGTCAAATTAAAGGCCATTATTTAGTTTCCCACCTTCCTGTTTCTGTCACAGGATCATGCTGTCCATTGGTTGTATGGTGTAGCATCTGCCTCAGCCAATTCTATAAAAGAGATGGAAACATTAATTCCTTCAAAAACATGCAATTCTAAAAAAATTACCTAAAACATTCCTACTGTAACTCATGTTACTACACCTGAAGTATCTTACTCTGTTGGAAAGTGGCATGAATTTTAGTTTGTCTAGATCAAATGGTATATGAATAGATAGATACATAACCAGACAGACATATAATCCTGAAGGGTCTGATGTCATCAGGCCTTTGATATTTTGATCTCTTTTCTCTGTTTTCAGTCACAAAAGAAAAAGACTAGCAATAATGTATAATATATAAAAAGTAACTAAGCTGTCAAAGGCATGTTAGCACCATCTTTTCTTCCCCTTCAAAATCAGACTTTGATATGTTTATCTGGTGGTCCTTCCATGTCTCACAAACCAGACCAGTCTTGGTGTTGAACTTTGCAGACTTTATCATATGACCCTGGAATCCAAGGGCAGGATCATTCTGCTGCCACAGCAAAACCCACCGAGGGAAGCACCCCAACGTGAGCTGTGTGCTCTGGTACCTAGTAGAACTCAGGTTATGAATATTCCACATGTGTCTGCACGTAAAATATTTTGAGAATTGACAACAGATTACAAATTAATACTGAGGTTACTGAGCCACTCATTTATGTGAATCCTTTCATTTCTCTTGTGTAAGCACATGCTCTACAGTTGTCCAAATTATAGGTAATTGTCTAAAGCTCACCTCAGTCAAAATATAGTTGTTGTATCCCCAGTTTCTGTGAGTTGCTCAGAAGCAGTGGGACAAGGCTTTGTGTCACTGAGGTGAGTCAATCCTGGTGTCCCTTCCTCACATGTGATATTATGGCACATTGCACTGCAAAGTCATTGAGTTCTGCCGACAGATTGGAAGTCTAGAGTCAAAAAGGCATTACCAGACTTCAGCAACACATGAGGAATTTATCCCAGTAGAGCCACTTCATTTCTAGTTTTAGTTGATGGAACTGTTAGTAGCACAGGGGGAAACACCTGCAGCACATTTAGCATGCTCGAAGTCTTTCTCAGATTAGAGTTTGTAGATAAAAGGGGTGAGAATCTGCTGATAAGTGGATTGCTGCCCTTAAGCAAAATGTAAGGTACACGTTATTTGCTGCTTAAGATAGCATCTGGGTGATAACTGTTCTGGACTTGTGCATTGTTTCCCTGTTCTCTGCAAGTTGTAGGTAACTCAGAGATCAATTCTCTGCAACTTTGACTTGTTGTGGGAGGGCAGCAAACACATGAAGAAATTTACCAGACCTTTATATATCATCTTACCCTTTCTGTAATTAAAAAAGGCATAATAGAAAATAATGACAGTCAGAAGAAAGGTCATTCAATACTTTCAAGAAGTTTACTATGAATAAATAAGCTTCAAGCTAAAGGTCATTGTTGAATTGACTAAAAACATTAATTTACATAAAGCTTTATCATAGAATAGTTAGCATAGTTTGGGTTGGAAGGGATCTTTGCAGATCATCTCTTCCAAATCCCCTGCCATCTTCACCCAGATCAGGTTGCTCAGAGCCCTGTCCAGCCTGGCCTTGAATGTCTCCAGGGATGGAGCATCTACAACCTCTCTGGGCAACCTGGGCCAGGGTTTCACCACCCTCAGTGTAAAAAATTTCTTCACCATGTCTAGCCTGAATCTCTCCTCCTTTAGTTTAAAACCTTTGTTACTTGTCCTATCATAACAGTCTGTCCCCACCTTTCTTATAGGCCCCATTTAAATACTGCAATGCTGCAATAAGGTCTCCCTGGAGCCTTCTCTTCTTCAGGCTGAACAACCCCAACTCTCTCAGCCTGTCCTCCCAGGAGAGCTGTTTCAGCCTCTGATCATCCAGCCTCTGGCTCCTCTCCAACAGGTCCATGTCTTTCCTGCACTGAGGGCTCCAGAGCTGGACACAGGACTCCAGGTGGGGTCTCACCAGAGCGGAGCAGAAGGGCAGAATCACCTCCCTCTGCCTGCTGGCCACGCTCCTTCTGATGCAGCCCAAGACATGATTGCCCTTTTAGGCTGCAAGTGCATATTACCGGCTCATGTCCAATCTTTCATCCACCAGTACCCCAAGTTCTTCTCCACAGGGCTGCTCTCAATCCTTTCATCCCCAGCTTGTATTGATATTGGGGTTGCAATGAGCCAGGTGCAGGACCTTGCATTTGACCTTGTTGAACCTCATGAGGTTCACCTTCTAGACCTTGTCCATGTCCCTCTGGATGGCATCCCATCCCTCAGGTGTGTCATCTGCACCACTCAGCTTGGTGTCATCCACAAATTTGCCAAGGATGCACTGGATCCCACCCACTGTCTGTGTCATTGATGAAGAGATTCCATTTATATAAGCTACTGATGTGTGTTTAGTATATATATGAAACTGTGTATATTCTTTTTATTGAATCTTCGTGCACCATTGTCCCAAAGTTGACTGTTTGGGGAAGTAAACAAGAGAAATTTGATTAAAAATTTAGATATAAGGATTCAAAACTAAATTTTAAAAGGTGCATATTCTTCTTGCATCTTGCTCTCCTCCTCCTTCCATTATTAGTTTTAGGCATCTTGCCCTCTTTATGCCTCCACTTGTTTTGGGGCAAATAACTTCCTTCATGATATGCACACTGTGGGGGAGTATGACATAAATGGAGGTCCATGAGCTACTCTATTGTAAGAAATGGAGTGAAAACAAGTCTGACTCTAGTCCAAATAAGAGTTCAATAGACCTTCTACAAGACAAAAATAGTTCCTGAGCATTAAGACGTGCAGGAGTTGAGGATATATATAGGAAAATTAATATACAGCTCTGAAAAAGTCACCTGGTGCTGTATAGAAACCTCATTATTTTTTTATTTGTTCTAGCATGAAAAGGTACCAGATCTAGGAAATGTCACTTTGAAATAACAGATTACAGAACAGAGGCAATTTGTAAGTATCCCCTCCAAGAAAGTGTAGGACATTTATGATGCCTTGTGAAATAAGAGCAGACATATATTATAGCATACACAAAAAACTGTAGTACATGTTCCTAAACCAATAAATATAGCTTTACAAGGTGTAGGTATTAATTGCAGGACTAAAGAGGAGCTTAGTTGTGTTTGGCTTTCTATGATCAAAGTAACTAGTTCTCCTGAAGTCTGAGATACTTGTATATTACTAGTAAAACTATTACATGTTCCAGAAGAGTAGCTAAAAACAATAATTATCTTGTCAGAAATAAAGGTTTCAGATAAATTAATGCCAGTACATACTGATTCTGATGGAAAATATCCAAAATCTACCGTGCAATCGCTACAACAATAGGCAGTTCAAAAGCGAGGCATCATCAGCTTATGACTCATCTGTGTCCTTTGAGAGGTCAGAGTGTGTGGGACAGAACCGTCTGTGGGTTTTGTTTCTTCTTGGCAGGAATGGAGCCACAGGACATGATCAGCTGACGCAACAAAACAAATAATCTCCCAGGCTTCATTAACAATTACATACTACAAAGAGACAATGTCAGAATAGATGAAACCCCTCTGAAACTGGGAAGAGACAGATCATCAGAGGTGGCACACAAATGTCATTGTAACTTTCTGTTTCAATGTGATTTTGATATATTTCTTAAGTATTACAGCACTTTCAGAAGGGAATGCACCAATGAATAGCTGGACTACAAAGCAGACTTTATGAATCTGTTGATATGCTAATGTAGGACAGATATGCCAATAGAAGTCCCAAAGTGATAATGAATATTTACCGGTTGTCTAAAAGTATGCATGCAGCCAAAGTGTGATCTAATATAACTTAGATATAGAATCATACAGTAGTTTGGACTGGAAGAGATCTTTAGAGGTCATCTTTTTCAATCCCCCTGCCATGAACGGTGACATCTTCAACCAGATCAGGTTGCTCAGGCTCCCATCCAGCCTGGCCTGGGATGTCTCCAGGGATGGGGCATCCACCACCTCTCTGGGCAACCTGTGACAGTGTTTCATACCTGTGCCATACCCACATGGTATGAAATTTCTTCCTCATATTTAGTTTAAATCTCTTCTCATTTTGTTTAAAATGATCACCCCTTTTCCCATGAAAACAGGCTCTGCTAAAAAGTCTGTCCCCATCTTTCTCACAGGCCCCTTTTAAGCACTGAAAGGCCACAATAAGGTCTCCCTGGAGCCTTCTCTTCTCCAGGCTGAACAACCTCAGCTCTCTCAGCCTGTCCTCCCAGCAGAGCTGTTCCAGCCTCTGATCATTTCTGTGGCTCCTCTGGCCCCTCTCCAACAGGTCCATGTCTTTCCTGCACTGAGGGCTCCAGAGCTGGACACAGGACTCCAGGTGGGGTGTCACCAGAGCGGAGCAGAGGGGCAGAATCACCTCCCTCCACCTGCTGGCCACTCTCCTTCTGATAAAATTTGCCTTCTGGGCTGCAAGTGCACATTACCAGCTCACGTCTCATCTTCCATCCACTGGTACTCCCAAGTCCTTCTTGGCAGGGCTGCTCTCAATCCCTTCATCCCCCAGCCTGTATTGATACCAGGGCCTGCCCTGACACCAATGCAAGACATTTTACAGAATGTTTTGCAATTAGCATCTGTGATCTCCTAGTGATAAAGCCATCAGGACTTAGGTTCAACAGTTTTGCTAAGATTAAACTGTCATGTTTACTATATGATTGATAGATTTATTAAGTGAATGAAAATTCCAAATATGCTGGAAAACCGCTGGGTTTATGTTGTCTGTTAAAGATCAGAATGTCTTCCAAGAAATCAAGCCATGAACATTTGGAAAACCTGGTAAGAAACAATGTAGTTATCGAAGATACTCTGTTAATGATTTGGTAACACATGCAATAGCAAGGAGATCTCTATCGTTTTTGATAATAGGTTTGCTGCTGAAAATTTGAAAGGACTTCCAATGTATTAGTAGCAAGCTATATTCTTCCTCAGCCTACACAAAAATGAGAAATCACATGCACACACCAAATAATAATTTTTGAGGGAAATATCTGATAATATTGTCATATAAAGACACAGAAAATATGTTCTGTAACTTATTAATGAGTGTACATAAATATTATTCAGTTACCTACCACTAGTGATTGCTTTCCAAGACTTTGTTTTGAAAGACATGACAAGCTTCCTCTGGAGAAACAGCTGCAAGGTCCATACGTTTCCTTCTTTTCCTTTGTAGTCTTGCTCTCTCTCTGACACATTTCAATACCTTTCCCACTAAAGAATCTGCTTCCAGCAACACTGAGTTGTCCCTTTTATGGCACATTTCTTTCTACCACATCCTCACCGATGATGAGGGAAATACATGTCAACCATCTTCTCTTCAGAGAGTCCTTTCCCCATCTCTTCCTATGTTTCCTCTTTAGAGATGCTTGCCCTTCTCTGGTTTCCTTTTGCATTCCTCCCACACTCATATCCTATCACTACTCTCATAACCCTCCTACAACATTCATATCTGGTATTTTTGCTTTGTTCAATGTGCTACGCAAACTGGTGACCAGAGAGAGCTCTGTTGCTATTTAAAATATTTGACTTTTTGCAAAGCGAGAGAAAAGAAATTTAGAGAGGTTGGCCCAAATTCTCAATTAGTGCAAAACAATGTAGTTCCACTGAAATCACTGGTATGCATTCATTTACAACCCTTCAGGAACAGGTCTCTCTTTTCAAGAAAAGTATCCTCTTACTTCCATTTCTCTTTTATAATCAACAATAAACAACGGAAGTCAGTAAGACAGACATATTCCTTTCCAAGAACCTAATTTTCTTTTCCTTGTCTATTCCTAAAATGCAACAGAAGCTCACAAAGCAAGGTACTTTTTATACTTTTGACTCACACTAAAACAGTAAATATGGCCTATTGGCCACTACTGCTGTGGCTATATAAAGGGAAATAGAAAACAATTGCACTATAAATAAATACTAGAATTCCCTTCATGATTCATACAGTGAATTTGCATTTCTTTTTCTTCTAAGGCAAGTAGAAGGCGCTGGTGTGGTGGCAAATACGCACTTGGGCAAACTGAAAGTTCTTTGCAGGTAGCGAATGGTGCTAAACTAATATGAACAAAAATAATAATAACATTCAAACTTTTTAAAAATCATATCTAGAAGTCAATATTAGCATCCACATAGACAGGAAAGAGTCCAAGAGTTGCCCAAGAAATAAGTACACTAGCCTCAGAGTATGTTAAATTCTCTTTGCTGTTCATATTCCATTACTATAATAATAATTTTAATATTGTGAGCTTTGCCAATGAATCTATTCTCAGTAATTGTGGCAGATGCAGTTCCCTGCCCTTCCCTGCCCCAAAAGCACCTTGACTTGTTGGTAAGCAATTGTATCTTCTGCATACACTTGAGAATCCTCAAGTTTTATGAGTGGGAAGATGCACATTTTCAATAATCATTCTAGAGTTTTGGGATCCCTTGTGTCTGAATTACTGTGTAATAATTTGACTTCTAACTGGTACCTGAATTTGTGTTTTATAATGTTGTCAGAGTGCTAAATAATTTTGGATAATTTCTAATTGGTTTTCTGCTAAACAATCCTGGTTAGAATAAAGTCTGTTTGGAGCTTATCACCTGCCTAAATTGATTTTTGGGGTGCCTCCATGACAGTCATTTATAGAAAATATTCATGTATTACCATAAATGAACATGATACCTTGCAAGCAAGCGTCAAGGTAAGTTTCTCACTTTGAAGACTGCCAAGTGTAAGGAACCAAAGTCAAACATAACAAAATTAGGACAACAGAGCAGCTGAAATTAAAGGCCTGAGAGAAGATGAGATGAGATGATGAGATGATGAGATGAACAAGGATATTTCAGAGCACCTGCATCTTGTCTTGATCCAGTCTATTTCCCAGACAACCTCTCAGTTGTCATCAGCCATCCACATTTTCTGTTCAAACCAGAATGCTACTAATTACAATCCTATTTTTTGCCATAGTACTGAGAATACTATGCAGGGACAAGTTTCCTTTTATAATCACAACGTGAATGTAGAACAAGATGGCAAGACAGATGTTTGCAGGAGGAAGAGGGGTATTATTCACAGAGTGGAACAGGAGCAGTGTGTACTTCCAAATCCAAGCAGTAGGCAAGTTGCAGAAATAAAGAAAATCAAGACAAAACCTTCAGCTCTTGGAGCAAGAGTTTACAATGGCTGTAGTTAAGCAGTGGGGGCTGACTGGATTACAGAACATCCTGATCATCAACCCATTATTTTGGCCAGCCTTCACATCTTGAGTTGTCATGTTTCCTTTCCCCAACCCCTTGCAAAAAAATTGTCAGTCACTGGGGCACCTTCCATTGACTGAAGCTCAGCTGAAGCACACGACCTCCTCCACAGTGACCAGCAAGTGTTTGCCATGCATCCTCCAGCAAAAAAAAAAAAAACAAACCCCAAAGTTTCAATCAGCTCTGAGTAGAGAAAGTACTATTAGAGTAGAGAGTAGAGTATTAGAGTAGAGAGTACTACAGAGAACTTCTAGTGCATTCTCAGCATAGAGTCTTTCAGTGATATCCAAACTTTGTGTACAAGTAGAAAATACACGAAGACTGAGGAAAAAGACCAGCAACATATTGTTTTTCTGAATTAATGAATGTACTCAAATTATTATGTTAGAAAATTTGTGAAAAACTTTGTACCCTTGTAAGACCCGGTAATAGCCATAAAAAATGTTGGTCCTTGTAGGGTATAAGATTGATGCCTCTTACTATTTTTATCTTTTTTCCTAGCTTTTTGTCCTTTTTTTCTTTTTTTTTTTTTTTTAATTCTGTCTCCTGTCTGATGATTTGAAGTATTCAAAATCAACATCCAGACTTTCATGAGAGTTAAGTTCTCAGATTTGTTGTTAATATTGTAAAATTCTTGGTATGGATGCTTAGGGTCTCTGAATTCCGTGGGACACTCTGCCACTGATTGATATAACTTGACAAGACAAAACATGAGAGAAGGGGAAAGTCTAGTGAGTCCCATTCCTCAAAAGAAGGATGAATGAAGTTAAAGATTGATCCATTTTCCATTACACCAGTAGTTATCAGGATGACTAATTGTGTTGCAATGCTTTTCATACTCTCTTCTGCCTGTTTTCTTGCCTTGTGCTTAGATTGCAAACTCTTCTGGTCCATGGAGACAGGACTCATCTGACCACCCCCAAGTGTCTGCATTGCAGGCACTCACCCCAGTTTCCCTCTATAGTCAATTCCAAGGCACTTCTAGGGCATGATTCATCTCATTTTGATCTCATGTCTAAAATAGGTCATACGAATCATTCCCTGGAAACACCTGGAAACACCCCTCCATTGACTGGCTGAGATGCAGGTGTCTCTAGCTGGGTGAGATTTGTGCTAACTGAACTCCTAGATGTTGTGCAGGGTCTGATCCAGACTCATAAGTTATTAGTTAGTCAGCATTAGACATTAGTTATGAGGGTTATAAATTATTCCTAAGGAGTTTATTCTTACTTTAATGCTTGAGGCACTGGGTCAGTATTCCTTTCACATGCAGGCAGTATTGAGTCATGTCTGTGGTCTCTGGGGATGTTGCTGACCGCAGAGAGCAAAACTCTCTCCTTAGAACTACAAAAAGGTTAGGGAGAAATTCCAGATCTCCTTATTCTTGGACCAGTTAATTTTTCATTGGACTGTACTGTTTTCTTCCTTCCTAAGAGGACCTCATTTCAGTTAAAATTTCTGCTAACTGCAACATTACTGCTGCAAGCAAGCAGTCTCTCTTCAAGCTTAAATCTAAAAATACCATGGAGTCTGCTCTTCTCTCTGGTGACCAGTGACAGAACCTGAGGGAATGGCAGGAAGATGTGCCAGGGGAGGTTTAGGACATTATTAAGAAAAGGTTCTTCACCCAGAGGGTGGTGGAGCACTGGAACAGGCTCCCCGGAGAGGCAGTCATGGTTGTGAGCCTGCAAGTATTCAAGATATGACCAGACAATGCCCTCAGACATATGGTGTGAATTTTCAGGTTGTTCTATGCAGGGACAGGAGCTGGAGTCGATGATCCTTGTGGGTCCCTTCCAGCTCAGGACATTCTATGATTCTAAGAAGCAATATGAATGCAGTCTGACTAGGTAAGTCAGAGACACATCTTTGTGTTTATACGGATTTGTTACACATTCAGCCTTGTAATGTGAACCTTGCAGGTCAAGGGAGGTGATTCTGCTCTGGTGAGGCCCCACCTGTGTCCAGCTCTGGAGCCCTCAGTGCAGGAAAGACATGGACCTGTTGGAGAGGGGCCAGAGGAGCCACAGAAATGATCAGAAGCTGAAACAGCTCTGCTGGGAGGACAGGCTGAGAGAGCTGGGGTGTTCAGCCTGGAGAAGAGAAGGCTCTGGGGAGACCTTATTGTGGTCTTTCAATATCTAAAGGAGCCCATAAGAAGGGTGGGGACAGACTTTTTAGCAGGGTTTGTTGTGATAGGACAAGGGGTAATGGTTTTAAACTAAAGGATGGGAAATTCAGGCTGAACACAAGGAGGAAATTTTATACAATGTAGGTGGTGAAACACGGGCCCAGGTTGTCCAGAGAGGTGGTAGATGCCCCATCCTTGGAAACAATCAAGGTCAGTTTGGGTGGGGGTCTGAGCAACCCGATCTAGTTGAAAATGTCCCTGCTCATTGCAGGGGGGTTGGACTAGGTGACCTTGAAGGTCCCTTCCAATGAAAACTATTCTACAATTCTGTGATTCTAAGAATGTGAAGAGTTTTGTCCCCATTGAATGAAAAAACAATATTCAGGCTCCACGATTCTTTCTGTGGTGATTTTCCTCATTTTCGCTTTGGTGTCATACCCAAGTAGGAAAAGAACTAAAAAATATCAGTAGATTGCCTGAAAACCAGGCTAACAAAATTGTCATGTTATTTTAAAAATATGAGGAAACAACAGGAGTCTTTCAGCAGAAGATGACGGAATTGCAATTAGAAAGGAAAGTGCTTAATCTTCCTATTATATAAAAATTTCATGTTCTGTTTCCTCCTTTAGTTTAAGGGACTGAAGCATGCTATCTTGATAAAAGCAGAGAATCTTTCAGCAAAGAATCATATTGATTTTTTTTATTCACAATGTGTCCTGAACAAACAAACAAAAAAATTATACTTCATATATAAAAAAAACAGGAAACATTCTCTCAAGCTGCATGCTGTGGTTGCATGGGAAGCATTATCCAACTGATCACAAGTCATAGTAGTGTCCCGAGTTAGGGCTGACTGTGGCACACTTCCACAAGTCAGCTGGCCAAGGTCTGGAGATTGCAGGAAGTTGGAAACTGACTGAATGGAAGATTGGGTAGTCTGATGGACTTTCTGATCCATCTCTGTCCCCATCCAGTCCCAAGAAAGGGATTCCAATGGCTTCTGCAGATGACAGGTATTTGTAGGTATCTCCTCCTCTAAAGCTATGAACCCTCTTTAACACTGAACTTACTGAATGCCAGCTGCCTAATTTAATTATATTCTTCAGCTGCTAATGGTACTGTACTGATGGTACCATGACAGCAATACTTTTGATGTGCTAATGAATATTTCCCCTAGTGCCACTGATAAAGGACAGGAGCTACTATCCTCATTTGTATTTGGGGAAACGCAAGACAGAAATTAAGTAGGATGCAGCTCCAGAGGCAGAGATCTAAATGTAGACGTCTAGAGAAGAGCTGAGAGTCTGAGCTCCCACAATGATCAAAGGAACTCAGAGAGCAGAGAAGCTCAACCTGCAGCACACATCACCACATTCCTCTGTAGCCTGTGTTCACTGTACTGTTCATTCATTGGTTACAATGGGAACTTAGACACTTAAAACTGTTCAGTTACTTCTAAATGGTTGTCTAGGGCCATCTGACATCACCTTTAACCTCCAGCAGCTTGGGCAGAAATACATGGGTCCTACATGCCAGTTCTGCGTGAATGTGTCAGGTCTCCCTGACGAGCTCAGTTGGACAGGACTCCTACTGGGGGCAGAAGGATCAGGCCTAACAGAGGGAGCCAGGGCAAGTTATTCAGGGTTTGGTTTCTGCTTCCAACTGCCTGAAAATCACTGCAAACTGATGTATTTGTTTGTAGGAGGAGGCTCCACTTTCTGTTAAGAATCAGTTTACCTCCCTGAACATCAGCAACTAGTAGCATTTGAGATGCTGCAAAGTTTTGTGCCTAAGTGCTGGTTATAGGCCTTTTTCAGGACCTGTGCCAGCCTTGGGTGGCTGCACCAATCACCTTGTCATAAATGACATTAGATGTCTCTGTTTGGGCAATTCAGTCAATCCTTTGTTGTTGACTACAACATTAATTTGTCATTTTTGTTGATAAGCACTCTGGCCATCACGTGTTCAGATCCCTGAGGCTCTGCTGCACTCTGCATGCTCATTAAATATGGTTTTATTTTTCTACTCTAAATATTAAATACTAGATCACTTGAACTGGTAATGGTTCTAAACAGAGGCATTTCAATCAGAAGCAGGAACTCTGCACATTCTTTTTATTTTCTCTGGCTGATGCATTTATGCATAACTGAGCTGGCTGAGCGGAACAAAAGTATCTTCCTCCTGTTTGTGAAATGTCGGTGTGGCATCCTGGGTAGAGGGTATTGGAGTCTCAGGAGATGCTAAGTGCAGTGAGTAACTTTATTTAATCCAGAAGAGGAGCTACACCCATTGGCTAGATGTGTATGACGCACTCTCCACCTGCCTTATGTGCGTGCTTTCGTTGGTGATGGGGCAAAAATGACTCACTGCTGTGTGGGTTGGCTATCAGCTCAGTTGAGCCTTCTAACTTCAATGCAGCTTCTTAATTGACTCTGACAAGTCCATATCTATCTTTTATATAATATTTTATAACATCCTAAGGTCAAAATAAAGTTCTGCTACTATTGCTTAACCTTCTTTTACAGAACATTAAAAAAGTGGACTAAACCAGCTGAAATTAAGTATTATTTAGGTGAGTAAAGTAACATTTTATTTCTTTGCTGGCAAAAAATTTCTGTAATAAACAAAATAACAAACCCTGTAAATATCAGAAAAACTGCATTGCTTGTTAGGGAACATAAAGTTGGTCAAATGTTGTTCCTGGAGTGGATGGCTGCTGCTCTTACTACTGGCTAGAGAAGTCACCCTGCATGTGCATGTGAAAAAGCCAAAGCCGATGGTCACTGTTCTGTAGTGTCATGCAGTACTGTAGCTATAAAGAATGCTGATGCTTAGAGTTAGGGAAAAAACAAGTAGATAATGATTTTTAAATAAAGTCTTCTTTATTAATATGACCCGGTTCAGGAACTGGACAATCTAAGTAACTAGAAGCATAGCTTTCCAGGAGCTCCTCTAATTTGTATTGTTCTGTTCATCAACCAACAGGAGAAAGCTGATTGTAAAAGAGTTTTCATGAGTACTCTGTCTTTATACTGAATTATGGGAAACACTAAATTTCACAGGTGGAACATTATGACAATAATAATCAGTGAATGCTAAGGACATCAGATACCCAGGCTCTTGAGATACTGCTCATCTAACTTTGCCCATCTTGGTCCTGAGTGTCTCGTTCTGGCTAGCCATCTAGCCACCTGTTATCCACAGGGAAAGAGAGTGACCCGTGTGGTACCTCATGGTTAATTCATCTCTCCTTAGACATCTCTTTTAGAATAGGATGAATTGTCCTCTGCAGATGCTAGTCTCTCTCTTGCTACCTTAGTCTGAGGCTTAGCTTTTAGATTACTAAAGTTAGAGAAGATGAATACCATTCTTACTTTTTATTTTGAGGAGGCGAGTACTAGCTTTTCTTCCTATGTTTGTGCAGTGACTGGCCACTAGTTTTGACAAATAGGCCACGGTTTATGGTGGATACTCTCAAGTGCTACTGCAACCCACCTCCCCACTCAACCCCCCCGCAATTTTTAAAAAGTCTTACTAATGTCATTATTATAGTTCAGTTCTTTGGGTTGACATTAAGTACTGTGTAGCCCAAAATGAGGTTGTAGATAGATGATCAGAAAGATAAAAGATCAGAACTGTTTTAAACAACTGAAATAATGAAGATGTGTGTTATTCGCTGCAACATAGATAATGGAGAACAGAAGCAGTGATTTTTATGTTATTTGTGCATTTCCTGTGCTTCAGTTGCTGCAGCTCAAAAATGAAACCACTTATTATTATTTTAAAAGTAGTGTGGTAATTTCAGAAAATTGCATCCGAAGAAAAGGAAGCCCCAGTTAAACTCAGTGAGACTTTAAGTTTGAATGAGGAGAAGGAAAAAGAGCAGCTTTATAGGAGTCTCCCAGTCACTTAATTGAAGGCTAATATGGTGCCATGCAGGCAGCAAAATCATAAAGACTATTTATTATGACTGTGTGGCTAAACAGGAAGCCTGGGACTGTGGCTGATAAATAGATAATGATAGAATTGCCTGCGGCCCCTTAAAGAACCAATTAGAGACTGCAATCTGACACAAGGTTTCTGCAGCCTGACATAGATGAGAAGGTGAAGACTGGGAGATATCTAGATCAGGATTTAACAGATAACTAGTGAAAACTGAACACATGCATCTTGCATGCATAAGTATTGTGGAGCTAAAGATACTCATCAATTAAAAACTGTGTGATGAAAGATGGTAAGAGAAGAGGGAAAATGCATGAGATAAGTACAGGGAGTAATCTAAGTGGCTGGGAATGTGCCAAAGATCACGCAAAAATATTGCACTGCCATTACTGGGAGGTGAGAAGAGGACCACAGGAGCTAGAATAACTGCAAGAGATCAGTTAGAAAGGGCAAACATAGGGGCAGAGTGAGAGGACAGTAGGGAGTGTGGCTTGTAATTAAGCAGAGGGGAACTGCACTGCAAAGTGAACAGCTGTGTGTGCTGGAGAGTTTATCAGTCTTGGGGCTTGCTGTACCACCCCATCTATATATCACCATCTGTGCAGAACTGGCATGACCAAACAGTATGGGATGGAGCATGGAAAGGCATGGAAAGGAACATAGGAGGGTTGGTGACACTAGTGAGTTAGCGGGAGATACGCCTGCTGCTGGTGGTACATCTCTTTGTGGTTCTGGCTTTTAGTTCCCATGAGGAAATTAAGGGTTTCAATTGCAGGATGAAAAGAAGACAGGACAGTTCTGATCAAAACCTTTGAATCCTGACAAGAGTGGAGGAGGGAAAATGAAGTAATACAGCCCACAGGCTCAGCAATGGTTGGGAGCATGAAGCAGCTCTTCACATGAATACCAGGTGCTTATGCTCTCCTCTTCCCTCCCTTCCCTTCCCCTTTTCACCTATTCTCCAAACACAAACCTCCAGTCACTGCTTTCCACCCATTTCTTGACATTTGTTTTGTCTGAACATATTGATGGTTTTTATTCTTAACTGTGTGAGGAGACTGCTCTAACAATATAACCCTATTTCAGGGTTTACTGGGTTATCCAACTATAAGTCATAATTAACTTACCACAACTCTTTGGTATTTCTCTCATTGGGAATGGGGATTGCTGGCTACTTCTTAGGCACCTTACGTGGTTTACTCAGGGCTCCGAACATCCCAGCAGGCCTGTGAGATGCTGTGCTGACACCAGTGAGGAACATGAGACAGGCTTAGAAATCTTCCCATTTAGAGCCACCACCAAGATCAGGACCTCAAACAAAAGAATCACAGAATGTTCAGGGATAGGAAGGAACCTCAAAAGATCATCTAGTCCAATCCCCCTGGCGGAGCAGGAACACCCAGATGAGGTTACACAGGAAGGTGTCCGGGCGGGTTTTGGATGTCTCCAGAGAAGGAGACTCCACAACCAACCTGGGCAGCCTGTTCCAGTGTCTGTCACGCTCACTGAGAAGTTTCTTCTCATATTTAAGTGGAACCTCTTGTGTTCCAGCTTGTATCCATTGCCCCTTGTCCTATCATTGCTTGTCATCGAGAAGAGCCTGGCTTCATCCTTGTGACACTCACTTTTTACATATTTATAAACATTAATGATGTCACTCCTCAGTCTCCTCCAAGCTAAAGAGCGCCAGCTTCCTCAGCCTTTCCTCATAAGGGAGGTGCTCCACTCTCTTAATCATCTTTGTTGCCCTGCGCTGGACTCTCTCCAGCAGTTCCCTGTGCTTCTTGAGCTGAGGGGCACAGAACTGGAGACAATATTCCAGGTGTGGTCTCACCAGGGTGGAGTAGAGGGGAAGGAGAACCTCTCTCGATCTACTAACCACCCCCCTTCTAATCCACCCCAGGATGCCATTGGCCTTCCTGGCCACAAGGGCACAGTGCTGGCTCATGGTCATCCTGCTGCCCACCAGGACCCCCAGGTCCCTTTGCCCTACACTGCTCTCTAACAGGTCATTCCCCAGTACTATAATTCCAGATATGACATATGAAAATTACACAATTCATTGGCGAAACTGTTCCAGTTTTGTTAGTTTGTTAGTTTGTTGTTTGTTTTTTTGTTTTGTTTTTTGTTTTTTAGAACTGTATGAAAAGGGTGTGAAGACAAACTGTGATAGATGAAGTCTCTTACTAAGGAAGCTCTTCTAACATGAAGCTGACTACCCCTAACTGACTGCTCCTTCTTGGGGCAAGAATTTTGCTTTTGGTTAAAATTTACAGTTTCCCCTATTTAATTTAACAGAGTTCTAATTATAGACAGGGATTTAACAGTCTTTCAGGAAACATGATTATATGGGCTGTTTTGTAACACAGGCTGTCTCTCCACAGTGATGAACACAAAAAATCTGTAATTTGAGTATCTGACATCTTAATACTGTCATTGGAAGAATTTTAAATCTCAAGTTGATGACAGTCATCCTTCCCATTAGGCAATAAAAGCATTGTTCCACTTTTTAATACATCTGGTATTCAAACATTAAAAATTCCCTCCCATCCAAGTTGTGAGGCCCAGGAGAACATGAGGGTAGGCACTCCAAGGGGTATTTAAAACATCAGATGACTGTGTGAGACAAGAAGGCTTGTGTGGGCTGACAGGTTTAATAAGCGCTGCAATATTTAGTAAGTCTTCATGCTTAATAGCAGTTTTTTTATTGGAATATGATACCCAGCAAAGTCTGTCATTACTCAGAATTACAGATTTATTTTAATCTAATTCCACTCAAGTGCATGTTCTACGCTGAGTACTCCGGAAACCCACTCTCTTAAAACATGCCTCTTTCTGAAGGTCTTTGATCATTGCATGTTCAGCAATTTCACCCTGGCAGTTAATGGTCTACTACAATACCCAAGCGGTTTCCAAACCTGACAGCAATTAGTATTAGTATTTTCTATTTGTTTTTAAATATACATTAAGTTAATGGCTGTCAAGCAGAATATAAGACAAGACTTCATCTTGACTTTATCTGAAGTCTAACTTCAGTGTGACCAAGGCAGATAAGGGGAAAAAGCAACAAATCTTGGAGTTCCCTTTCCCCACCCTTCATACAGGATGTAAACCTACATATATTCTCTATCTTGAAAGAATTAAAAAGCTAAGGAGTAAATTGCAGTATGCCCATAGTTTGCAGAATAAATACTTGTGAAGAGGAACGTCTGTGCCCATCCTAAAATCTGATATAGATCATTAAAACTTTAACCTTAAAACATGTCTTAGTGTCTTCAGCTACTTAGCCAATTCTTGGAAACCAGGCCTACTCAGTGATGGAGAAAATAAATACTGGTAACTCTGACAGTGATTTTAATGATTAAATGTCATCCAAACTCCATCCAAAGGAAGTAGTTTTCTTAGGGTTTCAAAACAGTAATGTCAGAGATCACCCTAAGCAGTGTCTACATGTTGTTGTTCAGGAATGCTTAGTGACATGAATTTCTTTCTTTCTTTCTTTCTTTCTTTCTTTCTTTCTTTCTTTCTTTCTTTCTTTCTTTCTTTCTTTCTTTCCTTCCTTCCTTCCTTCCTTCCTTCCTTCCTTCCTTCCTTCCTTCCTTCCTTCTTTCCTTCCTTCTTTCCTTCCTTCTTTCCTTCCTTCTTTCCTTCTTTCCTTCTTTCCTTCCTTCTTTCCTTCTTTCTCTCTCTCTTTCTCTCTCTCTTTCTCTCTTTCTCTCTTTCTTTCTCTCTTTCTTTCTTTCTCTCTTTCTTTCTTTCTCTTTCTTTCTCTCTTTCCTTCTTTCCTTCCTTCCTTCCTTCCTTCCTTCCTTCCTTCCTTCCTTCCTTCCTTCCTTCCTTCCTTCCTTCCTTCCTTCCTTCCTTCCTTCCTTCCTTCCTTCCTTCCTTCCTTCCTTCCTTCCTTCCTCTCTTCCTTCCTTCCTTCCTTCCTCTCTTCCTTCCTCTCTTCCTTCCTCTCTTCCTTCCTCTCTTCCTTCCTCTCTTCCTTCCTCTCTTCCTTCCTCTCTTCCTTCCTCTCTTCCTCTCTTTCTCTCTTTCTCTCTCTCTTTCTCTCTCTTTCCTCTCTTTCTCTCTTTCTCTCTTTCTTTCTCTCTCTCTTCTCTCTCTCTCTTTCTCTCTCTCTTTCTCTCTTTCTCTCTTTCTCTCTTTCTCTCTCTCTCTCTTTCTCTCTTTCTCTCTTTCTCTCTTTCTCTCTTTCTCTCTTTCTCTCTTTCTTTCTCTCTCTCTTTCTCTCTCTCTTTCTCTCTCTCTTTCTCTCTTTCTCTCTTTCTCTCTTTCTCTCTTTCTTTCTCTCTCTCTTTCTCCTCTTTCTCTCTTTCTTTCTCTTTTCTCTCTCTCTTTCTCTCTCTCTTTCTCTCTCTCTTTCTCTCTCTCTTTCTCTCTCCTTCCTTCCTTCCTTCCTTCCTTCCTTCCTTCCTTCCTTCCTTCCTTCCTTCCTTCCTTCCTTCCTTCCTTCCTTCCTTCCTTCCTTCCTTCCCTCCTTCCCTCCTTCCCTCCTTCCCTCCTTCCCTCCTTCCCTCCCTCCTTCCTTCCTTCCTTCCTTCCCTCCTTCCCTCCTTCCCTCCTTCCCTCCTTCCCTCCTTCCCTCCTTCCCTCCTTCCCTCCCTCCTTCCTTCCCTCCTTCCTCCTTCCTTCCCTCCTTCCCTCCCTCCTTCCCTCCTTCCTTCCCTCCTTCCTTCCCTCCTTCCTTCCCTCCTTCCTTCCCTCCTTCCTTCCTCCTTCCTTCCTTCCCTCCCTCCCTTTCTGTCTCTCTTTCTTCCCCTCTTTCTGTGATCGCAACAAAATTCTTGGTTTCTTTATCCTATTCACTGCTGTAAATGTCATACTGAAGTGGGTTACTGAGGATTTTCTGACCAGCATGGAAGTGAAAGAAATATCACAGACTAAGCGAAGGGTTTGAAAAACGTTGACAACCAGGACTGTGCACAAACCATTCATCACCACATGCAAGAGGGCAAATTGTGCCTTATCTGTGTCTTGGTAACACTCACTGTCCCCACTCATGCAGTGCTGGCCAGTGTCAGAGACATGACGATGGACCTCCCAGCTTGTTCATTCCCATGTGCCCAGTTTACTGGGGAGCTCAGGTCACTGTTTTCTATCCTCCTTTCTCCCTTTGATTCCTCAAGGCAGGGATGGAGCTAGTGACAACTAACCTTGGAGCTAGTGGTAATGAAGAAAAAGGAAGAATGTGACTAATTTTGTATCTTAATTGGCTTTAGAACACAGAGCAAAAACAATTGGTTTGCAAGGATGAAAGTGAGGGTAGGATCTGGTATTTCATCTGTAGCTTTTTCTACTTCTTGCCACTATCAACACTCAAAATCTTGTTTATGAGCAAAGAGGAAACACAGCTTTATAAATATATGTATATACAATAATTTACCTTTAGTATACTTGCAATTTTATTATTCTAAACATTGTTAGTTCAGGTACAATTGTTACAGAAAAAGAAAGAATAATAATGCAGTTACATGTAAATCTACATCTGGGCCTACAAGATATAGAATCTACACGGTAACTTTCCATCACTTCATTTCTGTCAAAGTTGCATAATCTAAAAATACACTGCAGGAAGGCAGGAAAAGGAAAGATGTATAACCCGCTGCCAAAAATGACATGGTAAAATCATATAAGTTTCAGTTCTGCAAGAAGTAAAAAAAAAATTGTCTATCAAAATCATGCCATCTCCCAAAGCAGGAGCAGCTGTTTGACATCAGTGGTGAGAGGAAGGTGTCCTCTGTCACTCTCTGAGGATCCCTGGACATCTGCTTTCCTCAGATATGAGATGGGACAGGCACACAGACCCTTACAGTTTTAATCTCTTTGTGCTTCCCTTAAAAAGCAAATGTGCATGAGTACCCATCCCATGTCCTGACCACTTTCCATCACCTCCAATCTGAACTCCAGCTTCATCTCTATCTGCTTTACTTGCCTCATCTTTCAAGCAGGGCATCCTACGCTCCCATCCCAAACCATATTCCCCTCTGTCCTCAAATAACTGTGATCTCGGCCCCAGCTGGACCAAAAGCTGCTGCCCACCAGCATCACCACAGTAGCTCTCTGTGCACAGACACTTCCTGAGCAACTTTCCAGGGATAGCAGTCCCTTCCTACCATGAGAAGAACGATTTCTTTCTGTGTCATTTGAAGCTTGAATGAAGATCTGGATATCCCTTTTAGCCATTACTACTGATATTCATAAGTACCATATATCAACAAAGATGATTAGGGAGTGGAGCATCTCCTTTATGAGGAAAGGCTGAGGGAGCTGGGGCTCTTTAGTTTGGAAAAGAGGAGACTGAGGGGTGACTTCATTAATGTTTATGAACATATAAAGGGTGAGTGTCACGAGGATGGAGCCAGGCTCTTCTCGGTGACAACCAATGGTAGTACAAGGGGTAATGGGTTCAAATTGGAACACAAGAAGTTCCACTTAAAACTGAGGAGAAACTTCTTCTCAGTGAGGGTAACAGACACTGGAACAGGCTGCCCAGGCGGGTTGTGGAGTCTCCTTCTCTGGAGACATTCAAAACCCGCCTGGACACCTTCCTGTGTAACCTCATCTGGGTGTTCCTGCTCTGGCAGAGGGATTGGACTAGATGGTCTTTTGAGGTCCCTTCCAATCCCTGACATTCTGTGATTCTGTGATATGTCTACCTGCTCTGTCACTGCTTTTTATGTATCCTGTCATACCTCTATGGGCCTATCACAAAAGACCATGAAGCAATGGGAGAGGCTATATGATATTCTGGTTCAGTAGTAACTTGCTCGTACAGACTCCCTGGGACTCAGTCATCTTTTCAGATTGCATTTTTAGAAATGGAATGTATTACAAATAAATAAAAATTTCAAAAATAGCACCACAGAGCAAAACTTCCAGTACATTACAATATCTCTGGTGCCCTGGTTTTGGCTGGGATAGAGTTAATTTTTTTCCTAGTAGCTGGTATAGTGCTGTGTTTTGGATTCAGGATCAGAATAATGTTGATAACACATTGATGTTTTAGTTGTTGATGATCAGTGATTACTAAGTAAAGGACTCCTCAGCTTCTCATACTACGCTGCCAGTAAGGAGGCTGGGTGTGCACAAGAAGCTGGGAAGGACACAGTCAGAACAGATGACCCAAGATGGCCAAAGGAATATTCCATACCATATAACATCATGCTGAACAATAAAACTGGGAGGCAGTTGGCTGGAGAGGTTGGTTGTTGCTCAAGGAGTGGCTGGGCATTGGTCAGTGGGTGATAAGCAATTGCATTGCACATCCCTTGTTTTGCATATTCCTTTATAATAATTATTATTTTTCCTTCCTGTTCTGTCCCACTGAACTGTCTTTATCTCAACCCATGAGCTTTATCTTTTTTCCGATTCTCCCCCCATCCCACTGAGTGGGGAGTAAGTGAATGGCTGTGTGGTGTTGAGTTGCCAGTTGGCCTTAAGCCATGACACATGGAATGCCATAAATTAAGTTAAATAGATATTTTTTTATTAAAAATCACTCTGAAACGTGGAAGGAAAGGACCTTATAGCATACTGGTTTTATAAAGGAAAAATATGAGAAAATGTTGCACTGAAGAAAAGGCAAAGAAATTCCAATCCCTATAAAAATGAAGTAATTGACACAAAGTGTATATTTTTCTCTGTTTTTTTAAGTAATGTGTTTGTACACCCTTGATTGCTAACCTTTCCCATGCATCTGGGATGTTTCATAAACCCCTGTGAGTCATAAAATCAGACATTAATTCTGTGGGCTTAACTGTCCTCCTTAGTCAGCCAGGCCTGTGTCCTCCTGGCATTTCTGAGTTATACTTTTCCCCAGATTAGATAGTATTTTCTCTATTCTCTTCCAATTTGGACCCATTTCCAAATTATCCTCTTCCACTGCTCAGAATCTCACTTGAATCACCCCAGTCCACAGGGTTTCGTAGATGAACTCACAGCTGGTGTAAATCGAGAAGCTTGTTCTGTTAACAAATATGGTTCTGTGCAACAAATGTCTGCAGCAAATTAAGCCAGGGACCAAAAATGTATCTTCTTCTGCTGTATTCACACTGGTATGAACTGAGTGCAATAAACAAAACATTAACCTCACAATAACAAGTTAATATCTGTCAGCTTAGCCAAAGTAATTAATTGTAATTAGCATTGTGCTACAAATCCAAATTCTAACAGATCAACTTAAACTGCTACACAATAGAGCACCTGTCCACATCTTACCTACCCTGTGATCCATCCACACTGTGTGCCATTCATATTACTCGAGTACAAATACATACGTTTATTATACCGAAGCTTCTCTTTATATAGTCACGGGTTCTGCTATTTTATTTAAGTACTTACACTTTGGGAGCAGCAGAATGCCATATCATCTTAGATGCTTTATCAGAAAGTGTATATGTAAAAAAAAAAAAAAAAGCAAATATATATATTCAATATATAACCCAATTATTTTCAAAAGCAATAAGCCAGGTAAATAAAATTTTGAATATATTAATTTAAAGTGTAATTATTTTGGTTCATTCTCAAGATTTTGAGTGCTCCAATTAGGCGTCATCTGGGTCTCTTATCTCTATGGCTGTTTCTAGTTTGGAAAAGTATATAGTCAAAGCAGCAAAATAAAGTTCTGTGACATATTAATCCTATAACATATGTTTTGTCTACATACGCCACTCCATGCAGATTGATCCTGTTCAGGAGCACACACTAAAGGAATCATAATATCATATAACAGTTTGCATTGGAACGGACCTTAAAAGGTCATCTATTTCCACCCCTCCTGCCATGGGCAATGACACTACATCAGGTTGCTCAAAATCACATCCAGCTTGTCCTGAACACTTCCAGGGATGAGACATCCACAACTTCTCCCAGAAACCTGTTCCAGTGCTTTACCACCTTCACAGTGAAGAATTTCTCATACCTAATCTAAGTCTCCCCTCCTCTAGTTTAAAACTGCCAGCTCTTGTCCTGTCAGAACAGGCCCTGAAAAAAGTCCCTCTCCATCTTTCTTATCGGCACCCTTTACATATTGAAAGGCCACAATAAGGTCTCCCCAGAGCCTTCTCTTCTCCAGGCTGAACAACCCCAGCTCTCTCAGCCTGTCCTCCCAGCAGAGCTGTTCCAGCCTCTGATCATTTCTGTGGCTCCTCTGGCCCCTCTCCAACAGGTCCATGTCTTTCCTGCACTGAGGGCTCCAGAGCTGGACACAGGACTCCAGGTGGGGTCTCACCAGAGCGGAGCAGAGGGGCAGAATCACCTCCCTCCACCTGCTGGCCACGCTCCTTCTGATGCAGCCCAAGACATGATTGCCCTTCTGGGCTGCAAGTGCACATTGCCGGCTCATGTCCAATCTTTCATCCATCAGTACCCCAAGTCCTTCTCCACAGGATTATTCTCAATCCACTCATCCCCAGCCTGTATTGATTCCCGGGGTTACCCTGACCCAGGTGCAGGACCTTGCACGTGGCCTTTTTGAACCTCATGAGGTTCACATAGGCCCACTTCTTAAGCCTGTCCCGGTCCCTCTGGATGGCATTCCTTCCCTCCAGTGTGTTGACCACACGACACAGCTTGGTGTCATCAGCAAACACTTTGAGGGTGCATTGAATATCAGCCAGTCCCAGAGATGGGCTTTGGGGACATGATTGCAAGGCAAACAGAAAAGAGCTATAACAGATTTTGCCCACACAAACATACACACACACATGCAATATGATTGGAAAAGTGACTTTGGAGTCCACATCTGAATATGAAGGAGGGAAAATCATCCACTAAGGTGGGTGCAGTGGGTTCAATGGATACAGTTCTTGGGTGACAGCAAAGATGGTGGGACAGGCCTTCTTAAAGATTGTTTTTAACCCTTAAGTTACTGTTTGTGCTTTAATAGCAAGAGTCCCGAGCCAGGCCAAGTTACTTTCATTTAGGCAAAATGCGATCGGTCACTTCCATTTCATCAGAACTGCACAGGAAGCATTATGCACAGCCTATGAGATTCCCTGTTAACGGATAATTTTATTCACAAAACATAATTTCACATGTACTTTATTGTCTGTGTCCACTCTTATTCTTATATATATACCTTTTTCCCTGCCAGCACTTCCTTCAATACAACTATAAAACCCATTAGGTAAGGTTACCAGCTCGAATGAAGAAAAATGTGTTCTTATATACCTTTCCCAGTGTCACCTCAGGCAAAGCATTTTTATGGCAGGAATTTGGGTGATCTCCAGGAAAAGAAAATATGTCAGTTATGAATACTTTAAAAAAACCCTGCCAGACCATTACAGGCCACAGAGCGGTACGAGCAGTACTCCATCGTGACTGCAAAGCTATCAGGTGTGATGACAGCAGCCATCAGTTGCTGTTGCTAAAATTCAACCTAATGGTCACCTTCCCATAAGAAGCTGATCATTTTTGGAGGCAGAAGCAAGTCTTAAGAAGGTGCCACATGAAGAAAGGTAAAGCATTAGTGTTAATATTATTACTTTCTTGAAGGAACACATCTTGTAAATTACAGGCAATCAAGTAATTTTCACTGAAAGAAATGTCACTAGTTGCTTTAACAAAAATTAGAGAGGCTTTATTTAAAAAGTACCCTTTTAAAATGTGATACAACGTATCCCATTTTTACCTCTTTCTGATGAAAGCGATGAATCAGAACCTGTCTGAATAGTCACTTTTGGAACAGTGACACATTTTTAACTTTTTTGCACTGTTGGTATTTACACTATGCAGTTTCAGATTCTCTCCTATGCTTTGAAAACAGCATACAACTAGAACATACAACTATTCATTTAGTAAACGGGGCTACCTTTTGACTTTAATAGTAATTATTGGCTAGACTTAATAGTTTCCTCCACTTAAACATCTTTGCATCTTTTTCTCTGCTTCTGTAGAAAGTTGTCCAAGACATTAAATGCTCATTACATTGAAATATCAGTGTGTTCTGTAAGCACCCATGATACTTGTCTCCTGCAGGTTTGGCTGTACTGCTGCCAACACTGTATTTAATACACAGTAGCTTCACTCTTCCCTTATATTATTTTATTGGATTTTTTTTCAGTGTACATTTGTGTTACTTTTTTTTTGACAGATTCCCAGAAGGAACTATTCCTAGAACCAGAATATAGAAGCAGAGGAACTCTGTGAGGTACCCGAGAAAAAAGAGCAGTCGCATGTCAAACTGGAAAATTACACTGGATGTCGAAAGGACTAGGAGTGTATTCCCTTTGACTCTAGTCACATTTGCTTGATAATCCGCTCTTTTCTGATATTCTAGTCTCCTGAGGAGGATAAAACCCAGTCTTTTTAAAATCCTCCCTGTTGGAAAATGGTGCCCCGTTCGTCCTTGCAGAGAAATTATTTCTCCCTACAGTGAATTATTATTTAGATCAGCTTCACTGGAAGATGATTAACACTCTGGGCCAGTACCATGTTTCCAATATACCAGTTTCAAGGTCTGAAAACTCATCATCCTGTAAGGCCAGAGACTGTATTGCATCATGGGGAAGCACAGAGCTGGAGCGTCTGAAATGGAAATATAGTATTTGTTGGAAGTTTGAAGGTATCAGTCTATCGTTCTTGAAAGTGACATTTTTCAATATAGAAAAGCCACTTTTGAGGAGGTTTTATGCATCCTTCCAAGCTCAACTTCTTAGGCTAATGAAAACGGTCATCTAGCTGCATGTGTGAAAGGACACAAAATCTGAACATTTTAAGCGTGAAAAATATCTGTAAAACATCTAAAATGTTTTTCATGTAACCTATGTGTAACAGCTTAAATTTTTTGGCAGATTGCTATTTGCTCCACAGGCTTCAAAACTTTGTTTTCAAAATGTCTGAAGGTAGAATTTCTCAGTGTGCACTTACCTGGAAAAGGTTCTGAAAACTGTATCATCTTCCATGACAAAACTCTAACCTATTTCTAACATAAATGGAGTTCTTTACACAAAGAACACAAGACAAAAAACCCAATGAGAAGCAAATACACTGAGCAGGTATTTTCAAATGTCATTTATCTTCACTGTAATTTAGGTAAAAAGCAGCAATTGGCCACATAGAAGTTAGTGTAGATAATATGTCTGAAAATAAGGATAAAACTTTCTGATAAGTAATTTGCTTTCAAAATCATGGACTCCAGGCTTTTTTATCAAGACAGTCTCCTGAAATTTGGATGGTTACTAATTTAATATTCTGCTATTTTTTAATCTAATTAAAACTTTTGCTAGTGTTCATCTTTACTGTACATATTCTATACAAGAGTGACTCAAGTCCCAAGGAAAGTGCTAATAATTACACCTAGCCACATCACATTTTGTGGAGATAGTAGATGCTGGTGAAGCTCAAACTAAGATTTATGTCTTTATAAAACACAGGATTTAAATGATATATACATCTAGATGCATTTAGAAAGACATTCTTATTGGTATAAAACTTGCAGAACAATCCTGGCTATCTGCATGCAGCACATCACTGATGACATCTCATGGAACGAAAGTACTGTAACTGAATAGTTGTCACTGCAAATGCATTTCCCCAGGAGAAGCTTCTGCTGGATCATCTTATGTGCTGTACATTGAACCAAATGCAACGCAAGGACCTTCCCAGTCACAGCGTGTTACTGGAAGTTCAGTGTCAGAAGCTATCTGAGCTTTATAAATGCAAGTAGTGAAGGATGCGTTAACTGTATGCACTGCACCTGCTGCTCGCTTTTCAGGTGAGATACACAGGAAGGCAAGAAAGCATTCGCATAAATACAGTCGTTTGGAACTCAAATGCATTGAAATGTACAAAATCTGAGAGAGCAGTTTGGGATATATACATTCAGGTAACTCAACGAGGAGTCTGGGAGTTTGCTGAATTAAACGCTTGACAAGAAACCAAAGATGCAAAGTCAGTTCTGCCATCCCTCATACGAGTGTGAGATATGTGGGAACTTGGAGCATAACTGGCATTCAGCGAGCTGCAGCGTGCCTCTCCAAGCGCTGCGCTGGGAAGCTGCCCAGGGGATATTGACTTCTGGTTTTCTGGATCCAGGAAATAGCACTGTCAAGTCCTGAGGGGTAAAACTAATCTTTATTTAATTAGGAATTTTGATTAACTGAGTTTGAGTAAACACGATGGTGAAATAACCAAAATATCTTGAAAGCAAAATGTTGGAACTGAGAGGCATGTCCCTGTCCAGCCACTTGCCAGTAAGGACACATTCTTTGTCTTCCTGCCCTTGCATCTGCTGGGGGTAGAACTGCAGCCTCCTGGCTGCGGAGGGATCAGTGTGAGCAGAGCTGGGAGAAGGCTCTGGCAGAATTCATGAAAGGCATCTGTCAGCAGTGTTCTATAGCATTAATTGTGCTACCAGCTGTGTTAAATGAAAAAATAAACCTTCGTACTGGGTCTGCTTGGGACGGAGTTAATTTTCTTCACAGCAGCCTGTGTTCTGGATTTGTGACCAAATCAGTGTTGATATCACACCAGTGTTTCAGCTGTTGCTGAACCATGTTTGCACAGCGTCAAGGACTTTTCTTTTTCCTACTTTCCCAGGTAACCCTTGCACACAAGGAAGCCCTGCTTTTGATGGACATTCCCTGCCGATGGGAAGTGGTGAACAAATTCCTTATTTTGCTTTGCTTGCATGTGCCACTTTGCCTTAATTATTAAATTGTCTTTATCACGACCCACAAATTTTGCTTGCCTTTGCCCTTCCAGTTCTCTCTCCCATCTCACTGGTGGGAAGTAGGCAAGTGACTGGGTAGGGGCTTGGCTTACCTGCTATCTGGGGTCAACCCACCACAACCTTGAGATGAGGCCCTCACAAGTTCTTCACCCTGCCCCTCCCTCCAAATCTTCACCTTTAAATATTTTTTCCCTTGTAACTTATACAAAAAAATGCTCAACAGATACTCAATAATGGACCAAATTGAGTAATATTTAAGTGTTGAGTTACACAATTCATCTGCACAACTGTGAGGACACATGCAAGGGAGGCACTCGGAAATGAAGACTGACATCTCTCAAGTGAGTTGCTCATTTGATTCTGAAACAAACATTTTCCAAATGTTACTTAATACAAGTGATGTAACTGCTCTGTTTTTCTGACCTCTTGGAATGCTATGCCAGAGGCTGTCCTCCCTTGTAGCCATGCAACCACATTGATTTCAGTGTGGTTGCACAGGGATGGCTGCAGACAGCTCACCTCAATGATGCACCTTCCTGCACTGCAGAATCATCCACTGTTTAGGTCTTATTTTTGTCATCTTAGTCCCTGCTTGCATTACTAATGTGGTAGTATATCGGTGATACTGTTTTCCAGCCTGTACAAAGGTACGTTGTTCTGAGCCCAAGCCAGGTCATCCTGGGAGGGCTTTCTCCTAAATTGCTTCCTTTGCTTCCTTATTTGTTAGCTTATCAGCATCGTCTTTGCGATTTATCTGATAAAATTTGATTATTATTTTGCTTTACAGCAGTATGAAAAGAATTAATTTAGAATGGCAACAATGGAGAAACATTTGAGGCACTATCAAAATTCTCTGTTATAATTTAAGGCGGATTTTTGGAAGAGCTTAACGTTAAGATCATTCTGGTCCCACAGCTACTCTGACTCATTCAATGCATTTCAAATCCAGAAGAGACGATTATGGTGCAAGACGACCTGCAAAATTTGCTAGCTAATTTGCTTAGCGATCCTCACTATTAAAAACTCTCATCCCATTTCTAGTCAGAATATACCTACCTTCATCTTCCAGCTGTTGGATTCCAGCAGAGGCCTGAATTTATTCCAGCAAGGAGATTATCTGATCGGGGACCTTGTTAATTAAGGGAAAAGGGGAAGGCAGAATCCAAAATATACGAAGACCCAACAAAACAAACAAGGAGACAATGACAAGAAACAAGCCTTGCCAGTCATACTAACTGATGGGCTCTCAGGAATCTACAGGCAACACTTCCTTGAAGATCAGCCTGGACTTTGCATCTGATATGACTGTAGACCGGGAGAAACCCAGACACAGGGCTGAGAAGGGTGTGTGAATTGATAGAGCTGTATAACCCCAGGGGGAGACGTGCAGGGGGCATGAAAGGGGCCTGTTGTGTGTAAAACGGGGCTGGTCAGTATGTTTGTCTGGCTAATCCTTGCACCCAATCACCACAGTCTGTCTGTCCTCTCTGCTTATTACATCTTTTCTCAACTATCTCTCTGCATAATCTCACTCTTTATCCCATGTGTATGTTTGCTGCAAGGACTAAGAGCCAGCTGCAGATGAGACCTGTGGTGTAAGTTACTGGAGTGAGTGCGAGTCCCTAGTTTGATGGCCCATAGCCCTCTGGTCCTACAGACACTGTGCCCAGAGTGCCAGCTGCTGGGGTGACCAGTGTGAGCGTACTGGTGCCTGTTACTGGAATCAGATGGGGTGTAGACATCCCTGGCCTGTGGTGTTGGCTACTGGAGTGAGTGCAGTCTCAGTCTCAGCTACTGGAGCAAATGGGGGTCCTGGCCACCAGGATCGGGGTGGGAATGCTGTGTGTCCTGAAAACCAGCTGCTGGGAGGGACCAACATGAGTGAGGAAGGTGAAGGGCTCAGCACCAGCATCCGGAGCAGGACTGCAGGTCACAGCCCCTGTGCCTGGTGCCTTCTGCTGGGGGGGTAACTGTATCTTCCCCAAACATGCTGTGTGTGGTTAGTGTGTGTATTCACTAGCAAACTTCAGTCTGACCAGCTGGTGAGTAGAGCGGCCTCAGCTCTGGGTCAGGATATCAGGCAGACAAGAGTCTGTGATAGTATGTCCGGGGGACTTGTGAGTGTGGAGTGTGATATGAGGATGTGAGTGTGTTTGCTAGTGAGCATCAAGCTGGACTGGCCAGCAAGCAGTGGACACAAGAAGCAGGTAAGAGGGCCTGAGATCTGGACAGGGCCACCAGCTGAAGAGGAGGAGCGAGGTGCAGGGGACTTGGTTGTCTATTTTGTTTTATGTCATACTAACCCAGTCATATTCCCATTGCTGTTGAAGGCACCACCATGTCTGTGGCAGTCTGTGTGACTGGCTGTGTTGGTGTCCCCTGTGTGTGTCCCTGTGCCTGTCTGTCTCTGGGATATGTGCCCAGTTTCACCACTGGTTGAACTTACAAACAGAAAAGGGACAGCCGCATCCCTCAGTCTGTGCAGTAGCCCCAGGTTCCCAGGCATGCTGGTCTGAGCTCCAGCAGCTGGGCAGGAAAGGTCCTGCACTGGAGAGGGTGGAGGTGGTGACTGTACCTCCGAAGTTCCCTTAACAGAATAGACCACCACTAAAAAGACAGATATGACTCCTGGGGAGGAATGAACACAGTCCTGCTCCACAGATAGATGGGTCCTATGTGCAAGTGAGGCCTGAATAGGCCCCCGCTCCAAAAAATGCACAGATTTTTAGGGAGAGTGACATCAGACCTGGCTCCAGGAAGACATACCCTTTTATTCCCAGGGAGGTCTGAAAAGGCTTCCACTCCACAGACAGGCAGGTGCTGTTCTCCAGGGGTCTGTTGAACAAAGAGACACACATTACTTCCTAGGAAAAGTTGTATAGACCCACACTTTTGCAATAGGCATGCACTGATTGCCAGGGAGGGTTAAGTAAATTCACACTGCAAGGAGAGATGTACAGAAATTCCTGTGGAGGCCTCTGTTCTAATGAGAGACACATGTAAGGGATGATTGAACAGGTCCCCACAAAAATGGTAGGCAGGTGCTGAATGGGTCCCTACTGCAAAGAAAGATCACAGTATCACAGTATGTTTGGGATTGGAAGGGACCTCAAAAGATCATCTAGTCCAATCCCCCTGCTGGAGCAGGAACACCTAGGTTAGGTCGCACAGGAACATGTCCAGGCAGGTTGCATATTAATTTTCAGGGAGGGCTGAATGCTCCCTGCTTCCATAGATACCCATGGGCCAGGCAGGCCCCTGCTCCAAGAAGAAGTACACATTAATTCCTAGGGAGGGCTGAGTAGCCCCCCTGCTCCAAGACAGGTAAATTTGCTCTCAGATATATGAACAGCGGACTATATATCTGAGAATGTTGAAAAGCCCTCCCTCTCTCCTCTGTATGAAGAACCCAAAGGGCAGCATCCAGAAAGTGTAACTGTTCCTTGTCTGATCGCTCCAGCAGAAAGGTGTTGGTCTGTCTTGCTAGCTGAACTAAGCAAGATAAAGGAGGTCATGAGGTATGTAAGCAAAGATTGTTCTGCCTGAGGACAAATATGACACAAAGAACACTACAGACAGACTCCTAAGGTATCACTGGTGCAGTCTGTGCACATTGGGCACCTTGTTGTTGCACAGGTCAAGGAAGATGCCTGACAGTGTGCCCTGTCTGTTTCTGCAGCAAAGGAACAGGACAAAGAGAAGCACAAATTGGTTCCCAGGGGGGCTGCACAGGCCCCCGCTCCACAGACAGGCGGGTGCTATTATATTTGCTAGCACAGGCTGAACAAGCCTTTACCCTAAGGGGAGACACATCATTCCTAGGAGGGGCCAAACAGGTGCATACTCGGAAGACAGACATGCATCCATTTCCAGGGAGAGCTAAAGAGACCTCTGCTCCATAGAGACTCTGCAGCCTCACTGGGCTCTGAGTAGCCAGTGCCGGAGGGTCCCAATGGAGCCTCGCTGGGCTCCTCTGCCCTGTCTGATAAGACAGAACGTTCCATGAGGCTGGCTCCCTGTGCAGTGCCACCAGCTGCTGCATATTAAATGTATGTTATAGCAAACCCCCTTTGTGTTGTGAGGGCTGATGGGCTCAGCCATGTCCTGCCGTGGGGCTGTTGAAGAGGCAGCTGGAGTCTGCACCCTGAGGCCACCCCTGCGGCCCCCGCTGCTGCCACCACCTTGCCAGGGGCACCCAGTACAGTCATAAACCAGCATGGAGCCCCAAACTCTTAAATTCACTTATACAGCATTGCTAAACAGCAATATTTCATGCTCATTTGTGATATACACTGTACAAAACCCAGGAAACCTCCAACCTTAAAAAGTGTGGTCCAGGAGGAGTAGGAAGTGAACAACATGGCTGAGGAGCAAAGTGAATTTCAAAGGTGTTTAAAAGATGTTTGCAGTCAAGTTTACATGCCATCACCTATTGTTATCACAGTGCACCACCACTCTCAAGACTATGTTTTTTTCTCTGTCTGGATTTTTTTCGTCTTATTGCCTCCTTACCTCATATCAATGCAGTCTCATTTTCTGCTCCCCTGGATTCCTCCTGCAGTCAGTCATCCATGTGAGGTACAATGCTGTTGTATTTTTCATCTCTTTCCGATCCTCCCTTTTCAAAGCTTTTCAACTGAGTGAGGATCCTATTTCAGAAACCTTTTTTTTTTTTTTCCCAAAATCTGATATTCCCTCTCCTTGATAAGTAATGTGTACCATTACCATACACAGCTATCTCCTCAAAATGTCATTTCAAAATACACCTGAATGGTTTAGTGCACAGGACCAATTTTCAACCTTTATCAGTCACACTGTATGTCCTCAGCAGCTTTAATGACCTGTTAGAGGCAGAAGGCAGAAAGATAAAAAACAACAGTGAGGAAAAAAGTTTAGTAAAGAAACAATTCAAGCCCATTTCATCTGAGGTCATATATTAGCATCTAATATCCACCTTACAACTGATGAGAAACAATTTAAATGATGGTCACTTGTATCTAGGTCTTCATGGCTAGAGTTCTTGCGCACCCAGTTATGCAGAACAGCAGAGATCAGCGTCCTCAGGAAAGGAGTTACTAGCATCTTGATGTATTCATGGGCTGCAGTAGAGTGCAGTAGGCTGGAGGCTACTTTAATAAACCACCAGCATGTTGTATCTACACAAGATCAGCTGCTTCAGCCTCTTCTCAGCCCTGACAGTTTGCTCCAGGAGGTATCGGGGCAGAAGAACACTGTCGCTGACAATGCCGACTGTGTGCATCAGAGCAACCAGCACCGTGGCCTTTCTGCCTGAGAGGAGTGATGTGATCCTCTCTATAGTGGGATCTAAAAGATAACATGTGATTTTGTCACTTTGTCATCTAATCACTTTGATTGGCTTTTACTGGGTTTTTGACTGTCTTCCTGCCTCTAGAATTCCTCAAGGGCCCTCCTTTCCTCTCTCTGCTCCTGTATGGACAAGTTGGGGTTTCCACAAACCTAGCTTGAATCTTGAAGAAATTAGATCTTGACTTTCAGTGAAAGTAACTGTAGACTAGGCCTAAGAGACCTTGTTCTCAGAGAAAAGTGAACTGAGCTATATGAGAGTGTTGTGAAGAGGGAGATCAAATAAGATTCTACAGGAAGCAGAGAACAAATTCCATTACGTTCATTGTTCAGAAAGGACTTGATGGTTTGAGTCAATCAGCTTCAACTGACTGAAATCCTGGTATCTATTCTTAGCAAAACATCTTTGTTAGACACTTAAACTAGGTGTCTACCATTTCACTTTTCAGAGGACCCTGGATGTCTCACTGAGATTGGACATGTCACTTGTAGCTATAAGACAGAAAGAAACCTGTCCTTGGAGGACAGTCACTCCCAGATAAGGTTAAAGAACCTGCTCTGGGTTGGGTTAGGAAGAGAAATCTTACAAGGTAAAGGTCAAGTGGCAGATATTGTCTGTGCTTCCTTTGTATTATGCTTAGCACCTGTGAAAAATAGGCAACAAAACTCCAAACTACTCCATGGTAGTTCATGTCAACAAATCATAGAATCGTAGGCATTCAGCACGTGACCCAGATGGATCAGGTCTCCAAGGATAATGCTTAGAGCTAGTTACCAGCTCCTGCTCTCAGCATTCCCCCACCAAGGAATGCACCTCTCTCCTCCTTTGCCTCTCTCTCCCCATCATCAGAGGTTACAATTAGCTCCTTTCTGTGTATTTACGGAGCTGTAAAACTGTGCCTACACTCAGAGGTGTGAAATAATCCAGATCATAAAAATACAATTCTAGAAGTCTTTTTCAAGATTGAGATAATTTTGCAGAAGTAGGAATGAATGGATGGGGATGGGTTGGGGGTGGAAACCACCTCAGCTTGGTGTAATATATAGAATAAGCTTTTTTCTGTGCTCTCAGTCTTGTTACTTTGACTGAGACCTTGCCAGAGCATGCAGCTGCTCTCTGTAAGAACACAATCCTGTTTAAGATGCTGAGGCAGAACATTTGCCTGGAGTCTAAAAAAAAAAAAAGGCAAAAAAAATATTAAGTAGCTAATCTCTACAGCTGGCTGAATAAAAGCAGCAAAAAGACAAGTTCCTGTCCCTGAAGAGGAATCGCAAGACCAAGACCAATTAACCCTGGGAGCTACATTTCATGCAAGCAGCGGAGGAACAAGCGAGGGCGACTCAATGTGAGTGATAACGCATTGTTCAACTTTATTGCCGTTAACGACACCTATTTATACAGGTTACAGTAATTATGCATACTTGTCACCTGCTGATTGGCTTAGATCTGAAAGTTACATTTGCATGACCCTCCTACCTGCGGCTAGCTAGCCGTGCAAGTTTCACGCCTCCTCAGCTCTCACCTCGCCAAAGTTGTTTACAATACTTGGTCAAGGTCATAGTGCCCTTGCCGTTTCTCCTAATGACCAGCAGTTTCTATTGAGGCCTATTGAGGCATTGAGGCCTAGTTATGCTAAGCTCCTAAATCATGTCAAACCGTTAACAGAACACAACTCTTGTTAGAACAAACATTAGAACAAAACTCTTCTTAGAACAAACTCTGGTCATGCAACTGCTCCATGGATTCATGTCCTTTATCTTTAAGCCACTCCCTAACAATTTCATATGGCTGTGATTCTATTGCCTGAATGGGTGTTCAGGGATGTATTAGTCACAATAGACTATTCTGCCTGTCTTCCAACTGCACACCTAGAAAAGCATGGGTCTTATATAGGACTTCTGCCATATTTGTTACATTGGTACAGATACATGATAGCATCCTGATACCCTATGGCATCTCAAGTGGATGAAAAACTAGATAGGAGCTGTCTATGGGCACTTGCAGCTCAGAAAGCCGATTGCATCCTGAGCTGCATCAAAAGAAGCATGGTCAGGAGGCTGAGGGAGGTGGTTCTCCCTCTCTACTCTGCTTTTGTGAGACCCAGCCTAGAGTACTGCATCCAGCTCTGGGATCTCCAGCATAAGAAAGACATGGACCTGCTCGAGTGGGTCCAGAGGGGGCCACAAAGATGACTGGGGGGCTGGAGCACCTCTCCTCTATGAGGAAATGTTGAGAGAGTTTGGGTTGTTCTGCCTGTTCAGCTTTGAGGAGACCTTACAACAGCCTTCCAGTACCTAAAGGGGGCTCTTAAGAAAGGTGGTGAGAGACTTTCTACCAAGACATGTAGTGACAGGACAAGGAACAACAGTTTTAAACTGAAAGAGGGTAGATTTAGATTGGACACAAAGAAGAAGATTTTTGAAGAGGATGGTGAGACACCGGCACAGGTTGCCCAGAGAAGTTGCACCTGCCCCATCACTGAAAGTATTCAAGGTCAGGTTGAATGGGGCTTTGAGCAACCTGATCTAGTGGAAGATGCCTCTGCCCACAGCAGGGGGTTTGAAATAGATGATCTTTGAAAGTCCCTTCCAACCCAAACCACTGTATGATTCTATAATTTGATTATACTAATCTTGCCTCCAGTCCAGCTCCTCATTTTTCTGGTGGAGGAAGGGATTTAACCATAATTTGGGTCTTGGAAGAAGTAGGAACACTGCAAAGGTAAAGGGAAAATACAAATTTGAAGACAGATGAAGTGACAAGAGTATCTATGAATGGAGTGGTGATTTATGTGGACACACGATGTAGTTTCAGTCTCAGTTCCAGTAGATCCCTTCCTACACATGGTACAGTTCAGCTGCCCTTCCATTCAATGCAATTGCTTGTGGAACTACTCCAGCAGGGAAACCAGCAAGCACTTGTGTCAGCCAAATGCACAGACAGGGCAGTAAGTTGTGGATCAGAGACAAGAAAGAGTGACTAGAGAAGAAACTTCATATCATCCGTAAACCAAGGGAAAAATCTGTGTGAAATTTCTTTAGATGAGCTCAGAATCTGGAAATCATCTATCTCAAAGATGGACTTGTACGAATGTTGCCACCGTGTTTAAGAAAAAGGGTTATGAATGATCTGATGGAAAGGGAGAGTCAACTTGCATTTTACAACAAGAGAAATCTCTTCATTTGCTGTCTCAAGAAGTCCAGCAGTCCAGCTCTTACTGAAAACCCCTGTACCTCTCAATGCTGTATCACATAGGCATTTTACCGCTATTCGTTACATGTAAATGTTTCTTTGTCCCACTACAAACTTGCAGCTGTCAACACAGCCAACGCTAACTGCGAGGAAATGATCTGTCTGAGAAGGAAATGTTGCAAGCTATCAAGTCCCCACAATGTGCTAAAACATCCGTAGAGGCAGATTGCCAGGGGTATATTATAAAGTATGGACCATATGTTCTCTTGGCTTACATAGTTTTGAACAAGGAAATGTGTCATCAAATAATCCTGAAGAGAAGTGCAAATGCACTGTGCTGGGGAAGAATCATAATGATACTTCACTGGAATGGTACCCCAACATGTGCTTTCCTGAAGAGTGCGAAGGCTAAAAAGACCAACAGAGATATAAAAAGGGGGTTGTTCCTAGAGTGTGGATAGGAATAAACTTGGCAGCAACTCCACCATATGTCAACCTCAGAGGATGCGATAGATGTCTGAGGAAAACCTGCTGTCATTCATGCTGGTACAAGAAACAATAACATTCTAATATATGTATCTCTCTTGGCTGTAGTCAAGACAGGTATGTCAAGATATGTACATTGCACAGGGCTTGCAGTGAAGCAGACAGGTAACCCCACCATCCAGGTTGCTGACCATGCTGGTGTATGCAGTGTAGATAACGATTGGTGTTGGATAAGAACTGAGTCTGGCAAGACAGATCCACATAGGAAGGAGACTGAACTAAGACTGAATCAATCTTTACCATTCCAAGCTGGTAACATTTATTTACAGGCTAATGTTTTTCTCTGCTGATACCAGACAGCGCAGGTAATGCTACCTGTTCCACTTCTGACTCCTGCTATTGCAAAACACTGAACTACATGGGCCATGGTACATTTTTCTCCATTGACCTGACAGCTGATGTCACTAGTACCCAGAATGACTCTCACAGTTGAGTGCAGAGCCCTTCAGAGCTTTAAAACAAGCAGGAGCTAAGAGTGAATCAGCAGTGCCTGAGATGGGGAGACCAATCAGTCCATTGGAAACAGAGGCTGCAGGCACGGTAGGTAGCTTCAAGCACATTCTTCTTACTGGGACAGATTACGGGAGAAGCCAAGTTTGTTCTTGCAAAGTGTGAAGTTGGCCAATTGATTACAAAACAGAAAAACATTTATAAAAGACACACAAACTAGAACACATTTCACTGAAGCACAACCTATCTGAATCTCTGCTTTGTTCTTTGCTCCTCTGTGGGATTCCGCTCCAAGAGCAGTCTTGGCGCTGACTGTGCAGAGGGACCAGCTCCAGCAGCTCCTACACCCTTTGGGGTCATACTGACGGAACTGAAACTGGTCCTCTCTTCCCTAAAGATCTTCTAATGTCTTGGCTGCTCTGAGGGGCTGACCACTCTTTTTGCTTCTTAAAGTTAGTAAGTGTTGCAGAAATTCTTATACAGAGGATTACATTTATAAAAGATTCTTAAATACATAAGAGTTCCCTCCTAGATAGAATGCCTTTTGGTATAATATCCATATGAGGGTTTATACCACCTACAGTTGCAAGCACTTATACATCCTTCACCATTTCTTGGGTTACATAAAACAAACTCAATACAGGGACATTTAGAGGGACATTTCCTTACTATTTTTGTGTGTGTGTATG
The DNA here is from genome assembly GCF_964273445.1 of Streptopelia decaocto. NCBI lineage: Eukaryota > Metazoa > Chordata > Aves > Columbiformes > Columbidae > Streptopelia > Streptopelia decaocto. The sequence goes on from NC_138663.1 coordinate 201,137,180, forward strand.
GAAGAAGTCTGATTTCTCCTTTTTTTTCTCTGACTTTTGTAACAATTTATTTCTTTGTATTCTTTATTCAGTATAGTCTTTCTAATTTTAAGATAGGTTTTCTGGTTTTCAGCAGTTTCAAGATGGCATTTAAACTTTCTGAATCGTAAGTCATAAACCATGGAAAAAGTAATTTGTTAAAAGCATGATTTTGAACTTGCAGTGATGAACGTCTATATATTGGGCGTTTGTGGCAAGGTTTTGTTTGTGGGGCACCTGCAGGGGTGGCATTTGTAAACACAGGTCGGGGCCACCCCATGCCATACACAGCTGGCTCCAGACAGTTCTACAACAGACCCACCGAAGGACATAGCTAAGCTCATCAACCAAGGTGGTGGCAGCTCTGTTAAACCATATTTGAAAGGGCCGAAAATGCCAGATGGAGAGACGAGAAGGGAACACAAAGTGAGAAGCAATGAAGGGCACATCAAGGTCAGAGGAGGAAGAAGAGGTGCTCCATGACGTGGTGTGAAGGACCCCATGCCAGAGCAGATTTTCCTGGTAGGACTGCAACCCATGGGTAACCCATTCTGGAGCAGAGGAATGGTGTGAGAAGGAAGGAGCAGAAGAGAAAAAATGTTGCATATTGACCATGCCACTTATGGTGGGGTAGGGAAGGAGAGTCTGGAATGAAAGACTGAAGTTCAGCCTAGGAAAGGGAAGAGGAAGTGTGTTGCTTTAATGTATGTCTTTTTGTTTCTCACTACACACATTTATGTTAATTGGCAATAAATCAAGTTCATTTTCCACAAATTGAAACTGTTTTGCCCATGGCAGTAGTTAGTAAGCAATCTTCCTGTCTTTATCTTGAACCAAAAACTTTTTTGTTTCTGTTCTGCCTTTTTTTTTTCCCCTTTCCCACCCTTGTTCTAGGGAGCTGGGAAGTGAGCAGGCAGCTGGGTGGGAGTTAAGCTGTTAGCCAAGGCCAACTCACCACAGAATAGCATCCCTACGTGGCATACACATGACAGGCTTAGCAGACTGTGTATGTTTTCTGCTTTATCTCACTGTCCCAGCTTTCATCATTTTTCGAGTCTCCTACATGCTGGCTTTTAGATGCTTAAAATTATGTCAGACTTAAGATCCAGGCTGAAACCTGCCATTCCTGCCTCTGACATTTTGGAATAAATATCAGTAGTGTTAATTAAAAAACAAAGTTAATAAAAATAAAATGTCTGCTTTAATAGAAACATTCTTAAAAATTCATTCATTGAGAAGGTCCAGCATTTCTGTGCTTTGAGAAAGTCCTATAATTTAGTTGATGGTCTCACAACAAAGTTTTGCTTTTTGAAATCTCTCTGAATAGCTCTTCAACCTTGTCCAGTTACAAAGTTTTAGAGCTTCATTTTACATCTGCTATAGAGACTGGGATAAGAGATTGCAGATCATTTATCTGATGACTGCATTTGCATGGTATGCTATACATCTCCATGACATGACCAGGACTTCCTTTGTCATTTGGAACATATATAGAGTGTGTGGATATAGTGACACGCTGGTGCCTGAAAGTCACATGTACAACTTGTAGTCAGGTATTATTTGAGCTTATAAGGTTCCTCTTCCATTCACTAAGTTCATACACATAAAAAGCATACATAAATGCTATGTGGGGACAGTCCAACATGGCAACATGATATTTTTATTTCAGCCTTAAATGCCACAAATTATGTATCTCCCAGCTAAGCACGACTACGTCAAGGAACTCCTTCCTGTGTCTTGCCTCCTGTGTACTCTGCCTCTGAGAAATGTACTATTAGTTTGGTGCAAAAGCAAGCATTGTTTTGGACTGTGAATTTTAATTAATTGTAGCTAGGCTCAAACACACCTTTATTAATCAAAATAGGAACCATTACAATCAACACATTTTTGCCGATGAGAAATAGGGTTTTTCGTTCCTGTCATGTAAAAATCTGTGCTTTGGTATTCGACAAACTCTTGGAAAACATTTTCTGCATCCTACTGGTTGTGGAAGCGTTTTCACTGCAAAAAGTTGTCAAGATGCTTGAAGAAGTGGCAGTCAGTTGATAAGACGTCAGGTGAATATGGTGGATGAGGCAAAATATTGCAGCCCAATTCATTCAACCTTTGAAGCGTTGGTTGTGTGACATGCAGTTGGGCGTTGTCATGGAGAAGAACTGGGCCCTTTCTGTTGACCAATGCCAGCTGCAGGCATCACAGTTTTTGGTGCATCTCATTGATTTGTTGGGCATACTTCTCAAGTGTAACGGTTTCATCAGGATTCAGAAAGCTGCAGTAGATCAGACCAACAGCAGACCATGAAACAGTGACCATGACTTTTTTATATGTGTGAAAGTTTGGCTTTGGGAAGTGCTTTGGAGGTTCTTCTTGGTCAAACCACTGAGCTGGCTGTCACCGGTTTTCGTATAAAATCTGCTTTTGTCACACGTCACAATGCGAACAAGAAATGGTTCATTGTTTTTGTATAGAATAAGAGAAGATGACACTTCAAAACGACGATTTTTGGTCAGATCATGAGACACCCACTTATTGAGCTTTTTCACCTTTCCAATTTGCTTCAAGTGCTGAATGACTGTAGAATGGTTAACGCTGAGTTCTTTGGCAACTTCTCATGTAGCTGTAAGAGGATCAGCTTTGATAATTGCTCTCAATTGGTCATTGTCAACTTGGATGGCCAGCCGCTAACTCCATCTTCAAGGTTCTTGTCTCCTTGGCAAAACTTCTTGAACCACCACTGCATTGTACATTCAATAGCAGTTCCTGGGCCAAATGCATTCTTATTGTTCTGAGTTGTCTCCTCTGCTTTACCAGACATTTTGAACACAAATATGAAAATCACTCAAATTTGCTTTTTCTCTAATGTCATTTCCATAGTCTAAAATAAATATAAAATAAACAGCAAGTAATAAGTCAGTAGCAAAAAATATAAAGTGAGAAAAGCACATTAAAATGATATGTAACATTACCACATTTATATAAGAAAGTATTCCAATAGCAAACAGCAAATTTCAACAATGCAAAAAACGCAATTACTTTTGCACCAGCCTAATAGTTCTTTGTTTTTCGGAATTGGAATCAATAAAAGTGATGTGGTGCAGCTGTGGGAGTGATTCAGCAGAACAGCTCTGCATTTTCATGCACATGACATCCTGTGACAAAAAAATCTCACATTTTCAAGATTAAAAAAAAACTTATTTTCATTAATTTCTTCCTCAAGGCAAGCTAAAATTATTTTGAAGGGGAAACAGTAAAATTGAGATTCCACTGCTCCAATCTGTCAAGATGGCAAACATTAAAATCACATCAAGAATATGTTATACTTCAATTTTTTCGTAATTATTTTAATACTTTCCATGGAGAATTTAGGAGTATCTAAAGCAAGGCTTAAAATGTGAAACATATGACAGAGGAAGTGATGCTAGTAACAACAGGGACTAATGAGAAATGTTTCGCTAACAAGTGCATTTTACTTTCTAGATTTTTCCTCAGGATTAAGGAAGAAACATGGAATTTGATAGCTGGAGGAGAAAAATGGTAGAAATCCTTCAAGATCTGAGTATTTGACCTCTAAAAGTCCAAGGTGAATACACTGTCATTTTCATTTAATAGAAAAAAAATAACAATGATTGATGAAATAATCTGTTGAGGTTGTTTTTGTTGTTTTGTTTTGGTTTTTCTGTTGCTATTGGGCTGTTTGATTTTTTTTTCAAAGACAATTTTGAGAGTTCTGCAAGGCCTGACAGTAGAAGTAAGATTCACATGTTTGAAATTAGATGTTTGAAGTGGCTTAGGTGGTTCAGTTTTCACCTGTAATTCTTTCTCCTTCTTTCAGCACCTGCATCTAGGGCAACTCACAAGGGTTTCTAGATGTCTGACAAACTTCTTTCACATGTGTTCACTCATATCACCTCAAAGAAAGACATCTAACCCACATCCAGCTCTGCTACATCAGAGTTCCCATTTTCCAAGTGTTTATCTTCTGTGCTAACCGTGGCACACCAAAAAGGCAGCCTGCAAACAACCTCTGGTACAAAACATGCTTGATCTGTGCTGCAAGGAAGAAAGGACAGCAAGGACAGGAGTTTCCTCAGACCCTTTAGTTTAAGTTGTTGTGGCTGGTGGGACTTCAGCGTCTGAATAGGGACTAGGCTAGGGATAGGGTAGATCGTTAGATGGGGAAAGGGCAGCACTGAGAATTTGGCTCAGGGAGGCAGAACAAGTTGGGTAGAGGCCATATGCAAAACCTGAGGGCAGGTCAGCTGCTATGTGTACCCTAATCTTCCCTGTATCTAATGTACCCTGGACTGTTGTCTGAGATGGAAAAGGCAGATGGGAACAATCATTTTCTATCCCTCCAACAATGGGAATGATCCTGAGTCTTTTCTGAGTTCAGGACCCTGTTCGGTTTTTGGTAAGGTTCATTGGCCTTGGCCAGAACCACGCTGGAGGCATTGAAACAATTTCACAGTCCAAAACTCCACATATTCCTAAGTACTGTTTAAATCACTGATACAGACTTAGCCAGCATGTTCACTTTGGTGAATGCCCTTGCTTCTCACCCCTTAGAAGGAGAGCAACTCTCTGCCTGTAATAACTTCTTCATGCTCCCACTTCCTAGGCTTCATGGGCAAACTGCATCAAGCTCCAGGTTCAAGAAAAACACCATTCAATTCTCATTTGACTTCCTTGGAAAGGCTTTCCTCTAAACAGTCCAACCAAAGTCACCATCATCTCTGCGTGCCAGCACTGTGTCACAAGCTCCTTTCAGCACCAACTATTAATAGCTAGTCAATGGCTTCTGAACATATGAAGAAACTCATCAATATTTGTCAACTTACATTTCTTCTACCTTTGAAGTTCTATTCCATCACGCACTTCAACTTTATCCTCATGAAATGCAAAGTCCTGCACCTAGGGAAGAACAACTCCAGGCACTAATGTATTCTGGGTGTCACCCAGCTGGAAAGCAGGTTGGCAGAAAAGGATCTGGGGGTCCTGGTGGACACCAAGTTGAACATGAGCCAGCAATACGTCCTTGCTGCAAAGAAGGTAAATGGAATCTTGTGCTACATTAGGCAATGTATTGCCAGATTGTTTATCACCTCTACTCAGCCACACCTGGAGTACTGTGTCCAGTTCTCATCTCCCCAGTACAAGAGAGGGCATGGACATACTAGAGAGAGTTTAACAAAGGGCCACAAGGACGATTAAGGGACTAAAGTGCCTCACATATAAAGAGAGGCTGAGAACGCTGGGACTGTTCAACCTGGAGAAGAGAAGGCTCAGGGGCAATCAGAAGGGAGGGTACAAGGAGGATGAAGCCAGGCTATTTTCAGTTCCTGTCAGTGACCAGGGCCTATCAGCACAAACTGAAACTCAGAGTTTCCCTCTGAATATCAAGAAACACTTTTTTCTGTGAGTGTGACTGAGCACTGGTACAGGCTACCCAGGGAGGCTGTGGAATATCCCTCTTTATAGATATTCTAAAGCTCTCTGGACATGGTCTTGGGCAACTGGCTTTAGGAGGCCCTGCTTGAGCAGTGGATTGGACCAGATGACCTCCAGAGGTCCCTTCCAACCTCAATTATTGTGTGATTCTGAGAACATCTGGAAGCCATTCCTTCACAATGTTACCACATAAAGACCACACAGAGTTGCAACCTATGTACCTACTGACTAATTCATGGTAATTTGTAGCAAACCTTATCATGTGATAAAGATTTCTGCTATACACAAAGGGTTCATCCACAATGAAAAAAAAATCTGTTCTCTGGAAGACTGTAATTTAGCTGCCCAGAGGAGGCCTGATCACAGTGTTGGGCCTACCTTGTGGAAAAAAATCCACTTTCCATATCCTAGTGGTATTCAATTAAGATTTAGACACTAAAAGTAGGTTTAAGGTAAGTATTTAAAATCCTGTTGTAGACAATGGAGACCTGGATCATCATTCAAATGCCTAAAACATAGTATGTAAACCCATTAGAATTTCCCTATGCAAGATACCAAGATGGGGCTGGCAACCATGATAAAGAAGCTATAGGAAACCCATATCTTTTTAAAGAGGTGGTTGAAGACTCAAATGGCACTATAGTTACCTAGGTATGTGAATCCCTCCACTAATCATTACAATCAAGTGAGAGTAGAAAGCAGTTCAGTAGAGATCAGTCATGAAGAGTTAAATCCAGGTTCCCACATCTAGTCTCAGTGCCCACATCTATTCCCAGCTGCACTCTATCCAAAATGTGTTCATGGGGCTGGTAGACTTGTCACAGTATCACAGAATCACAGAATGTCTGGGGTTGGAAGGGACCTCTGGAGATCATCCAGTCCAACTCACCTGCTAAAGCAGGTTCACCAGAGCAGATCACACAGGAATGTGTCCAGGTGGGTTTGAATGTCTCCAGAGAAGGAGACTCCACAACCTCTCTGGGCAGCCTGCTTCAGGGCTCTGGCACCTCAAAGTAAAGAAGTTTCTCCTCATGTTTCGATTGAACCTCCTATGCTTCAGTTTGTGCCCATTGCCTATAGGATACCTACATATTCCTGAAAGGTTATCTAAAGGGCAGACAGACTACCCTGGCTTGTTTACCTTGCTTGATTGACATCTGCCCAAGTAGTCAGGGCAGTTAGATTTTTGACTGTAGGTAGGGGCATTGCAATGAAATGCGGTTTGCGTGAGTGTTCACCTATCTTTGTGAGGCCTTTGTTATTGAGGACGAATTCTACTCTAGAGAATAACAGTTTCAGGAGTCAGAGGTTGCATGGCTTGTTGTACCTGCTGTTGTTTGCAATGTGCTTAGTGTAGATTTACTTGCAACTGTGTGTCTGAGAACACTCTTGAATTAAAAATATATCTTCTAAAAGGTGAAGAACCAGCTCTGCATATCCTCACAGTGAAAGCCGAGGATAGGCCGAAGTAAAAGCATTTGCTTTGTGTGGGAGGAAACTCACGCCAGTGATAGAGAATTACCTCCCACACTTTGGCTGGTATGTGTCACACTTTGAAAAGGGTATTAAACATTAGATGAGACAACAGAAAAACTCTCAGTCAACTGGCATTTCATTCTGCTCTGTTTGCACTCCCTACACTCCTCTGAATGCCATCCTAGTATTTCCCTTTTGGCAAAATTCTAGGTTTGTTAAATCTTCCATTGATCCAGTGAAGCTCCTGCAGGTCCCCTACTTTTGCAGGTGATGCCTGAATCACTTTGGCCTCACAGGGCACTGCTTTCCCCGTTCGACCCAATTCCTTCAAATGCCTGGTCTCCACCTTACCATGGGAAACCTACCTGGTCTCCCTTGTCTATGCCAAGATCTCATGATTATAAACTTTGGTTAAGACTGCAAGAGAGTTCCACCTCAAAAGCAAAGTGTGATCTGTAGATTTCAGAGTGTAAGGACATAAGACATGCTCTGCCTTGCCCTGTGATCCATCTGGCCTAATATTGCATCTCAGCTAGTGACAGTGAGAGATGTTAATTAGGGAGAACATGCAAGCCACGCTTGTGGAGTCAGCGGTTTAAGGATATTTGTGATAAGTCCCTATGTTGTCGATTTTCATATCTCTTTATGTATCTGATTTCCAAAAAATTATCTAATACAGTTTTGGATGTGCTGTATTTCTAGTTGCATGGTAGACATAGGCATGAAGTCTGAGAGCTGAATAACTTTCAGGTCATCTAGTCTATTAAAGATAATAAAAAGTAACACAGATTCCTCACCTCCTTGTTAAGGCCAAAGCTGTAAATTACAATAAGCTATTTTATTTCTTAGAAAAAAATTCTGTATCCTATCCCACAGGGAGAAAATGTACCCACCCATCCTCCTTGCTTTTAAAATGATGAATTCTGTAAGCCCACATCATAGTATTAACCACACTTTATGGTTTTCTTTTTCTGGCTTTGACTGGTCCTTGATTATTAACAGAAAAACAACAAAAAGAAATTTAGGCTCTCCAAAGGCAAATACTATTTGGGAAAAAAGTCATTCATGCTAGTCTAACTGAAAACAAAATTTGCACATATCTCTTTCTCCCACTCTTATCTTTTTTCTCCAACCAGCCTCCCACTTCTGTGTATCGTTTATCCCCTCCCTCCTCCTGCAAGCTTTTCCTTAAATCATATCTTCCCTCAAGGATTTGTTATAAGTCTTTTCAAGTACATTTTGTGTTTGAAATCCTCTGGTGCATTATATTTGTCTCAATGAGGTAGCACATTTATCAGGACACAGGCCCTACCTATTAACTTGGTGTGGAGAAGTGGGGATATTTATAATACTATAGGAATTATTTAAAAGTTTAACTTCTGTGCTAAATTTTTTCTTGTACAAATAAAATTTTTATTCTCATTAACAATCATGCCAGCATGTCACAGTTATAAACAGTTATCATACCTTCTGATTATAGTTGCACAGCAGCACTTCTAAGCTAGGGGTCTCAAAAAGGCTTGAAGTCCTGTAGTACTCCATTTAAGAGAAAGATTAATTTTTGTATTGCTTTCTGACAGACACTGAACATCAGCTATTTGCTCGATTTGTCAAAAGCTGGGCTAAAACCTAATCCAAACATCCACTACTTGCTTCTCTATGAGCAACTCTCAGTGGGTTTCAGCTCATCTCACACTAGCAGTCTCAGGACTGGAATGTAGCTTTTGGTGTTGAGTGCAATGAAATGCTGGAACAGACCAAAGCCTAATATTTATATAATAAAAGTCAGGTCAAATGAATTGCAGTGTTGGTTACCATGTCATTACCGAAACCTGGGAAGTTTCTTAAGACAGAAGGAAAAATCAAAAAGGAGAAGAATCCAGATATGTTTATGTTGCTGAAGTGTTCCAAGCACAGACCGATGCTATGTTTCTGGTGTGCCCACAGGTTGGGCTGGGGCTGTGCTCTCTGGCACGCTGCCCAAACGCTGTACAGGAGCAGCATGTGGCCTGGCCCATTCCTGTTAAACCAGCTGAGCATGACTGCTTCAGTTTTCCTCCCTCTGCCCTGCACAGCCCTCCAGCAGTGCCCCAGATCTCCCTTTTCAGGGTATGCAACACAAACCCTGTGAAAACACCTTTCCCTGGACTGAGAACTCACAGCCTTACAATGGCTACGGATCTGAACTCAGAGAAAAACCCACATGAACAAAGTAGCAATGATAGTTTAGGGCCTTCAAGAGATATATCAGATAGAATTCAGAACAGGCCCTAGGGCTGTGTAGCCATTGTCCCTGGCCTCATGGCAAGATGCTCTCCCAGAAAGATGCTCCATGACTTCATTTTTATATAGCAAAACAGATGCAGTCTATGATGCAGATGTAATCTATGATAAAGTCAAAACTATATAAGCAAGGCACAGAATTTCATGTATTGATTCATACATCCTGAACATAGCATCTCTTTAGACAAGGAACGTATGAAAATTATTTGACTGTGCTGGTTTTAGCTGGAGAAGAGTTAATTTGCTTCACAGTAGCTAGTATGGACCAAAGTTTTGGGTTTGTGTGGAAAACAGTTTTTACAACACAGGGATGTTTTAGTTATTGTTGAGCAGTACTTACACGGAGTGAAGGCCTTCTCTGCTTCTCCCACCACCCCACCAGTGAGCAGGCTGGAGGTACACAAGTATTTGGGAGGGGACACAGTTAGGACGGCTGACCAGCTGACTAAAGGGATATGCAACGGCATATGACATCATGCACAGCATATAAAGTTGGGTGAAGAAGAAGGAAGGGGGAACATTTGGAGTGATAGTGTTTGTTTTCCCAAGTCACCGTTATGCGTGATGGAGCCCAGCTTCCTTGGAGATGGCTCAACACCTGCCTGCCCATGCTAAGTGATGAATCAATCCCTTGGTTTGCTTTGCTTGTGCGTGCAGCTTTTGCTTTGCTTATTAAACTGTCTTTATCTCAGCCCACGAGTTTTCTCACTTTTCTGATTCTGTCCCACATCCCACCGTGAGGGGAGTGATCGAGCAGATGTGTGGTGCTTAGTTGCTGGCTGGAGCTAAACCATGAAAGCTTTGCTCTGCATCAAAGCAGCCGAAGATGACCAATATTTAATCACCCCAGACAATAAAACTAAGAGGATAAGGAGAAAAACATTCTCACATTTTTAGAAGAATAAGAATGTGCTATTTAAACTGAAATCCTGTACTTCCATGCTTTCTGAGTTTTCCTACATTTTTAAGACATTTTCAGCCCTGTGCAAAAGTGATATGGATGCTTAAACAAGAGTCAAATCTTCAACAGTTTGAACTGGCATAGCTCCAGCTAAGCCAGTGTCATTATAGCAACTAAATCCAAGTACAAAGCTAGCCCGGTAAACAAAAAAAGTCATCAAATTGTGACTGAAATTGTCTGGGCTGATAACTCATTAAGCAATATTTCAGATTGTTAGGCCAGTGTCAGTTGCAATGCAAGTGAAATTGCAGGGTTCTTTAGAAATCACTTTAATGAAGGAGGGATGTTCTTATCTCACACATGGATGATAATTCCGTGGTGAGGGAAAACTGCACATCCTCTCCCTTGGCCTTACACTGCCAGCTAATCACTTGCTGCGGAGGACACTGGGGATTCCCATGCGCTGGAGTACAGCCAGCAGCAGGATAATGCAGATGAACTTGAATGAAAGGACAGGATTCAAGGCATTTCAGGAGGATTTCCATTCTCAGCTAAATGTCAGCACTCATTGAAATTCGGGCAGGTCAAATCATGTTCTCTAGAGAGCCAAATGCAGATTGCTTCCATTGCCACAGCAGCTCAGTGCTGTCCAGGCCCATCTTTTGCTCCACGTGGGATACTGAGTGAAAGACAGGCTCAATGAATTGTTAATGTATTCACTCTCCAAGCAGGTCAAATGATAATTAACCTCATGGTTGTCCCTGCTGCTTTGAAAGGTAACTTAGTATCTATCACACAACTACAATTAGATCTGATAACTACCATACAGGGGAGGAAACAAAGGCGTACAGCGTGTCACAGGAGCTGTGAAAAGAAGGGGGCAGGTTGAGCAGGCACCTATTTGCACAGGGTGGACCCAGCCGCAGGACGCGCTCTGCAGACAGGGATCTCCGTGGGCAGTGGGACATCTGAGGACATGCAGGGCAGTCTCTACCACCGCCGCGCTCCTAGAGCCCTGGCTTTGCAGTGTCAGACAACCCTCCTGATGTGCAGGGCGACCTTGCCTCGTGGATGCAATGTTCAGAAGTGGCTCTGCGTATGGATGCAGGTACAAAATAAAATGCTTCTTTCTCAGGCAAAGAGTTCCATTACTCCCATGGCAGCACTCCTGCAGCAGTTTTTCCTTTGTAGATCTTTTCTGGAAAGGCTGGACCTGCCAACGTGTTTTCTGCAATGCCCCTTCTCTCTGGCAGAGACATGAAGATCCACCAGCAATGAAAGTAGGCTTAGTGCCATGTCTTGGTAGCATCCTTGATACTGCACTGTAAAAGTAGGAAGAGGGAGGAAGGGTAACTCCCTCTCCAGGCAAAGCTCTTTTCTCTGTCTGCTTCTCTCACGAAAGACTAAATACATTTAAGGGCAACTTGGGTTTGTGGAAAGACCAAGAACATATTCCTCTCCTGCTCCAAGCACAACATTTTAGCCTTAAAAATCTATGGTATTTTATGGAATTGGCAGGAATTTGCCATCCCAGGTTGGCAAACTTGATGCTCCTTTATCATCCAAATGCCTGCTGAAAGTCTGCTTGCCTTCCCTGCCTGTGGGGTTAGAACGGGCAAATAAATCTGTCCAGAGAGGCAAAAGCTGTGGAACAGAGGACTTTTCATATAGCGCCCCATACATCACTGTCTCAGTAACGCTCTCTTGGCTGATTTTTCTGCTGGCAAATGCGAAGAGACATTGAACATTGAACTCTAGTGCCAATCAACTTAAAAGTAGGATACTCAAGCTAGATCTGGTCAAATTTTACCAAAGAACACAGTGAAAAACAAGACCAGTTAACAGGAATAAATGTCAGTTAATCAGCCAGCAGTCAGTTAATATGTTACATGGGATATGCTTGTTAAAAAACGTCCCAAGTCATTGCAAAATATTCAACAGTACTGGAGTGATACAAGCACTGGATTTCCCACAGTTTCTACCAGAAAGAGCTGCCTTTCTTTTAAAATTTGTATACAGGGCTGAATGGGCATGTTAAATACTTCTGTGGATATACCACAGGGTAGAGTACAAAGTAGCAAGTCCATTGCATGCAGCCTACACTGGAAAATATGAGGATTATCCCACAGTTGGAAAGGTCTCGTCTGTATCTAAGCAAAGCAGGTGGCTCTTACAGCAACAACTACTCCACCTGTAATCTGTGCTGGAAAATGCTTGCTAGTTTTCATATAGAAAATGCCAATATTTTGCTGTTTTTCTCTTGCTGAATGGTTCTGCAGAGACAAGGACTGTGTGCAGCAGGGTCCTGCTTTCCCTCAGCTCCCCAGCCCCCTGCTCTGCTGGGTCAGTCTCTGCAAGTCCTTGTTGGACTGAAGACAGACACCCTGCTTTTTACAAAAAAAAAAGTCCTTTTATGGTGCCACAATGGTGTTCACCTTGACCATAAAAAAAAAAAAAAAGAGAGAAAGAAAGCATGTGACTTGATTTACTTTCAGTCCTTGTGTGTCAATATGGATCATAATGACTGCATCTTCATTAGTGCACAAGGCTTCTGTTGATTTGTTTAACTTTTTTTTTTTTTTTAATTTCCTGAGGAGTCAACAACAAAAACCAGTAGATTCAATAGCAGACCATCCCTCTTGTAGCTGTTGAAAGGATCTGGCAGTCAGGAAGAGCACTGATGGAAGAGATTACGCTGCTGCAAACTGACATTCATCATGTGTGGGGGTCTGGACTCTGCAATCAATGATCTTCCTGAAGCATAAGAATTAAGGCCCAGGATTAGAGGCTGAGGATACAAATTGCACTTGAAGGGACCAAGGTTGAAAACTGACTCTCAGGTTTGGTCCGAGTTCTTTATTGCCTGCAATAACTTCCCTGAAGACTAAAAGCCAGCTCTTGGACTGGTTCATGGTGGTTAATCAGTCATCATCTCCAAATCCACCAGATGTTGTTACTCATTCTATGCTTGAAAAGCAAGGCATGTGAGTAGAGATATTTGTCAGTAAAGCAGCAACTAGATTTTCCTGTCTTTCTTCACCAGCACAGGCAGCTAGTATGTCTGGTATGCCACATCAAATAATGAGATAATATCTCATCATTTTTTTCTGTGCAACACAGATATTTCTCTGGAGCATCTTGTGAGGAGAGACTGAGATTACTGGGTCTGTCCAACCTGGAGAAGAGAAGGCTGAGAGAGGATTTCATCAATGTTTATAGGTATCTCAAGGGTGGGTGTCAAGAGGCTGTGACCAGACTCTTTTCAGTGGTGCCCAACAATAGGATGAGGGGCAACGTGCACAGACTGAAGCACAGGAGGTCCCTATTGAAACATGAGAAGAAACTTCTTTACTTTGAGGGTGCCAGAGCCCCGGAACAGTCTGCCCAGAGAGGCTGTAGAGTCTCCTTCTCTGGAGACATTCAAACCCACCTGGACACATCCCTGTGTGATCTGCTCTGGTGAACCTGCTTTAGCAGGTGGGTTGGACTAGATGATCTCCAGAGGTCCCTTCCAACCCCATCATTCTGTGATTCCGTGATATTTCTTCCAATGTCTGAGACATTACAATGGTCAAAATGTGTTTAAAACAACAAAAGACAAAGTCAGTCACCTGAGCTTATGTTAAGGTTTAACACATGGCCCTGTTCGAGGTGAAAGCAGTAGCGCTGGCCTGCAGAATGCATCTCAGCATGGTTCACGCAATTAGGGAAGGAGCTGTACCCAGGCACAGAGAAACAGCAGGGATCCTGCTCTCACTTGACATCTGTTCCAGTGAAGAGCAATACTAATGTTCTGAGGCCACCTACTGTTTACTTTAAACACCTACGTGTTAATGTATAGGGCACTGTCCAAGAGAGCAGTCCTTCCTTAATGACCAGAAAGCATTCCTGATATTCCTTAAGGAAGTCAATGTACATCAGAAACAGAACTTGCTCTGCTTTATTCGTCATTGTTTTATAAGTATCATAATCCTCAACTTGTTAATATGATTTTTCATGGAAAATAAGTATTATTGTCTTGATATATTTTTACTTCAGTAACATCTTCTGCAACATCCTTAAGAGTACCATTAAAAGAACCAGATCCTCCCAGAGCTTCCACTTTCAAGTACTCAGGAGGAGTCTAGATGCACTGAGTGAAATCCTGGTTCCACTGACTCACAAGCAATTATCGCCCTTTGCTTTGACAGAGCTAAGTGAGGGTTTTTCTCTCTCTGAGTTCATCATAACAGGAATTTGCTGATCCCATGCTGTTAAATCCATCTGCTGCCTCAAGCTTTGGCTTGAAGCACAATGAATAAAAGAGGAAGAGAAAAAAAGGAGGAGGAGAATCAGAAGCTGTTAACCACAAAATGTCCCAGGCTGAAAGCCTTGGGCTGAACCTGTGAAGGCCAACCACTGCAGTACAAATGGAAAAAAAAGCTGAAACTCTAGTCGCTACAATCTTCTGTCTGTTACTAATAGCAGGATTCAGTTAACTCTACTACAGAGTGACTCCCTCCCATTTACACATTTGTTACGCATTCTCAGCTGCTATTTAGGCATGGGCTCCCAGTTCTTGCTGTAACACAGGTCCCACTTTTCTTCCCGTTAAACTGGCTGCTCAGCCCTCCTCTTTCATTGCTCTAGCAAGCAATGGGACATTCAGTTCTGCTAACTCCAGTCCCTCTCACCAGCCCTTGCCTTATAAAGTCTTCAATGCATCAATCAGTTAATCAATCAATCAATCAGTCAATCAACCAATCATCAATCAAGACATCAATGGCTTATTCTTTTTTGTCAATTCTACTTCATTAAACTTCTCTTCTATCTAAACCATATTCTTCAGAGACCTGTAGAAATCTGTTTTCCCGAAGTTGTCCCTCCTCAGCTTGCTGTACCTTGCTAGCTGGCTGTACCTTTACTGGATAGGAGGCCTAGATGTGCAGAGCCAGTGCTGCTGGGTACAGTCTACAAATCCTGAGAGAATTTATCTAACATGTTCCACAGAGCTGCAATCATCCATCTCCAAGGAAGATGAAAACAACTTGAAGCATGTATAGTCTCATATATTTTTTAATATGAGAGAAAATGGGAGAAATCTTAAAGTATTGGCAAAGTGAAGGCTAAGACTGAGTGTGTTTGCTAGCCATAAACACTTCAGAAGAGTAAACACAGAGAAAGGAAAACCAGAGGCATAAGGTGGAAAATCATAGCGGCATGTGGAAAATTCTAGATCAGTCCTAAATCAAAGCAGAGGAACCATGACATCTTCCGCCTAATGTACCTGTCTGTAACTTAAGGGAAAAAATTTCTTTTTATGAGGAATCTAAATTATGGAGACATATTGGTGTTCCCATATTGAGCACTAAAATATAACTGCAACTTCTAAGAAGTACTTGGGCACTTGTACTTTGCAGAAAATAATTATTTTAAAACTCACTGTAATGAGTAACCATATCTACTCAAATCTGAGGTCACCTTTAAGGACTGAAAATCTTAAGATTTTTTATTGATTTCCTTACTAGATGTTAAACAATACCTTAATACAATGACATAAGAGGCAGAGGTTAATGAGTGGCTGGGTACTTTCCTGTATGCATGCCCTTTCCTCACCATCAACGCAATATAATTACAAGTATCTCACCTTCAACTACTTTTTCCTTTTAAGTAAAAATTATTACAACTTTCTTTCCTAAATCAGCCCTGAGAATTTACAGAGCCACGCTGAAATAAGAAAAATGAAGTAATTTCTGAAATGGAAGCTAAATGCTATCTGGATACCAGCAACAATGACCTGGTTATTCTGAACTTATGAAGACAGAGATGGTCCCAACTGTAAGATACATATTTTCTGTTTCATATGGACAGATTCTTCATGTCTAAGGAAAATTATTAGAGAAACAATAATAGGAAAAGTATAGCCACAAGAATGTGGGTGAAAACAAAGAACCCTTGGAGAAGAATTTATTAGATTATAGCTACATTGCAAAATAGGGCAGGGCTCAGAGGTGGTAGAGGAAATGGCAGAGTTTGGTGGCTTAGGCAGTGTGCTCTTCAGCTGTGAACACCCAATCTAATATGTTCTTGTGACCATGTATAGCAAATCAGTCAATGTTACCTTTGCACTATGCTTCCATATGCAGTGAATGCAAGCCCTTACGTGATCAGGATCCCAAGAGTGTTGACCTCACGTCCCCTCTTTAGTAGAGAAAAGAGATCAGCCAGTGAAGATGAACATAGACACTGATGAAAAATAAAAATAGCACTATGTAAAGTGCATAAAACTAGGGAAACAAAAGAGGAAAAGCAGAATAGTGCTAGCAATAAAGAAACTCTAGCAATGGCAAAGTCCCATTATTAGGTGGAGAGGGTACAGTGCTGATGTATGGAAGATTATGAAATGTTAAGTAATATTTCCATTCTAATCTAGGTTTCCATTCTACTGCTAAAGCTAATGGTATCTCTTTGGAGCATATAACTTGATTTGGCATTCCTGTTAAAAATCAGTACCACAGAGTACAAACTGAATGGATTAAGCCCTAGCTAAGTGAGGTTACATTCAAAACATCTTTCAGAGCCAACACAGTTAAAACTGCTGGAGACCATCTACTTGCTTACGCACTTGCATGCAGCCACAGTGCCACTTACAGGCAGCATGAGAGCCACGGGTCTGGTGTCCACACTGTTCAAGGCAGTTTAAAGGGAAGCTGTCCACCCATTTCATCAATCTGGGCAGCAGACAATGTGGGGTCCCTCCAGGAAGGACTAGCAATATGCCCCAAGATTTGTTTCATAACTGCCCTTGACGTGGATCCAAGCAAGAAAGCAGATTATAGTGAAGAATCAAAAAGAGGGTTGGCTCACACTTCTATATAGAGCTCTTGAATATAAGAGGTGGTAGGAAACATAAATGACATCTGAAACACTGGTATTACCAAGTGTGAGCCCATTGAGGTAGTTTAAGATATTAAATCACTTCATCCAGCCTCTGAAATCACTGCAGACTGACAAACTGCAGATCGACATAGTCACCACAAACAAGAATGTGCTGACAGAATGACTGATCAGGACTGTTTAGTATCCTTAGCTCATCCAAGCTGTGTTTTAATGCAGCCAACAGCAAAGTTAAATATGTAAGTACAAGTAAAAGGTGGTGACACCATATAGAGAATACACAGAATGGAACAGTGACTCCTAGGCAGTTGTGAAAGTGTTTTACAGACAATGTTGAACAAACAGATGTGGTGGTACAAAGAACTAGTATCACATCTGAATATATAATCAGGGCAATAATTAGGAGACATAGTCAGCACTAGAGTACTGCATCCTTTCAGGATTGCTTTTTCAAATCTATAGCTGATCAATAAAGAGCCACAAAATATTTGAGGGCGGAAGGAATTTCTTCTCTGGGACCAAATTAATGAGCTTTGAGTGTTTAGTTTGTTAAAACAAAACCCGACAAATTGCTTGTTTTAAATCTGTAAGACCATCACAGAGGAATATTGAACTTTAAAGAATTAGAAAGAAAAGAGTAAGAAGAATCAATGCCAGAAGATGGAATCAATCACTTGCAAATGAGGAATTAGGCAGAACTTTTTCTACTGGAAGTGATTAACAAAAGGAACAAACCAGCAAGGGAAGGGATGGGCTCTCTGTTCACCGATATCTTCATATTTGGACTAGATGCCAACCCAGAAGATTCCCTTCAGTCTAGCACAAGGCTTGGCACTACACACCTGGTTGAAATGCAGCGGCCTGGGTTATGCAGGGCTTAGTGAATCATTGAGTATTTTGTCTTATATCCCTACAGTTGTGTCTTCTCTTGCCTCTGTCTCCAGCTTGACTGCATAAACACTGAGTATAGGACACCTGAGCACTTCAGTCATCATAACTTCTCTTGGCTCCTTGAGTGCAGGCTGCAGTGATCTGTTCAGACACCAGGACACAGCTAACGGACAAGCCCTCTCTTGTCTTATGCTGATCTGGCATAATACACCTTTCACATGATACAAATGTACCGTGCAAAGATTGTTGAAGACCTAAAAGGAAGCAAAACTGTAGTGGACCCACATTTCTTTCTCTCTCTCTTCTCAAATGGGAGAATTTCCCCTGGTGTTCTTCATCCTGTTAGCTCCAGGAGGAAGGTAGGGAGAAAGTTTTACCAATACATGTATTTAAATGCTTATACAAGCATAACACAAATATGTGTACATACAGCCACATATTTCAAGTATGTCTGTAGGAGAAGGTCCAAAAAAACTTCGATACATGCAGTTTTATTAACGGCCAAAATTTCTTAACAATCCATGTATTAATAATAAAGTCCTACAACTGTGAGTTCCATGCCTTGAAAATCATCTAGTGACTCATGGATGTTGTCATGTCATGCAAAGTTCACAAGACAGCTAGTCTACTCAGTGATTTCCGTTTTTACTTTTCAGTAGTCTTCCTATGAAGATTCCTTATATCAAGTATTGGCATAGGAACAATTTAAGTTAATTAGAAATAACTAGCATCTCCTCGTAACTAATACTCCTCAGTCACATGCAATTGTACAACCAACAATCAGGTTGGCATTTGCTTCAACCCATTTCCAAAACATTTTTACCTACTATAATTACATCTACAGAACAAATCTACCCAAGTACAGTATGTATGTGCTATTTTACTGAAGATATTGCCAAACTAAGGGGAAAAAAACAGTTTAGTTGTCAATTTACCATGCTCTTGTTTATTTTTTCATCGTTTTAGTCTCTATTATAGTAAGCATGAAGTTAAAAATAACATTGGCTGTCAGTTCATCCCCAACGTGGAATACTGACAAGAAAGTTCAATTATTTCTTGATTTTTTTTTTCACCAGAAAATTTCCTGGAAGGCATTCATATACGGTGTGTCTGTATATACACACTGTGGACTTTCAATATATACAGTGGACTTAAAAAGATGAAAGGACATTTTTTTTACAATGAGGGTGGTGAGACACTGGAACAGGTAGTCCAGGAAAGCTGTGGGTATCCCATCATTGGAAGTGTTCAAGGGGAAGCTATACAGGGCTTTGAACAACCTGATCTGGTGGAAGATGCTCCTGCCCATGGCAAGGGGTTTGGACTAGATGATTATTAAAGTTCCCTTCCAATCTAAACCATTCTATGATTCTAGAATTCTTTGATTCTTATATAAAAGTAGGAAAGAAAATGAGTACATAACGGTCTGCATGTGTGAATAAACTGATCAAAAGCACCTGAATGCATAATAAAGAGACAGTGAGACATTATTTATCCTTTAAGAAAAGGACAGTGTCTGTACATGTGGGAGTGGTTAGGTGTGACACACTGATTCGTGACCCCCTTTAGTTTTCCTGTAAGTTTATTTCACCTTGAAAGTCGTGTTTTTCTTCTTAGAGTGTGACAAAGTTTCCTTTAAGGTGAGTTGGCCAATTTGCATTCTGTGGTGATCATTAGAGCAACTTCTTGCTCACTGATGGTATTTTAACAGAGTAGGTCAGAAGTGCAACCAATTATACCCTGTGCAACCCCTCTGACTTCAGTAAGACTGCATGGACTATAAATTCATGCAAAAATTGGTCCAAACTTTGTCTTCCTCTTTTGAGAACATGTAACATACACACTAGTACAAGAAAAAAAAGCATTTATTTGGTAGAATAGCAACCACCCGGACTCCTTAATGTCAATATGAATACAGTAAACCACTTGAAAAATCAGTGTCCTTGGATTTTCTTGCACAATTGAAAGTGCCGTTTCAAGTGGCATGATTCATAACTCCTCAAATTCTGTAGTTTTACAACGAACATTTATACATTAACTTGGAATTAGGGGTGTTAAAAACTAATAAGTAGTGCTTAGGGTTATTTCTATTAGAACAGACCACATTAATTAGCCCTGGCATGGAGGGGAGGAGAAGTTTCTCGTGAATGTTCTATTCTGCAGTGCATTATTAATTTTCTCACTCATTCCTTTTTAGCTCATTAGCTTTTAAATGGTATAGTCTAATGCCGAGGTGAAGCTGGAAGTATCTGTTCACTCTGCAATCCATTTCAAGCCATTTCACAATCATTGTCATTGTGATTAATTTATATTGTGGTGGTACCCAGTCTGGGGTTAGGGGGGCTATCACCACAGCTTGGTGCTATCATGACGGATTTCTTTCTGTACCATTTGAGGATATTTTAGGGTTAAAGTGAATTAAAGAATTAATTAAAACTCAAGTAACTTTCACTTTCTAAACGCAAGCAGAGGATTAGGGGAGAACAGAAGTATGCACTGGTGAGATTATGAAATACAATGACTGGTATCTGGAAAGAGAACTGAAGACAGGGAGATTCCTCCTCCAGGTTGAGCATTGCACTGTGCAACCTACACATTAACACTGTCTTTGTGCTCTGACTCATGGCCAAACTGTTAAGCAGCTAAACTATTCTTGGGAAAAAACTGGAAAAAAATAACAGTAACAGTCTCATAAAACGTAATCAACCTAATTGAAAATGTAATGTGGATGCACAAGGGTAAAAACAATATGCTTCCATACTCCAGCAGTTTCACCCTTGTGAGATGGGGGAGCCTGACTTTTCATTCTTTTCCTCTGATAGCTGGTTATTATAGCACCAGGGCTCGGTTCACCAGAACCTTGAACCTCGTGCAGTGCTTTACTCAACAAAAAAATGCCTTAAAATGAAACCAACCTGTGATAAAGCAGAGTTTTAAATCCAGTTGTTACAGAAATTAGTAAGTAAAGGAAGAACAAGGCTGTGAACATCTTAATTGTCCAAATGGTGATATTCTATATGGAAGTTTCACACTATAGTGCTATATTGCCTATGGAAAATACATGTTTGAGGTAGGACTTGAATAAAACAACTGCATCTACTCTTTGTAGGCAGCAAGCTCAAGAAGGAAGATGATTAGAATATTAATGTAAGTATTGTGGACTGGCATGCGCAACACCAGATAACCCTTCAGGGCCTTTCAGCTGTTACCTTTGTTTTGCAGGATACCCTTTTGATTAAGAAATTACCAGGGTCACACTTTTGGAAGAGATCTTCCATATGAAATCGTACAACATTTTACGGCCTGAGGGTGTAAACAATTATTTTGATACTATTTTTATGATATATACCATGCAATGTATGCCATAGAGCTCTAGTCAACTGATCTACAATTCCTGAGGTATAATTTAACCTACCTGTAATTGTCCCTTTGTCAAAGAAGACTCCATTAGGCACACTGCAGAAAGTGGCTCCTTTTACCGCTGTGCTAACGATTAAAAGTACCAGGAGCTGGTGTTTTTAGGAGAAAGCTGAAACCTGTGAGATCTCTGAGAGCACTGTAACCGTGCTTTTCTGTGTTAGAGTGTACTGTCAAAAGGATTATATGGGATGACATAGAAATATTTTCAGGCAGGTAACGTTTCTCTCACACTGAGAAAAACATATGACTCACTTCAAGCTAATCACACAGTACTTTTGTAGCAGTACGTGATAGCAATTTCTTCAGTTCTTGACTGTAATTTACCTTCCTAATAAGGTGGAGCTGCTGAAAGGGAACTGAGAATCAGTAGATGTTGAAAGTCAGTGAAATATGAACCTAATGATGAATCTCTTCAGCTTTACTGTTTCTCCCATGCTTCCCCCTCACCTTCAAATCCCTTTTAGAAACATCCAGTTATTTTAACCTCTCCCTAACAGAGGTCTCTGAAGGGCTTCTCTGTCACATCCACATTGCTCACAGAGGACAAGGGGACCAACAAAGGAAAGTGTGGCTCTGTCTTTGATAACATGTGGTGAGAGAAGTCCTGGATAGACATCACTGCGCTGAGGGTCCTGTGCAACACAGCAACCCTTTTCCTATCAAGATATAAACATTGTATGCACCACATTGTACTACTGGGGGAGAGAGCTTATTTCAGTCTTGCTGAAATCTGTGTGCAAAGTCAAAAAAAAGTTTACAGTTTTGGAAAAATTATAGGGAAAAGATCTACTGCTTTTCTGGTCTTTACCTTTCAGTCTTGTTCACATCTTCACAATAGCATCACTACCAATGAGTGCCCTCTTCTCCATGCCCTGTTTTTTGCATAAAAATAAATAAGTGTATTAAATAGCTTGTCTCCTGCTTTCTTTATCTCAACCTCATGTCTGAAGTCCACTCTACATGCCATATTTC
Organism: Streptopelia decaocto; assembly: GCF_964273445.1. Taxonomy (NCBI): domain Eukaryota; kingdom Metazoa; phylum Chordata; class Aves; order Columbiformes; family Columbidae; genus Streptopelia; species Streptopelia decaocto. The sequence goes on from NC_138663.1 coordinate 201,159,465, forward strand.
ACAAGTTGCCACAAAATCTGTGCTCTATTCCCTTTCCCCCAGATATCTGAAAGCTTCATAACTGCTCCTTTGGAGAGCTGATGACTAGGCTCCTGAGTCTGACTGTACCTGTGATTTATCTGCTGGCAGCAGAGTGTCCTGGGGTGCTGCAGCATCTCAGTCCAGATCAGCATCCCTGTTAATGGAAACAAACCATGTGAGTCTCTTGCTGAAGACTTTCTTTGCAGTTTTATAAGCTATACCTATTCATTGTGATCCCATCTCTTCATCCGCAACTGCTTCAGTCTCATGGATCAATCCTGAATAGAGCTATGTTTCCACCAAACATAACATCTGATTGCTGCCAAAAAGAGGGAGTCCTGCTTCCCCCTCCTGGCCACACATTTGCTGCTTATTTTCTGCCAGGCATTTCTGGTGCTCTTTAAACTTTTAATCACCCAGTAAAAAATGGTGGGTATTCTTTCATCTTAGCAAGCCAAGTAGATCACAGCATGCTCCAGTGAGCCCACAGCCCACTCACTCACAAGAATGAATGCATGGTTTGGAGTGGAGGAGGGAGAAGCAAGACCTGCCTTATTTGGTGGACATGATTGAGTCAGCTCACCTGCCCTTGGACATCTGGTAAACAAATTGTGAGTGTTTTGTGGCTTATCAACAGGGGCACCTTGTCACATGCCTTTGAGTCCACTACCTGGAGATAAATGGTAGTCAGTCACAAATCACCTCTGGACACATCCTCATTATGAGCTGGAATTCAATGCAGAGATACAGAACTAGTAAAAACCTAAAGCAGTAAAGCGACATGATGAGGCACAAGGTGGCATGGACTTGCTTCTCTGTGCCTGGTAACAGCACAGCCTTGCTTCCACCATGCCATCTGCAAGCCAGGGTACCTTGCTTCCTTAGAGTAACATCGCATCTGTCTAGAAAACAACTGGCTTCAAGGAACACAGCTGCAGAGGGAACTAGTTCCCACAAATTAATCAGGTCTGAATAAATCCTCCAAGGACAGTAGTCATACTCCCACCACAAATATGGCCTCTGGGAAGCTGGCAATATACTTTGGTGCTGACTTGCTAGCACAAGTGGATAAATGAGTCCAAATGTTGCTTCCCAACTCAGGAGTTCAGGCACAGCATCACCCCAAAAGAACTGTCCTACTCCCAGAGAAGGGGCACACCACAGACCTCTTTGGGTATAATGCACAAGCCTGGAGTTAGAGCTATCTGTGCCTGTGGCAGAGCTAGTCTGAGTCACATAACCCTTCTGGGCTGTTAGGTGACACTTGTAAAAGAAAACATTACACACATTGTAATGTTCCAGGGAACAAAATGTTCATTCGTTTATAAATTACTTTGTTAGCACAATTCTTGAATAATAATTATTCTCTTTTTTCTTTTTCTCTTTCTTGTGATAATTGTTTTAGTGAATTTCACTCCAGCCTATTAGAAATTAAAGCTTGCAGCCTCCAGAAATTAAAAGTTCTGCAAGTTCGTTTGAGAAATGCGATGTGCTACATCCTACAAAAAATAGTGATCATGAATACATACAGTTACCACTGTTACTGGTTAAAATAAATGGAGAAAAAAAATTTTACTTATAAGTTTAAACTGTGGGGGCATTTCTTTATCCACAGCTAATTCAAGACAGGTAAGAAAGGATGTTGATGCAACAAAGACATGCAAAGCATATGTCTCCGAACTCTCTTCCAGATCAGAAAACCTCTTCCTTTCAAATATTCTCTTCTTGTCTTCCTGGAAATATCAGCTTGATTTCTGAGTCAGCCAAGACCACCCAGGTTGATTTAGTCACCAAACACAATGCATCTCACTGACAATTTCCGTAGCACTGAAGGAGGTCAGATCCCTTAATCAGAGCAATTACTGAAGCCACAGCTTCAAAATCTGAAAGGAGAGAGCCCATCTCAAAACCAAAAATCTAGATAGTTATCTTTATAGCACAAATTAATAAACTATATGTGCATGCAATTCATACAACATAGTGTTTATAATATAAGTGAGATGTAGCTGATACATCAAAACCTTGCATTTCATAGAATCATAGACTTATTTTGGTTGGAAAAAACCTTTAAAATCATCAAGTCCAACTGTAAACCTAACACTGCCAAGTCCACCATTAAACCATGTCCCTAAACACCACACCTATGCATCAAGCTGGAAGGAGCTGCTGACATGCTAGGAGGCTGCGCTACCATCCAGCATGACCTGGACAGGCTGGAGAGCTGGGCAGGGAAAAATTTAATGAAATATAACAAGGGTAAATGTAGAGTCTTGCATCTGGGCAGGAACAACCCCAGGTTCCAGTATAAGTTGGGGAATGACCCATTAGAGAGCAGTGTAGGGGAAAGGGACCTGCGGAAGAGGAGACTAAGGGGGGACCTTATTAATGTCTATAAGTATATAAAAGGTGAGTGTCACGAGGATGGAGCCAGGCTCTTCTCAGTGGCAAACAATGATAGGACAAGGGGTAATGGGATCAAGCTGGAACACAAGAGGTTCCACTTAAATTTGAGAAGAAACTTCTTCTCAGTGAGCGTGACAGACACTGGAACAGGCTGCCCAGGGAGGTTGTGGAGTCTCCTTCTCTGGAGACATTCAAAACCACCTGGACATGTTCCTGTATGACCTCACCTAGGCGTTCCTGCTCTGGCAGGGGGATTGGACTGAATGATCTTCTGAGGTCCCTTCTAATCCCAAACATAGTGTGATACTGTGATACTGTGATCCCGGTGGACAGCAGGATGACCATGAGCCAGCACTGTGCCCTTGTGGCCAACAGGGCCAATGGCATCCTGGGGTGTATTAGAAGGGGGGTGGTTAGTAGGTCGAGAGAAGTTCTCCTTCCCCTCTACTCTGCCCTGGTGAGGCCACACCTGGAATATTGTGTCCAGTTCTGGGCTCCTCAGTTCCAGAAGGACAGGGAACTGCTGGAGAGAGTCCAGCATAGGGCAACAAAGATGATGGAGTGGAGCATCTCCCTTATGAGGAAAGGCTGAGGGAGCTGGGGCTCTTTAGTTTGGAGGAGACTGAGGGGTGACCTTATTAATGTTTACAAATATATAAAGGGTGAGTGTCACGAGGATGGAGCCAGGCTCTTCTCAGTGACAAACAATGGTAGGACAAGGGGTAATGGGTTTAAGCTGGAACACAAGAGGTTCCACTTAAATTTGAGAAGAAACTTCTTCTCAGTGAGGGTGACAGACACTGGAACAGGCTGCCCAGGGGGGTTGTGGAGTCTCCTGCTCTGGAGACATTCAAGACCTGCCTGGACACCTTCCTGTGTAGCCTCATCTGGGTGTTCCTGCTCCGCCAGGGGGATTGGACTGGATGATCTTTCGAGGTCCCTTCCAATCCCTAGCATTCTACAATTCTATGATTCTATGATCTTTTAAGCACCTCCAGGGACGGTGACTCCCCCACTTCCCTGGGCAGCCTGTTCCAAAGCCTGACAACCCTTTCCATGAAAAATTCTTCCTAATATCCAATCTGAACCTTCCCAGGTGCAACTTAGGGCATTTCCTCTCACCCTATTGCTTGTTACTTAGGAGAAGAGACCAACACCCTCCATGCTACAACCTCCTTTCAGGTAGTTGTAGACAGTGATAAGGTCTGCCCTCAGCCTCCTTTTCTCCAGGCTAGGAGAAAAAGTATTGGCATAAATTCCTCCCAATATTGTTTTATCCTGTGGAGAAATGAATTGCTGAATTCAGGTATTCTATTTGAAACAGGTATTTTTTCTATTTCCCAGTATTTCTTGTCTGAGTCCTGTCCAGAGAACAGCAATTCCCAACTATGTCTTCTTTACCTTGATTTAGAAAAGAAAAGCTGTAAGAAGCCTACAGAAAGAACCTCTGCCTTTGTAAAAGAGATATGGAAATTTCTGGGTTGTACAACTGACTAGGCATTTAAGAGGTTTGGATCATGTTGCTTTTGAACCATGGCTTATTAGAGTTAATTGATGAACAATCTGGCTAAGAATAAGGCATGAGAATTCCTCCCTCTCTCTTTCTGTCAAGCTCTTTTCTCCAGTTTTTGTTCATTTATCATATGTTATACAGAAGACTCATCAGAGATATGTACTCTGAATCAAGGTTCATGTGAGTCATCACATTAGCCACACTACATGATAGTAGTGCAGGTGGAAAAAGAAAAGTGGAAGGGGAGACCTGAGAAACTGGAGCAGAAGGTAAAAACCCTGAGGCACCTCAAATTCTCCAGAAATGCTGCCAACTGGAAACATCACCGGCAAGAATTTTATCTATTAATGAAAGCAAATAGACCACTGGAAAGGAAGACATGCAAAAGGTAGCTATTTTTATTTTAATATTAATGGTTGGACACACTAGATTTAATATCTGTATTTAAGTGAGGAAGAGTATGACAGCTAGACAGTCACAGATATTTGAAGAGTAGTGTGCTCTGAGAGAGAATGATTCATTTGAAAGATATCAACTTGACAGGAGAAGCTGAAAGAAAGGGGTGAATTGCTGCATCATTTATAACAGATTTGAGATTGCGGAGCTGAATATGCAGTTTTGGATGTTTTGCAGAATCTGAGCCCAGATGGGGTATCAGAGACTCAAAAGAGAAACAGAACTGCTAAAGTTCTTTTTTTTAAGCCGAGGAAAAGCAATCAGAACTTGTCAGACTGCAAAAAATAGCTTTCAGAAGGAAAACAGAATAGTGCATAGTGGACTGCAGGCTCAGCAAGATACAACAGTATGTGCAAAGGAAAAAAAAAACACCATATATCCTAAGAAAGGATTTGCAAAATACAAGTTGTTTAGATCTGCAAGGAGAAGCATGATAAACAAAGTGAGGGTTTATTTTGAGGAAAGCCAGCATGCCTGTGAGAACCAGTTATTTTGCAAAAGTCTTGAAAAAGGAAAGAATGTACTTAAAGAAATGGATTCCTAGTCTACTTAGAGAATCAGAATTCTTTGTGAGAGCTGTTCAAGATACAGGTACATCCAGTGCATCAATATTGCTTTGAAGACAAAGGAAACACACATATATAGACTACTGGGGCTCAAACACATGGGGTATTGTGAGGAGAAAACTGCATCTCTTGGAATAAAGAGGTAAATCTCAGATCTTAAAATAGGAAACAATTATTTGTGATTGTAAGTCTCCTACTTGTTTTTTTGTTGTTTTGGTTTGGTTTTGGTTTGGTTTTGTTTTAATAATTACATAGTTAACAGACAAAGTCTGAAGTTCCACAAACAGGTTACTAGTTATTAAGTGGGAACACAGCCCACATCAGAACTATGAACAGTCTCACCCAGCTTGAGGTGTCTGCAATGTAGACATCTACACATGAGCTAGCCCACTGCATCCCCTTCCATGCAAAGGAGAGGAACAAAAACTTCTGCAATTCAACCAGTGCATTTGTTTTACATGTCTGCATGTATAAAGGATACAGGGTATCCTGCATGTCTGCAGGATAAAGTGAATTGTGCCCTCAAATTGCCCATTTATCTCCACATGTTGGGACACCAAGGGAGGGTGACTGACACACCAAGTCTGATAAATCCCAATTAAGGTCTCAGTGACAGGGGTAGTGTTTTAGGAGGGTTGGAGACCAGAAGATTTCAAACATCCTGTTTTCTGTATTCAGTAGCTTACTGTCCCACATACAGTCATTCTTAGGGAAACATTACATTGTGTGTCCAACATTGGGCTTATTTTTAGCCACTATTGGGGGGAAAAAGAAAAAGCATATCCATATGCAAAAATAATGGTGGGTTAAACAGGCCGTCTCCTAGATCAATATACAAGGTGTTTCAAAAAGATGGACCCAATATGTTACAGTTACACTAAAATTTGCAAACTGTTTAATGAGTTATCAGGAGTTAGTAACCTTTTTATAAATGCTCTATGTTCCTTCCACCTGCTGTATGGACAACACAGAGACCATAGTTGACAGTTTGTGGTCACAGATCTAAAGTGATTTCAAATTATGTCCATCTTTTTGAAACATCCTGCACATTTGCTAACAATGTAGACAAGAGATGCCACTTCTGGTAGTGAGAGATGATCATCACAGTGTGATAACTGTCCTTGCACTGTGTTAAGTCTGATCTGAAGGTACTTGGCATTTCAAGTGAGTGGAACATCAAAACACAGATGTTCCCTCTGCTTATCCCAAACTAGCAGAGACGGCGAGTGCACCCGTGACATTGTCTGAGGGAGGACAATGATCTCCAGTGCATCCATGCAACATAGCACAGATGGACCTGGGGAGGGTTGGTGCTCCGTGTAAAGAAAGAAGTGTAAAGAAATCCAGTGGGTTTCTACCAGCAGATGTGAACCTGGGCTTTGAGGGGCATGCTCACCTGAGCTGGACAGTCTGATGGTCTATCTGACATGCTCATTGCTTCTGTTTGCTGCTTTTACACTCCAATGGTTTATCTAAGGCAGATAAACCTTCCCTGTCAGTACTGCTTGCCTCCACGCAAATGTTTTGGGTACTGAATTAATTCAAGATATAAAAGGAGAGCAGCAGTCATCCAACTTGACAGTCACATGAATGATTACTCATATTGCCAAATGAGATATAAATTAACTTGCTTTTCTGGAGTGCATTGAGCTGTTTGTATTTCCTGGAAAAGTTAGGTTTGCAGTGAGAGTAAAAGAACTTTTGTGCTTGGGAGGGCACAATAGGACTTCTTGTGGGATGCTTTGCATTTTTCAGAGTAAAACTGACAAGTGAGGATTTATATTATATTATATTATATTATATTATATTATATTATATTATATTATATTATATTATATTATATTATATTATATTATATTATATTATATTATATTATATTATATTACATTACATTACATTACATTACATTACATTACATTACATTACATTACATTACATTACATTACATTACATTACATTATATTATATTATATTATATTATATCATTAGAAAAGATAAATTTTCCTTATATCTATGAATTGATAAATCTGTTTCCAATAACGTGATAATGAATCACCACATAAAGAGCAGAATCAGCCATTTTGTAATGTGTCTTGTTTTTGATAAAAGTGGTATTTTGCTGCCCCAAGTAAAAATCTTGCAATTACCTTTCCTATGACTGTGTGTCCCCAGGACTGGGTGATTTTTAAACATGATGGATACAAAAGTAGAATAATCCTATTGTGTGCTAATTCTTTCAGCAAACACAGTTTTGTAATATCTGCCCAAAGATACAAACACCGTCATTTCATAAAGGTCTTCTTCATTAACCATGTATTTAGAAGTGAACAAGTGGAAAAGATGGTTAACAGCTTTATTCAGCAAGCCTCAAATAAGCTGTGTTTGGAAGTGTGGTTAAGCCTAGTTTGCCAGGTCAAATGAGCCTAGCAAACAGCTGTGATGGTGTCACATCTTCTTGTGTCTTCAAAGGTTTGTTCAACCCCTTCACCATTGGAGTGGGTGAAGCCAAGTGTGTCCATGGGTCTCGGTTCTCACGGTCCTTGCCATGACTGTGGGGCAGCAGATGCAGCAAAGACCTGGGCTCCTTTCTGCCAACTGTCCAGTAAGTACCAGCAGAAAGGTGGAATGAGCAACCAGAGACATCAGCACCCCCACAGCAAAATTTCCCTAAAGCTATATGAAAGCCTTAGGCTACATGTATGTAAGAACCAGGACTAGCGTTGGTTGGGAGGGATCTCTGCAGGTTTCTTGTGCAACCTCCTGCTTGAAGACCACCAGCATTAAAGCAGGGTGTCTCAAAAAGCATAATTAAGGTCACAGTAGAGCCTTTCACAGAATCACAGAATCACAGAATGTCAGGGATTGGAAGGGACCTCAAAAGATTATCCAGTCCAATCCCCCTGCTGGAGCAGGAACACCCAGATGAGGTTACACAGGAAGGTGTCCAGGCGGGTCTTGAATGTCTCCAGAGTAGGAGACTCCACAACCTCCCTGGGCAGCCTGTTCCAGTGTCTGTCACCCTCACTGAGAAGAAGCTTCTTCTCAAATTTAAGTGGAACCTCTTGTGTTCCAGTTTGTACCCATTACCCCTTGTCCTATCATTGGTTGTCACTGAGAAGAGCCTGGCTCCATCCTCGTGACACTCACCCTTTATATATTTGTAAACATTAATAAGGTCACCCCTCAGTCTCCTCTTCTCCAAACTAAAGAGCCCCAGCTCCCTCAGCCTTTCCTCATAAGGGAGATGCTCCACCCCATTCATCATCTTTGTTGCCCTGCGCTGGGCTCTCTCCAGCAGTTCCCTGTCCTTCTTGAACTGAGGGGCCCAGAACTGGACACAATATTTCAGGTGTGGTCTCATCAGGGCAGAGTAGAGGGGAAGGAGAACCTCTCCGACCTACTAACCACCCCCCTTCTAATACACCCCAGGATACCATTGGCCTTCCTGGCCACAAGGGCACAGTGCTGGCTCATGGTCATCCTGCTGTCCACCAGGACCCCCAGGTCCCTTTCCCCTACACTGCTCTCTATTAGGTCATTCCCCAACTTATACTGGAACGTGGGGTTGTTCCTACCCAGATGCAAGAGTCTACACTTGCCCTTGTTATATTTCACTAAATTTTTCCCTGCCCACCTCTCCAGCCTGTCCAGGTCCCACTGGATGGCAGCACAGCCTTCTGGCGTGTCAGCCACTCCTCCCAGCTTGGTTTCATCAGCAAACTTGCTGATAGTACACTCTATTCCCTCATCCAAATCATCAATGAATACATTGAATAATATAGGCCCCAGCACTGACCCCTGAGGCACTTCACTTAGATAGAGGCCTCCAACTAGACTCTGCCCCATTGACCACGACTCTCTGGCTTCGTCCCTTCAGCCAGTTCGCAGTCCACCTCACTACCCGATCATCCATACTGCACTCCCTCAGTTTAGCTATAAGGATGCTGTGGGAGACTGTGTCAAATGCCTTACTCAAGTCAAGGTAGAGCACGTCCACTGCTCTGCTATCATCCATCTGTCTTGTTATGTCCTCATAAAAGTCAATGAGGTTGGTCAAGCACGACTTCCCTTTGGTGAAGCCATGTTGACTGCCCCTAATGACCCTCTTATCCCTGATATGCCTTGAGATGGCACCAAGGATAAGTCGTTCCATCAGTTTCCCAGGGATGGAGGTGAGGCTGACCGGTCTATAGTTAACCTGGGTCCTCCTTCTTGGCCTTTTTGAAGACTGGAGTAACATTTGCTTTCCTCCAGTCCTCAGGCACCTCTTCCATTTCCCAAGATTTGGCAAAGATGATGGAGAGTGCTCCAGCAATGACCTCAGCCAGCTCCCTCAGCACCCGCGGGTGCATCCCATCTGGACCCATGGATTTATGGATGTCCAGATTGCCTAACTGCTCCCTAACCCAGTCCTCATCAACCGAGGCAAACTCCTCCATTGTCCTGCCTTCCTCTGGGGCCTCAGCAGTACGGGGCTCCTCAGGACAGCTTCCCACAGACTAGACAGAGACAAAGAAGGCGTTCAGTAAATCTGCCTTCACTGTATCTTCTGTCACCAGGGCACCCACCTCGTTCATCAGTGGGCCTACATTGCCTCTAGTGTTAGTTTTATCTGCCACGTATTTGAAAAAGCTCTTTCTGTTGTCCTTGACGCCTCTTGCCAGGTTTAGTTCTAAGGAGGCCTTAGCTTTCCCAGGCCTCTAAGGAGGCCTAGTTTCCTAGTTTCCTCCTTTATTAAGAGTAACTTTATTACAGGAAGATATTGTACTTTTATTATATATTGCATTCAAAGAAGAACTCAAGAAAGTTCTATACTTATGTGAGATCAGACTAAAAGTTTTCAGGGATTCCCTGAAAAGAATTCGTTCTTCCCCCGTAGCCGTTACCTTAACTACGTAGCCGCAGAGTAGGGTAAGGAGACACCAGGTGTCTCTTTGTTGTTCCATGTGGATGCATATAAGCCCATTCTACAGAGATGGGAGAATCGAACTGTTAAGCTGCTGTTTCTCTTCCGAAAATGTTTCAGCATGTTGAAAAAAATTACTAGCTTCAAATCTGAATATTACTCAAAATCTAAAATTTTCTTTGTCAACAGAAATTATGATGATATTTTGGTTTGAGCTAACAGAAACAATCTGGAGACTTTTAAGCACATTTTAAAGCTAATTTTAATTCTCAATGTTCATGGCTCAAATTAAAGCCCTTAAGGAAAAGCGAATCCAACAACACTGAAAGTAGATGTTTAGAAAACTGTTATTGTCTAGACCTTCTTCTAGAAGAAAAAAGTTTGCCTTCACTGAATGGGTATTTATTCAGAAAAAATACAGTATTTTTCTGGTAATTATTATTTGCTTTCATGAAGAAAGTACCACGAATTTTCTCTAATATTAACCAGCTCAATTGTGTTGGTAGGGAGGATGGAGTGATACTAGGCAGATAAGGACCTGGTTAGCCTAACTTCCCCATCAGTGTTTTAGAAATCAGCAACTGGATATTTTGGCTCAGTCCCAGTAGGAAAGACTGTAAAATCATTGAAGCTTATGATAAAATCTTTTTTTGTATGTCTGCATAACATCATGTCCACAGGAGCTTTACTCTCAGTTGGGGTCTTGAAGCATTATTCTGATAATAAAATATAATCATTAACTGGAAAGGAAGGATGCAGAAATGTAAAATTTGGGCCTATGAGATCTCTCTCTTGCTCTGTTACACCAATGGAGGTGATTATCTGCCATGTATGTTTTCCAGGGGACAAAACCTAACTGTATTGAGGTAAAGAAATGCAAATTGTAAGGGGTAAGTAAGGCTTGAACTGTCTTGTGTTGGATACCAGCTCCGTCCAAAGCACGCGGATGCCTTGGGAGTGTTGAAGGGACAGCTAGTGCATTTTAAATGGAAAAATTTTAATCCAAAAAGTATTTTTTCAGGGTCAGAAATGTTCATGAAGCACTTGAACTTTTTTTGAAACCATCATATTTTTAACAAAGGGGTTCACCAAAGGACAGCTTGTACCTGTACATTTTTCCTCCAGCACAGTAGATCCAATCCACAGTAGTTGCACCAGTTTAGGTGAGATAACTGCAAGTGAATCAGTGCAAATGTTGTGTGTTCACAACTGCTCAGGGATAAGCAGTCACATGGGAATAGCTACTTTAGCATAACTGTTCCTGAATAACTATCTGCATAGATGTTTACTTGGGAATAAGTATTCAAGCATGAAATAGCTTCTGCCCTTTATCTTCATAACATATATTAATCTAACTTAACTGCTAGATGTAGATGGACACACTATAAAATTACCATTTTGCATCCAAAGGTTGAATATAGGGTGGAGTCACAGTAAAGGATTTAGTCAGAAAAGCAAAGCTTTCTCTTAAATTGAGCTGCTGCATCACATGCCTCATGTTGCTTGTCCTTAGCTCAAACAGAGGTGAGCAAACCTCTGAAGTCCCTGCAGAGCCTCATCTCTGTTTTTATTCACTGCAAGGTCCTGACCATTTCTGCTTTGAACCTTCCAGTGGTCTGGGCAACAATATAATCCCATTTCTGAAGCATGTGCTGCCGCCTTAGGGTAGAGCTCCAAAGCATTTTTCACAGTCTCAGGGTCCCCAAGGAAAGTGTTGGGGTTTTTTTCCTTGGTTTGTTTTAATCATAAAACAAATCATACCACAGTCCTTCCTGACCCTTTTATAGCTCTGTTGGCACAACAGTGGGGAAGGGGAATCGTGATGCTCAGGAGAGTACGCCATGTGTGAGAGGAGGTTTGAAATTAGTATTAATACTCATTTTAACCCCTAAAATATTTAAAAATCTTTTTACCTCTTTGATCAAGGAATTTCCATGCTTCCTAGGCTGCAGATTCTGATTCTGTACATGGCACATTGCTTTTAGCCCAGGAAATTAAAATGGCCCCATTAATAGAAAGTTATATTAATTTTATTACATTGTTATTCAAGAACATTAGAAAATATTGATGTATTTTTATGGATCTGTTTTTTAAGATGCTTTATATTTAATCTAACAAGGATCATTAACACTAAGAGAACAGTTCTCTTTTCTTGCACACATTGCTAAACAAGTAATAATATTTCAGAACATATTAAAATGAAAGATCTCACTTTTAAAAGCTCACAGTACCCTCACAATTATACATGTCCAAATTTTGATACTCTTACTTACAATAAATATGAATTGAATATATTATTCTGGAAGTTGAACCATTAAGAATAATGGAATAGTTTACATAGTAATATACTGCTTGCCAGGAAAAATAATATCTGCAGTGGTCTCTGTATGTTAGTGATAAAATAAAATAGGAATACTAATCTAGGCTTATGCTAAAATAAAATGTGCCATCAGACATTATGCTTCATGGGAGATAAGCCTGCTTTCCACTTTTCCAGACTGCAGTCAACCTTATCTGTGGGACTAGTACTTTTGTCCTCATCTTTTCTTGCATTTACCACAGAGGTCACACTCCATTATATTGTTCATCTGACCAAGAGTGGTAGAAGTCAGCCTGGTATCTGAGGCTGGGAAGGGATCTAAACAGAGATAAGTGGATGTTTTACGAGCAGAATCATCCTGCTCTAGACACGTGTACCAGCCCATCACTTCTGTGTGCAAATAAAAGAGACATAATTAGCAGCACTATGTAAGGGACTGTTTACCATTTTGTCTTCAGCTGCAGAGACGTTAATTTCCTACAGCTACAATGATCACAGAATCATAGAACCATAGAATCATAGAACAGTTTGGGTTGGAAGGGAACTTCAAAGCTCATCCAGTCCAACCCCCTGCCATGAGCAGGGACATCTTCACCCAGATCAGGTTGCTCAGAGCCCCGTCCAGCCTGGCCTGGGATGTCTCCAGGGATGGGGCATCTACCACCTCCCTGGGAAATCTGGGCCAGGGTTTCACCACCCACATGGTATGAAATTTCTCCCTCATGTCTGGCCTTAATCTCTTCTCATTGAGTTTAAAACCATCACCCCTTTTCCTATCAAAACAGTGCTCTGAAAAGAAAATCTTTTAAGTACTGAAATCCTTTTGTGACAGGCCTTTGTGCTTAGGTGAGACAGAAGTGCTCTACAGGCCAGGAGCTCCAGGGAATTGCTTCTCTCCATTTTCCCTTTTCAAGCATACAGAAGTCGTGCATGTTATTGATGTCCCTTCATTCTCTCCCCACCATCGGCTTCTTCTCATGCTGCCTTGAAGCTCATGCCAGTCATTCAGCAGGTCTCTGCACATCCCATATCATCACCAAGAGACCCAAATGCCCCTTGGCTGGTGAGGACTGTGCTTTACTAAACACCCAAAGGATACAGATTTTTCAAACTGTATTCCAGGAACCTGCCAAGAGATCTGTGGGTGACTCTCAGCCTTCAGAAAAACAAACTGCAGGGAGTTAAAGAGAAAGGGATCAGGGGTAAAATTGCTCTGTTGTGGCAAGAATAGTCAGAAAGAGATCGCAGTGAGAAATCTGAGCTAATACCTGATAGATGACTGACTGTTAGTCCTTAATATAGTCAAGGTCACAACTGCAGCCTGACTCACCAAGGCTTTTTCCCCTGGTTCGATACCTCTGTTGAGTTCAACTGTAGAGACTTAAACCCTACTTTCTTATCAAATCTCCCCAAGTTCCCCTTCTCCTCATTCAATGTTATTGCCTCATTCAAGTGGTGCCCCCCTGGCCAGCCAGCCTGGAAGCTCCACACGTGTGTGTGGCGTGGGAGGAGGCCAGCACGGACACCCTGCTTAGCAGCTGAGATGCCATCCTGAGCTCATCTAATAATGCCCCTGATTTTTCAGTGTAGGTGTGTGCACAGTTGGTTCTTTTCCTTCAAGTGAGTGGGTTTTTGTCCACGATCAGGAGGTGACTTGACCTTTGATAAAGAGATCTGAGTGCTGTGTTTGCCGGCGGGACACTGGGTGACACATATGCTATTTTTACTCCATGCTATGCTCCATTTCCTTCTGACAATGGGTACATAAAAAAAGGGGAACTCATGGATTTGACTGACATGCTTGGTAATTCCTTTCAACCAGAACTCACCAATGCAGGTATGTATTTAAAAAGCAAACAACAACAAAAACCTAGTCCCTACTGGTAAACAGACCTCCATGCCTGCATTATTCCCACTGCCAAGTGCTGGTGCTGCTGGGGTGCTGGCAGTCCGTGCAGCAGCAGACATCGGACCCCAGCTTTCATTTGTCACAGGTTCATGGCTTCCAGATACTGCTGGCAGATTCTCACAGTTTGCTGCATTTGCATCAGCTTTCTTTAGGCGCTGGAAACAGCAGCAGCTGCTGCATGCTGGGCATTGCTGATAAAATCATCAAACTTGCTAGCATTTTGGTAAAAATTGCTCTTGGTGGAAACAAGCGAAGACAAAAACAGAAAATGGTTTGCAGATACAGCTGGTCCTTTTTAGCAGAGAGCACAGAAGAAGGCAGGCCATGCAGTAGACTAGAAGGGGGGTTGGGAACTCCTTGTTGAGGAGTGGACAGCAGACTGTATGAGCCCCAGGGTGGGTCAGCAGGCACTCCTTTGGCAAGAGTCTCCACCTGATGAACACCTTCATGTCTCAGCCCCAAATGTGTCATGGACATCAAAGTGGAACTGAGGGCCAACAGAGTCCATGTTTAAAAGAATAAGGCAGTAAAGAAAGTAGAGGCTTGGACACAAGGAGGAGAGAACAAGTGAGACCTGGGAAAAGAAGGAAAGGGTAGAGAAATGGAGAGAGGAATCCAGGTAGCCATTTTACCTTCTTCTGTCCCCTTAGCCATACACCCTGCCTCTTCAAAGCCTTTTTCCCCTCAATTTGCCCCTTCAAAATGAATTGAAGAACTCTAGCTAGGGGATTAGGGAAATCACAGTGCATCCATTAGTCCAGGCCAGATTTTCCCTTTACCTTTTTCATACCTCTCGATATCAAAAGAAAATTCTCACCAGAAGTCAGGAGTCTTAGGTTAAGATAACATACAAAGGGATTCCTGCTGGAAATAACAGCTGATAAGGAACTGATGCTTTAACGAGTCTATGAGCTGCTGACAACAGCATTGCTCAGGCACTTCTACAAACCAGGTGCTGTCCGCAGCAGATATACTATTAGCAGATAAAATCCACACTTGCCTGATGAACTGGATTAGAAACCTAATCCAGAAAGACAGACTGCTAAGACTTTGCATTAAAAAGTAACTGCAAATGTCCACTGCTCAGACCCATGAAGAAAAAGAAAAGCAGAGCAAGGCAAAATTTAGGATTTATTTCTTGCAACCTGGAGACTGTAATTTTCCATCCCTGACTGTAATGCTTTCAGAGGTCTGCTGATAGACACATATTGAGATGCCTGGCTCCAAGCTGTTCACTAAAGCCTTGCATAGATACTAAAGTGCTACAGCCTTTATCAGAAAAAAATTACTAATGAGGACGAAATTTCTACTCTGAGGGACCCACAGGGCATATCTCTTGGCCCAATTGGAGCAGCACAGCTGCTCTCTCCTGTTTAGGATTCCCTTAACAGTGAGTCTTGTGGTTGGGAGCTCAGCTGTGGATTCTATAGGCTGTTCTTAGTTCTTCATGCATACAGAATCATAGCATCATAAAGTTATTCTGGTTGGAAGAGACCCTCAAGATCATCAAGTCAAATCATTAACATAACATTGTCACTAAAACGTGTCCCTAAGAACCGTACATACCTTGAGGCTGTAACAAACATAGGTGGTCCTTACATAGGTAAGGTTGTACCTAGCTCTTCACCTTAGGAGAGCTTCTTCTGATAAGTGTTGCCACTGAGCACCTTTGGTCCTTCTGCATCCTGCTGAGAATCTCTCAACCTGTGCATACTCGGTGGTCCTCCATGCCTGTGTTTGTATTTTGCTTCTCTAGTGGGTCTTGGGAATGCACCTGAGCAACATAAAAAACAGCTTTGTGCTGTGACATGAATGAGGATTTGGCTGTTCATCCTATGAAAATCTCATCCATTAAATAGAATCCAAGCTATCAAGACAGACTTAAAAAGAACCACATGATGCTCTCTAATATGTTCTCCCACCCCAGATCAGACTCACCACTATGATGCTATCTATGTGCGTTTGCTCAGACTATTCTGGTAAAGATTGCAGTGATGGAGATCCATTCTTTCACTCTTCTTGCCCTGTTGAATGTTCTCTTACTATCTAACACAAAATCTTTTGCAAACTCTAAATCCATGGGAATTGCTCAGAACATCAGAACATAAGCTTCCTATCTTTCTGTTCGCACATTGGTGGAAAAAGAGGATGTTATTATGAGGCAAACCAAAAACATTCAAATTAAAATAAAAAGCTTGAAGGATGGAGCACCAGGAATGGTAGGAGCTGCCGGGCAGTGTGTCAGCACTGATGTATTTTCCTGTTTCCAGGTGGTAGGCTTGGAGTTCTCATTGTTCAGGTTCCCCAAGAAAGAGGAAATGGCATTTCCAGTAAGAATGGAAGTTTCATATCGGAGTAAACAAAACCCACAGTTTTTCTTAGAGGAGTCATTTCATTCTGGCAGTCTCTAAACTGTTATTCTGGGAGATCGTTTGCTTGTCTGTCATAACCAGAATTAATCTATGTAGGTTTGTGTCTTCCTGTCTGCTGCAAGTATTCCTGGGGTTGTGCACTTGCATGTAGGATTATATCTTGAACTACCTGCCATGCTATTATGGAGGCACCTGGAGAGACTTCTTTCCATCCAGGAGTGTAATTACTGTATATTTATTTTGCTTTCCACCATGTTCTTTAATTGACCTCCAGCAACTTTAACTCCCAATGCAGATTTACCATTTGACTAGCCATGCTCTGGTGGTGACGAAGTGGCAATGACTCAGTGACCATTTCCAAGGAAAATGCACAAAGTCATTCCAAGCGAAGAGTGATCCTTGCTCTGAAAATGGCACAGCTGGAGACACTGTGCCTGCTGAAACACTTTCCTGCTTTTCCTGCAATGGCCACTTAGATACCATTGAGTAATTTCTCATTCCTCTGAGGGTGAATATCAGTGTATGAACAGGAGTTACAGCTTGTGCAGTTTGCTGTGAAAATAAGATTTACTTTAATTTTTTTCCCTAGACCTGCTAGCAATGGCATTTCCCTGGCAGGTTTGTATTTACTATGGATGTTAATAGTGAATATATATATATATATATTTATTTATTTATTTATTTATTTTCCAAAGGGTCTTATCTTTGGTGCTTTTAACAGGTTGAGATCTGCTGACTGCCCACATTTCTAAGGCCAGGGACTCTGCATCAAAATGGTATCTCCTCAGATGCACCATATGCCTTTGTTTAACGTGTCACCACTTCATTGCTATGTGAGATGGCTACAAGTGAGGGGATAATGCTGTGAGTCACAGAATCACAGAATCTCAGGGACTGGAAGGGACCTCAAAAGCTCATCCAGTCCAATGCCCCTACCGGAGCAGGAACACCCAGATGAGGTTACACAGGAAGGTGTCCAGGTGTTTGAATGTCTCCAGAGAAGGAGACTCCACAACCTCCCTGGGCAGCCTGTTCCAGTGTCTGTCACCCTCACTGTGAATAAGTTTCTTCTCATATTTAAGTGGAACCTCTTGTGTTCCAGTTTGCACCCATTGCCCCTTGTCCTACCATAGGTTGTCACTGAGAAAAGCCTGGCTCCATCCTTGTGAAACTCACCCTTTAGATGTTTATAAACATTAATGAGGTCACTCCTCAGTCTCCTCCCATCTCCCGTCTCCTCAGCTAGCAGTGGCTTCTTGGGGTCTTCAAGAGTCCTGGAAAACATCTTCTGAGAACTTGCATTTACCACATCAGATACAAGGTCCCTCTGTCTTGCTTTTACCCGGAAAGGAGGTCAGATCATAGATCCCAGGAAAAAAGATCAGCATTGGTGAAATCTAGCAATGCTTCTTGGCTTAGGAACTGGGTGCGCATCTCCTGATTTCACACTGAAACAATGTTCAGCTGTGCAGAGGTCACCTCTCTCACTGGGTCTGCTTTGAAAAGAACTCACTTGTGTGGGCAGGAGGAGAGATATAGTACACTCCATATGATCAGGGTACCAGTGAAATGCTCTGGAAATTTTTCATCTCCAGATTAGTTGTGCTGACGTGTTGTATACATGTGTGATACTGAAGACAATCACAGCATTATCTACATTTAATCCATTTTGAATTTATTTCCCGGGCACTTTCTGTCAGACACAGAAGGTCTTGGTGATGAACTGCTATTGTTTTCTTCAGGGAAGCAGTCTGGAAATGCAGCCTACTCAGAGACCCTACAACTTCTACTGCCGGGCTTTCTACCATGCAACAGTTTGCCTTGGTGTGGATTCCAAAGAGTGTTTTTGACTGTTTCCACATCTTTCTTGTTGTCCAGTGTGTGGTGAGGTATCTGCTTGCTTTATCTAGAAGAGATTGCCAGTATATGTCTGTAACATTCTGTACTGACAATATCTTTTTTCTTTTTTTCCCAATTAAGTTGTCCTGGGTCAGTGGAGGGCATTCAGCAGTAAGTTCTCCGTAGTGCCTTGCTTAAATTGCAACCTTAATGTTTTCCAGGTCATGGGCTCTGTTTCCTTAGTAAAACCAAGCGCTTTCTGCATTTGTTTGGTTACTCTGTGAAGTAGTTGATACACCACTGAATCATTCATATCTTTTCAGATGTAATGCTCTTAGGCAATATCTGTCAAACAAGTCTTGGAAATCTTTTAGCAGTTTAGTTGTGGAGGAGCCAAAATTCTCTATGTGCTTTGATATTTTTGTTTTCCCACCTGTCCTGTAGATACCTGTTTCAGTTTAAGCATTAGGGTCAGATGCCTTGTAGCTGAAAGCAGACACATCCCTGACAACCTCTCCCTGAGTTTCCATGCTGCAAGACTAAGTTCAGGTTCTTCAATATGCTGCTGTGGACACATAATCATGCCCCCCTGTTGTTTGACTCAGACTTTTCCTGGCTGATATTTCACTTCCTTTTCCTGTAGGAAGTTTTTGTGACCAGGTAGATCCTTTATGTGCTGCTGTCTCCGAATTCCCATACGGCTGCCAGAGGTCCAGAGACAAATGCAGAGCAAAAGCACAAACAAATGGAGAATGAAGAGTCAACTTGTACGCCTCTAGCTGCAAAACCTAATCTTTTGAGCCAATGTTTCTGAGGTTTTATGCATTAACTGGTCTGTTCTTCTTGCTGGAGACTTTGGCATAATAATTTTTTTCACACAATCTCCATTGTATGTGACTTCATATGCAGAACCTTTTTATATTCTCTTTTCTCTTTTTACTGTGTTTCTATGATTTCACCATTTTGCGTCGCTTATCTTCCCTTAATTTCTGTTTGTGTTTTTATACAAACTTATGTTAAGTTCCTTTGTTTGTGTTTGTACAGTTTGGTAATTTCTTTGCTTTCACCAAGCTACTGATCAATCATCTCTCCAGTTATTAACAACTCCAGTTTTTCTCTGCATTTGGATGCAGCCTTGTTCAGTAGCCTTGCTCAGTCTTATGTCTGTGCCAAAGCTTGTGGGTACTCTGTGTCCTGTCTTATTTGACTTCATGTAGCTTGTACACTGTTGGGGAATTTTTGTTGTACCCCTTGAGGCAAATTAAACACATTTGTGATTAAATATTAAAATAAAAACCAAAAAAAACAACAAACAATGCATTGAACAGAGTCCTACTACCACAAGTGGTTCTACAAGAAGCCTGCAGAGATGCATCATTAGTTGATTTCTTATATACACTTGCTCCATCACCAGTCCTGTGACCGTTGCCATGGGGCATCTCAGACCACTGTTTGCTTCATCCCCCAAAGCCGGTTCTGTTGCCCAAAGTTGGCGCCTGAGCCCTCCCATCCCAGTATGGCCTACAGGGCAATGCTGAGGCTGTTTCCTATCTCATCACCAAGGGAAACTTCACTCTTCTACTGGGGGTCCTTCTGTCTCTGTCATTCCTGTTTCCAGCCAGTTTAAGTCCTTGTGCAGTTGGGCCTTCTTACCTTCCATGTTGGATCATTCCGTGGGCAAAAATTACCGCTGCTAAACAGTTACAATTTGAATTTCCCCTTCAGTCCCTAGTTCATATGCTCCACTGCAATCTGACAACCTTGCCATCAGCTTTGTCAGTTATGGCAATACAGTGATAATAATTTCTTTATCACAATTTTTAAAAATACAACTTTTCAACATACAGCTTTTTTTATGGATTGAAAATGCTTTTGGAAAGCTGTGCAAATACCACTGTTGTCTCTTATGACCTTTTCCTAGCACACTAGGGCACTATCATTTCCCATTATGAAGGCAGCGTGACTTCTCATTTTTCACTGTTCTATTCTGGCCCAACGTGGTTGATTTTTGAAAGTCATGTAAAGGCTTTGCAGTTGTCTAAGCACGACACAAAGGTTCCTGCCTTTTCCTCTTACTACCTGACAAAAGAGACATGAGTCTTACTCCTACAAACTTTTTAGTTGTGTGGTTCCCTCCTTACTCCCAGTGTATTATTTCAAGATGGTATAAATCATCGCTGTTTTCATCAAGTATAGAATAGGAAATTGATGTACTAACTTAATTACATTTCAGTCTGTGCTACCCTATTCCTTACTGCTGTCTTCCCTATCTGCCATTCTCACCCAATATATTTGGTTTCTAATTTCACATATACTTCCGACATCATGTTGAGTCTCATCAGTACAGCATTGCAGCTTGCTTCTTTCACTACATATACTACATTCTTCCATTATGTGCCTCCTGAAAATAAAGGTTTTTTCCCTCTCAGTCCATTCCTTACAGAGAGATGGGGATGATATGGATGCGCAGGTACTACTTAAGAGAAGAAATGAGAACCTTGTCTGCTGGTAGAGACAGTATTATTCTTTGAGAGATCAGAATGACATATAAGTGGTTCCGTTTAACCATGAATATATACTGCCATAGTGTAAAACTCTATCAGTCAATAAGTAGCCATAAACTGACTGTTGTGCCTGAATCTTGGATAACATGTATCTGCACACCTGTATTGCTCTTCCTTCCATTCCCATTTCAGTGAGTACTGCAGAAACATAGGCATATGCTTAACAATGTAATCTTCAATGCAGTGTCTCTACCAAACATTTTGGATTTGAGGACCATAGTAATTAAAAAATGAGCAATTGCTGAAGCCCATCTGTTTCTGATCAAAGAAGGAGGGTGAGGTAACTCAAAAGTCTTCTTATGAACTTCTCATAAAAAAACTCGGAAAAGGAAGTTTCTGGTTTTGTTTTTAAAGTAAGTAGAATCCGCTTATGCAAACTCTTTAAGCATCCTTATATGTTAGAATATATTGTGCTACCAAGAGAAAAACAGCTGAAGTGCATCCCTATCTCCAGATACTGCAGATAATGAGTCATCTACTCAAATGTCAAAATAGATGCTTGAAATCAGACTCAGCTTCAATGCAGAGGAGTGGCCTTCTTTTACCAGTCACCTGTTGCACATTGACATGGTATGGGAGTTGCAGAGTCTAAATTCCCTTTCCTTTTGAACAAATATCTAGACACCCTTGAGCAAATTTCACATTTTTCGTTTCTTTTGCTGTCTTCTCTGTTTGCTGATCCTTCCTGTTATTTCTTTCAGTGTGGAACTTAAGGGGCCTCCCAGAGAAACAGCATTATCCTAGAGCACAAAGGAATCAGAAGTTTGTTCTTTGGTGTAATAAACCCACATTTTTAGTAAGAGTTTGAGATGAGATTATGGACAGCTGGCCTCCTAGATCATAGTTAGTGTTGTTTTTAAGAAATCCTCAGGTTTGAAATTAATTTCTTCTTTTCCTGTTGCATGGCTGTAGGCACTTGGTACTACTACCATATATATGAGACATAAGACAAGGATGTGAGATTCATTTTGTTTATTTATCAATGACAGTTCTCTATAAATAGCATTTATAGAGAAAATTATCAGAAGAGCTGCTTTCATGTGCTCATTATGGAGTACAATTGTTGGAGCCAATTGTAACTTTAAAAAAAAAAAATGTTTTTCTTTGAGGTGAAAAAAACTTTTATTCACCATAACAAAAGGTTGAAGGGAAGAGAGTTGGGAAATAACCCAATATTTTAGGAAAAGAGCTAATAGAAATGAAGCTTGGTCTCAATGGGAAGAAGTAGTATGACATTGGGTGATATACAAACCACCAACACTTTCCTATATCCTCATTTAAGTGGTTTCTTACTCACCTAAAGCTCAAAGTATTTTTAATTTGAAATCAAAGTTTATGTGTTGATGCTTGAACAGACTCTCAAGTGCTCTCTTCCCCCTGCAGCTGCAGTCAACCCACTTCATTCAGTTCCTTGCATACCTAAAGTGATGTGCCAAAGAGGGTGATGTGGTAGAAATGCCAATGGGATTTACTATACTGTGATTCAAGTAGTTTTCAGGGAGGAAATTGCTTGGCTCTAGGCTTTCCTTAAGTCCCTGGAGGGTTGGTGCCATAAGTTTTCTGTTAAGGGAACCAGAGCTGGGGACTCTGAAACTCAGGGGATTTCACCTTTCCAGTCCAATACAGCTGATGACAGTTAGATCTAACACCCCTGGGGTTCCTCCAGTCCCAGTTCAATAGATACAACTGTTGGAATACTGGTAACTACATAAAAACAAACTTTACTCATATAAACATGAACTACAGAGATAGCTGATCCAGTTTCTCCCTTTGACTGCTGAGGGCGTGAGTTTGCCAATGGCCTCAAACACACATATACACACACACCCCCATCTCTCCACTAGACACTCAGTTTAGGCTGATCCCCCAAGCCCTGCAGCTGCTGGACTGCACACCTATGGGCCTTTATGACCTATGGTCCTATCTTCAGTTGCTGGACCTCAGACCCCTCACGCTCAAAATCAGCTCATTTCTGGGCAAGTACAACAATTTCCAGATTAATGTACAAGGACTATTGTATCATTGCATCTTCCTCTGCCTCTTCTGTTATCACTCATTCTCTGAAAGGCCTCATTGTTTCTACTGTAGCCAGCAATGCCCATCATGCATGTCCAGTTCAGGCCCACATGAAGCCATGCTCTGTGGTTAGTTTTTCTTGCCTGCTGGTTCTTGGTATCTTTGTTGCTCAGTGCCAAGATGTTGTGAATCAGTTGTTGTAAACTACTTAGGTACCTTATTTAGTCCATATAGAGAAGCAGATGTTTCAAATTACTGTCAAGAAGAACCAGCATCTCTTCCATGAGTGAATAGGGCAGCAAAGTACACTCTGAATTTTGAGCAATGCAATAGCTAAGTTAGGTACAGGAGGTATCTAGGTCTGAAAACAGCTCCCACTTCCCTTTTACAATTTTCTTGTCAACAGATGGGTCAAGGGGAAATGAAAAGCACATGTATTTCCTCCCCATCCACTCCTGTGGAAATAAGTTTGCTCTGTCTGTGTTTGTATGAATGCAAGTATCTGTCAGCACCCAATAATGATGTTTAATCTATTGCTGAATTTTAAATAAGTCTGTCAGAGAGGTACAGGGCTAAACTACAGGTGGTGCTCACAAGGTTTGTGAAGGGTTTTCTGGAGACTGAGAGAATCATGAACCACCTCTGTGCTTCTCAGAAGGTATCATAGACCCACGCCATGCCATGCCAGTAAGAGCCAGTGAACAGAAAACTGAAGAGGGTGAAATGGTGGAAATAAGTTTTGTAAAATGGCATATCCTCAGCACTCCTGGGCAGTGCCAAATCCTAATGAGAGGTGAACAGGTGGAAAATTAGCTTCAATGACAAATTATTCCTTTTTTATACTGCGCATGGTACTGAAAAGTACTAAGCATATAGCTTACATCAGAATCCCTCGATGATCTGATATTTCAGCATCTCTGGCAGCTCTGACACTTGAATCCGTCTCATCGGTGAAAGCTGTAATTTATTCTGGGAGCATGTCACCCGGTCAGTTGAACCCAGGAACTGTACAGAACACCTGAACTTCAGATGAACCTTTCCCAAGAACTTGGTGGCAAACAAAGTCAGCAATGGAAATGAATGCAAATGAACATCAGTACAATCAGTTTTACAGTGCAGATCAGACCTGATGAGCAAGGCAGTTATCCAAAATCTTGAAACACTTAGTTGAACACTGAGTGTATCAGCTAGAAATTCAAAAAGGATGGTTCAAAAATAGAGTTGTGATTTCAACTGTGGTAATGCAATTAATCTTGTTGAAGACAAATGTCATCTTACAGAAGCCTACCTGAAGTCAGATCACTTAGCTAAATAAAAAAGCAGGTACTTCTTGAAGAGAAATTGATACAAATTAGATTAATACTGCCAAGACACATTATAAGGGAACAATGAGGTTTTGTGTTCCACAGCATATTAGATTACAAACACAGTAACATAGGATGACACTAACAACTTGTATGTCCTGTTACAATGGTGACCAGTAGAAGATGCTCAGAGAAACAAAACAAGAAATAACTCTCAGTATGTAAGAAATATAAGAAATAACTCCCAGTATGTAGTGATCCTTAGTACTGGAGAGGGCTGGAGAAGTCTCCTAGGAAATACCTGAACCAAGTTTTCATTCATAGAATCTCATTTAATAGTCATCAAGGGATCTATAAAACATTTGCTTTTTAAACTTAATTGTTAATATGTTCCTATTTTAAGCTTCATTTGTGGTTTGGACTCCATAACTATTTCAGCAGAGTATCACAAATTGATGATGTTTAAAAAAATTACTTCCTTTGGTCTGTTTCAAAACCATTGCTTAATAATTTCACTGGGTCCTTCTAAATCTGTATTAGGAAAAGCAGTGAATGATTGTTTCCTATGCATGTTCTCTGTACAAATGCTCAGTGTTTCAAATATTTATAGGTCTTTGTCATAAAACATTTTGCTCTTTCTAAGATGAAATCTATTAATATGCATTACCTTCCTGTATGATAGAATATCGGTATTGCTGTCCTTTTCTACACTTTCTGCAGTTCAACTATGTCCTATGTGAGATGGGAGACCAGAAAAATACACAGAATTGAAGACAAGGGTGCTTTATAGACTTAGATAAAAGTATATTTTTACCTGAACTTTCAATTGCTTTCCTAATAGTTCCTAATAAGAATTGTTTCTGAACAACTTCTAAGTAATAAGTTCATCTTTTCAGAGGAAACAGTTTTCACAATGACTGCTCACAATGACGCCTAGATTTCTTTTCTGAATAAAAATACATCATTAGAACCCACTGTACACATAGTTAGAGCTATTTTTTATAACGTGCAGTACCTGGAATTTATCAACATAAAATTTCATCTGACATTTTTTCATGCAGTTACCCAGAATTGTGATAACCTTCTGCAACTGTTTGCAGTCAGCTTTAATTTTGACTATCCAGAATAATTTTATATTATTTGCACACTTTGGCATATCACTTTTGTGAATAATTTATGTATATGTCCAACTGCCCAGATTCTAGCACGGATCCTTCTGAAACTATTTTTGTAACCTCACTACGATATTAAAATGCATGACCTCTTCTCAGCTTTTATACCTGATATTTTAAGTAGGTTTCTCCCAGGGAGGCCTCTGTCTTCACACATCTGCTTAATTTCTTACATGATTTTTACTTGCAGGATCATATTGAAAACTTTTTAAAGACCCCAGTTGCAACATGTTGACCAAACACCCGTTACAACACCCTCATTGACTTCTCCAAAGAACTCAAGTAGATTTGTGAGAGATTACTTCTATCAACCAAATCAATACTAACTCTCCTCTAATTCTATTCTCCATCGTAGTTTTCAGTTATTTGCTTAGTGTAGTGGTCAGTCTTACTGGTCTGCAGTTACCTGGAGCAATCTGTACAATCTGGCATCACAGTTGCTGCCCCTGGTATTGTTATTAAACTAAAGCTTATCAGTTTGAATTGCAGCAAATTTGTAGCTGTTAGAACTCTTGGGGAAATTCTAGGAAATTCAGGTCATCAGTTCACATTGGGACAATGTGTAAATGTGTTCACCTTTACAGGAAGTAAAATTTCACTTATTGTCCATATCTGGGGCAATGAGAAGTTGCTTCAAGAAACCTACGGTGTTTTAAAGCCCCAGTTAAACGAGTAGTTTTATCCCATGATTCACCTTGCAGTCTTTCAATAAAGTGGCACAAAAGAACTTCATTTTTAATCCATGTTCATATTTTACTTTGTTTATATTACACCAGGAAGCAAAAGCTAAGTAATTCCAAACTTTCAGTGTTCAATTGTTCCTGTGGTAGAAGAGCTTAACCCAGAAGGATAAAGTGAATGACCAGATGTGTCAGAGACAACACAAAGTGACACCAGTATTCATACACCAGTGTTTCTCCTCTACAGATAATACAGGGAAATAGCTGTAGCTCTATCGAGGGTTACCAAATACACAAACCACATCCAGCTGGGGACATCTCCTGAGATTAACATAGTTGAAGGCTGAGACTACGAGTGGGAAATGTCATACCTGCTCATCCTGTTGCTGCCCTTCCCTGGGCACACATTTATTGCCACTGAGTGCTTATTTACCCCCCTTGCACCACAGCTCCCTGCCACTAAGAATTATTGTACTTACCTATTCTCTGGCCAAAGCAGCCAGAGATGACTGTGTGTTAGCCTTGCATGGACTACAGAAGTGGAGTAGGCATCCATGCGCTGGGGTTTCCATAGGTGCTTCAAGTCCTCACACAACTTCTGTGTTCAGATGGACCTTTCGTCTGAGTTTTTATAACCTTTTCTACAGTCTTACACACCTAGGCAAATCCCCCAGCAATACAGTCCCTAAATGGATCCAAGCCTTACTCTCTCAATTCAGTCTTTCCTCTCCCTGTCCCTCTGTCCAGCATATTGAATTTTAAGCAGTAGGTTATTTCTTTGCAGGTGGAAATAAAAACTCAAAACTTGGTTTTTATTTTGAGAGTAGCATGGTGAACAGTAATAAAATTATCAGCACTGGAATCTGCCCCCAGCTAGGCACAGACTTTTAGTGCTATGCAGTTCCTAAATTCCTGTTGTAAATAGATGGATTTGGTTCATTGAGAGTTAAGTATTTCCATATTGAGCTAAATTCTAATTATCCCTTATACTGTAAGTACTCCATTTATTTTGGGAGACAATAGTACATAACTTAGCAAAAGGGCAGCAACATTATTACAATATTAATAAAAATGCATCACAACAGTTGTGGAATAAACTATTAGGCTTTAAATCAGAGAAGTAATTACAGACCTATTATCCAATATGGCTACAGCTGCTCTGTGTATTTATACACACAATTGCTTTCACATATACACCAGGAGGACTGGAATGAAATAAAACCCATGATAGAAAGTATTTATCCAGGGAGTTAGAGTAAAAGCAAAGATTTCCTTTCCATACCAAGAAAAATGGAACCATGCAGCTGCTAAGTTATTTTGAATTCTTGTTCTTGCTTGACAATTATTAAACATGTTTAAAGCACCAAAATAACCTGTCAAGATAATAAATGAAGTTTTCTTTGTGATCAGCATCTGTCATCAGATTTTCTATTTCTCTCAGTAGTATTTGGCTGCTTATCAGAAATCCCTTCTTCCAATAAAGATTGCATTATATTTGTTGTTTCACAAAGTTATATTTTTTTCCCTGAACATTGATATATTGATATCTTTTTCATTGTAAAACTCTGGAACTCCTAAGAGGGAAATGAGGAACGTGATCTGTAATAAGAGATCTCACAAATTGTCCATTTTAACTGAATGAAAATCCGAAGCCCAAGTAGGGAAAATGTTCACGGGATTTTAGGAAATCACTACCCATAGGGCTGTGAAGTCCATGTTGGTCTGGCAGCCAGTTTCCTGCATTTACGTTGTGGTTATGCGCAAACCTTTCTACCACACTTCTGAAGCGTAATGTTCAATTGCATTCCAGCCTAATTCACAAATTACTTTTTGAAATGCTGCTTATTTACTGCTCGTGTTTCACTTCGGTACACGGCAGTTTCTGTGGGCACAGGGGGGTGTTTTAGCCACTCTAATCCACTTTCAGAGAAAGATAAGAAAGAAAACAAACTAACTGCTCTGAGAAGCAAAGTTTTTACATTACAGACAGGAATTGGGAAAGGGCAAAAATGAAGAGAGACTGTATGTCTGGCAGCAATTCCCTAATCAGCTTTTTCTTGCTCTGCGTTTGCAGGACGGAGGCATCGCCACCCTGTGCTTTGGGAAGTGATGCAATGTATACACCTGAAATAACAAACCACGCCATCTCCTTGGGCAGAAAGAACACAGGGAGGAGAGATGGCTCTGCTTATCACAGCCACCACAGGCACGCTGGCCCCTGACAGCACCATCTTATCATGTCCTGAACGGTGGCTCCCAGGCAATTTGCTTCTTTATGTCCCTAGATGATCAAAGTATCTTAGCTTTGAAAATAGTTTGTAGGACAAAAGCAGGTGTCCTGGGATCCTGCCCTGACAGAAAGCCATGCTATAATTGACACCACGAGCCCAGTCTGAAGACAAGAAGAACACCCTTGGTGTGAGCAACAGAAATGACACAGCAATAGGGGGTGTTGCAGAGGTTGGTTGTTGCGGGATAGCTTCACGGATGGAGGATGTGTGGGAGGGAGCTGGGCAGCAGGATGGGAAGGAAAGGACATACATTGTATTATACGTGCACTTGGCTGGTAAGCCACCTTGCATTTGTGCATTCGGCCCACATCAATGCCAGCATCACTACCCCGGTTTGTACATAGCAGCCCCCACTGCTATGACTCACCCAGGTCATGGACAGAATCTCCAGCCAGCCTAAATACTGCAGAGGAAAAACAGCCCCTTCAACTTGACTGCTGTTTCCTACTTGAATCTTATTTTAGTTAAAGCTGCCTTTTCATACACAGCTTTAATGTAGTTTCTCTGGGCTATTCTTTCCTATCATCTCATCCTACATTTTTGTTTATAAATTCTTCTGTTTCTTCATCCAGACAGGAAAGCAAAGGTTAGAAAGAGGACACGAACTGAAGTAGGGACTTACGCAATGTACAGCCTTTCAGGAAAAAGGAAACAAGAATATTCACATGGAAACAACAAAACGACCCAAGTAATCATGGAGATGTCTTAGTGCTGGGCAGAACTGACACCTTGCTGCTTCCCTGGCTGGTGATTTGCTGTTTGCCCATCAGGTCGCTCAGTGCTCCAGGTAGGAGGGTAGGAAAATATGACAGAAAAAGCACTGCTCAATGATTTGCACCTTTCCTGGCAAATAAAGAAAGAAGCCGTAGGAGTGCAGTTTCTCCATTTTTGGCCTTTGATATGATGCTGTGATGTGGGGGGAGAATTCAGAAGGGCCATAAAACAACACGGAGAAGGATGCTTTTGATTGCCACTAAGGCAGCTAACCAATGGAAGAGTATTTCATGGGAGGCATTTTATGGACTGCATAAGCCTGAGATGATTAAGTCAATGTATATTATTTCAGTGTTGCCTATCACATACTAGATACAAGACGACACTTTTGTGAAAGTTTCTAATTATTGCGCATTGCTTCACAGCTGGAAAGGGGTGTTGACAATGTGATGGAAGACAGTTAAAAAGTGAGATATGGTAACTTGTTAAGGCGTTCTGACTTGGTTACAGTCAATTATGTAGATGTAACTTAAAATGCACAGCTTGGATTTTGTTGTTTCTCAGGACTGTCCTGGAACTTAGCTGAAAGCCCCAACACTGTTGTCTTTGCTGCTGCCAAGAGTGCAGCCCTTATCCTTCCTCATCTACCCATGCACAGGAACTTGCCAGAGCCATTTTTGTTATCTAAAACATTCAGAGTCAGAGCTACTATCGAATGTTTTTGACAATTTGGAGTTTTTCTCTCCCTTAGTTCCTGTAAGTGATGAGTAATTCTCCTTCACATGATGAACTCCACTGCCCCCTAAAATTAGTCTCCTGCGAAGAAACCACATCAAACCAGTGATCTCATGTCAAAAACATCTCTGGCTCAAGAAACAAGAGCAAACAAGACAGAGAGGAAAAAGAAAAAAAAAAAAAAAAAAAAGAAAAAAAAAAGAAAAACCACTTTATTGGCAATTTGGATCATTTCTTTTTACCTACAGAGTGCATGATGAGTAATTTCATTGCAAATGCTAAATCTCCTCAGAAACTGATTTGGAGCAATACTGAAGTCTTATGCTTTCAATATAATGAAATGTCCCTCGTTTAACAATACGATTTAGGAAAGAAAAAAAGTGGCCAATTAAATAGGGGAGAAGGATTACAACTGATGAATTAGTGCTCATAAAACAGCCCCCTCTCCCTCAACAGTCACTAGCAAAGCTCAGCACTGTCGCAGCTCTTCTGCCCAGCTGGAATTCTTGGCCAAGCAGGGCAGGATATCTCACAGACTTTTCATTTCCTATGTGATGATTTTATTTATTTATTTATTTTTTTTAATAACAGATATGATAAATTTTGGCCACATTGACTGGCTTTCTGTTCACCTGAGACCAAACAGCTTTCCTGGGTGATCAGTCAGTTCTGTAACTTTTATCTGAAGCATAGCTTATATTTTAGAAAGAGAGATGCAGACTGGCTTAAAATCTCTAAAGTCTTGCAGCTTTTCTGAATGCTTTGCAACTTCTCAATATCCCTTTTTGAACTGTGAGGATTTGAATGAGTTTTAGTAAAACTGAAAATATCATCTTATCTACTCCCATTTGGTCTTTGGTCTTGGTCCCACTGGTCTTCTTTCCAGTCTTATGCAGCCAAAGATTGCTTCTTAGCCATAGATCAAGCTCCTACAATCACACTTAAAGTGTTTATTCAAAGGATTATCTATTACCTTATTTATGTGTTCAGTTTACTAAGACACAATACCAACTCGCAGTTCCTCCAACTTGTAGAAGAAGTCTATATTCACTTGTCTAAGATAAATTACTTTGCTTTTATTAAAAAAAACCCCATTATTTACCATTCACACAATAGTTCTGTGTCATTGCACCATATATTAACTACACAAGCAAAGACTTCTATACATTTCCAGATCATTTTTATGAATAAGAACTAGCCAAGAAGAGAGCCCTTCTATGCTCTTCTGGAAATGTGTCTACTTGATGATGACTCACAGTTGTTTCATTTACCAATGTGATGTTTAAGCTATTTAAATAAGAACTTCTATAACTTTATCTTTTCCTTAGTGCTAGTATATTTTCATCAGTTATGTCAGTCTCTGCAGTCTCATTCAACCCTAAACGGGGTTTATGGCTTTTAGCTGAGACTTCAATCAGGTTGGGCTTCATCTTTGCCCACATTAGTTGCCATTTACTCACTGAACTTTACAGTAGACTAATACGTAGTGGCCATATCTTCAAAATTTATAACAGCGAGGAGGAACATGGCAACTCTATACACACAGAGCAGGGAATATCAGACTCGGTAGGCTGCAGAGTCTGGAGCTCGGCTGCAGAACTGGATGGACATGGCCATAGTCACTCATTTATGGTTGGATGAAAATTTCAGGCTGAATTTGTAAGATGTATCAAAATGGCAGAGAAGAAGGAAGCAAAGAGATGGCTGTGGACTTCTTAATTATCATGCAACTGCAAGTGAAGCCCAACAATAAGTAACTGAATACCAGCATAATCTTATTTAAGTGTAGGTGTCTATGAGACAGCCAGATATCTAAAATCTGATTATAGTTAGTGGTGATCTAGTGAGTAGTCAGTTACTCTAGGCAGAGATTGAACCACCCAAACCTTAAGGACAAAAAAGTCAAAGGGCATTTACTTTTCCTCCTTTATGTTGAAAGATACAGTGTAACGATAATTCGACTCAGTAACACTGCACAGGTCTATAAAGGAGTATGTAGTCTGCCGTTTCATTCTAGTATCTTCTCCACAGTAAGGCTAATAATACTTTGATACAACATCTTTTGGGTTGGAATAAAGCTAGGCAGCTATGGAGGCTGTAGCTTTCAAGGAAGAGATACAGTAGTAGCAGAGAGCACAACAACAGCAAAACCTATTTCCTTGAAATAGGCAGCACAGCACTCTTTAGGGTAGTAAACACTGTCAGAAGAGGTGGCAAGTGACTCTCTGCTAGACTGGCCTGTGTCTTAAGCAGGCCTTTAAGACAATACATGGCGACTGTTGCAGAAGATAATGAGAAGCTTTGTTATCATAGCAAAAAGAAGGAAATACCAGGATCTCAGGGAAAGGAGCAAGAGGAGGTGCTCAAAGGAATTTAAGTAGGCTTACCTCTGGCCTGGGAAAAAATGATGCCATTTACTAAAATGAGAGGGTTGTATAGCACAAAGAAAGGCTGGCACCTAGAAATATTACACTGTTGCACTTACATGTGATCTTGTAGCACTGCTGTCCTCCTGGTA
The DNA here is from genome assembly GCF_964273445.1 of Streptopelia decaocto. NCBI lineage: Eukaryota > Metazoa > Chordata > Aves > Columbiformes > Columbidae > Streptopelia > Streptopelia decaocto. The sequence continues at coordinate 201,191,764 of NC_138663.1, forward strand.
CCTCTGGTTCTGCTGTATTCTGAATAAATCCTGCATCTCTGGAAGGGCAGGGTAAGCTCACATCCTCTTGCCATACCAGAATTTATGCATTTTAGCTAACAGGAGATGATCATGCAAATGATGAGAGCACGACAGTAGTTTTTCCTGTAAAAAAGGTATGCTTTCTTGGCTGCCTCCAGACTTTCTGCTCTTTGATCTAGACTCTTCATTTCAGCTTAAAAGCTAGTGTGCTAACCTAGGACCCCTTGATCCTGCATCTCCACTGCTTCTTATCTGAATAGTAGCATCAGCTCTGTGTGTACATAAGCATCCCACTTCTTGCAGATACACCATTTTAGGTTTGTGCAGACTGTTTTGCTCACAAGTGGAAGAAGTGATCCACCTAGTAGATGAGGCAAAGGCTGCAGATGTTGTTGGCCTTTGACACTGTTTCCTACAGCATTCTTCTGGAAAAGCTGGCAGCTCATGGCCTGGATGGGTGTACTCTGTCATGGATAAAGAACTGGCTGGAGGACCAGGCTCAAAGAGTTGTGGTGAATGGAGTCAAACCCAGTTGGTGGCCAGTCATGAGTGGTGTTCCCCAGGGCTCAGTATTGGGGCCAGCTCTGTTTAATCTCTTTAGCAATTATCTGGATGAGGGGATTGAGTGCACCCTCAGTAAGTTTGCAGATGACACCAAACTGGGTGGGACTGTTGACCTGCTGGAGGGTAGGAAGGCCATACGGAGGGATCTGGACCAGCTGGATTGTTGGGCTGACGCCAATTGTATGGGATTTAACAAGGCCAAGTGCTGGGTCCTGCACTTGGGTCACAACAACCCCAGGCAGTGCTACAGGCTTGGGGAATAGTGGCTGGAAAGCTGCCTGGTGGAAAAGGGTCTGGGGGTGTTAATTGACAGCAGCTGAACATGAGCCAGCAGTGTGCCCAGGTGGCCAAAAAGGCCAAGAGCATCCTGGCTTGTATCAGGAACAGTGTGGCCAGCAGGACTAGAGAAGTGATTATGCCACTGTACTCAGCACTGGTGAGGCTGCATCTTGAATTCTGTGTTCAGTTTTGGGCCCCTCACCATAAGAAGGACATTGAGGTGCTGGAGAGAGTGCAGAGGAGGGTGATGAAGCTGGTGAGGGGTCTGGAGCACAAGTGTGATGAGGAGCAGTTGAGGGAACTGGGGCTGTTTAACCTGGAGAAAAGGAGGCTGAGGGGAGACCTTATCACTGTCTGCAACTACCTGAAAGGAGGTTGTAGCATGGAGGGGGTTGGTCTCTTCTCCCAAGTAACAAGTGACAGGACAAGAAGAAATGGCCTCAGGTTGCACCGGGGGAGGTTCAGATTGGATATTAGGAAAAAATTCTTCACGGAAAATGTTGTCAGGCATTGTACTGGGCTGCCCAGGGAAGTGGTGGAGTCACCATCCCTGGAGGTGTTTAAAAGGCATTTAGACAAAGTTCTTAGGGACATGGTTTAGTGTCAGTGTTAGGTTATGGTTGGACCTGTGGTTGTGCTTCCATTTTGACAGCACACTTATGTGCATTTTGACCTGTTTGCCATCTCTATTCTCATATTTTCCATCCTAAAAGAAATGCTGATGCCATTCCCCATCTCTAGCTGTGGACACTAAACAGAGGCAAGAATTTTAAGGCATTCCATCTTGTGTGTTCTCCAAAGTAGTCTTACTTCTTTGTATACTGCCCTGCTCACTATATCAGTGAGCTTTGCTGAACTACTGTGCTATTAATAATTCTGCTGCCATAAATATTTCCCTGAGATTGTGTAAATATCTGTTGCGAAAGGCAGAAAAGTAGAAGAGCTCCTCTACAAGCAGGGAGTATAGAAATAGAAAAATAAGTAGGAAACTGTCTTAAGTAGGGAACTCTTCCATTCTGGGAAAAAAACCTTAGAATTCTTCAGGGAAGAGAGACTTCTAACATTGACTTCGTATTTCGCCTTTCCACAGTTTAAATTTCTGTCTCGAAGATGTTGAGAAAGGGTATTTGTGCCCCATCTGGTGAGCTTGGTTCAGACACCACTCTGAGTCTCACATAGTTTAACTGGATATATCCCTCCTCCCGGCAGTGCAAGGTGTGCTCCATGTGCACCGTGACAGGGTGACCTTCCTCTGGGAGGAATTTCCCCCCTTCTTTCTACATTGCAGCTGGGGCAGCTTGAGCTTTGGAGCTGGACATGTGTTGAAGGAGGAGTAAACGGGGTATTCCCGAATGCAATACCCTCGGCAGGCTGAGTACCGTGCCTAGCACAATGACAGCTCTTTTCTGGGTCTGTGCTTACATTCCTGAGACTTCTCACCTGAATTCGTCCCAGCTGGTCCTAGCCACCAGTGCCATGGTGCTGGAGGACAGACATGTCTAAGCGGCTAACACAGGACAGCTGGATTGTCCCCTGAAATTGCCTCAGTTGATGGAGCTCACTGTCTACATGTCTACCTGATGTGATGATGAGTTTTTGTAGAATCACAGAATTGTTTTGGTTGGAAGAGACCCACAGGATCATCAAGTTCAACCATAACCTAACTCTGGCACTAAACCATGTCCCTAAGAACCTCATCTACGCATCTTTTAAACACCTCCAGGGATGGTGACTCCACCAACGTCCCTGGGCAGCCAGTTGACAACCCTTTCCATGAAGAATTTTTCCTAATATCCAATCTAAACCTCCCCTGGCACAACTTGAGGCCATTTCCTCCTGTCCTATCACTTGCTGCTTGTGAAAAGCCAATACATCATTTTGCATCATTTGAGGATGTGGATTTAATTAGGCAACTGCCTTAATATACACACACCAGCTACACAACTCTTGGCAAGAGAGCCCTGCAGTGTGAGTAGGAGCTCCTACCGAGCAATTGCCATGTAATAAGGAAATCAATTTGAAGAGTTCCAAAAAGTAGCATTTTCTGCAATCCTGTATGCAGAGAGGCAGTGAACCACCACATTCCTTGAAGAACGGATGTGTCTTATCTTGTTCCCTCCTTTGAAAGTAGGAGAAAAATCAAGAAATAGTCAACACAACTGGGCTTTTCTTTTCGTTTACTTGGAAAACTTGTTTGAACCATCAACTTTAGCAAATTTTGGCAGTTACAAACCTGTACACTTTTTTTGTTGTTGTTGTTGTTGTTTTGTTTTTATAGCAAAAGAACACAAGACAATACTGCCAACAGCAATTATGAAGGAACAATTAGTTTTCAGATGAAGGACTATACCCACTCAAAATTATAAACCTTCCCTTTTGCATAAGGTTGAATTTGTTGTCATTGGAGAAATGACATCTCTTAATACCTACTTGAAATGGCATAGAAATCATATCTCTAGTTTTTTGTGCAAAACACATTCATTTAAAAAAAAGTCAATAAAAACCATCTTCTTAAAAACAGAAAAAAGTTAAACAAAAAGAGCTGAACCCAAAGGAAAATTACAGTACATTTTGAAATGATTTAAAAGTTTTCAAATCTAAACATTTTTTTTTTCTTCTGTTACTTTGAAAGTTTAAACCAACTTTGATGACTCTTTAGAATTATATCAAACAAAGAAAATTAAAGCAACCTGATTGGCATCAAATATCTACAAAAGCCTGGTAATTTGAAACCACTATATACATTATTTTATAAACTTCTTTTTAAACACCAAAACATACATCTTTTACAAACCAGCCTGCTTGCAACAGGTAAAATGTACAAGACAATCTTTTCCCATACAGTGCTTTAAAGAGAACTGCTTTCACTCCCAAACTTCTTTGTCACCTCCTGAAAAGCTGCAGTTTGGGCTCGTTGCATTGTTAAATAATAGCAATTCAGGTATTCCTACGACAGAAGAACGCTACCGTTTTGAGGGCTCCAATCTCTTTCCATGATACAGTTCAAGTGCACTCAACACTGGTAAAGATTACTTATGGCCTTTATGTAGTACGACATATTTGCAATTATTGCTTTTCATTGTTACATAAAGAAATGAATTTAATTTAAATTCCTCCCCATCTGACCATCCCTTGGATGATGCAGCTGATTTGCTAACTGAATGGCCTTTCTGGCAATGGAGATGCTAAATGTCAAGTTAATGAAACACAGGCTAAAAGCCATGGATAAAGGGCAATAGTCTAAATTTCTGAGGCTCAAACCACAGTTTGGTGTATTGAGAGGAACAGAGATGCAAACATGCAAAAACCACAGTTTTACTGCATGATAAATGACAGTAAATCACTGGAGAATGAACCTGAAGATCTAGGTCCCTTGTTGGAAACCTATGAAACATCCATTATTACTCACTGAATAGCTCCCAAAATACCAACAAAGCACAGTTGTACTTTCACAACTGGTTTAAAATAGCTGTTTTTCTCCATTATTAAGGATACTACCTTTTCAAACAAAGCTTAGCAGAACTGGTCCAGGGCACCTTTGGCTCTCTGCCCCATGACTGCAATTATCGGCTGTAAGGATATGCTATATTATCCATTTAGCTTTTTCAAGCAGGAGCTCAGACTTCTGAGGACCAAAACATAACTTGTCTGTGGGACATGCAGAGGGAGAGGTGGAGCACACAACTGACTTCGGGAAAACAGTGGCAGTGAGAAGCCTTTGACTCCTTCCAGCCTTGTACAGCAACTGTAGGCTAAGGAAGCCTATGGGATAATTCAGGATCAAAGATGTCACCGAGCTTTAGGAAAATTGCTTGACTACCTGGAAATCACAGCACCGTAATGCATTTCTGCATTGCAACATCTTCCTGAACGCCTTCATATGCTGTGTCCTATAGGAGGGTCCTATAGGAAGGCAACTTTACGGTGGTCTTCTAGTGAGCGGTGTATTTGGACCCATGGGAAGGAAGCGATGCTGCAGACTCTTGGTGTGTCACCTTTGGATCTTTGTCCTGCTATAAGATATTGGCTCAGGACAGCAATCAGATCCAGTATCTATGGTTTTGGGGGAGGGTGGATTGTTGCCTTTTTTTTTGGATGTTTACAATACAAAGGCAAAATAATTAACTTATTTAATAAAGGTACATAAGTCTATTTTTTTCCTTTTGCACATGGCCATTTAATGTGGTATTGGCAGCATTAATTATGTTGTCAGTCACTTCGAGGCTCTTTCCATCGCCAGAGTTATCAAAAAGGCTGTCAGTGTACATGACATTCTCGACCTCATCAAAACACAGAGAAAAAGCACCCTTTTACTCGGGCTCGCACCCCTGGCAAAGTCAGTGGCTTTTGATACAAGCATGTATTTGCATTTTAACAAGTTGCTTATTTATTTGTTGCTTCTTTACAAAAAACAAAGACTGTCTTGATCCTAAGAGTTATAATCCACTGATACTCAAAAGTACTTTATTAAGTCCATGAAACGTCTCCTACAGATGATTCTGAAAGAAAATACCGTGCAGTGGAGCCATCTACAGGAACATGAATTGAAATACAGACACAAAGGATAAGCAGAAATGTGAGGGGAAGCTCTAACAGAACCAGTGACCTGGCAATGACAATATATAAATCATATGGCTGAAAAAGAATTATATATTGGGTGGAATAATATGAACAATCATCCTTACATTAGGTTATGAATGTGTTGTTATCGTCCAGGTTAGAGGATCAGGGCTTGTCTGTGAAGAGCAGTAATTAAAACAAATTATTCGGATTAACAAGAGAGATGTTAATATGAAAATCTTACTGCCTGAGAGGTGTTTCAACTTGAGATCAGCTTTCGGGTCTTATAATTATCAAAAAGAGCCAGAACAAAGCCAGAAAGGCCAGCGAGGTACCAATATTTCCAGAGAGGTATCTGTTTGAAGATGGATTAAGCCCATTTGATTTGGAGGGGAGGAGATATTGAGGTATAGCAATCATGAGTGGGACAGAGAAGGCTGAACAGGTGATCCTTGGCACCTTCCCAACAGCACTTTAATAAGTAGGCGTTCAGTGAAATGAAATTGCAACAACATCAAAACAGAAGTACTATACATCGTATTTATGCATATTTCACTAGTAAAACTCACTACCAACAAGATATTACTGAGGCAACAAGCTTGGTAAGAAACATGGATTTTTTTTTTCTTGTATGGCAACTGCGAGGCTCCCATTGTGTTCTCCCTCGTGACACTTTTGATATGTTTCTGGTATCGGTATCTCAGGCTTAATTGAGATTTTCACTACAGAAAACAGATGACAAGTACACTTCATGACTAGCTAGGGTCTTGAACAGAACTAATTGCATAATGGATAAAAATATCTCACACCAAAAGCGAGTAGGAGCAAACCCCATGTAAACTGCGGCCTGATGCTAAAAGAGTACTACGTTCTCAGAAAGTCATACCAGCTTTAAAAAGGCAGCTAAACTTGCAGCTTTGATTATCAAACTGAGGTGTTCCTACTCTTGAAGAGACAACACTCTTAATTGCATCATTTTCCTACAACACGGACTTCATGAACAAGGCAAGTCATCCTCTCTCTGTGCCTCTGGGCTTGCCAAGCCATTTCATGGCCTATTGGCAAATCCCTTAGCTCCTTGCAATCATGATACAAATTTCCGTACTTTTTTCTTCTTGAAAACACGGGGATAACAGCAGGGAAAAGAGGTTGAAACGTACCATGAGCACATTCAGAATATCTCACTGTTACAGAAGCATGTTTACTTTGAGAAGACCAACTGACATTCATAAATTCAATGGACAGAAACCACTTGCAGACAAGTACTTGATAATACTTGTATGTGCAGTACCTGGTCTTTCCAGGAGTTCACTCAGTTTATTCATGTACCTGTAAAATGAGCTGTTTTCTAGTGAAGATTTGCTGCATGATCCCAAAGAAAATATCTACACCAATCTTTCACTGCTATACAAGCTATTTGAGGGAAGCAGCAACATATCGCACCTACACTGAGAATTTTAGAATTCCCGTTTTATTAAAAGTGTTACAAGCTGCCAATATTTAAATTACATTCTATTATTAATTTATTTGAGTTGGGGGAAACTTCTGAATAAACACATCCTGTATGTCAAGAAATGGCCTGCAATTTAATTTGGGTGATACTCAAACGAATAAAGAACATGTCCTGAAATACAACTGCTGAAACTATTCAGTTAAGATGTTTGGCCAAGAGACAGGGCATAGAAAGCAACAGAGAAAACCTGTTAACAAACCTGTTAATCTATAACAATGAATTAGGTATCAATAGTTTTTCAGAATGACTGAATTAAGCCATGGAAGGAATGGATGAAACCCCAGCAGTAATGCAGACTCCAGAAACAAATTCGCTGTTTAAGGTATACAGATGCTGTAAAACACAGTGGTAAAAACATTTTCATAGTATGGAGCAACAGCTATGTATAATCTGCTTTAATACACTGAGTGAAAATTCCATATTTCCATATTACACTTAGCTGCTCAGGCCCAATCAGTGTGGAAGGTGCTTTACCTCAATCAGGCTGAGGGAAGCAGGAAAATGTCCTGATGCCGTCATTTTCCTCACTCCGCAACAACATTCTGAAGTCTGCAACCATTTGGAAGTCCTCAAATCCTACGAAATCACACATCCAACAGAAAATCCAGGGCCAGATCTTTGGCTGCAGCCCATCCTTGTGGTTCCACTGGCTGAGTTAGTTTAGAGCAGCTGAGAACTCATCCCATAAACTCTAAGGATGGACCTTTGCCAATGACATGAAGCTGATGATTTGAGGTTACGGCAGCTTTATATGTGACTTCATTGCAAGTAATTTTACTGCAATAATTGTAGCACAATGATTGCCATTAAATAGGCGATTGCCCAAGCAAGGAATTTAAAAGAAAATCAGCAGTGCTTTGTAGATGGTTAGGTTTCCCGATGTTTTCAGAGACATGTCCACATTGTACACACAAGTCAAGGGAGGCTGTGCAAACGCAGCTGGGGCAAAACTGGGCCACTAAAGAGACAAATTCTGACATTTCTAGAAGTCCTCATGGGTGAAGTTATGCACACGCACCTGACATCAAGCTTTAAAAAATGACAACCAGAGTAGGCCAGTTTGGAGTAAATATTAATACATGCTGTATATATGTTGCTCTATACTCACACAAAATAGAATGAAATGCCATGTAACAAACAAATGCATAGGTAAATATTTATGGACAAGTGACTTGTCACTTGTCTGTGATACGTCAATTTGTAAATGCTGTTTTTTCAGCCATCTGACATTTTACACAGCAGCCTCAGTCACCAATTGCTTTCATTCTTTCACTGACATAAAACTTCATGCAACAATGCATCTTGGAATGATCCATACCAGTTCCTTAATACTGTGGGGAGATCGTAACACTGTAACACTTTTAATAATACAATAAAAAAAAATAAACAAACTTTGGGGCAGTGAAATTATTTAGCAATTATTGTTTTCCCCTGCCTCAAAAGATGAGTTTTACTCTTGGTAATAAATAGAAGGTACATACTCTCCAGATTGTCTGTAACAATTTTGTGATGTATAATACTTAACACAATTGGTCTCTTCGTGTCTGCACATACAGTATAATTTCTGAACAAGTTAATAATGGATTATACCGTATTTTTGCCTTGCCCAATATATATAGATACACCTTCAGCGAAATTTCTTCTCAGTATTTATACTATTAATTGGACCAAATGGCAAAAAAAAAAAAAAAAAAGAAGAAAAAGAGGAGGAAGAAGGGAGCGTCCTTTACACTTGCGTCTGGTGCTGGGTCTCCACAAATGGAATGTGAACATTTTCTAGGTTGAGTTCCTCCACGCTTTCATAGTCACTCATGGCTACTTCGGAGTCATCAAAGCCGCAGCGGGCTGAGACGTCAGAGGAGGAGGCATCTAGAGAGTTGTGCAAGGATAAGGGCATCTTACCTGCACTAACGTTTTCTGTGTTCTGGCTTGGGCCAACAACAAAAGTACTAAATTCGTTCCCAGTCTGAGACCCCGCGGTGTCCGTCTCATTGGGGAACTGGTGAGGAGGGAGGTATTGGCTGGGGTGGAAGTGCGGCCGTCGCCTGCAGTCGGGGCTGAGCGTACTTGCCATCGAGACGGGCTGCGAGGGTGGGAGGGTTTCATATTGGTCCGGATAATCCTCTGGGAGAGGAGGCGGTAACTGGTCCTGGCTTAAAAACTCCTCTTCGTGAGGGGGAGGGTAGTCGCTGTCAATGTCGTAGCCACCAAGGTAGTAATCTGTTTCCAGCTCTCTGGTGCTGCCGTGATGGGCCGAGCCTCCATCTGCCGACTCAAAGTTGGGCACTTCCTCGATGTCGGACAAGCGAGCGCTTGGCATCCAGTCAGAGGTGTCCCAGTGATACGCTGCAGCAGGGAAGAACCACAGCGCTTCGTTAGGATGGGGCCGCTAACGAGAACAGTGTGTCCTGCATGCACTCGCCTCTTAGGCCTCACAGCACCTTCAAACCACAGCATGCGCCACAGGCCATGGACACGGGTCAGCCATGCTCTGACCAGAGGGGCAGGGGAGGAGAAAAAAATGGTATGATGATGCTAATGCAAACAAACAAAGAAACAAAACATGGCCACTCTCAGGCATTTTGCTCTTTAGGATGCTACTGGGTTGTATTAGAAACTATGAGGCCAAGAAATCAAACCCACAAAAATCTACGAATTAATGCTCTTCACAATTATTTGAAAAAATCTATAAATGAAGTCAGCATGCTTATGGTACCACATCCAGTCTCCCCTTCCACCTCCGATGACTTAGTTTCAAGAAATAAAGTGTGCAAGCAAATAATGTGATTGACTAAAAACTGGATCCTGAAAGAAAATAAAAATGTCTGGCCATTCTCATGCAGTATTTGAACCCAACAGACTTCAAACAAAAGAGGACAGGTGAAGCAGTTCAAGAGAAAAACAGATCAAGTTGGTGCCCTGCCCACCCCAGCCAGAAAGCGCCTCAGAAAAATCACCTCTGTTGTAGTTCTGTCCTTGATCCATAACAGTCACTGTCAGATACAAAGTGAAAAGTAAAAACTGGTAACTTGGAACCTGTTACCAGCATAGTATTACACATGACAATACAAAACTGTGCATGCATATTTCCAGTACAGCTGCCTCAGTGTCTTTTTAATAGGACTTTAAATTGTTCTTTATTTTACTGTACAAGATAAGCTTGCCCAGTCAAATGCAGACATACATAGAGAAATGATTATGTCATGTATTATATTCCTTTTCTATCATATCTTAATTATTTACCCTCACTGAACAGATATGGAATTACATTGGAGCTGGAATTCTTAACACAAAAAGGGCTATCCACCATCTCTATGGTTTATAATTGCAAAGTACATTTCTCTCTCACTTGTTCACTTTGAAACAGAAAAATAAGAATCTACCATTCTCAGGGCCGGTTCAAACAAATCTGGGCCCACCTGGGCTCAGATACCATGGTGATGGGCACGGTATAAGAACCTGAATAGAATAGAATACAAAGCCATTTAATGGGGCCGTCAGCTACAGTGCCCTGCAACCCCATCCCCACCTCCCACCTGCACTGCCATGCGAGCCGGTGGGGAGGGAGGCATTCCAGTATGGAGAGGGTGCAGGGGTGGGGGAGAGAGCGGGAAAGAGTTTTTACGTGAGACAAGAGCAGGGAGTAAGCTGCAGCGTTTTCTAGATGGGATGCTCTTGTTCAGCCACATGTTATTGGGCTTCATGCAAGAAGTCTCTGGGCAAGGTCTCTGGACTGCATCGCTGGAGGTCTGGCCAGATGAATAAACCTTCACGGCATCACAGAACTTAACCTCTGGGGCTCAGCCACATGCAAGGGCAGAAAAGACTGTTCTCCAGGCCTCCATCTGTTTACCACCACTCTTGCCCTTGCTTATCAACACATGGCTTGTGGGGTGATGGTAAATTCTTCGTTAGCTCATCAGCCAGACATCAGCTTTCTACCTGCTCTGCACTAGACTGGGGTGAGGAGGGTTGGAGCACTGCAGGTTTAGCCGCAGTGTGTGAACCGGCCCTAACCACTCTTCTCCTTCTTCACTTCTCTCTCGTAAGCAGATTTTGCTGCCTTTTGGTCAGTGTAATGACATTGCACCCGAGATATGTCAAGCCCCTCCGAGCTGTGTGGTTTCAGGATCCAGGAGAACCTCACTAATTTGCTGACTCGCACCACCCCCGGCAGCTCCCCGGGGAGGAAGCCCCGTCCTCCCGTGGCTGCGATTCTGCCCACCGTGCGTGGGAGCTCCGGTGCAGCTCAGGACCCACCGCTGGCACCGGCTCCGTGGCAGAGCTGGCACCGTTCCTAAGTGTCATACAAGGAACTGGGGAATGGACAAAGCATTTTCAGTGACATCCTCTTGAACCAGCTACCAGACTGGCTTTTTCTGACCCGTAAAGCATGATGGGGAGCCAGTGTGTTTGCTTAAGCTTTCCTTTAGGAAGGCAAGGCCATTGACAGTGTCTGTGGTTTCTCTTCAAGGTTATTTTTTTTTGAGTGGGACTTTCTGAATTAACCTTGGCTAGTTCATTCTCTTTGATATAGAGAAGAATGGCACTCCTACACTTCAGGTAAATATAATATAATATAATATAATATAATATAATATAATATAATATAATATAATATAATATAATATAATATAATATAATATAATATAATATAATATAATATAATATAATATAATATAATATAATATAATATAATATAATATAATATAATATAATATAATATAATATAATATAATATAATATAATATAATATAATATAATATAATATAATATAATATAAATACTCCAGTGCCATCACTAGCTAGGAGTAAAAGTGCTTTTTAAAATTACCAGGACACTGAGTCAAAAAACCCCAGTTGTTTCACAAAAATAATTTACTTAATCATCTTTAAGTATTATGCAGACTCAGTTAGCTGAAGTCTGTATAACCTGGCTTAAATTTGCTAAAAACATGGAATTTTGGACTTGTGGATAACTTGAGCTGATACTGAGTTGACGTTTTCCCAAGGATAAATGTTGTACAAATAAATAAAATTAATGTTTATCTATGATAAACCCCATTTCCTCAGTGTTCTATGGAAAAGGAAAATAATTATATTCCTGTTTTACAGGTAGGGAAACTAGTTCAATTGTAACATGATGTCCCTGAGGTTACCCAGGAGGTCAGTGGCAGAGCTGCGTGTTAGGTCCTTGGACCCAAGAGCCATGGTCTATTCAATGGGCACATGAGGGAGCTGGGTCTCTTTAGTTTGGAGGAGACTGAGGGTTGACCTCATTAATGGAGCCAGGCTCTTCTCAGTGACAACCAACGGTAAGACAAGGGGCAAGGGGTGCAAACTGGAACACAAGAGGTTCCACTTAAATATGAGAAGAAACTTCTCAGTGAGGGTGACAGACACTGGAACAGGCTGCCCAGGGAGGCTGTGGAGTCTCCTTCTCTGGAGACATTCAAAACCCGCCTGGACACCTTCCTGTGTAACCTCATCTGGCTGTTCCTGCTACAGCGGGGGAACTGGACTAGATGATCTTTTGAGGTCCCTTCCAATCCCTGACATTCTGTGATTCTGTGACTGACCCCAGGGGAAGGCAGTGGCAGACAGGCTGCCTCACTATGTGGAACCCATGGAGTTGTGTCTACTCATCTTCTGTTGGACAGTGTCACCTGGGAGAAACCAGCCACCTGCCTACCATCACTTTGCTCCTTTCCGTGTGCTCCCATTGGAGTGCACAACCCAACTCTACTGCAGCCTGATATACTTTACATTATCCTGTGTCTTCTTGTTTCCTAGTCTCTGCAGTGAGGATAATCTCAATGATTTGTCTCCATTATCAACCTAATCCTTTTCTCTCAAGGCAATGAGAATAAGCAAGCAAAAACATTGACTTGAGGGGGATGAAGACCTTGACACCTTTTCTGCCAACGCCAATTACCCACAGGTATTTTGTGGCACATCCCTCTGGACTTTTTGCGTTTGCTGGTGAACATGCTGATCTGCAAAACCCAATCCCTGCCACAGGCTTGCTGGTCAGTGTAGATTAGTGAGGTTCTGCTGGAATGTTTCACAATGAAAACAAGAAGCATTGTTGCATAACAAGAAAGAAAAAAAATTAAATACCTTCATTTTCTATAGTGTCAACTACATTGTTGACAAGTTGTATGACAGTCACTATGGAAGCTTGCAGGGGAGGGAAAATGGAAAACAAAGGGAAGGGAAGGACAGCTTCAGGTTAGTATTAAAAACACACATTATGTGTTACCACAACAAATTCTCACAAACAGACAGAATTGACATTGAAAAAAAAAAAAAGGCTGCTAACCAGCACATGATTTATGCACTGGGTTGCAGGACATTTCATTTCGGATAATCCCATACATTTTCAGAGTGGTGATAAATTCCAAACCAGCATTTCCAGAAAGGCATAAGGGATGGTATGTGTATCACCTCATAAATTCTAGCAGACTGGGCAGCTGATTCAATTAACCAAAGCACTATCTTGTCTACCTGACACTAATTTCTAATTCATTCTTGCTTAAAGGTCTCCAGAGACGGTGCCATGTGCTCCAAGGGATCATTATCTTTTAGACCATCACACCATCTGAAATGGTGCTAAGCTCCATCTATTTCCTAAGAGGAATGTTTTACCTGTTTACTGTTTGTGCTGTGCCATGTAATACCTCTGGGACATTAAGCAGTACTGCTATAATTAGGAGGACACATCTGAGTAGGTTTGGTTCAAATTTTGATCTGTGCTTGACAGAATATTAACACAGATGCTTTGTGTGTTCTCTACAGGTGAAATAATTAATATAGACTGTGCAATTGTTTAACGTGGAGTCCAACAGGCCTATAATATGTGCTCCTCTAGATGATCTGCATTTTGGACCAACTAACACCCCCGCCTTTGAGGACCTGAAAGCTCTGGTCCAGGGGGTACTGGATCCATCCTTTTTCCTCTGTCTTTAATTATGAGAAACTGACTCTTTTGGAACAGTTAAGAAGGGGACCAGAAATGTTGGGCAAGACATACTTTTTTGTTTCACACAGCTAATAAACTCAGAGATCACAAGAAACATGTAGTAGTGCCATTCAAATATACGTTGAATATTTTGACATATTTGCTAAATTTTGAGCATGGGATCAAGGATGTTATCCAATTTCCTCAGTCCTTGTAAAGGCTTGGCAAAGAGACCCTTAATAAACCATGTTCTATGTCTACGTTGAGCATGTTTATGCCATCATCAGCATCGGTAGTTGTACAAGGGAGACTCGTATTGGCTAACGTAAAATAAACATTATGGAAAAACAAGTAAATCCTTGTAATCAGCTGCCGCATAGATGGGAAAAGAGATGGAGGGCAGATATAAACTCTAAGAGGAGAAAAATCAAGAGTGAAAACCAGAAGGTAAAAAATCAGGGTCTGCACAGTCCTTATGTCAATGAAGGGTGGGCTCTGCTGGGAGTCTTTGAAATGATTTCTCAAAATACTATTGCTGAAAGCGGGCAACTTTAATTTGTGGCTAACAAAAATTTTTGCTTTTTGATCACAAGAAATACTGCTAACTACTCTCAGCAAGACTAGGGGAGCTGAGCAATTTAAATGCAGTAGAAATAAGGTGGAAAAAAATAAAAGTAGGTTCAAAATCACACCCAAAAAGAGTTTGCACAGTGAGACAACCCCTATTTGATCCAGAGAAGGCTCCAGGCACTGTGGAGAGGATGAGCACAGGCTGCCTGCACCTCACACACACTGAACAGCATAGGGATATCAATTAGCCCTTATGTACATATATGTGAGCATGTAGATGCTTACTTACACCTGTATTTATATATTTAGACACTTTCACTGCAAACTTTCTCTGCTTCTGCAAGAAAACCAGAGTGTGCAGTCTTGCATTGACCTCTGCAAAGTACTCAGATGATTTAAGTTTCTTCCATCATTCTCTCTGAAGATATGGATTTTCGTAGACCCTGAACTATAATTTTTATCTTGAGGGCCATATTTTAAATGCAGCTTTCACAAAAAATGAACGGGCACAGAAGGTTCAGCTTCAGTGGGTACAGTGCCACTGATTTAAAGTGGGGCAGGATCAGCTGCTTGAAAAGCCTAATTGGAATTTGGGAGATACAAAAAGTAACCACGTACAATAAATGACCACCTGAATAATAATTCTAAAGGTAAGTATAATAAATATATATATAATTAAACCAATAATAATTTTAATAATTATTCTAAAAAACACTAAAGATTTTCTGGGGGCTATGGGGCAGAAAAGCACTCAGATGCTTGACAAAAATACTCATGATGCTTCAGCCACAGCTGAACCAAAAGGAACTGCAAATGCACTTCTCTTTAAGTGCTTTTTCCAACATTTAGGAGTACCCAGGGAAGAGCTGCACGACATGACTGAGGAACTGAGTCTCCAGACAGTACATTAACTGGTGGCTGAAGAAACTAAGTGCAATTTCTTTGTGCTTATCTTTTCTGTGTATCTGAATGAAGCCTCCCTGACATTCATCATCCCTCCTTGGGCAGAAACATCTCGCCTTTTCTCAGGCCCGCTGCTCAACACACATGGGCTGTAGGAACAAAGGTTTGCTCTGACTTTGTAGGCCGCTTTCAGGCTGTGTACGGCTCAGCCCATGTCACCCACTGAGATAATGATGTAGGACATGAGAACATGCACCGAGCAAGGATTTAATGGTGCTCTATTGTCTGCTGAGCCGTGATTGCCAGGGAAAGGCTGAGCCACCAGGGCCTGGCTCAGCCCATCATTGTTGCATCCTGAGCACCAGCAGAGTTTTGTTGGGACCATGAATGAGACCTGGCAAACGGCACAGAAATTCCCTTTAATTTGGCTGCTAAAACATGAAAGTCATCCTCTTCCGAGAGATAAAATGATAGAAACTCTAGTTTCACTTGCAACCTATTAATCAACTTATATCTTGGCAACGTGGCTCTGCTGTATCACACCTCTAATTCACCGTAAGGTCTGGTACTGATACAACGGCTCCAAGTATCAAGATTTTAATTATGTTCCTATAATTTAAAAAATAGCCACAGACTGAGGGTTTGAACCCAGTACTTTTTGACTTCCATCATTGTTAAAGGGTTCTCTAGATGTCGTCTAATCATTTTCAATAATATTAGAGACAGAGTTGAATAGCTTTGTCTCCAGCATAATAAAGATAAAACCATTTCTTACCATTATCATCACCGGAATCAGACTGGAAGGAGCTGAGGGACTGTACTTCAGAGTTGCTGCCTTTATTACTTCCTGCAAAACAGGTCACTTCTTCAGCGTCATCAACCCCTTTACCTTCATTGACAGCAAAAACAAAGCAAAACGGTACTGTCTAGGTATGCACGTTTGTCCATTTATACCACAAAGCCACTTAAATCCTGCCAGCAAGTAGCCTTCTATTATTTTTACCAGAATAACTTTTTTCCCCCAGACAGAGGAAATGGCCTATTGGTCAAGAAGGCAGCTGAAGAAGATACACAGACTTTTGAAGTGTTTGAAGCCCCAAGAATCTTTCAAGTGGCTGACACCACTATAATCAAGGAAGAAACATCTGTATTCAGTATTGCCTTTTTAGATGGTATGTAGTCTTGGTAATAAAGAAAATGATGACTGAAAAAATGTGGTATAAACATCTTATACAAGAGATTACAGTTACACTTATCTTTACTGTTCAATTCCTAATTTGAGAGCTTCATTAAAGGCTCATTCAATGCTCGATAAACTTATTATGCATATTTTTATTCATATCAGTGGCCCTTAGATCAGATTTTAATGGTTCCACCACCAACATATAATAGATTGTGCTTCAATTTTCATTGCTTTCAATCAGGGACATTCAGTCCTGACAACTCCTCTACATTTTAGAAATGTAACTGCAGCCTATGGTATAAATTCTCACATAATTAAACACACATGAATGAACACATTCAGCTACACGTTATATGAGTGCTAATAAGAAACACCAAAAGTTATCATCCATAGTAATCACTGAGATAAATACCCGAGCTAATTACCAATGAACAAGCTCAGGTGCTGCAAACATGTCAGTACAGCTCTCCACCTACTAGCTGTAGATATTAAAATTTCTACCCAGCATGGGGCACCTTTGTACAGTAAGGGCTGATTTGCTCCTGCTGAGAAGGAAGGCAGGCAGGAGATGGAGTCAGTGCTGCAGTAATGAAGCTGCACTGCTTCCCACTCCTTGACAGCTCAGGTCCATCTCCATGATGTGGCCTCACGCTGCGCAGAAATTCACACAGATACAAGCAGTGTCTGTGGCAGAAACACCCACGGAAATACAGAACAGAGCATGTACAGGGGTTGGCATGATGATGCTTTCAATCACTGAAAATATATTTAATGGTTAAAAAGGTCAACTGAAACACAACTCTGAAATACAGCCCAAAGAAATGAAGATTTATTCCTCCTTTTCTCTAGAAGACCTGAGTCAATGTGCTGCTTTAGATAAAAGTGTGCACGTTAGGGCACAGGTATGAGGCAGTGCCTCAGCTCCTATGGCCTAGACATACATGACTGTGAAAGTTTCTTGACGTATAGTTTTATTTGACTGTTTTAGTTAAAGCTGTTTTGCAATGGGGTTGAATATGCACTAGGAAAAAATACTAAAAAGATAAAGCATCATAAAGCCCCAGTGTGCTAAAGCAAACACCTCCCAGTCGATATGACATGTTTTGACTTGCAAGGATAGACAACGTAGTGCCACAACTCCATCCCAGCAAACTGCTATTTCCTGCTATGACAGAATAAGTGAAGTTCATGGTATCTTCAGGAATGGAGGGGGCACTGTGTTACCACAGTAATTGTGGGGATCATTTGTCACCATTGCAAAGCAGGATTGCTTCTTAGATACATGGTTTAGTGATAGGTTATGTCTGGACACAATGATCTTAAGGGTCCCTTCCAACCTAAATGATTCTATGATTCTTGCAGAAGGTTTAAATGTTTTTAACTCCCTCAGAAGATGAAATTCTCAAACATAGCAGAGTTTATATTTGAGAATCTGCCACAAATTATCTTTCTCCAATAGAAAATGATTGCATTGTATCACTTGAAGAACTAATGCTCAGAGCACTTACTCATACGTGCTTTCTGAACAAGTGAACTAAAAGTGTTTAGTCATACTTTATGCATAGAAGTAGAGGTCTTCTATGCCTACGGTTAATTATATCCTTTCAAAAGTAAACCAAATCACTTCTTGGAGAAATGGAACAATTATAAGTGTTTGAGGTTGGAGCATTAAGACTACCTGTGCCATTGTACTTCTACATGCTGAAGGCAACCCTTACCTATGGCAGGGAAGAGCAAGAGCAGCAAGCAGTGATACTTACTTTCTGTCCCAGCGTCCCACGTGCTCTTTCTGATGGAGTCACAGTCAGAGCGACAAGGAGACACGGCAGGCAAATTTGGAGCTACGCTGCACACCACCACCCCCCGCCTGGCCGTCAGGATTCGAGGGGACTCAGGGTGAAACGTTGTCATCTCCTGGTGCTCCACACCAAGCCCATCCACTATCTTGTCCAGGTTATTCCTCGAGTCACTCTGGAAGCACGGGGTATAGGCCATCGGCCTCACTGGGACCTGCGGAGGCCCAACCTCTTGGTAGATGTTTCTGCTGTCTCCGCTGTTCCTGATGTTCTTGAACTGGATGCCGTTGCTCTTGTTGAGCAGGGCAGCAGTAGCTGGATCCTGCACGAGCGTGATGTTGTTGCGGGAATAGTTCTTCCTGAAAACCTTCTTGCGAAAAATGATAAAGAGGATGATCAACATAAATATGACAAACAGTACCACAGCTATTCCTATCAGCTCCTCCTTGCCGACGTATGAATGCCCAGCTTGTATATTGGGCACCACCACAGGGCGAAGACCACAGTATTGTCCCATGTAGCCAGGGGTGCAGTTACACAGAAATGAACCAAATATGTTGACACAGGAGCCACCATTTTCACATTCTTCTCTTTCACACTCATTGATGTCTTCTTCACACCTTGAAAGAAGAAAAAGGAGAGTTTGGAGTTTGGAGAACAGCTAGGAAACAGCCCAGTTTGTACAGGATGACTTATCTTGTCAAATTGTTACCATTACAGTTAACAACTTGTTGGTGCTTGGCAGATTATCCTATTATTATAATGTTATTTAATGACATTTATTTATTATATTTTTTTCTACAGCTATTCCATGGCTTTTTAAGATAATAACATGAAAACATCAAGAAGGAGATAAAGCATCAGATAGGAAGAGGGTCCTTGACCCTAATGAGGCTCACTGAATCTAATACAGAATCTCAGTCTTTTTAGATTGTTTTTGGATGATCCCATGGGATTTCATTAAAATACTATGAGGATTCAAGCAGAAAATAGTTGAGAAAAATTAAATTACAGTACTTATTTAAGAGAAGAGGAGGATATACTGACTGTAAAATTATGTAGGGCTGGATATAAAATGAGCAAATATTAGAGAAGTGGGAGAAAAGAAAATAACAGGAACCTTAAAGAGACAGAAGAATTGTAAAGAAGAAGAGGTGATTAAAAAAAGGCAGAACAAAAAGTACAAACAGTAGACAAACTAGATGAGAAAAAAGCATGTTGATGGGCAGGTCAGGGCATTTTCTATTTCTACACCACGTACACGATCAAGGCTCGGATTTTAAAAAATGATCACATTAAATTAGGCTTTTATGTCAGGGCTCAAGTGACTAAATAATTGATCCCTTTTCAAAAAAACAGATCACATAGCAGCTTCCACAGGCTTTATGGGATTGCTCAAGAGCCTTTAACACTTAGGTGTGCATACCTCAGTGAAAACTGTCTGGCGGTAACATCTTTAAATAATAATTTAGGAGGCCAAGTTCAGAAAAGCATTTCTGAACATGCAAGCCTCATGGATTTCTCAGCTGTCGGTAGCTTAGACTTGAAATAAGCTCTAAGTTTTAAGCTATTTTTTGCTAGGTGAATCATATCTTCCGGGTACAAAACACCTGACCAATAATCCCACCATCACTGAATTGAAAAGCTCCCATCGCCCAGCTGGGAGGGTCACTTACGTTACTCCCGTCAGGCCGTTTTTGCAGTTGCAGATGAAAGCGTTGCCGATGGGGTCGCACGAGCCTCCGTTCCGGCAGGGATTGGGGAAGCAGGCTGTGATCTCCAACTCACAATTCCTTCCGGTAAACTGGGAGAGGCAATTGCACTGGTAGCCTGGGAGGTGAGGGACACAGAGAAATAAATCAGAAGCTTACCACTGTGTCTGTCTAGAAGCAATGGGATCATTTAGGCTACTTTACTCCAAAATAATATATTGAAGTCTGAGTGAAAGAAGCGGTTTATACTCATTCTGGTATGGCTGTGTGGTCCACACTAATGCCAGTAGAGTGTTTGTTCATCTGTGATGTCTGGACAATTGTAGCTCATCTCTACAACCAGGGACCAAAGGAAGAGCTGCAGTCCAGACCATCCTGATCATCATGATTCAATTAACAATAAATGACATCCATGCACAACTTTGGCCACAAGAAATATTCTATATCAAGTATGCATCTCCCAATACTTTTGAAAATACAGATCATATTTGCTGATAGCCATAGCCCACATTACATTTGGGGCTTCACCAGAGAATAAATACATGAGCTGAGAGCTTTTACACATCTGCCTTTTACAGGGATGACATAGTAGGGATGTGACAATAATAAAACACTTGATAGTGATAATTATCACTTTCACAGAGTGCCTCATCCAGGCATAAGCTATAAACTTTGTAATACAAGGAAAAGAATTTCATGGAAACAATGTGGAAAAACCCAAGTGGAGGCACGAGGCAAAAGCAATTCTGCATTAAGACTTTCACATCTTTTATGTCCTATCCCATTCAATTCACCTTGTTCAGTTACTCTAATTAAATTCTTTCATGAGGACAGGATTTAAAGAACAAACTTGGAACCAGGCTTACTGGTGTATTCAGCCAAGAGTCCAATCCTATTTAATTGAAGATAAATGAAATAGATACTCAAAGATCATGCTGTTTTGTTGCCCTGATACAAGAAGGGAGACAGAAGCACTGCTGTTTTCAAGATCGCAAAGTCAAGAAGATAAATGATTCGCCTTTGGGGATTCCTAGAAGCCATATTTGGTCAGCATCAGCAAGATGGGGGCTATTTTTTCATGTTTTTTACATATCTCACACCAACAGTCTGAACAACTTTCTGGACCTGAAGAGATCTGGGACTGAAGAAATACAAAACTGTGACTGCACTGGGTACTGAATTTTGATGCAATCCCTATGAAAGATTTACTGCCAGCTGGCAAAGAAGCTGATCTAGAAATACTGCAGGTAAAAATCACAGCATGAATAAATAAGGCTGTTTCGGTGGTTCATTTTATGACTGAACAGTGACATCTATAGTTCAAATATTTGCAGTAACGTTTTATATATTTTTATGGTCTCAATGAGTTTAAGTGAAATGAAAATGTTCACATCAAATATAAAACAGTTTATTCATAAACAATTCTGTTGCCTTATATCATAGCAGAATAGATATGGTCTATTTCCTAACTGATACTTTAAACCTACATAACTTTAAAGTGACTTTAAAAACCAACTTTCTGTACCTAAGTTACTAGCTGTCAATCATTCATAAGACAGAGCCTTTGAATTGATTTCTTTCCATGTCTTTTGTCTGTTTCAGCTGATTAAGTTTTGAGTTCTCAGTCTGTGACACATTCTGTTACATTTATTCACTGCAGAAAAAACTTAAGAAATTTTGATTTGGTAAAAAAAAATAATCCTTTTACGACTACGTATAAAAGGAACATGGATTTATTAATTATTGTTGTTGCCTATTGCTTATATTAAAGATGCACTAACTTCAATTAACATTCTGTACTATGAGGGCATAAACCGAATGCTCCAGATGGGTCAGAGCTATATTGGGTAACATATGAACCAAAATGAAAAGTGTGCTCCCGAAAGCCTACATTTTTGACTGAATTTGATTTAATGATGGTGAAACACGGTCAGGTATTAGAAGACTGAAATACTCAGTATGGATTCTAAGTCTAGGGATCAAAGTTAGAAATAAAAAAGGCAATACATTGAGAGAATATTAAAGCATAATATGTATCACTGACTTCTCCTCCTGTTGGAAGCGCTGCCCAGCACCTGCCAACTCTGAGCCACTTGCAAAAGCAAAGAACCTTCCTGTGACACACGTGCTCCGAGATGCAGAGCCTTTGCCCAGGAGGTCTCCAACACAGCAAAGCATATGTCGAAATTCATGGAGTAGGGCAGCGAAGAGCTCACACGATGGCTCAGAGAGCAGCACACATCGACTCGGCCAGCAGACTTGCCAGACCTTTTATCCCTCTCCAAATCTCTCAGCAGAGGCTGTAATTTTGCCCACTGCTGCACATTGTAGCCACACGGCCATGGACAAAGAGCAATCGTAAAGAAAACCCTTTTGGTCAAGAGTGCAACCTAGGTCTAACAAAGGGTTTTTATTACACTTTTCATTTAATATCCATGTAGTGTATCATGCTTTTCTTCCCATCCATTTAGCACAAGAATAATAAGCAAACTTCCCATGTCCAAGCACAAGTTGAAGAAAAGGCCAAGTGCCTTGTCCTCTCGGCAGGGGATGAAAATACCCTTTCAAGCCATCTAGGGCTTGTTCCCGTTCACCATGAAGGCACTGGGAAGTCTTGGAAATTCATCAACATTTTAAGATCATACAGAACATCTTCATATGTCCAAGAGATATTAATATTTCATTTTGCATACTGATGCTTGAAAATGTTGATATGCATTCTCCAAGGCAGCAAATTTTGTGATGTCACCACTGTATTTCTTCAGAGGGAACCAGTGGAAAGAGACAGAAAGCTCTGGTAAACACATCTGCAATGCTGCTGGAGTGGGACCCCAACACCTTCAGCATGTGCCACAGTATCCTGTACCAACAGCTGACCTGAGAGCAACAACAAGCTGTGAGCAACGTTACACCCCTTTTAGGCTATGTCTACGTTAGCAAGGCCTGCAAAGCCATGGCAGTGGGTCTGTGGAGAAAAACAGTTGGTGCTGAGGACCCAGCATCGTCAGTGCACACATTTCTGGGCTTCGGGATCATGTTAGCTGCACTCCTGGTGCACACCTTCCAGAGGGAAGCCTGGTCCTGCTCCCTGAGACCTCATGTCTCCACAGTGGGAACCAAAGCACAGCAAGAGGGGTTGATCAGAAGATTAATGTCAAAGCTCATTAATAATCTACAGCATCATGTAGATATAGTCCTCTCCTGCTTACACACAGTCTTGGGCTTTCTGGTTGTTTTATAAGGCTTCTCTTATGCTCCTCCACTAATTTGAGTCCCCTCTAATGCAGCTGAGTTTCATCTTCTCACTTTGACTCCAGCAGCTTCTCCCCGCTGCTTTGCTGACATGTCCCATCCAGAGGAAAATGGGTTTTTCATCCCAGACCTTACCGAGGAGCACCATGCTGTAAGCAAGGACACTACATAGGCTTCCTGCCTACACCTATGTTTGCCTGGCACTTAATAAGCAGAGACAGTGGCAAAAGGCGGGCACGGTGCCATCAGCAGATGGGATGCTGTTATGCAGCGAATGTCTCTGTTGGTAGCATTGCCAGCCTGAGCATCTGAACGTCTGTCTGTCCTCAGGTTTACTTGGCTGTATTAAAAAGAATGCTCCGGACTTCTGCCAATTTCTTTTTGAACATGTGTATGTTCCTGTTTCTATCTATCACAGGCAAGAGGAGCTGGCTTTTATCTGTTACGTACTTTGGCTTTTCCGTTTGATCTCTCCGTGTAGTTTTTTTACCTGATGTGCTGCTAGACCTGACAAACTCTATGTCCAGACACAGGCCTGCCCTCGGCCCTGCTCACATAGTGTGTCATGGCAAGTTAATCGATGAGAAGAACTGAAGGTGAAGAGGACCTCGCTCAGCGCTTGTATCTCAATGTGTTTATAGACATACCAGGCCACCTTCAAGAACTCTGTGTTCCTCAGCCATACATATTCCTGCCACTTCAGATTTAACTTGTCTTCAAACAGATGATTGCCTCTTGCCTCTAGTTGGTACGAAAATTAACCTTAGTCTTTGTTAAATTGGCGCTTTCTATGAAAGGATTGACATGTATGTGCTTGGAAACTGGGAATTTAAATCCAGATTTCTAAAAGCATAGTTATAAAAAAGAATAAAACCCTCCAAATTTCTAAAAAGCTTTTAAAAAAATTAACTGCTGTGCATTTGGTATGTTCACATTACAGCATGCTGGTGTGTTTGTGCATGAGAAAAGCAAGATTAAAAACATAAGACCAGGTCAGTTCACGACTGGGGTATTAATACACCATTTTCCCCTGATCTCATTCTTATGAACTACCTAATCCTCAAAACAACCTGTATGTTAATTTTGCCAACATGCTCTAAAACCTGTATTAAAACCACCACCAAAGTGCCAGGTTTTAAAAAAAAAAAGGCAGGGGGGAGAGGGAAAGCAAGAACTTTGTGTCCTTACACTGTCCACGGCCCTTTGCTCAGGAGATGTTTCTGCTCAAATGCTTCATGTTCAAATAAAATTGCCTACTCATATAAGCCATTTACTTCAATCAAAGCCAGATGTATACAGGACTGATCAAATTAAAAGGAAGTAACTATACTTATAATTGCAGGCTTTACAAGCACAAGGCTTGTCTCTGTGGTTGAAAAGCTTGGTGCGGTGTTCAGATTTGATTACAGTAAAGCTTTCTATTGCTGTGATTGCTGATGTTGTTACTCAGGCAGATAAACATACACTTACTATTGGCAGACCTGGTAACAACACTCTATGATTAAGGTTGTGTGACATTTCCCATTTTAAGACCTCATATTCAGCAGCTTATAGCTTAACCACACTTTAAACACTTGGTTGAATTTTCTTGGGAAACTTCAGTACAAAGAGCCAAGTTATTTCTGAAAGTTGTGCTGTTTGTCAGGTTCCAAAATGCGAAAGCTATCTTTAAAATATCTTTACCGACCCATACTTATAGGTCGGGACTGAAAAGTCTGGAAGAATGTAGCCTGTATTTCAAGGCTGTGGTTTCCAGTGTCTCCAAGAAAATTGTCCTAAAGTTGTATATAGCTCTTTCTGCCAGGAGTCTCCTGAGCTGTCAGACTTGGTGAATGCTCTTACTCCTTTCCCAGCCCCTTTTAAGCATATATGGTGTCTCCTTGTGGGGTTCTGGACATACAGTGCCCTCCCTTCAACCTCTGACAACGCCGGGCAGACGCTGCTGCCGTGGGACTTGATTCGGACCCGTGGCAACAGACAGGCACAAGCAGAGGTTCACGTCATGGTTGCTTTGTGCTGGCCAGACTTTGAAAGCAGAGAGGTTCCTCTGTACTCTCGGTGATGTCTTGGAGCACCTGAGCTGCCTACGCTCCCTGCTGCAGGCTGGGATTCCCGTTTTGTCCTCCCATTCAATATGCTGAGAGGTCAGACAGAAAGAATCATAGAAGAGGTGGAAGGGACCCACAAGGATCATCGTGTCCAACTCCTGTCCCTGCATAGGGTAATCCCAAAGTTCACACAGCCAGCACGGGTCAACCAGTCCTACGCTGACTCTTCTTTTGGAGCAAAACCTTTGCCACTGGTCCTGAGCTCTGTGCAGCCCATACACAGTGTTGTTCCTGTGCCAGGCACTTTGAAATTCCTGTGAATTTACCCATAGGAACCCTGGCAGCAGCAGCGTGGACACACTCCTAGTGCATACAAAGCACCACTTCAGCAATTCCCCAAACGGAGCCGTAATATTACCCTGTTCCCATAACTGCGGGATGAAGTGGAAGGTAATGAGAGGAAGCTTCTTATTAATGGTGAACAGGGCAGTAGGCATTTCTATTGAAAGGAAGAACTCACAACAGGAATACTATTATTGAGGTTTGAGTTTTAGATGATCAATTTATGCAAATTATATGTAAATTTGACAAGGGCCCTTTGATTTCTGGCCTGTAGCCAGCAGCTCTTTCATGTTATAATGTGGGGTAACCTTTGCTTGACTGTTTACTTTTAAAAGTTAGCTATAAATCTGAGCTTTCTTTTCCTCTCAATTTCCTTGTACAGCACAGTAGGGTTTTTGTAAAATGTTAACAGTATATGAAATCTGCTTTGTAAAATTCAAATTAGAGGATTTATTTATTGGAACAAATCCTATCATTATGCCTATTTAGGAAAAGAGCATTATTCTCCAGAAACTTTAATAGGAGGATAATATCACAGAAAATATTAGTCAGGAGATTGTGATGCTCCTGAATGCCCTTGGACTGGGAAAAGGAGCTTTGCATGGTATATTTTTGAATGCTTTCCCCCACCAAAAAAGAAAAATGTTGCCATTTTCTTTATTAAGATAAAAAATGACGAGTTATTACTTTTTTTTTTTTCTATTTTAAATGAAAGTCAGCTGCTAACATCTATGTCAGCAAATACAATGGCTGATGATTCTTAAATGCATGCAATTTGTGGGTCCAGAACTAGCATTTGCAATGCTGTTGGGCTCTCTGCTGTATGGAATGTAATTACGTGGCCTTTTCGCATATGGACGACATTAACAACAGCATCTCTCTGCCTGGTGGAAACAAAAATGCCCATGCCTTCTCCTTGTGGGCTGGGCTGCACAACCACTGACGTATAGTCAGGGCCCATTGCGCTGGAATGATGGCTTTATAACAATCCTTTATTTACATACACTGCTGAGGCAGTGAAAACAGCGAACAGATTTTTGAACGGCAGGCAGCCGAAACATCCCCGCAGGGCACGTGCCCCTCGCCGAGGCAGGAACGCAGGCAAGTTAAATCAGATCCATGACTGCTTTCCAGTGGTGAATTCTGTTGACGTGAAAATGGTGCGTGCCATTCCAATAACAAAACAGGTCCAATCTCCAGCACAGCCTGTCTCTCCCCCGCCCCACTGCTCCCCTCCTTTTGAATTGGCATGCACATGGCGCTGGGAGGAAAAGAATTACTGTAAAGAGTTTCATTAGAAAGGTTTCAATTTACTCATCACGAGATTGCTGAGCAATATTGTAAATAGACTCAAACAAAATCAATAGAAGGAGCTGTTCTCGTGCTTCCTAGGATGCTAGCTTGGCAAATGGTTAACCTCATTTATTAAGTATGGAGTGTGAATCAAAGCCATGCTACGTTCATGTACATACTACAGCAGTATTTCCTAGGGATTTAAATAATCTTGCTTAGCAATTCTCACAGTGGCTGCAACATCCTTCTGCCTCGGAATGATTTTCTTTTGCCCTTGTTGTGCAGCCCTCATTTTCTTTCCTTCCCATGGTAAATAAAGACACTTAATGACACAGACATGCAGCAACATTTGTCCTCGTGTTGTATATCACATCCTGGCCTGCCAGTGCTGTGCTTCATTCCTCCCAACTGTTCTCCCATCTCCTTCCAGCGACAGCAAAGCTGAGACCATCCCTAATGCATCCTTTGCCCTGGCATGGGAAAAGAGGAGGCTGAATCAAAGCCAAGGATCCAGAGGAGATGCTAGTTGAGACATCTCAGCATCAGGGCTTCCTCTATAGGGGCAGGGTTATCCAAATGAGAAACTTCTTCTTTTGCTCAGATCTCACCAGATCTCAGCCTTGAAAATTAAACTGTTCTCAAGTTTAGGAAGTTCCTGAAGTTTAGAAAAAAAATTGTGCGAGGGAGGAGAGTCAGAAAGGAAATATGAGAACAAAGCTTAAAACAATGAAAAACAGAAATAACAGTTGCAGGTGCAAGGGAACGGCATGGACACGTTAAAGTAGAAAGCCCCGGACAGTGGTTAAATGCTCTATAAGAAAAGACTTCAGTGGGAACTTCCCTAGGGAACCATGGCCAAAACCACTGACAATAAGTGGATGGAAAGCTCTGAACTTGCAGAAGACCTCTCTGTTGAGCATCCTCTTCAGCCTGTGAAATGTCCTTGCTAGGAGGCAGGGGTGGTAAGATCTTGCCAGCTCACTGAGACCAAGCTTTAGTCTGCCAGAAAAGGTGAGCAGTACTGCCTGCTCATGCAATATGGGGGACCGGACAAGAAACCTGAACACTGCAGAGAGAGAACAGTCCTAGAGGAAATGTTCTACACATATACCATTCACTTTTTTCCTGACAGGACACTGATCATTCTTATGGTCTGGTAATTTGTGTACTGCACTACTGGATACTAAGTCACTGGCACCAAATCACACAAACCACTGTACAACCACTGGATAAGAAACTCCAACACAAGCACAGTTTAAATCGATGCCCTATAAACTCTGGATAATACTACTTAGACCTTGAAGCACTCAGGCCTCTGCGGAAGCTGTAAAATACACTTCTGGGGAGGGGTGTACAATGGTGTGGACTTACTATTTTCCTTGCAGACATGTAATCAAATTACTCACTCACAAAAGGACCAAGGTGTTTGTAGACAGCTCAGTAATTATTTGTGACAGCTTCAGAAACACAGAAAGGCAACAGAGTCGTTGCATCTGTGATGGAAGTTTGAAATCACCACACAACATTTTGTGTACAGCCTTCGATGCTGTAAATGTATCCTGAAAAATCCAGCTGAGCATTACAGTAATTGTGATTCTATTGGTTTCTATAGAAATTGGATTATCCCAACAGCCAATAAATCAATTTCCTCCTGGAACACTAATGCAATGAGAAGGGGCACCATTTCACCGTTATTTATAGAGCAAACAGCTTTTACACAATTTGCAATACCTATCAGAGTTTTATAGAGTTCATGAGATTTTTCAAGCATGTTGCTGCATTAAACCATCTCTGGCAATAAATTGTAGGGGAAAATGGGGAGGGGGTGGGAACCCATAAAGCAATTCAAAGCATTTACCACCAGATGGCACGCCAACACAGGTGCCGCCGTTCTGGCAGGGATGCCTCTCGCAGGCATCGGGATAGAGTACGCAGCCAAGCTTTAATTCCGTCAGACCAACCACTTCTGCAAAGCTGCTGCGCTTGTTCTGGAGTGGCAGCTCGTTGTTGTTTAGGACAACTGAATCCAGGCAGCCCTGGAAGCCGCTCAACACCTGCGTTGTTCTCTTGTCGGTCAGGCTGCGGACGTTATCCACCTGCACCTGGGCGCCGAAGTACACGGAGCTATCGGTGCTGAGAGTCTGGAAATAAAGGGGGGCTTTGCGGCGCTCCACGTAGCTGTCGTCCAGGGACAAGCTGGTGAAATTGCGATTCAGCTCCAGGAAAACCGAATGCCAGCTCCCATCATTAACGGCCCTGCCAGAAATTCCCAGGATTCCCGGGCCACTTCCACAGTCCAACTGGAACCACAGTTTGCCATCGACAATCTGTGGGAGGAAAACAGAAATCAAAGCACTTCAGGAACTCGGCTGTCTGGTAATATGCTTGCACAGGGAATGTGGAGACAGAGAGAACTTCTAGGCAGTCTCTATACAATTTTAAAGCTGTTCTCTGATATGACTACAAAAAAACTGCGCCTGTGTCATCAGCAAAAATATAAGGTGATAAACATCAGCCTACTTAGAATTTACTCGAAGCCAGTTACTGCAGGTAAACTGAAAATATAGAAAAAATATAAAAATACAGATGCAGACAGAGGAGAGGACTGAGATAACAGTGTATCTCACTGAAATGGGCATAGACTCGAGGACCTGTGTTCTGCTCTTGGCTCTGCTGCTAAGCAGTTGTGTCTCTCTGAGCAAGTCCTGCCATCCACCCCTGTGCTGTGCATCTGCTCCTGGTTGTTGATGCTACCAAAGGACAGTTCCTCAGGGCAAGCGGCTGTTTGAGAGAGGCTGTGGAAAGGTCAGTGGCCACTGCTTTCAGCTGGGGATGTTGGGTGCTCGGCTCACACACACATCCTGTGCTTCTCTAACCTTTTGGAGCATTTCAGCAAGGTATGGATTTGTCCTTAAGTGTTGCAAGTTCAGTTCCTCTACGGACAATAGTAAGAATCTGGTTGATCAAAAATCAGTTATTTTCCTAGCATGCTATACTACCTGTTCTGGGTATACCTCGTCAATGACATAAGATGGCTCCTACTTTTCTTCCTTTCCTCGTATTCAAGCTGGGTTCATGACTTCAGAGGAATTGTTAGGATTTCTCACTCTCTCTCCTGCCCTTCACCCATCTGAGGTCCTCATAAAGGGAAAATCTGTGCCAGCCTGGTAGGGCAGGCAAAGTGCAGAGTGAGGGAATAGGTATGAAGTGCTGCTTCCCCAATTAGTAGTTTACTCAAAGATTTTAGGTTACTTTAACAGATGGCAGATAAGTTTAAAATGGCTGACAAGGCTGGAAATAATTTCTTATGACACATTAATTGGATTCAAGCTCTCTGAAAGCTCTTGCAATTATTTTACCTTTATGTCATGCTCTAGGAAGTATTTATTTCTGCAAACCCCATCTCAAGACAGTTTCGTCCCATTATTTATCCCCCTGAAAAGTTCAGGCGCTGTGTCCTTTTTCATCCTTCCCTGCAGCACACATTGTGCTCTCACTGGTTTATCTGTAACACAAACCTATTGCCCTCCTCCAGCAAAGCAGAGTTGCCATAGCTGTCAATGTAAGACCCCTCCAGAGCTTTGGTGGCCTGCTAAACTGGCATGACTAATGCAAATGTGAACATGCTGCATTGTGTCCACCTGTCTTTGGCCATTTTTGGCTGTTTCTGGCATGAACAGTTTAAAACTGCGTTAGCTAAAGACATCCCTTGGCATGTGTCTGAACTGGTGCTCAAACTCTTCTCTGTCAAGCTCTCTGATGTGGCTTGAAGGTAAACAGGATACTGTTAATCTACAGGAGCAGACTGTGCTGTTGTGTCATTATCAGCATTTGACTGCCCTGGAGGTTCACAAAACTACCTGGAGGAAAGCTAAGGGTAAAATACTGACTTCTGATGATCTCTGGACTTCCTTCTCCTTTCCAGACCTCAGTCTCTTGACCAACTGAATTAGAACTGGGCTGTAACCTCAAGCCAAGTCACACTGGGCAGTCGGGTGTAAACCACACCACTCCAACACTCTGCAGTTGTTTGGAGGGGGACACACAGAGATGCTAAGCATGCGACAGGCTCCCTGTAAATGTACCTACTTACTTTGCATGACATGAGTGGTGTTAAACGAATACACATGTAGAAAGAGCTAGAAGAACAAGATTTAGTCCCCTGCTATGGGCAGCTAACTATTTTGAAGTTCTTGACCCATAGGCTGTGATGAAACTGAGAAGTGAGATCTATGATTGCAATACAACATACTTGAGGGATGGATGTTGCCTGGTACTCCTACAACTCAATCAAAAAAGGCTAATGGGTGTATAGAAAGATATGTCTGGATCATTTTTCATTTAAATTTTTTCTTACAGGACTCAAAACTCAGCTGTAAACTATTTCTGTAGATTGAAATTGGGCCTAAAGCATCTGCTCAGGAGGAATCTCAGTAAACAAGATGCCCTGATAAACTGAGCTGGTTTCTCTCCAGAGATGGAGCGGTAGTTTCTTTTCTCCCTGCACAACAAAATAGTCCACAAACCTTGAAGGCACTGCTCAGAAAGTGTGGTCTGGCTCAACAAGAATACAAATCAAAAAGAAAAATACATGCCAACCTATTACATTTTGAAAAACAGCCATAATTGGATAAGCAGTTAACTTACTTCTAATTCAAAAGGCTTTTTCCTATGGAAAATGTTCTACTGATTGCGTATAATATACATATACCTCCCCTAAGACTACTTATACCCTGAAGGACCTACTGCCTGCATGGCTATTACCCTTACTCACAGAACATGCTTTTCCAATTATCTTTATAAATACAACACCACGTATGAGCACCTGGGATAAATATTACGCCATTTGTATATGGGAAATGATCATCTAAAAGATTTGCCATTAAAATATGTTTTATACATCTTTCTCATCCACTTTTATTTTTTTTACCAGCAGATTATCTGACATACACAGTAAATATACATTGCCTGAAACACTATGTTTCCTCCCTTTTATTAAAACAGCACTAGTAACCCCCACCTCAGGCTAGAGCGAAAGCTGGAAAGGATGGCCCGACGCTTACAGTACTAGCCTAAGATATGATAGATATCCATGGGAATCCACACTCTGCAACACTCTTCCTCTGGGATCTCAAGCAAGTCATTAGTTTCAGGTCTCCATCAGTGGAAGAGGGATAACGTCATTTCCCCACCTCACACCACGGTGTTATGGATACATACATTAAATCCTGTGACATGCCTAGATACCCCTAGCAATGGGATCTTAAAAATATGTTCCTTAATCAGATGGTCACAGGCCTTGATGTGTCAGGGCAAGCAGAATGTATTTGTACCCTGCTGGCCCTGTGGCCCTAGAAGGGGGAAGAAGAGCAGAAATGTCCTGCAAGGAGCAGTGGCTGCAAAGGCCCTGTCTGCTGAACAGCTGGGCAGCATGGAGAAGGTTTCATCACTCAACAGGGCAAAACGATGTATCCACTTCTAAGCATGCAGAATTCGACCATGGATCTTTGACTCGGGAATTAATCCCTGGTGTTCCCGTGATTTTCTGTAACCGCTGTGGTGTTGGGGACACTGTTCAGGCCCCAAAAGGGGCTCCTTGATTATAGCCTGGACCTCAGTACCAAGAAAAGCTGCACTCCATGTTAATTTCTTAGTAAATGAGGTACATCCAAGCAAACAGTGTGGAAATCCAATGAATGGCCAATGCTGTTGCCCAGGCTCAGCAGTTATCCAGACAATAATGTCAGTGGGATGACTGGCCTGGTTGAGGGCTGATAGCACCAGAGTCTCAGTTCAGGACTGAACATGTGCCACTGCTTTTTCTGCCATCTGTGTGATGTAAGAGAGCTTGAGTTACTCCATCTCACAGCAGAGAGATGCAAACTCTGCAGCCCCTCGCTAATGCAGCCTATGATGCCAGCAGACACGTCTGCACCAAGATGAAAGCAGAGATACTGCTTCATCCTACCCGGGCAAACAATTCCCATGCTTCCATCTCTCAGAGCTTTCCAGGCTTAGTTACAGTATCTCTCATTATAATTCTAGAACAGAGAGGTTAACGCATCCTTAGGCATGTGTGCTCTTACAGACGCAAAATTCCTCAACTGTAGAAAAGTACAAAGAACAGACCAAGGTTCCAAAAGCTGATGCAATCTGTTACGTTTCAACAGTTTCATTTGTTGAGCAAAATGGAGCCAAACACATACTGTAAATTATATTAGAATATTAGCCTGGCTAAGGTGTCTGGCTAACATCCATATTTGTGTATCAACATAGGTAATAAAATGATCAAATGGTTCCTCTGAGACCCCCTTAGGCTCACACAGTCCATCTGCAGTCACACGCCACGGATACAGCGTGCTGCCTACTAATCTATCTGGGGAAATATTTCGTTAGCCGAATTACATTTCAGGTTCGTTTGTGTAAAACGGTGTATTTAATTAAAATATTACTCGTTTCAACTCCAGCCATAACGGGGATCATATCCAAGCTTCAGTCTTATCCAGCATAAGCCATGCAGCAGTAATGCATTAAAATGTATAATACACACTTAACTAAAACATGCAAAGTTTCACATTAACTGCCTGGATGGAAGAACATATGCCTTTTACCATTTAGCAACTATATTTTTGGCATGATGAGAAAGTCTTCCTTACCTATTTTTAATCTTTTAAATTTCACAAAACAAGCTGAATTTGTTATATTCACTGAAAAAATGAAATAAAATGTGGAATTCTCTTCTGCAATGGCCTTGTAATGCTTTAAACTGTTAAATCTTACTTTACTCAGACAGATGTACTTTTACTCAGATGCTACATAGGAAAAAGGAAATGGTGATTCTGGTTTTGGCACACATGATCTTTTCGAAGGAAAAAGAAAAGGCCATTGACCTGCATCTCATTTTGCTCCAATTGTCTTAAAAGCCAGAGCACACAACCAAAAAAATGGCCAACCTCTCAAAATCGATGGATGAGATGCTTTATTTGAAACAGCTGAATAAATAACACCCTTATTATATTGCATCAACACAGTGTAGCTGGTAGGCTTTCAGCAAAGTAGCAGACAAGCAGTTTGCTCTATGGAATTGATTATTCATTCAAGAAGGACACTGTGTTATGATTATGAAATATTCCCATCCCCGGAGTTATCTCTAATGTATGAGCTCCCAAAATTAAGCTGGTCATTTAAACACTGAAAACCATATTGCAGCATTAATTTTTAAATAGACGGCATTGGGGGAGACTTGCTTCAAAAAAAATCAGTGCCACTATATGCCCCAATAGTGGTCATGTTTTCTGCTCGTTCTCCCATGGGCTCGTACTACGTGGTGGGTCTAAATTTCTTCCACCTCTGCCAGTGTTTGGAGCTCAGTGTTGGTGCTGGGCCCTCTGGTGCAAATCCGGCAGATACTTAAGTACATGTTTAAAATTAAGGTATGTGAGTATTTCCAATTGCATTCAAATACAGGAAGTTAAGCA
This sequence comes from Streptopelia decaocto, assembly GCF_964273445.1. Classification (NCBI taxonomy): domain Eukaryota; kingdom Metazoa; phylum Chordata; class Aves; order Columbiformes; family Columbidae; genus Streptopelia; species Streptopelia decaocto. The sequence goes on from NC_138663.1 coordinate 201,226,238, forward strand.
AGCGATTAAGTGCTTTGCTGGAATGATGCCAGAGTGCTCAGAAGAGGACAGGATCCCATTCTTTATCCTCTATTTGGAAAGCTCCTCCTCATGTTTAATTTAATTGAAAGCAATGCTCAAATGATAACAACTTCACATTTATAGACTTCTAATTAATCTCCTTAATGGCCTCATTTCTGAGTACCTCCTTATCTCACAACATACATACCTGGTTAAAAAAAAAAATGGCCTTACCTCTGGTTTGCAAATCAAAGAAACATATGCTTGGAAAGTCTAAGTGTGACTTACTTGAAAGAATCTCAGGGATCCCAAAAGTACAGTTCATGAATCAGCTGCCATCCCTGAAGAGACCTGCTAGGGTTACATCCCTTGAGCATAATGCCATTTGTCTGCCATAGAGCACCTCTGTGAGACCTTGGTTTGATGTTCCTCTGCTAAATGACCTTCACAAACAAACCTCAAGCAATTTCTGATCTTTTAAGTGATGCCATTTCTTCAAAAAACATGCTGAATGTAACGCTTCGCTTCTTTTTAAGCTCTACACTTATGGAAGCCAAGGGCCATACCTAGGAAAAGGACATACCCACTGCAACAGCAGATCCTGCCCTACCTAAAAGCCAAGCATAAGGCTCTGGGATAAATAACCTTAATCTAAAAAGTGAAGAAGTCTTCATATTCAGTAGGAGAAACATTCTAAGCAGTTGGTTTCTGGAATTAACTGGACAGCAGTGAGGGCATATCCTCCAACCACAGGCACGGGCACACGGGAAGAACAGCTATTTCAGCACGCATCATTTTGCCTCTATGGTCACGTAAATGGCCAAATCTTACATCTTGTGCGGATTGGCTCCTGCATGCAGACACACATAATGTTCTTATAACGAACAGCACCCAATGGAGCATTTTTCCAAGTGCGGTACCACTAACAAGCTGCTTTTTTGATTGTTGTTGCTGCTGCTATTGTGGAAATTGCTGTTTTTCCCTGTTAGCAAGAAACAGATCAGACTTCATCTTCTCAACCTACAGCTGAAATGAGAACAGCATTCCCCAAATTGTGAGCTAACAGAAAACATATAATCAAGAAAAACAACTGTGGAAAAGATAAGTTATTTTAATTACCTTCAGAATTATACAGGGATTCGCTCTGGTGTACATTATAATCCCATTGCTTTGCAGGGTTCGCAGACGGAGAGCCAACTTGAATTCCTCTTTCTTGCTATTTTCAGAAACCCGGTATTTAATGTAGCTATTCCCAGCAAAGCTAAGGGAAGTGTGGCCTGAAATAACCATTTTGAAAAGACACATGTTCTTTTAGTGACACCTTAAATAATTCCTCAACTGTCAAGTTAATTACAGAATTTATAGAAATAATGAGAATATCTAGGAAGAAATAAACCAAACCAAACTTCGATAGGAAAAAAAGTTGGCACCTACTACTCTGTTTCCCCGAAAATAAGACAGGGTATTATATTAATGAACAATTGTTGTAAAGCTTTCTTCTTGGGATGGTGTAGTCTTTTAACTAATAAAGATTGGAATTTTGGTAATCTAAATCATAACCAGAAGAGCTAATTATAGAGCTTTGCCCATGGCAGGAAAACATCTGGCATAACAATCTCTAGGAAAAGTCTTGTTTTCTCAGCAGCTTGTTTTACTGATCTGGGATTCAACCAAGTCAGTGGGAATTTCCCAATGGAAACTGCATCATGGTCTTCATACAGCCCCATAACCAAGTATTTCACAGGCTTATAAACAGATGCACCAGTGTCAGTGCTGAGGAGGGTTAAGTGGTACATCCTGGAGAAGAGAAGGCTCCAGGGAGACCTTGTTGTGACGTTTCAATACTTAAAAGGGGCCTACAAGAAAGATGGGGAAAGATTTTTTAGCACGGCTTGTTATGGCAGGACAAACAGTTTTTAACTGAAAGAGGGGAGATTCAGGCCAGACATGAGGAAGAAATTTTTTTACAATGAGGGTGCTGAAACACTGGAACAGATTTCCAAGAGAGGTGGTGGATGCCCCATCCCTGGAGACGTTCAAGGCCAGGCTGGATGGGGCTCTGAGCAACCTGATCTGGGTGAAGATGTCCCTGCTCATGGCAGGGAGTTGGACTAGATGAGCTTTGACAGTCCCTTCCAACCCAAACTACTGTATGATTCTATGATCTTCTGTTGACTTCAGTGGTACCTCTGATTACAGAATGAGAATGGCAGCACCTTGTTGTTCAAATATACCCCCCTTTAGCGCTGTGACACACACCTGAGCACTCCCCAAGCTTTCCTGGTGGGCATTGGCAGATGAATGGTCTCCGGTTGGCTTCATAGCCCACACACTGCATGTCCCCTGGGCACGGCTTCTCCAGACAGGGATCGTTAGACCCTGGGCAGAGTCCTCCTGCAATAAGTTAACATACTGTCACATATACACAGTGTAAAGCATGATGTTCAGCCCTACAAGAGTAATAAAAGACAATTATTGATCTTACACTTCAGTACAAGCAAAGAATGGCTTAACAATAATAACCTTCATGGAAGAGACGTCCTTTGGACAAGTACGTAGAAAAACTGTTATGGTTCTTCCTGAAAGGCTGCCCTAAAACCCATGGCAATGTATTATAAAAACCAACTACTATGAGCAGTAACTGGTTTATAATTCGTGTGGTTACTCTCAAGCCATTCATCTTCTCACAAAGCCTCCTGTGCAGGGGATTTAGAGATATGAGAAAACAAATGACTGAAACTATGCACTCCTTTTGCCCCAGCACACCCATGAGAAGCTAATTTAAGGAGGTAGAGTTCTCTAGGAGACAAAATAAGAAACAGCCATTCCTGGGATACAGAGTGACAGCTGGGCTTTTCATCCTCGTACTGCACAGGACACGCTGCCAGCCTGATCGCACAGCACAGGCAAACTTGCTCTGTCCCCATGTTCCTCCTGACATATCTGAGATCTCAAATCCTATTGTGTACCTTGCCCAGGCTGCCAAAATCTATCCTCCTTTCTTCTGGTTGTGACTACACAGGTACCATTACACCTGAAACTGCACATGCCCAGGAAAAAAAAAGTGGATTACTTGCTCTGAACACAAAGAACTCGAAGAAATTCTGAAAACCAAAAATAAGTTGACTGTATTAGTCGTCATTACTTAACTGAAGAAAGAAGAAGCTTAATATTCTAAATAGCCAGCTGCAATTTATAATTATAAATTGGGCAAAACATCCACGTCCTTTTGTATTTGGGGAAGAACATAATTTGGATAAAATTATTTCAAATGCTAGTGTCAGCTCTTCCCTAAAAATCTTTTATTAATATGGAATCCAATCTTGCCCAAGAATAGGTGAATACAGAACTGCCACTAACTTTATAAGGGAAGTAATCTGAAGGGACAGAGGAATAGTGAGTTTTAATTTTGCTTCAAATATTTGTGTGATGCAATTACATTAAGGTTTTTCAAAACCTCCTAAATTCTTAACACCTATCAAGCTCAGCATGCCAAGGGCTTGCATTAAAGCCTGTCGGTGTCAAATGAACTACTAGCATTCCATGGGGTTTGTCCAAAATGTCTAAAGGTGTCTAAATAGATCTGTTCTGATTGCCCTAATCTTAAAAGATTTGCAAACACTGTCTACAAATAATGCAAAGCATGATACAACTATTGCTCCTTAATATATGAATTCTTAGGACTTCCGCAACAGCCTTTTCTTGGGTGCAAGAAGGAAGCTGGCAGAAGCAGGGTCAGCTTCTACCTTTGGACACCTGGGTGTGGATGCGATTAAAGTCTTTAAGTGGAGGAAAAAAGGGATTCCTGCCCTTGCTTCTGTTGATCTGCAGCCAGAGCTCCAGCAGAGTAAAAGCCGGTTGCTGGGAATGGAGAGGCGTCTCTTGTTTTGCTTGTCAAATTCATTTACTTAATACATGCAGGTGATGATTTTAACAATAAAAAGTCAGCACCTTCCTACCCATCACTTTCCGAATACTGGCAGTTCTTGTTTATTACAGGACCTTTATCATATTCAAAAACTGCTTTAGTTTTTTGAGCATGTGTATTTTATTTACAATTTATAAAGGAAGAAATCAACCTGTCAGAGAGCATATCTCTGACAGTAATGAAAGAAAGAATCTTATTGCTCTCACACTTCAGTACAAGGCAAGAAGGGCTCGTAGTAAGCATAGTTGAAATTATCTGGCACTGTAAGTACTTTCTGGAAAAAGAAAAATTACTACTGTGGGTTTCAAAGTGGACATGGGTTGACTACAAATATGGCAATGACTGTAAATGTCTTGCTTGATGTACAGCACAGTCAATTTAATCTTTAACATCCTCCCCTCCTTTGTCAAACATTTGTTTGAGAGGTCTATGCAGTAAACGATTTAAAGTACTGCCTGTAGCACTGTTAGAAAATGATGCATGGCAATCTTTATTAATCACTTTAGTAGGTAACATTATCGGGAATAACAGCTTCAATGTACAGTCACATTTTAAGCCTTATGGAATCAAGAAACAAATGTCATTTAATAGGGTTCTGCACCAGAGAACTATACTCTATTGAAATGTAAAGTCTGCAGAATTTAAGAGAGATATGATATTTTCTATAGCTTTTTTACTTTTTTTTGGGGGGAGGAAAAGTTCTCATGCTTTGGAATTCAATGGCAAGTAACAATTATTTCTGAAATTATAACAAGTGATTAAATATTCTATAGGCTGCCTTGCATTTTTTATTTGGTTCTTTTGACTATTTTAACTCCTTCTTATGTGACAAATACAGAGCATTCTGCTGTACGCAGAGTATATTTCCCCTCTGAACACGCTCAGACCTTTCGTGGGGCTGTACTTCAAGTGAGCCTCTGTGTAGCTGACAGACGAGTTGTTTGGACGAAAGCCCCACAGCTCAACATTGTGCAGCACAAAGGGGCACTGAGATTTCCAAATGCAGCTCTGCAAATTTTCACATTACCTAACCTATGACTATCTTTGACACGAAGCAATAAAGCAATAGCTTCCTTTGTTATCCATCTCTGTCAGTCTTCCTAGCTGATCCAAACTCTGATTTGTACTTTGGAGTCATCCTTCTACAGTAAGAAAATATATGGAAAGGATCTAATGTATTTAGTGCAACTGTGGTGATACACTAAGGAACTGCTTATCCTTGCAGGCCAAGAACACTTCTGGTAAACTACAAGCAAATCAACTTTTTATTCATCCTGCTGCAGCAGAATTTCATAGCTGTCACAAAAGTTTTAAAATATTCAGACTTGGGAGAAGAAATGCTTTATGCCTGTCTATATGGTTATAAGTACATAAGGTACAAATCTGCATTATTGCATTGCCCCAGCTAACACGCACTTTCAGGATGATTTCACAACTATGCAGAGCAAAATTGTGAAATCGTTCAAGGCTACATTGTCCACATCAAAGGTTTACAGCCTGAGTTTAAATAAAATTATTCTAATGTTGCATTTCCACTCCAAAGAGCAGTCTATTTACCATCCAATAAGAGATTTGAGAAATATGGATTTGAATTGATCGCTTTTTTTTTCTGCAGGCAAGTCCAGGCAATCCATAGCATTCCCCTGAAACTCAGGCTGGTAATAATAAAGTTGTTCTCTACAAGGTATCAAAGAGACACATGAGCTAATGTCAGCCAGTGCATGGCAGGAAAAGGCGGAATAGACCTCCTTGATTTTGACAGATAATTTTCAGTTTAATTCTCTAAAAATATGTAAAAGCATTAGCATCTCCCTACTAGTATACTGAGGAAGAAAACACTCTTCCATTGCAAAATGAGACACTTGTTTAATTTGTGTCCATCCAGAGAACGATCACTTGCAGGAATGTAAACAGGTTTTGAAAACTGAACGCTTTAACAATTTTAACTTGAGCCTTGAGATATTTAGTGTTTTTTCTGTGAGCCCATTCTTCAAAATCTGTGCGAATATTAAAAAAAGTCAGCTTGAAAGGTGACTACTGAAAGTCAAAGTCCCGGAAAGCAAATAAAGCAAAGCTCCAAACTGTTACCTTTAAAACAGTTTAATAATTATGTTAGTGGAGAGGGAGGACAGTCAACTCAGGAGTCGCAATCTGATTTATTTTTGGAGCATGGTGACCAGGTATTGTAAGCAAAGATAATTGTATACAGAGAAGTGCAGATACCACAAACTTGTTTCTGCACAACAGAACTATGGGTTTCAGTTAGCTCAAGTGCCCCTGGAAAAGTGTGTGTCACACTGTATGTCCTAATGAATCACATTCCCTCACGGGTTTAGACAAACTGAGATATTTGACTTGTTCCAGCCACTCCTTGATCACAGCTTCCCTTAAGATCCTTTGAGTGTTAGAGAGCAATTCCCACTTGCCCCAGTTCTACAGTTCTCATGTTCCCGCTTCACTTCTCTCAGGTTTTATACCATATGGTGCATTCTCAGTGTGGGCCTTAAATGGGTGATATTCACATGGAGAAACATCTCTCCTTATTCAAGGGCAACACTAAAAGGACTACAGCAAAATCAAATCTATTCAATTTATCTGCAGTTCTTTGTTGTCAATCATAGACAGGACACCTTCGATCTTCTGGCTACCTCGCCAGGACAACTCAAGGCTCGTTAGTATTTGTGTGATTCCTGAAAACTGGAAAAGGTGTGTTGTACATGTACGAATTGGGTTCTTGATGTCAAATCCTGCAAAACACCCAGTACTCTTTAAGAGGCAACATGTGCTCTGTGGGGCTGAGGACACACACCACCTCTGAAGACTAAGTCCCATATTACGAGCAGATCATCACAGTCTACCATTTCCTTTTGTCTGAACATTCACAAAACACTAGAAGTGGCTCCACAGAGTATGAATTGCATGGTTTCATGAGAAAGTGGTCCAGGATTGCTACTCACTTGATTAAATAACGTGGATGTGAGTGTCTGCACATTTGCTGAACACTTCTGGGTCTATTAGAAAAAATTCTTTCAAACTATTAAGCCAGAACCATATTAAACACTTGAAATGAAATTCATCTCATCTAACTTCAGGGCATGATTCATCCGACTGATTCTAGACATCTAGGGAGAGATGTATAACATCATTAAAAATACCTCATTCTTTCCACTGTCTGCAGATGGGGCCTGGAATGACCAGGTCAGATGTAGATATATACCTACATTTGTCAAGGTGACTTCAATCTAGTCCTTTCCCATAAACATATTACTGTAATCTCACTTTCATAAGATTATAATGCAGAACAGCTCCATAGCAAAGTAGTCCCAACAAAACCTGCTTCTTCCCTGTATCTTTGTCTCAACACAAGAGAATTACATGAAAAATAAAAATGCAGAATAGATTTTTGCTTCTGAAAAATAAGAATGTCAGGAGAACTATTTTACATGAATAAATTTATTCTGGTCCTCCAATCTCTATTTCCCACAAGCGCTGGCAGATGTTTGCATACCTCACATCATGTGGTGGGAGACTGGCAATTGTGGAGCCCCTATAGCCGCACTGAAACAAACCCCAGTTTGTTACAGTATTTTTCATATAAACACAAGCATATGAGCCAGAAATCTAAGGAGACAGTCTGTTATTAGAAAACTCTTCAGTTCAATTTTATTGATTGTAAAGGCTTAGATTGATGCACCTGAACTTTCGAACTTGTCCTCCCAGAGCTGAGCTGCTGAAGCTCCAAAGTTCACCCACTGCCCACTCCACAGCTTCCCTGCATTTTCATGTTAGATAACTCAGTTTGCTCACAAAGGTAATCTAGGTAAGTTATGCACAGCTGGCATGCATAAATTGTGCATATCTGTGACATCTGCCAGTGGGAAAAACACTCCAAGTATGATACATATTTCAAGAATGAGAGAATTAGTTCAAACTCAAGCTTTCTCGGTCATAATTGAATCAGATCTCTGGAAACATATGCAATATTTTAATGGCTTTGTCATAATTCAAGCTATTAATATTTACTGGACTGGATCATAAAACTATCCTAGTAACAAAAGAAGTATAATACTTTTATTATACTGATAATATCTTGCTAATGTTGTCTTGTTAAACAAGTCAGAAGAAATTTATTCTAGTATTTTGTGCACTTTTTCCTGACTTGCTGCAGTTATGTGCATGTACAAGAACTACTGATCAAAGTAGTATTTGCATTTTTCTAACTCTTTTACTGGGCTTAGTCTTTAGCCTTCATGAAAGCAAAACTACACATACATTCTCTAATTAATATGCCCTGAGAACTCTGTGTTACCTCCTATGCGATAAAACAGTGTTTGTCTGTGTATTTACGTAAATACCAAGACTTTTCTTGTGGGTCCTTTAATTAAAAACAGTAGAAGAGGCTGAAACATTAACTAATGTGGAGAAGGGCAAAGCACAGATTTTTTTTTGTTTCTGTGCAAGTAAGAGGCACCAATGCTCTCACCACTCTGGTAGCTATAGTTAAATCAGCAGCTCTGGACAATTTTTTCGTTACAGGCTGGATGGTGAAATGGACATGCCCAACCCCACCCCAAGTCTTGTGAGCCACCCAAGGGAAATCAGCACCCAGCGGCTCGAAGGGGAGCGGTTGGAACCCTTCCAGCTTTCCAGCTGGACCAGGACAAGCTGCCTCACCTCTGTCCCTGGGAAAGTAATGGAACAGCTTGTCCTTGGTGCCATCTCAAGGCATATCAAGGATAAGAGGGTTATTAGGGGCAGGCAGCATGGCTTTACCAAGGGTAAGTCATGCTTGACCAACCTCATAGCCTTTTATGAGAATGTAACAAGGTGGATGGATGATGGCAGAGCGGTGGACGTGGTCTACCTTGACTTCAGTAAAGCCTTTGACACAGTCTCCCACAGCATCCTCACAGCTAAGTTGAGGAGGTGTGGTCTAGACAATAGAGTAGTGAGGTGGGTTGCAAACTGGCTTAAGGAGAGAAGCCAGAGAGTGGTAGTCAATGGTGCAGAGTCTAGTTGGAGGCCAGTATCTAGTGGAGTGCCTCAGGAGTCAGTACTGGGGCCAGTATTATTCAATATATTCATTAACGATTTAGATGAGGGAATAGAATGTACTATCAGCAAGTTTGCTGATGACACCAAGCTGGGAGGAGTGGCTGACACGCCAGAAGGCTGTGCTGCCATCCGGTGAGACCTGGACAAGCTGGAGAGTTGGGCGGGGAATAACCTAATGAAATTTAACAAGGGCAAGTGTAGAGTCCTGCATCTGGGGAGGAACAACCCCAGGTTCCAGTATAGGCTGGGAAATTACATATTAGAGAGCAGTGCAGGGGAAAGAGACCTGGGGGTCCTGGTGGACCATGAGCCAGCACTGTGCCCTTGTGGCCAGGAAGGCCAATGGCATCCTGGGGTGGATGAGAAGGGGGGTGGTTAGTAGATCGAGAGAGGTCCTCCTTCCCCTCTACTCCGCCCTGGTGAGACCACATCTGGAATATTGTGTCCAGTTCTGGGCCCCTCAGTTCAAGAAGGACAGGGAACTGCTGGAGAGGGTCCAGCACAGGGCAACGAAGATGATTAAGGGAGTGGAGCACCTCCCTTATGAAGAAAGGCTGAGGGAGCTGGGTCTCTTTAGTTTGCAGAAGAGGAGACTGAGGGTGACCTTGTTAATGTTTATAAATATATAAAGGGTGAGTGCCACGAGGATGGAGCCAGGCTCTTCTCGGTGGCAACCAATGATAGGACAAGGGGTCATGGGATCAAGCTGGAACACAAGAGGTTCCACTTAAATTTGAGAAAAAACTTCTTCTCAATAAGGGTGACAGACACTGGAACAGGCTGCCCAGGGCGGTTGTGGAGTCTCCTTCTCTGGAGACATTCAAAACCCGCCTGGACATGTTCCTGTGCGACCTCACCTAGGTGTTCCTGCTCCAGCAGGGGGATTGGACTAGATGATCTTTTGAGGTCCCTTCCAATCCCAAACATACTGTGAAACTGTGAAACTGTTGCAACTGCTCCCACACAGCAGCCTTCAAGCCACGTGAGGGCTGTGTGAGGCTGCACCTCGAATACTGTGCTCAGTTTTGGGCCCCTCACTATAAGAAAGACACTGAGGTGCTGGACTGAGTTCAGAGAAGGACAACGAAGCTGATGAAGGACTTGGGGCACAAGTGTGATTGAGGAGCAGCTGATGGAACTGGGGCTGTTCAGCCTGGAGAAAAGGAGGCTGAGGGGAGACCTTATCATTGTCTACAACTACCTGAAAGGAGGTTGTAGCATGGAGGATGTCGGCCTCTTCTCCCAAGTAGCAAGTGATAGGACAAGAGGAAATGGTGTCAAGTCACACCAGGGTAGGTTTAGATTGGATATTAGGAAAAATTTCTTCATGGAAAGGTTTGTGAGGTACTGGAACAGGCTCCCCAGGGAAGTGGTGGAGTCACCATCCCTGGAGGTGTTTAAAAGACTTGTAGATGAGGCTCTTAGGCACATGATTTAGTGCTAGAGTTAGGTTACGGTTGGACCTGATGATCCTGAGGGTCTCTTCCAACCACAGTGATTCTGTGAGTCTCTAAATGGTCCAGAGGCTGGGAGCACAGACAGCCTGCACAACCACACTGCCGTTCCAGCAGCCCGCCAGCTGCTTTGAGGACTGACTGGTACATGACAGAAACATTTGGAAATCTCTGTCCCAGCTGATTTTTTGTGCTTCCAGAGCAAACTTGCTGTGCAGGGTGAAAAAGGGAGTAAGCTGCTGGATCAGAAATGTACTGCACTGCAAAGTTGTTTTTAGGAGCTAAACTAAGGGATTATGAGGCAGATGCACATACTATTAAGATCTGAAGGGAGTAATACATCATTATTGACTTTAATAAGTAGTGAAATGAAATTACAAACAGTGAAAATTTTGTCTGCCAGAAAAGCAATTTCTGACAGTGAGGGCTATCACTATCCCCACGGAGATGAGGATTTGTGATTTCTTGTTAAGAAAATGAGACAAAGCTATGATTTAGATAATATAAAAGAGTTTTGCAGATGATACTCGTGCACTGGCTCCTGGACTCATCTGGAGGATATTGCAGCACTGTCCCTTTAAAACCTGTGAAAATCCTTTATTTCGGAGCCTTTCATGTGTAACAAAATGGCGACTATTGTTATAATAGATACATCTGTTTGAAACTTATAACACTATTACTTAAAAATTGACCAGTCTGCTCTTGGACGTACATGAAAATACCTAAGATACAGAATTCTGATATTTTTACAGAACTTCTATGGCATTATTATTCATGTGCTGCAGGAGACAATGATTACTGGTTAAGTTTTATGCAATTTCTGCCTATTTTCATCCCCGCTGAGGTCGATGGTAAGACACAAAGTGCTGCTGAATGCTGCAGAAACAAAGGCTGGCTACTGAGAGACACGGCTGCTGAATTCTCGTGCTGCTCTGTGTGTGATTGTGTGCATGTGTGCTTAAGATGAGGGAGACTTAGATGTATTGATTTTACAGCAGCTTTTTACTCCACTCTTAAATGAAGTGGAATGAGGACCAAACAGCCTGGCAAACAAAAGAAACAGAGCTATTATTATAACTGCCTGAGGTTTTATCCTCCAAGTGCAGAATCATAAGGAAGATGGGCTCTCGGGTCTATTTGTCATACTTGCCCATGTGAAATCCATGCCAAAGCGTGGAGCAGCCTGAAATGCAGACAAAACACCACCCTGTCACCTATTGTAGTGTTAAAGGTCAGTAACAGTGCTTGCTTGCAGTTACTTAATAAAATACTTCATTGGTTTCCGTGCCTCTCTGCAATATGGGACTGGAAAAGGCCTTTCCACCTGCACGGCTCCGGTCAGGGGTCCTTTTCCTTGGAGGCTGCTGGTGCATCGCTGCAGACCAGGCTGTTCTGCTGTGGTCACACTCCAGGTTTATTTCAGTGGTGGCACCGAGGGGGTGGGAAACCACATCCCTCCCTCTCCTCTTCCCTTCCTTCCCCTCCCCTGGAAGCTGGTTGATGGCTCTGATTACAGGGCCTCCAGGAAAGCGGTCTTTGTCGTAAAAGGCCAAAGTTCATCAACTTCCATTTACATCAGTAAACATGAACAATTCTTCCCGAGCCTGAGAAATCAATTCCCACAATACATCAGCCAGTCGTGCCTTAACGGACTGAATTGAAATGCCCCTTCTAATCTGCATCAGAGAATAAAACCGATCCTAGAGCATAATGTGTAAAGATGGGAGGGGGACAGGGAGCAGTACTCACCATTGCACATGCAGCGCACATTCCTGTAAAAGCGTGGGCACACAAAACTAATTCGTGCTGTGCTATAGGTCATCAAGGAATGCGAATCAATAGACAGACTTTGCTCACAGTGCTGTTCCTGACAATCCAGTCCAGAGCAATTCTTCTCCAAGATAGCAGAAATACGAATCACATTTTCCAAGTGTCTCCTTGCATTGGTAAGCTTCTGAATCAAATAGGCAGGCTTATAGAAACCACCGTTGTGCATCTGAACCGCAAACAGCATGTCAAGCTGATTGCTGCCTGCCACCGGCTGAATACTGATGATGTGTAGGCTGTCTTGTTTTTGGGAGAGCACTGCATTTCGCAAGGTACGCCTGAATCCGTGCATGTGAAGGCCCACAAAGTCTTCAGGGGAAATGTTCTCAAAACGGATGGTAACTGTGTTCTGCAGCATTTCCTGTAGCAATTGCTCAACGTGGACCACAACATCGATGGGCACCTGGAACCGGCCATCACTGACAGAGACATTCAGGACATACTTGCCATTATCGAGCCCTCCAAGGGCAATGATCTTCCCATCATGGCTGTTGACCTTGAACAAACTTTTCTGCTCTGATTTTAGCGAATATGTGAGGACATCGTACACGTCCTGATCTGTGGCATGAATTTTCCCAATGACTCCCCCTGGAAAATCATCTTCCATGGTGACAATGAAAATCTCCAGTGGAATGGCAGTCGGTTTGTGAATGCTCTCTTCAATAACTCTCACCTGAACATAGGTGTGGGAAACCTGCTGAGGCTTCCCAGAGTCCTTTGCCTAATGTAATCCGGAAAAAAAAAAAAACAAAAAAACAAAATAAAAACCACATATAAGAGCCAAAAACCGTAACTTATTGCTATACATATTTTCATAGCATCAGTAATTCTGAAGACCTCTCCAAAGAACTTCCCAAAAGCATTTGCAAAATACATATGTAAAGAAACGTCGCAGCCATTTCTAGCAGTGGAACTTACAAACCCTTTAGGGAAGCACAGATATCTCAGCTAAGTGGATTGCAGAGAGAAATGTGTCAGCAGTATGTCTCATTACTCAATCTGAAATGTTCCCAGGATCCCACAGCTATCACTTGTCCTCTTCACAACAGAGACATTTGAATGCGGTATATTCTGCACCAAATGGAGTTGGGGCTCCTTTCTGCTCTGGAAAAGAGGCTGAATCCCAGTGAAATACCAGCACAGTTCCTGCCTTGCTTGGTGTGCTCCAAAGAGTTTCAGACCCTGCTTAGTTTGTGTGGGTGTGAGGGAGTTCCGAGTTTTCTACAGCACTCTGTACTACTTTACCTGAAGCCATCAAGAAACATGCTTGAAATAAATAAAATTTATCACCCTCCAAAAATGAAATAGGCACTCGTGTTGCCACTAATGATAAAATACAAGAGCAGCACTGCACTTGAACAGATGACTGTATGACCTAGAGCACGTATGATAGCATAATTTGCTCTTTTTTACAGAGAGTAAAAGAGCAAGTATGACGAAAAACCCAAGGCCATCTTGACAGAAAGGTGTGCAAACTTGAATTAGTGTCCTCTCCTGCACTAAGAAAAATGTTTCATTGAGGTCACTATTAAGATGTATAGCTCCACACATTTATTTGCTCCAGAGAAGAACAGAAGACTAAAAAACCACGAGGCAGAGATGTACTACACATGCAAAGATCTTTGTATTTGGACATGGGGAGGAAAATTTACAAGCTGAAGAAACAAAAAGGCAGGATGGCCACAGTAATAGACATTATTAGTAAAGGATAAGTAAATCTAAGACTCTCTAAAAATCATTCATCCTCACTCATAAAAAGGCTGGGTGGAGTATTTAGAAAAAGATTTTATGTGTACGTGCACACACATACACACGTACATGCACAGATATTCCATTCCATTCCATTTTCAATTTTAACATTACTTTTTAATAAACCTAACACAGAGGAGGAACCCGATGGTCGAAAGGAGAAAGCAGCACTCTGGCATGTACGAATGGAAAGATACACTGCTACAGTCTATACACAACAGGAAACTATAAAATATGTTTTCATTGCAGAAATCCCTAAAGAAAATAATCCTGGGAGGAATTAGGCCTCCAAAATCCAACAGTGTGGTTTTCTGAACATGTTGGTGCATGTCAAAAATTGTGGTCTGTCTAATATTTCATTTCTATGACATGGATTTATATAGCTAGAGGATGCTGCTTAGATTTAACTCTCATGCCCAATTTTGGTTATACTGGAACTTTGGCTAGCAAATTGCCTGTAAAGAAGGATATTTTAGGATGAAGGCATGGGAAAAAGGTGAGGTTTTTTTTTAAGCTTCCTACAAGGCTCAAAAAATTGGCTGCTGGAATATTAAACGGCAAAGTTGTAAAACATTACTTTGATTTGAACTGCCAACTAGCATCAGAGCTTATATTTCTTGAATTGCAACTAACTGTGGATGTTACTGCTGCCAATAGCATTAAATGTTCTTGTAAAGGACCAGACGGGCTGGATTGAGAGAAATCAACACCAGTAAAGCAAGAGGAGGAAGCCTGCATCGCAGGCTTAGCTTATAGGACCATGTCTCATTTCCATGAAGAGGAAGAATTCATTCCCTAGACTTGCTTATTTACTGAACCCTACTACATTTTCTCTGGCAGGCCAGAGAAATGTGGACAAATTACTTTTGGATTTACAGCTTTTTGTAATCAGAATTACCCTGGTTACAAAGTTCCCCAACAGTGACTCTAAAGCTAAGTTTGAGCTGGACTTCTATTGCATGTCTTATTTTCACATTCCTAAAAAGCTAAGTTGACCTTGGAAATGTGATTTCATGAATTCTTGGTAAGCTGCCAAAAATTTATGATTAAATTTACGACTTAAAAGCAGAAGTGATTTTCCTTCCTAGAACAATATTTTGCTGTCACTCATTCTGTGGTGTATTTATATGGATATAATGCATTTTTGCTTATTTTCTTCGCTTAGCTACAGAAAAAAAAAAAAAAAAAAAAGATGAAAATCCTAAATCATAGCAGCTGCTGCTCAGAAAATCCATTTCATGCTGAGGAAATTGGAAAGGTGGCTGGCTACCTATTTATATTTATATGAAATTAGGTTTAAGGACATCAAAGGAAATACACCATGTTGTAGACTTGTCAACTGGAATGCGTGGTATTTACTCATAGAATGCAGTCAATTAAAACCAATCCATACATGCAATGCACAGGTGACCTACCACTATGAGGGTTTTTGTTTCTGTGCAGACGCAAAAATCAAGCCATACCTGCACACAGAGCACATATTCGGTTGCAACCATGTGCTTGAAGATGACTGCAGATCTCAAGACGCCGTGAGGGTCCAGCGTAAACTCCTCCTCTTCATTGCCAGTGAGGATGGTGAAGGTAAAAGGGGGGCCATTGTGAAAAGAGTCTTTGTCTGTCACTACCAGCTGCAAAATGCTTGTGCCCACTGGTTTATTTTCCTTTACACATATACACAGCATACAAAGAAAAGGATTAAAATGATATATATCACAATCATAAAACACCACATATTGCTATGGAGAATATTGAACTGAACACTCTTTGCCTAAGGCAGTATTTCACAAGCAGTGGTTATTTGGCACTGCTTATGCCCCATGGACCTGTAGCAGAGATGGAGGTACCCACCACATCTCTGGGCACTGACGTGCTCTGCCTGACACCGCATCCCATCACAACTGACTGACCATTAAGACTTGCACCTCGTGTAAAGTGCAAAGAAGTGTGAGCTCAGGCCAGCTCAGAATTTTTGAGGCCAGAGTATAATTTCTGGTGGAGCAGGGATGAACGGTAAAATGTGTGATGGATGCTGAGGTTAAAGAGCCTCAGCAAACAGAAACTTACCAAAGAGTTAAGAAAGATGTGTTTATACTTTCCTTTAAATAAGATCACTTGATAAATCTTTGGCAGATAGATCATCAAAGGCTACTTAACTGAAACCAAATACTTTTGTATTTTAAAAAGTCAGAGAAGTTTTGGATGTGCAGGATAAACTTACTTGAATTACAGCTGTATAGTTAGCTGGAGTAAAGATAGGGCCATTATCATTCACATCGGAAATGTCCACGTTGACCGTCACAGATGAAGACAAAGGAGGGGTGCCGCTGTCTCTTGCCTGGATAACTAATGAATAACCAGAGATCTGCAGAAAAGTGAAAACATTGAATCATTGTGAAAGCAGTCCTAAATTTTAACTTGTGTTCTTTACATCCAGTGCACCACCTACCATATTCTAAAGAAAGCTGTCTGGCCTCATTACCTTCCCCACCCTCAGTATAACATTACCCTGTTTATTGCCACACTGTGTCCCAACTTCTGTTTTATAAGGCTACCAATAAACATAACAGCTTTGCTGTATTAAAACAACTGTATCAGATGGTGCATTCCTGAAACAAAGGGGCAGACAAAAAATAAACAGTAGATAATATCCAAACTCAGTTATCGGTACTGTAACTAACGTTTTCATCACTCCTGGGTGTCAGCTGGGATATGTGATCAGTTTCTATGTAACTTATGGTTGGTTTCCAGGATATTATATAAATTACTTATCAGAGCTAACCTCTTTTTGACACACAGTGTTTCTAACACCGTGATGAAGAACCAAGAAAATGTTCACAGACAGTTGGCTTAAACACACTGGAAAACATTTGGGACTACTAGGGACAACCCAGTCTCTGTAGCAGCAGGATATTATCCACCATCTAATATAAGGGTTTTTTTCAATGTACTTGTTTGTAACAGCCACAAACTACTCAGCACAGTGTGGGCAGTTTGGTGCATCACCCGTGGGCTCTCTGTGTACATATGTGCCTGTGCCTAAGGTGTGAGCATATGTGACAATCTGCAAAAGCTCCGTCTATGCACAGCTTATGGATGACAGTTTGATTTTATGAACTGCATCCTTATGGCGGCCTCCTTACGTCTTACAACCGATTTTTACTGTATATCTCTTGACATTCCCCAGCGTCTGCTGCTGACACGTCTGCCCACAAATCCTTCTAAGGGAATAAGCAAAGGGCAAAACGTGTACCAGATGAAACATCACACTCCAGCTGCTCGGTGCAGGGCTGGAAAGGGCGAAAAACACAGAACGAAGTAACGTTAAAGGTGCTTTTTTGGGGTGGGAGGAAATCCAAAGCCATCTGAAAAATACCAGCCATTTGGGTAAGGGGGAGGGGTATAGGCTAAATGTATTAAACAAGGGAGATCTTCTGATAAGGGAAGATAATGGAAGCATTTTTTGGGGAGTGTAGGAAGAGAAAGACTGCGGTTTCATGGGGCATAGTAACAAATGAGGGAAGAAGAATCCTGAACTACAGGAAGTCAAGAAATTGAGCAGAATATATATTTTCCCCTTTTAACCCATAATTTCTACAAATACATATAATCAAGACTGATAGTTTGGTGGGATCTTTCTCAAATTTTGTGTGTGTTTGCTTTCACTTCAATGCATCCCAGAAAGGTAGATGGCAAAAGTCATGGTTTCTATACGATTACAGCTCTGGTTTCCTCAAACCACTGAAACCTGGGACTCAGCACTGCCTCTGGGGATCTACAGCAGATGGGGCCTCATGTATCATTGTTCCTGAAGGGGTCAGAAACACCTGTGTCTAGGAAATGTACCAGGGAAGCAAAGAAAAAGACAATATCACAGCTTATTTTAACGGAGGGGAACTCTGGAAAATGCAGACCTAACAGAGCTGGCAGTAAACGTGCACACAGTGGTGTGGGTGAATGTGTGTGTCTGAATGCAGATGTACATGAGTACACTTAAGAAACTAAATGAAATCATATTAAGAAACTAAGCCTTTGCCATTTAAGAGAAATAATTTACAGAAAATTTGTAACATGCAAAGCCATTGTTACTTCCTTGGCCTCAGCAGTCTGCAGTAAACTCCTTCCGCCACCAAACACTGACAATTTAATCCTGCCTTTGTGATCATACAGAAAGGATATTTGCCACTGTTTTAAGCAGTAGCCCTGATTCCCACAGAGAGCTTTTCCAGCTGAGCCCACATTCTGGGGATAGCAATCAGCTTTCCCAGTCTAGTGAATGCCTTGCTCGGAAGCAGAAGGCACTGATTTCTTCATGTGTTGCAAGACTTTTGAAGCCACATAGCACTCTCCTGCACTGCTTGTAGCACAGGCAACTATGTTTGTTTGTTTTTCAAAAGGCTGCTAATTGCTAGCTATGGCAAAATGGTGATAAATCATCCTGGATGAATAATCTAGTGGGCAAACAAAGCAGCAAAATCTGTTTAATGAAGCACTCCTTCACTTTTGGTACAGCCTGGCCACTTCATAACATCACCTCCCCAGTGACATGTTTTGCAGAGTGCTAATTAATGGCTGAGGTCTCAGCTCGGTGCTTGGTGCCACAGTTTGGAGGATGTTGTAACCGCTCAGTTGCACACACCGCTGCACGGGTGTGCTGCACACACAGGAGAGAGGAGGCAGCTCATTAACGCAGCAACAGCTGCTGGTGGCACCGCAGGAGGAATCCAGGGTTGCTTTTTCCCCAGCCTGGCCTTAGCTGCTGTGTTGGTGCAGGATGGGAACAGAGCAGAGAAGCTGGCTTGCAGAAAAGATCAGGGAGAGGGGTGGGGTGGGAAGAAATGGAACAAAATTAGAAAGACCCGTTGAAGCATCTTAGGTTGATCATTGCGGAGTATAAAAGAAGCTTCTTCAAAATGAACTGGCAGCAGAGTTGAGATCAATAAACATCTGTAAGTCATCATAAGTTAAGAAGTCCCATAGGTCTTACCCTTTCTCGATCCAATTTCTTTTTAACCTTCACGAGTCCCAAACCAGGATCAACAGAAAATTCGTTGTCTTGATCCCCATTCACTATGGAAAAGTGAATCTGCCCATTAGGAGGACTGTCCAGATCTTCTGCTATCAACTTTTTGAAGAGAAGAATGAAAATGAGCAAAACAAATATTAAGTTATCTATATGCTGCATTAATTGCTCAACACCCTGAAAAGTGAGAATTCATATTCCATCAGACTAGTAACATCTGAACTGCACACCTCTACAGGGCCAAGCCAAGCACCAAGCCAATCAGTTTTGCTAAGATGCTTCCCTTGGACCTTTTTGAAATTGTAGCCCTAAAATATCCAAAATATTTTAATCTTAATATTCCATATAACACTTCCTTTCTGCATCTGCAAGATCCAAGATGCGAGTATTGTGAGGTGTGAATATGGCACATTGCATTCCCAACTCAACAGACACAAATACTACGCGGTAGAAACATTTTGTATTTAACTGAAAATTTGAATTCTGCCTTCCAGAAAAAACCCACTTGTTTCTAGCTGACTCATGAAATGTAATGCCTTAAACATGTTGTTGTTCCTTGGCAGCATATCGGGGTTGAAAAGAAACAGTCGGTGCTACTGCTACTTTCTTTTTTGGGAAAAACTGGCAGCAGCCTGGAAAGCAGCAGCAGACAAACAATACTGGCTAGAGAACAGTTTGGGTAATTCAGATGCAGTAGTTATCGTTATTAACTAGTGCAGCAGTATTTTATTAAAGGTCCTGTAGCACAGGGCTTCATCCCACCTAAGTGCTGCCCGCGGCCTTGCTCACCATTATCACCGAGTCACCGACAGCCGCATCCTCGCTGATGACTGCGCTGTAGACCGCCTGGCTGAATTTCGGTGCGTTGTCATTAACATCTGTCACGTTTACGTTCACGGTCGTAACGGCGCTCAGGGCTGGAGTTCCTCCATCTTTCGCTTCCACTACTAAGTAGAAATCCTTACACGATTCATAATCCAAAGCTTCAAAAATGGAAATCGCTCCTTTGAAGCAAGGGAGGGAATGTCAACAGCCGGCGAAAAATAAATAATGCTATGGACTAAGGGATTTGACTGTAGTAAACAGTACAGCATGCTATTTATCACCATGGCACACATACAAAAGATGTTGTTCTAACTGTAACGCTGCTCAGTCCAATAAAAAAATTTGGTCAGGTTGCTACTGCTGTCGTTTGATTAAAGAATGATGCCAATTGCACTTGGATTGACTCTGCAGAAAGGACCTTCACAAGGCATGAAGCAATAAATGGTTTATTGTGAAAATGACTTTTATTATACCAGCATTGTAGCTGGAGAAGCGGGGGCCATATCCACCCATTTGCCTGGCTCATGCCCAGAGCCTGTGGGAGAACTGGATGCTGACTGTGGAAATCAGCCCTGACAAGTCAACAGAAATTCAGTCCCATGTAATTAACTTCTCATGAATTAAATACAAATGAATGAGATGTGAATACCTTTGAGAAATCAGTTGTCTATAATTTATGTGAATAAACAGGGGCTTCTCCACTCAACTAGGTGTATAAATTTTGGGTTTCCTCACCACAGGATCAAGACTAACGTGACTCAATACGTGCCCCCAGGTCCCCTCTAGGAAAGAAATGCTTTTTTATGCAAGCCCTCCACTTGTTTCCCATGTACCTGTAACAACAAGAAGGGGGCACTTGATGCCTTGAAGGAGATAATACTGGGCATGGTAGGAAAGACGTAAAAGCAAATCCTTAAACCTGGCAAGCCAAATCCTTTCCAAGATGGACACATCAGGAGCAGGGATGTATGGAGCTTAAAGGTCATTTAGTCCAACTGCTGCCCAACACAGGTGAGCTAAACCTAAATGTTCCTGAAGGTAACAATCTCTCTTGTTCCTACAAACCTCCAACAACATCAGTTTCCTAACCTTCACAGGTAATGTATTTGAGTACTTAATAATCACTACAGTTAGGAATTTCTTCCTGTCATTTAACTGAAACATGCAGTTTAAGACCATTCACAATTTCTTTTCTCACGGAGAACAGTTTATTCCCCTCCTCTTTGTATGTACTTTTTACAAGCTTGAATACTAACAGCATGTCTTCTCTTTTCTAGCTTAAATAGCCTCAATTCCTCCAGTCTTACCTGGTAAGCCACATTTTATAGACCTCAGATCATTCTTCTTAATCTCGTCTGGGCTCTCTCCAAATGACTCCTACTTTTCAGCATGACTTGCTGGAAGCAGGAGCCCTGAAGAGAAGCTTCCAAGTGGGCAGCACAGCGTTCCCACTGATAAATGGTGTGAAGGGCGTTATTTTTCAAGCTCTGATCAGGCATGCTACATCAGCACCCGGCTGTCTGGAAACTGAGCTCCTGCCTCTAAACTGATAATAATGGAACTGTCACACATTAATGAATAATAAATAGTTCTGTTTTTTACTTGTGTGATTAAGCTTCATTATGGGTTTTTATTGATTTATCTCCTTGGCTTCATTGTCAAATGTGAAGTTAAGTATCGCTGTCTACACGTATTTATGTTTAAATTTTGTTAGTACTAATCAACATTATGAAGATAACAGACAACACACCATTATGTTAAGTCCTGTACATGTAAGGCAGTGGCCTCTGCAGAGTGTAAAGAGATTTTTGCACACAGTAATATAAATGACGCAATGCATCATTTCGAGATTTTCTAGGTTACTGGTTATTACAGCTGCACTCAAACAAGTGTTACCTTCAGCTTTCAAAATCAAGACTGTTTTGCTCTGGAGCCCTGGTGGCAGATTTGTACTGGTCACCCTGAATGTTATGAGAATAAAGGGATCCACTACAGCAAGCGCAGAAGAATCACTGCTTACTGTTGATGGATTAAAACCTCAATAAGGATAAAGAATATACACCATTAAGGAAATACTGCAGCTTTTCTTAGTATTCCTTAAAAAGAAGCAGCAGTATGTTTTTAAAATTTATGATGTATAACCAAAAAAACCCCACCCAAAATGGTGGTTGAAGTCAACTGCCAAACACAAAGCAACCTAAGTGAAGTTGCATACAGTTGTACAAACAGCAATCACATGTTGGGACTGCCAGCTCTTTGTTCCTGACAGCACTGTCTGATGCTTGCTAAGGTCCAGACAGCTGAGGCTGTACCCAGCTGGTAAGCAGGTAACCACTGGAAGTGTTCATAACTGTAAGGGTTGCACAGTTTGGCTAATGGGTTTTCACGTCTGCATTGACTTCAACAGACATACTACTAGAGAAAAGCATTCTCCACTCGAGCCAGGGCAGCTGAGTGTGACTGTAACTTACAGCACTCTCCAACCTAAAATTGTTTCTTAACTGTGCAACTAATTCTACATTGACAAGCTCTGAGTTTCTGTTCTTGGAAATTTTTTGGTCCAAGAGCCTTCCCCAGAGCATTCACATCTTTCTGATGCTTTCATTTTGCATTACAAAGAAAAGCCGCTTCACAAACCTGTTTTTGAGTTAATCCTGAACTTCCCTTTCTCATTCCCGGATCTGATGAGATAGGCAATCTCAGCATTAGTACCAATGTCTTGGCTTGTAGCAAAAACAGAAAGGACCTCAGTGCCAGGTGAGGTGTCTTCAGGTACTGTAACAAGATAATCTCTTCTTTCAAACACAGGGGGGTTGTCATTAATGTCCAGCACTGTAATGGTAACGGTGGCAAACGAGGACAAGGTCAGCACAATGCTCTGATCTGAGGCCTTTACACTGATGTTATAGGAAGACTGAAGCTCTCTATCAAGTGGATGCTCCAAAATAATGATTCCTGATGACCGGTCAACTGAGAAGTAACCATCTGCAGAGTCTGCCAGGGTATAGGTAACTTTTCTGTTCACACCTGAAATAGAAGCAAATGTGAAAATGATGAAGAGAAATAAAGAAAACAAAAATGTCTTCCCATCTAATAGAAACCCTAAGCAGAATCTTCCGCCACACCGATCATTTCCAATGGGAGTGGAGTACATGGAGGCAGGAGTGCCTGTGGGTACAATATTGCTGAAAGTTTGGGAGATCAGGACGTGCTCTTCTCACATGTCAGGTCCCCGTGGATAAGTTAAGTTGCTTCCCTCATCATGATACTTTTTTAAAAGTTCACTTTGCAGAACTGCTGTGTAATGAAACTTGAAAGCAGAATCCAGATATGGTCCTTGCCCAGAAAAGCTTACAATTGAATTAGATGAGACAGGCAGAATGCTGAAATTGGAAATGTCTCCGAGCACATCTTGAAGGAATAGAAATGTACATAAGGGAAAAATAAACCCATAAAAATACATCAGGTGGCACAGAATGTACTTTCTACCACTGCTGCCTTGATTCCACCGTTGAGCAGCAAAATATTACCATAAGACAATACCTGTTAGACAAAAGCGGCATCAAAGTACTCCTGCCAGCATATGGACATTTTATAAAGGAAAGTCCCCCCCTGCCCAATTTGAGAGCAAAAATTGAGTTGTACAAAAGACATCTTGTGTTTTTCAAATCCTGCCTGTATTTCCCAACACAAAACAGCTATCCACATGGCTGCTGAATATGCAGATCTATGCTAAGGTTGTTGTCAGTAATAAGGCCTGAGGGGAAGGCACTGACTTAGTTGCTTGCTGCACTACAGTGGGATAGCCATTTCAAATCTAATTAAAAGTGAACACGGATACAACTTAATTCAACTCCCTTAATGCTGGTTGATTTTGCGATTTAGTCCTGGGTGCTTCACTAAGAGATTATAACTAAAACACAAAGATCCACTAAAATGGAGCGTCTCTGGTTTTAACAACTCTCGCTAGAGCATTTGCTGCCCTTTTTGTTGCAGAACAGATTTACAAGCCTGACATTAATCAGAAGAACAAGAGCTACCAATCCCTTCTAGGCATATTTTGTTAATTTAAAATTTGTGACAGTATTGTTCTGCTTTCCAGCAGCAAAGCATTGTAGAAATGTCTGATCAAAAGCAGCGCAAATCACAGTTGTTTCCTGCTTGACGTAGCAGGAGTAGAGCATCCACACAAGGGGGAGCTGGGAGACTCCTTCTTCAATCACAGGCACATAAAAGCTAGAGCAACTACAAAGTCCCAGACCCTGCTTGGAGAGCATTAGGAATTACTACTTGGCCTCTTCAGGGAATAAAGTTTTTATGCAGCGCTTGAGACACCAGAGCATATTTCAAATGTTCAAATGTCTTTAAAATAAGGAAAAGTTTAAATGGCAATATTGCAATGAACCAGGTGGGGTTTTTTGTTTGTTTGATTTTTTTTTATTATTATTTTTTTTTAATCACAGCAGAATCTCTCTATACAGCGTGGCATCTCAAATGTGAGCCATAGAGAGAAGCCCTTCTTCAGCAAAACACACGAGGCAGCTGAAGAGGTGACTTCTGTCCTACAGACAAGGAACTGATCTCAGCCCATGAACTATTTGCAGACTTTCATGTGTTGAAATGTCTCGACCCTGAATATCCTACAGCCTGCTGAAGACGACGCTCACTTCTTCACTTAGCCTCTTTATACAAATGCTCTGTCAGCTGACAATCAACCAAACTGACAAAAGTGGAAAAGGGGTAAAACCCTTTGGGAAGTGGAAGGTTTTGAAAGTATGAATGGCTGGAGGGTATGTCTGCATTTCCAGCAGAGGAGGTTCTCCTGCTACACATCCTCCCTGAACTTCCACTTACAAAAAGGGACAAACTTGACCAGAATAGTTAATGAGCTAGTAATTAGAGTTGATCCCTGGGGATGGTGGAAAAGGGGATTTTGCCTGATTCAGACCACGTAGTTGAACACCCAACATACACACAAGTTTCAATGGTAAAGCCATTTAGTATTCTCAGCTCTCTTGATGTCTGCAAGTTCCTACATAGAATTAAAAACTTGTCTGAAAAAGGGACCTTACGGCCCACTTTCCACACATCTGTGTCTGTGGCTGCAGGAGAGCCTTAGTCTAGTCTGGGTTTTTATCTGGCACAAAGAGCCTGTTTGATACTCATGACAGCACACCTGGGTACAACACAGAAGCATCAGGTACCACGCTCTTTAAAGGCATAAATAGCTAGAAAGGGGATGGCCTACCACCCATAACTTATGTCTTGAAACACTCCCAAATTTCACCAAGAATGTCTTGCAAGGGGAGTAGGAAGAGACAGAATGTGGTGCATGTGACATCTCACTAGGATGAGTTTACATACAAGAAGTGGTAACTGGTGACCGCAATTGGATTGATACATGAACAGACCACTTTCCTTGTATTCAACTTTGAAGGGTGACTCCCATTAATGAACAAAATACAAAAAATGTTTTTTTGATAAGTGAATACTAGCGATCCTACAAAGGAGACAGCTCAGATACAGGTTATGGTGTTCTGGCTGCTAACTCTAATATAAGGAATTTTTAGGCAGAAATTAAGAGAGTTACTTCTTGAAGGCAAGTGTGGGGTTTTTCCTTCCTAGAAAACAAGAGAGAAACTCAGAAGATCCAGGCATGTGAGTAATCTTGTGCCAGTCTGGTTTGATGATGAAAACAGTCTTATTTTGTCCATGGGACCTGGAGAAAAGGGTCTTACAAGTGAAAGTGTCATTTTATGCAAGGAGAGACATGATCAGAGCAGAGTGCCTGAGCTGGGACAATCACAGATGGCAACCCTTGGTGGCTTTCAGCCCAAATGCAGAGCCAGAACAGAAGGAGAAATAGATCTTAGTTGCCTGCTGACCTTCTCCCGCAGCATTTTGTGGGCATGGAGTTCAATGCTTGCTTCTTGGGAGGAAAATTAGTTCAATAAGAAGCTGTGGCAGAAACAGCACTTTGAAGGAAGTGTTGTGTTACATCAATAGCTGTTTCCACTCAGCTTCCTGACCCAAGGGTGGAAACGAAATGGGCATGAAGCAAAGAAAAAGTAGGAAGTTATTCCTAGTGAAATCCATAATCTTTTAGTCCAGGAGCAACCATCTGCTGGGAGAAAAGCGTCCACCAGTGTGTGTCAATAATGGCATCCCTGCTGCAGAGGCAGGTTCTGCTGGGACTGTAAAGGAGATGTTTTCCGTGGAAAGGAAACAACTGCTCCAACACCATGGTTCCTATACTGGTAAAGAAAGCAATCCTCCCACACTGCTTGCCCACAGCTGTTAGGGGATTAATGTTTGCAAACTGCTTTGTGTTTATTCACTAACTCAAACTTCTGAGATTTATAAGGTGCCAATCACAAACATAAGCTATTTGAACATGGAAAGCTTTGCAGGAATTACTACTACTATAAGAGGATTGCAGTACATTTTTTAAGTAAAGGAATAAGCGAGTACATTTTCTATTTAGACTTGTATTAGCATATGATAGAATACTGCCCTTTGCAAAATCTCTGGTGTGAAGAGCTTGTACAACATACAGCTGTCTAGTACCTCAAATGCCATCCTTCAAACAGGGTTTTTTTCTTGTTTTCTGCTGTACTAAAACAAAGGGGCATGTACTGAATGTCACATAATGACATCTTCTGTGCCATTACTACTTTAAATAGCATCAGCGAAATAAAATAACTTCTCTTTATAATTCAGGAGTACCAAATTTGTCCTTGTTTAACTCACAGAATCAGAGAATCATTTAGGTTGGAAAAGACCTTTTAAGATAATTGAGTCCAACTGGTAACCTAACACTGCCAAGTTCACCTTTAAACCATGTCCCTAAGTGCAACACCTACAAGTCTTTAAATACTCCAGGGATGGTGACTCCACCACTTCCCTGGGCAGCCTGTTCCAATGCCTGACAACCCTTTTGGTGAAAACATTATTTCCTAATATCCAATATAAACCTCCTCTGGTGCAACTTGAGGCCATTTCTTCTTGTCCTATCACTTGTTACTTGGGAGAAGAGACCAACCCCCTCCATGCTACAACCTCCTTTCAGGTAGTTGCAGACAGTGATAAGGTCTCCCCTCAGCCTCCTTTTCTCCAGGCTGAACAGCCCCAGGTCCCTCAGCTGCTCCTCATCAGACTTGTGCTCCAGACCCCTCATCAACTTCATTGCCCTTCTCTGAACTCAGTCCAGCACCTCAATGTCTTTCTTTTAGTGAGGGGCCCAAAACTGAACACAGTATTCGAAGTGCAGCTCCACTGAAAATGGTGGAGTTACAACATGGTTTGATCCAGGGCAACACCAACTAAAAGGCTGAGTATTAACAGAACCAGTGCAATCCCCATATGACAGTGAGTTTCTGCAGTGGGCATTACCTGCTGACTGCATCAAACTAACTAAAGTTGACATGTGTTAAAGGACATATATAGTGTGTTTTTCCTTTCTGTTTTCATATGTCACCCTGAACCCATTAGCTAATGTGTTTACCCAAGTATAGCTAGCCCACTCATTCTTGTTTATCTCTGGAAAATGATGCTTAACATTGTCATCTGCTCATTTTCATCTAGAAAACCTATGAACAGAAAAATAATGGCCAACATTAAAAATAAACAAACAAGAAGTACAACAGAAAGCTGTCCAGAAACAGAGTTGTAAAACAAGCTATTTATCAATTTACTAGTGATTTGCAAGCACAATATCTGATTATTTGGCTTCCTGTTGTCTCTGTCTTTCATGGTGTGACTATTAACACCAGTGTGTACCTATGGCCTTTCCTGATTACCCAAACATTAACCACAACAAAAATTACTGGAAGTTAAAAGTCCACAACTTCATTAACAACTAACAAGACAGAAGATGAATACTAAACCATATTTCATAATACTCTACTCCATCATTTTGAGATGAAAGAGAAAAATCTTGCCAGAAGTACCTTGCTGAACTGTAGAAGAATATATAGCCCCATAGGGAAAGATATTTCAAGTGATTTTTTACAACTTAAGCAGAAAAGCTGGCCAAGTTCAATCCATAACACTGCTACTGAGACAGGCTTTCACTGCCTTGTCCCTTTTATGTGGGGAAACGATAGTCTTAGCCCCAAAGGCCTCTGCTCACACCAGTACTCCAGCAGGGTCACGGTACCATGGGATGAAAGCAGGGCCACAGAGGACAGGGATGAAGATACCAACCCCTTTCTGAAGGGACATACTGGACGGAAATGGCAAGCATCAGCTTGTAGTGGTGTGACACTTTCCATGGGTGCTAAAAGCCCTCCCTGCCATTGGTGGGAAAATGAGATGTAGATGCTTGGCTCACCCTTGCTCTCTGTTCTAGCAGAGTTTTACATACAATACTGGCTTACATGACATAAACACCTGTTTCAATCAGTGCCCTGAGTGATTAATTACCTTGTGCTGATCAGGAATAAGCTTGATTATTCTTCTGAAGTGAGACAGGTGATTTTGGATAAACCTGATTTAGGGTTACACATGGCATCTGACAACATTGGGCAACATAGCCTGAAGCAATGGAATACACATGCAGATATATATATATATATATATATAAAAATATGCAGGTATGTATGTATGCTTTTATATATACAGACCCACATATATACATATTATGTTTCAGCGATCCAATTTAAATACAGGCCTTATTCAGTCAACATAATCCAACAGGTATAATTCTCCTTGTCTAGTTCTTTGCCTCCATGTTGTTAAAAATGTCTTGGAAATCTCAAACATATAGAAATTAATAGAAATGACAGAGTATAGAGACAGCAGGAATCTCATGAGGTCATCTAATTTATCCGTGCACAAAGAAGGGATGGATGCAATTTATCCCCAAACACAGGCCTATCCTTTGATTGTGACCTTGCACAACCTCCTTGGATAACACGCTCCAGTTCCTCACTGTTCTTACAACTAAAACCCTTGTCCTGACTTTTTGCTGAGATTGAATTAAAATAATAAAAGACAAGTGGAGAAAAAAGAACAAAGGTTGATTTCCTTCCTCAGAGCTACTTATCTGATATCTGAAGACTGTTATACTTTATCATCTCAGTTCTCTTTTCCCTGGCACCCCCACTCAACTGTTTTAATATTTCCTGGTAGCACATGTTTTCCAGACCTGTGATCTTCCTCGTAAATCTCCAGGTAACCCACATCTTTCTGGAAGTGCTGCACCCAAAGCTCGACACAGCCTTTCAGGTCAGGATAAGCCAACACCAAGTAAACAGAAAGAACTACCTCTGTTTTCCATCATTGCTCTTGTTTACCCATCTCATTAAAGTATTTGCCTTTTCACACCAGTATGAAAGTGTAAATATACATTCAGCCTGTGATTCACTACAGTACAGCTGCTTCCTCTGCACTTCTGCTGCCCAGTCAGCCGTTATTACCCAGACAATACTGTTGCACCTGGTTATTCTTATCCAAACACACACTTTCACATTTATCTTGATGACTTGCATTGTATTTTTCCATACCACTTTTCCAACTGTTAAATCGCACAACTGGAGCTTTGACACTATCCCAGGTACTAGCAGCCCCATTCTGCTTTCTAACATCTAGTAACACAGACCTTATGCCTACTTATCCAAACAGGAATGAAAAGAAGAGCAGTGCTGCACCCAGTACTTTTCTTAACTTATTCCTCAAGTTTAACGGTCCTTACAAACTCGTCTGATAACAGTTTCACATAGACTACGTTTCTCTAGCTTAGTTATAAAAATATGCAGTACAAGGTCAAGAACTTCGCTAAATGTAAGCCATACCTCCCATAATATTTATTTCTATATGGCCTCTTCACACATTACAGAAGGAAATGAGATTGGTTTGATGACTTCTGCTTGCTGAACACAGACTAGCTCTTAGTCATCTTTATACATATATATATACTCATCATTTTAATGCAAGTTGGGTGACTTGCATTTCCAGTTCCCCTGACTACCTATCTGCTGCTTTAAAAATATGGCCCTCTGAAAGATTGAGCAACGGGGTCATATAGACTGACTACTTACAGCATTAGGTCTCCTGGGTGCCTAGGCATGGGAAGCAAAATAAGCAATAGGAAGTAGGGCTTGTTTAGGCAGAAACATAAACTTTCCACCATATCCCCAAACACCTTGTTTGTTTGCCTCCAAACACTAGGTAAACCTGAATTCCATAGAGCCTGACTATTATTTTTTATTTGGCAATTTTTCAGGGGCCCAATGTGCTGTATCTCTGCATTTCTAGAAGTGCTTCTGCCTTTATTAATGAGGCAAATGCCAACTTTCTCCTGAACAACTCCCTGGGTGAACTTGGATCTGTAAATGTCCTCAGTCCTGACCATCCCACTGAGGGATGTAGGGCATTGCCTTCCCACTCTTCTTATGGAACAGAAGTCTATTGGTAAGGACAGCTTTCCAGGAAGAAATATGAGGTTATACTGCCACAGACTATTACTTTTCATTGAATAAGCCCTGGAGAGCAGCGCTCAGAACCCAAACACTCACTAGGCTACAGAACAATGCTCTCTCATGGTGTTTCTTTTTTTCTTCTGGCTGATTCCTGAATTCTTTTTCAAAACAGCTTCAGTGACAGTGGAAAAGAACCCTCTTCAACTCTAACCCCTTACTTATGCAATGCTGATTCGAATAGCTGCAGAAAAAGGAATTAATAATTCAGGTCTTCCACATCCTGCATTAGTGCACTAACCCCTGGATGATTTTAAAAGTCAGTGAGATAAGACATGGGTAAAGATATAGGAAGCTCCATGTATGTTTTAAAGAGAACGACCCATCTTCTGGAATGTATCTTGCAATATTTATTTTACAAAAACTCAGACAATATCCAGAATTGTCATATGACTAGTGCTGGCATAATTTCCAAAGTTATTTACCTGTTAGTTGTTGGATTTTAGTAAATCTTACATATTATTATTATTATTATTATTATTATTATTATTATTAATGTTTCAATCCTCGTTTTCTACATTTTCAGACCCTTAATGCCTCAAAATTTTCTAGATCCATTTTAAGGGACCTGCCCAACATAAACAAACATGCAAAGTAGACGTTTGTTGCATACTGGCTTTGCCAACAAATGCCAAAATCAATATCTCCTTCAGCATTTCTGTTATTTGGTTACTTGCCACTACACACGATTCAGAGAAAGGCTCTTTAATCAAGTTGTGACTGTCTTGCACTTCTCTCTGACACTTCTGCCATCTCACCTGGCAGCACTGTGCCCTGTCCCATGCCCGGCTGCGTGTGCAACAGGCTCAGTCGCCCTAGTTCCTTCAAGAGCAAAGCCCACCATTGATAGGGTTGAAGTCTGTACTCATCACTTCCATGCAGGTGTTCTTGAAAGCCGGTGAGCAATGAAAAACCTACTGGCGTGGTTTTTTCTGTGTTGGTCCCAGCAGCACTTTGGTGTCACTTTCTACAAACAAGTGATAAACCCTGGAGAAATACCTATGCTCCTCAGTTGTCATTTCTGATGGATATTTCTTTTTTATGGTCTTGATGGTTTCTTCATTGTTCTCATTGACACAAGGAGAGGACAAGAAGTAAAAGAAGATACAGTATAATTGCTTCACCACCCTTCTGGAGGTAGGTACACTCCAGACTAGACTGAATGAAACCTAAAGGTGAAGTTATATTACCATTCTTCCCTAGAAAAGACATTTCTTACTTCCTGTGCACTTGCCTTATTATTACACGTGGTAATGGGTAAAGTTTTTGTGGGCTGAGTCCCTTCTGCTGCAGCTCTTCCGCTTTGAAGAGCTGAATAATTAGTGCCCACACGAAGAACAAAACTGATTGGAGACCTGATTGATTTAAACTCTCCACAGTAAACACAAATGCACTAATTGGATGACTACAGAATCCTTATCATAAATCTTAGTCCAAATGATACTTAGCTCGATACAACTCTTTAAAAAACAGAACCAAATTCAACCACGATTGACCTGTATAACCTGGCTTTATAAACTTATCTACGGGAGAGCCTCAAGTCTTATCCTGGCTCCCTGAATTAGGCTTTTAACACCCATTTTTCCCCTCACACCCCCATCTGTAACTCTCAGAATTCTGTGCACAAAAGTGAGGAAATAGCTTTGAAAGAAGTAGCATTCTGCTCATTATTTTTCTAGGGTGCATTACTTGATGCTTTTAAATCTGCAATCAGATATGGGAGAGTATTTCCCAAAACTACACTTTCTACAAAATCTCATCTGCCCTTAATCTGCCTTCTCTTAATTATGTCCAGTTTGGGAAGAACTGGGAGTCAGAGAGGGCACTGGTGTGGGCTTGCTGTCTGTCTGCACTGCTCTACCAGCTCATGGTGAGGTTGTTATGCTTTTGTCTGTACCCACTATGCAGGTCTCTGGTTACCCCCAGAGGGTCCTTGGGGTGCCCATGCTGCACAGCATTTAGGGAATATCTCCAGAACTCCATCCTTGGAGATATCCAAAAGCCCTCTGGACACAGCCCTAGGCAACCTGCTGTAGGTGGCCCTGGTTGAGTAGGGTGGCTGGAAGAAATGACCTTCCAACCTCAACCACTGTGTGAGAGTGTGAACCCCGTAGCATGACACCTCTGTATCCACAAGGCCAGGAGACACGATTCTAACAAGGCCATCAAAGTGCTTCACCAAAAATGGGACAGGGGAACACAGGGTCATCCCTGCTGGGAAGCAAGTCATGAACTGCGACAAATACAAGGCAAGGACAAAATGACGTCAAAGATTAGGGCAGCTGGCAAAGGAAGACTGCCCGGCTGGGAAAGTGAGTGGGTACAGGCCTTTGCTTTTTGAGGTGTGACTGCTCTTCAAGGAAGAATCTGAATTGTGTCTCTGAGAAACTCCTAGATTTGGCTGGCCACACCATAACATGGGCACCAGACGGCCCCTTCCAGGCTCCTCCTGTGCAATGTACTCGTATGGGCCCTGGGACTGGAGAAGGGGCTCAGGGGTGAGGGACAGCTGAGGACAGAGCAGGGACATCTGTACACTGCAGGAACTCTTTGCAACCAAATAAAGGCCACTCCTGACATTTTTTTGTCTGCACATTGGGTGCATGCAATACAAGTGCTGGGACCAAGACAACCTTGTCCATCTATACTGGTCAGTTGTGCGGGGAATGGGGGAGGATCTGCATGACAGGATACCAGCCATGTCTTTCTCCATAGGAGACTGCAGAGGCTGCAAGGCAGCAATGGCAGGCAGGACAGGCCTGGCAGACAAGGTCGTTCCCACTTTGAGCAAAAATTAGAACCCTGTAGTCATCACAAAAGAAAATCAATAGGTCAGTGAAATCACTAAAGTCACCAAAATTTGGATGGTGTGGAACCTCTGATGCCCCAATGGTGATGAAGAGGACTGCAGAAGGACAGATGACACACTGCTCATATTTAGTACAGTGAGTGCTTCTGCCTTGACTATACTACAGCATCAATCATCATGGAAACAGGCCTGAGCGTGTAGGTCATTCACAACACAAAGCAGCTGCAAGTGAGGCAAGATTTACCCATCACTTAAAGTGCTGCTGGGTTTGGACCATGTTCTCATTCATTCCTGCATTCTGCAAGCAAGGCTGCAACACTGTTTAACGCAGAAAACATGAGCGGCACTGGAAATGAGTCTGCACCAGCAGATCAGGTCTGGGCTCCAGGTTGACTTTGAAGTTCATCAATTTTTTAACGTCATGCTTGCCACAAAGTCCCATGTAGGTTTTCTCAGTGTTGCTGATCCAGCATGATGTGAATTCCTTTGAAAAGGGCTGATACAGTAATTGTCTGATGGGTTTGCTCAGATAATTACACCTCAGCATTCAATCTAACTCTTCCTGTACCTTAATTTGACCAGAATTGAGCAATTTTCACTTTGGTTTGAAGACAGCAAGAGGTTGAAAATCCACTGGTCCATGGGAACTTCTCTAAAAAACTGTAAAGCCATAATTTCTCTTTCATTTCTTGGTTTGCATATTTCCAAACCTAATGGTCGTGAGTTAGTAAGAAATATTGTCTTGTAGAATTTCCAGTGGAAACAGGATGGGAGAAAAAATTGCTTTATTTTAAAGTTACTAATATATCTTAACAAAGGGATATCCGTATATTCTCTCTCTTTCAAGTGATCATTTAAGATACCCATCTACCTGAGGAGTTTATGTAAAATGAACATGCATGCTACAAGAGTTAAACGGTTAAAGCCATTTTCTTCTGTTGAATACTGTGAAGAAGAATCACATCTCTCCTTCAGTGTGTCCAGCTGGTAAAGCCAGTTTCTAAGCATGTATCCAAATTACAAATATATTACACAACAATTCATGTTCCAGTCCTGAAATTTCCTAGGACATTAGGAGTTCAGGAAATTCAAGAGATATCAAAGGTACAAGGCGGATATGACACTATTTTCGTGCTAGTTGGAAATTGTCCTAATTATCCAACACGGTCTGACCACAATATTTTCAGTTTTACGTTAAATTATGTTTAGTTGCAGACCACAAATTGACTTCTCTCAAGTTTTATCTCAATGGCTTCAACATGGATACTCCTATCCTTACAGTACACAGCTCTTCAAAGCCCAAAGCAGAAGAACAGGCAAATTCTAAGACTGATTGTAATTTTTTTCCTGAATGTTAAAAATTGACTCATAGTATGATTACTGGTACCACTGAAGTTTTCAGGATAATGTTCTCCAAAACCTTATTGGAATATCATAGCCCATCAGGAATATCAATAATACATTTTTCTCTGTGATGGGAACATTACATTACCTGAACTCATTCATTATGCAGAAATAGGGAATTGGTGATTTTAGTATGGTCTAATAGAACAGTAATTAATATAAAATCCAGCTTTAGAGACCAGAGTCACTTTCATATGATACAATGTCTTGTTTGATTTTCAGGATTAATCATTAAGGAAGTACATAGCCCCTTCTCATGCACCCTCCCTTTGATTTATCTAGTTTCAGAAGGAAGAGGTAGCAATTAGCTCATGGGTTGTCATTTTTATTTTCTTTTTACTTTGTTGTTGTTTTTCATTGCTAACCATCTTATTCTGTAAAGGTGCTAGCAAGAACTTTTATTGACAACTTTTTATTCTAACTCTGTCTCCTCTCTATCCTTGAATGTCATCTCCCCTATGAGAAAAGTGGTAATTAAGACAACAGTGAAAAACAACAACACTGCATCTTCAGAATTTTCAGTAGTTCACTACCAGTAATTGGCTTTTCACTGCAGGACAGTATCATAATTTTAATTGTGATTTTTTTA
This sequence comes from Streptopelia decaocto, assembly GCF_964273445.1. Taxonomy (NCBI): domain Eukaryota; kingdom Metazoa; phylum Chordata; class Aves; order Columbiformes; family Columbidae; genus Streptopelia; species Streptopelia decaocto. The sequence continues at coordinate 201,261,376 of NC_138663.1, forward strand.
CAACCAAGGCATATAATGTGGCTCTTCAGATATACATTAATGAATGCTTGCTGCTTCTTTACTGATTCCTGTATATTTACATTATCAGCCTTAGTAACAACTGAGACTACCAGTATGCACTGTACTTCAGAAGATGAAATATTTTTTCATTCAATGAAAGGTATGCTTTGTATGTGAAGCTACTCAGGCCATGGTTTTTGAAAACATCTCCAAAACCACAGGAAGAAAGAATAAATTATGAGACTTATTCATTCCAACTGAAATGAATGAGCTAGAAAGAATCTGATATTTGGTAGGTTTTACCATTGTGTTATGTAAAAAAAACCCCTTTAAATATTTATAACTGGGCCCAGATTTCAAGGCTATGATCCTCGTCTAATAAACTATTACACTTTAAAAGAATGCACAGTTAAATAACCAGAACAATTATAATGTACATTCAGTGTACAACAATAGTTTTACGCTAAGGTAACCAGCTGGAACAAATGGGAGCTGTAGCAGTGTAAAATTCTAGAAAAGCTGTGATCAAACAGGTATAGGTCTCTATGGCATGTAACTATATTATTAATATTTGCATAAACAGAGGTATGAGTATTCCAAATCATGGCTCAAGAAAAGAGGTGAGACCACTGGAGAAAGAAAGTTGGAATTTACCCCCAAAACTATCATTTACCCCTAAACATAGCTATTGCTGATCAAGACAATAGAAGATTACATGGTTTTGTGGCTCCTGCGATGCTTTTCTGTTTGTAACACCATTATGTCAAGTTCAGCCACAGGCATTTTGGTGTAGAGAAACATAAGAGAGAAAAATGGGGAGGGCGCAGAAGCAAAAGGAGGAAAGAATGAGGAAAGGGAGCAACAGAAAAATTAAATGGTATTGCAATTCCACCAATGCACAGAGTTTCCCTGAACATTAATTATTGTTTGCAGCATTACTCACCAACATCAGGATCTGTGGCTTGTACTCTTGTTAACAAAGCTTTAGTGGCTGTATTCTCATAGACACACGCGGTGTAGTGATCAGATGAGAACACTGGTGGATTATCATTAACATCTTCTAAGATAAGATGGATTTCTGACTGGCAAAACCTGCCACCACCATCTGTGGCTCGGGCAACCAAGTTGTACACAGGGATTTTCTCTCGGTCGAGAGGGGCCAAGGATTTCAGCTCACCTGAAATTGATCAAAAGTATCAGCTATCATTACCGCCGTAGCAACATCAGTAATTCTAGACAGTCTATCTCAAAACCACGTATTTCACAGAAATAAGAAGGAGAAAAAACAAAAATTTCAGCCGTGCTTGTTCCAATGAATGGATTAAAAATCACAGCAGTGTCACTTCTCACTCATCTTTATCCAATAAAGTGAGCTGCCACCATGAGGGTGGGGAGGGCAAGCCACTCACAGTGGCCTTCATCAGCCCACAACTTCACCCTTATGAACACCACCTTGTTTTTCCAAGTCTGCTTTTCTGTTGCTTTCAAGATTTACCAATAATGATAGTAGCCATAATGCTACCATTCAAAAATAGCATCAACATCCCTCTCTTCCCACAAAGCAATCTCCAAGCAGCTCTGAATTCATGTAGATACCTCTGACATCTAGTTTGAAACAAACTTCATATTTTCATACAGAGATGGGTATCACAATAATATTTACAGCAACAAAAAACAGCTTATTCAAACTGTGAGAGCTTCACCCATGATCCATCTTCCAATGCACAGATGAACAACTGCCTAACATTGACACAAACAGCCACTACTAGTCAGAAGATAAGTTTTGGGATAATTTTGTAAAGGGTATAATTTGCAGTTAAATACAAAAATTATTACTGAAGAGGGCAATATTTCCCCTTCCACACACTGCATCGACCTCCAAATGCCTCTTATTTCATCAGTAATGCTACGGCAATAGCGGGCACTGTCTCCTGCCAGTCAACTGGAGGAGGCATTGCACAGGGAAGGACTTTCTAGTCTATTGTTAGGGAAAACAAACTCCTAAGAATAACATAGGGGTGGGATTTTTACTATTGGGAAAATTATTTTATTTAGCTTTACTTTCAATAAACATAAAATCTAGATCTTAGCAGAGATCAATATATTTTTCCAGACCAGCTGCCAAACATACAAGACCTTTGTAGCATTTCACAGTGCCCACAAATTAATTACTGATATTCTTTCTCTCCCAAAATCTGTGTGTAAAAGGAATGCATTTTTACAGGGTCTAAATACTGATATATCTAGAGTAAGGTAGAAGAAGTGAAGTCTGAAGGTGAAGGATGACCATGTTGGCATCTTCCTCTCTCCAGGACAGGCACAGGAAGGACAGGGAGGTGATTTGAGACAGTCAACTTCACCAAGTGCAAGTCCTGCCTGACCAACACAGTGGCCTTCTATGATGGAGTGTCTACATCAGTGCACAAGGGAAGAGATATAGATATCATCTGTCTGGAATTCTGCAAGGCCTCTGACACAGTCCCACACAACTTCCTTCTCTCTAAATTGCAGAAATGTTGATTTGATGGGTGGACTGTTCGGTGTATGAGGAACTGGCTGGATGGTCACAACCAGAGAGTAGTGGTCAATGGCTCAAAGTCTGGATGGAACCAGTGATGAGTGGTGTCCCTCAGGGGTCCATATTGCAACCATTACTGTTTAATATAATCAGTCACATAGACAGTGGGATCAAGTGAACCTTCAGTAAGTTTGTCGACAACACCAGCCTGAGTGGTGCAGTTTACACACCTGAAGGACGGGATGCCATCCAGAGGGACCCGGACAAGCTCTAGAAGTGGGCTCCCGTGAACCTCATGAGGTTCAACAAGGCCACGTGCAAGGTCCTGCACCTGGGCCAGGGCAACCCCTGGTATCAATACAGGCTGGGGGATGAAGGGATTGAGAGCAGCCCTGCCAAGAAGGACCTGTTGTTCAGCTTGGAGAAGAGAAAGCTCTAGGGATACCTTATTGTGGCCTTTCAGTACTTAAAAGAAAGTATATATCTATATATATGTATCTATCTATCTATCTATCTATATGTATATCAGAAAGATGCGGACAAACATTTTTGCAGGGCCTGTTGCAATAGGACAACGGGTAATGGTTTTAAACTAAAAGAGGGGAGATTTAGACTAGATATAAGGATGAAATTTTTTATACTGGCCCAAATTGCCCAGAAGGGTGGTAGATGCCCCATGCCTGGAGACATCCCAGGTCAGGCTGGACGGGGCTCTGAGCAACCTAATCTGGGTGAAGATGTCCCATGCTCAAAGCTCATAGATGAGCTTTGAAGGTCCCTTCCAACCCAAACTATTTTATGATTTTAGGATTCTGTGACACATCTGTCACCTGACTTGAGGACTGTCAGGGAAACAAAGTGATCAGTATCCACTACTCTGATTATAACAATCAACCTGGCCAACAAAGACGTCCCTCTTTCTGCCTCCTACCACCACCAGTTCAGAAGTGGTCATCCATGCCTGCCATAACTGCAACAGCTGGCTGACAACCAAGTGTAACCTAACTCTGTTTAAGGAATCTAGCACCCACCGGTGTCGAGGGAATAAGAAAGCTATTCAGAAATATTGTCATCTTACCATTTTCAGGATCTAAGAAAAATTTATTGTTCCCAGCACCAAAGAGAGAATAGCGAATTTCACCATTGGACCCAATGTCAGCATCTTTAGCACTGATTTTAAGAATGACTTTGTTTGATGGAATGTCTTCAGGAAACAGGGCTGTGTATGCAACCTAGAGACAAAAACAGAAATGTAAGCTACAGCGTATCAGTATTTTACACACAACCTTTTTTTTTAAACTCTCTGTAGTGTGTCTTTCTACATAGGAAACTATTTTCTTTCAGCTAGCACATTCCTAGAAATTCAAAACACTGTTATGTTTTAAGGTGTCACAAAAACAATGCCCAACTATGACTCTTAATAGGTCTCGTCTTAGGTGTTAAATGTGCTCTCATTTTTTATCTTCTGTTAGTCTCATGAACATCCATGAAATGGAAACTTTGATGAGCGTGCTAACGAGGACAATTGTTTTTATCACCTCATCCAGCAGTGTTTGAGGGAGATACAGACTGCGATTCCCCAGGGTGGTGCTTGCAATGACAGTGGTCTATCAGTGATAATGTAATGATGGGAATTATGTGAGTATATACATACAGACACGTATATAAAGGATTCTGTGCACGAGTACCATTAAGGAACTCTGGGTTTTATTTTGTCATTTCTTTCACACAGACCTTTCTATTGCAGTAATATCAGTTCCCCACATTAGCTATCCAGCTAGTGCTGTGAAAGCCGCAGTCAGGCCACACTGAATGCATGCCTGACAACAAGAGAGCAAGCTGCTTTCTTCTGCCTTTTCCAGAGGGTCTCTTATCTGCCAGGTTCAGGAAAACTGGAGTTAAACTAGATTGAAGGCATTTCTACGTTGGTTCGTGAAGGGAAAGCACATTTTTTTCTGCAGGGGAGGATTGCCTGCCCAGTGCTACCCGACAATGCTTCATATTTTCTAAAGACAGCTAAGGCCACCATGGACAAGACTCCTTTGCTACCTTTACTAGACCACTATCCTTCCACCTTGGTTTCACAGGACTGTTTTCTTCTGCTCCTCTCACAGATCACTCCAGATTCTTTAACTAAGACCTTGAAGATGAAAATGAGCATCACCTGTGAAACCTGTAAATAGCAGGGACACCCATAGAGAAGCCATCACTTTCAACAAAACAGTCAAGTGCTGTTGGTGTTACTAACTCACCTGTTCACAAACTGGATTATTATCATTAACATCGGTGACGGTCACTTCCACAGCAGCTTGGGTTACAAAGAGGCCATCTGTGGCGGTGATGTTCAGATAATAAAGGTCTTGCTCTTCCCGATCTAGAGGCCTTTTAACATAAACCTTCCACTCATTCTGCACCAGTCCCAGAGCGAACTTGCCTTTGGGATTCCCTCCTGCAACGAGACAAGCAACACGCCACGGGCTGGGGCATCCCTTCAGAGCTCCCATCGCGGTTAAACACACGGACACATCGCAGAGGACCCAAACCAAGCAGCCGTCATTTGTTTTACTGTGATCAGAGCTTTCAAACAGTCAGACTCAGGAAATCTGTAACAAGATTACACTCCCTGTGTTTATTGTCCCCCGAATGCCTTGTGTGAACCTGAACCAATAACTGCCACTGGAAACAAAATCCATTTAGCAGAGCTGAAGATGATCTCTTGTTTAGTTCCCCGTAAGGGCAATCAAATTCAAACTGTGAACAATCAATAGTCCTCTCAGGCTGGTACAATTGTCTTTCCACTTAGTCTCGGGAGAGGATGTAATACACCGTAGCTCTTGTTACCAAGACAATTTCATTAGCTGTTGATTATGCAATCAAGGACTGGAAGTGGGTTCTATTAAGGAATCCTCTAATGAAAGCTTTATCATACAGCTGCGCTGCTCTTCTGCTCATTAAAATTCTAGTTTTGAAAAAAGTTTACACGACACAGGAAGACACATTAGTATTAAATAGTCCTAACAAGAGGTCATTTGAGGAGCAGTTGAAAGATAAGCAGTATAATTAGATCAAATGTATCTGAGAGTGAGAGCTGGCGAAAGGAGCGCAGGAGACCAAGCAGAACAGCTTTTTATCTTGCTGCAACACTGACACTGAACCGGGCAGAGTTGCTCTTCCACATCATTACATTGACTGGTAACAAAAGCAGGTTGGGAGAGGGAAAGATTTGGTTCACACTGTCCTCAGGAAACCGTCCTACAGAAACTGAGTGAGGACATGGAAAAAAGCATCACGCTGGTCCCCTGGGTGAACTTTAATTCCAGCTAACTCAATATTAGCTCTTTCTCCACCATATTAAGCCTTCTCCTGTGCTCTCCCATGCAGAAATGCAATCTGAGAACTACTTTCCACGTTTCTCATGCATAAAAGTGGCATAAAGGTATTAAAGGAATGTTTATTCTTTCTTGTAACAGGCTGAAGAATGTCAAGCATGCTGGTGTACTTTTGCTTACAACTTATTCAGGGTCTTAAAATGTGTCATGGGATCTAGTACTTGTGCTGAATGATTGAGTAATAAGTATTTAAAAAATAAAAATCCAAAGCTGAATTTATTTGAGCTGCCTCTGCTGTCAAGCGATTAGGTGTCACTGTTGTTGCTTCTGGTGTCACAATTCTGTCAGTTCCCAGGGATCTTCTTAGCAAAAAAAAACAAGGCAGAGAAGATCTGAACTTGAAACTGAGCTTAAAACCAAGCAAAAAAGTGTAAAGCACATTTCATACCTCCTTTCTACATCAAAAACCAGAAAAGAGGTCACAGTCTGTAATATATGCCTTCTTCATGAGCTACCAGTGACAAGATAGACTGGTTTCTACTTAATATGAAAACTAAGTCAGTTGAGACAGGCTGGGTAAATCTTTCTTGTTAGGCATCACCATTTGCGATAGCTGTAACTGTGTCAGAAAAGCACATTGTAATGAATAAGATTTCCAGAAAATTAGTCAGATTGGCATTATAATTATAAACGGTCCTCTAATCACACAGAGCACAAAACTGATATATCAAACACAGATACTTTCTGTTGCTAGAAAATCACCTTTTTCCATCACAAAACCAAGTAGATCTCCATTTTCCCCCTGATTTCTATGACAGTCTGCAATAATCATCAGAGGACTCTGTTAAACCTTGTTTAATCAGTGGTATGATATAAACACATATTTCTCCTAAATAGGGTTACGCAGTATATTGATGTGCACTACAGGCCAGATCTGAATACAATTCAAGGCAACAAGAACCTCCTCATTGACTTGAGTCTTAATGTGACTTCAAAGGTAGACCCCTGCTAATTGCCATTAAATTCTCTCTATTCAGTTCAAAACCTGCATACAAAAGCTTCACTCTCCTTTATAAAAGGCTGTAATCTTGTCATAGTGAGTTTAATGTTGTAAACCATTAATAAAAAAAGGTCTCCAAAATTCTTATTTAGCTTTGTGATATCAATCAGTGCTTTCCTGCATATTAGTCCTTTTGTAAAAGGAAATTATTAACTGTCCTGACCAACTATGAAGCTATACACTCAAGGTATGGGTATCCTATTGCTAAGAAAAGAGGAAAGGTAAAATCTAATTAAAATCAGCTGGTGGCTTTTATGGCTGGCAGTAACACTAGCTTGGAGCAATTTTAAAATCACTGCTGCTTTGTTGTTGATGGAATGGCTTTTAAATCATACATAGGAATTTCAGGAGTATGTATAAAAAAAAGGTCCTTGGGATGCCTTTTCCTCCCCTTTACTCCAGTAGAAAAGCATCAATTGAAATGACCAAGAAGCCTGTGCAATAATCAGCGAACATGTGTAACAGTTTATCTGCATGCCTTCTTTATTAGTGCTACCTTTCATTGTTTTTGCTTCTCAGGACTGGCGATATGCTTTGTTGATGGAAGACAAAGGTGGAAGTCGTACTATAAAGTGTAACAGAAATAATGAGATGTAAACAGTAAAATACCTTCAAGGAAATATCTGTACAAAAGGAAACACAAAAAAATCCACATTGTGGCCCAGGGAACCATTTTCTAGTACTTATATGTATGTCTTGACACAGATCTCATTCTGCAGTGATTAATTAACTTTTTCACTAATATATGTAAGCAGATTCAGTTTCCTAGGGGTGCCGTAATTAATTAGTTTTTTGCTCTGAATAATGTAGCTTTTCTAAACTGAAGCCTCCTGACTACATGTATTAATGCATTCTTTAAAATCTTTTGGCAGTTTTCTTATGTTCTACTTTGAATGTCAAAACAGTGAAGTGCCAGCTACAAAAAACACTCCAGTAACTTTTTAGAAAGGCTTTGAGGCTAAAAGAAGCAGCATTATCTTTTATCTTTTGTTACTTGAAGTTTAACTAATGCTCTCCCTCCCTAGTCAGCAAATAGTACAAAGCCAAATCAAGCTCAAGTTTAAGTAGAGAAAGAAAACAGCCAGATACAAATGAAATGCAGAGACACAGTGATCCAAAATAAACAAATCCTGACACACATCATTACTAAAGCACACACAGGGGGAATTCTAACGGCTAAAAGAGAAGTGAAAACTAGAAGCCAACAGTATCAGTTTTCACCGTAATGTCCCAATCCGGGAGGGGGAACTGAATATTCACTAATTTATTTAGTTTCTCTCTTATATTTATGCATTTATTTAGATACTTTCAATTCCCAATTAGAACTTCAGGCGTTTACATCACACAAAATCAATAGATTTATCCCTCACCCCCAGTTTAAGATGTTGCATGTTTATTGAGCTGCCAAAATGATAAACCCAATCCTCTTAGCTTTACTATCGTAAAATTGCAGATGCTGTTCTTCAGCCTGCAGCACAAGTCCTCCCCAAATACTGAAACATCTGCTTCTCCAGAGCTCCAAGATCTCAAATATAAAATAAAAACAAACAAAAAATGTCACTTTGCTCATACTGGGCAATCATAAAATCAACCCAGCAAAAAACCTACTGGGTACAATACCAGTTCTGTCTTCCAAAACACACTGTCCATCTTCTCCGTACTCAGCTGAACCAACGTTAAAGACTGTTGTCTGTCCTTACATGAACATCATCGTCCTAATTAACATCATCGAGGACCACAAAACCCTTTACTGTACCAAAGTCTTGTCGAATGACATTTTTTTCCTCTGGCTTTTATTAGTTTACCACTGTTAAATCTCAGTAGTATCTGGCTGGATCTGGGCTGGCTAAACATCCTGGCTAAACATCCTAGCTAAACATCAGCAGAGCCCCGATTTTAGCCAAACTGGCTCAAATGATATAGACCATGACCTGAAATGAGCCTTCAGAAGAAAACTACTGTGTTCCTATTGATTTTTTTTCCATTTTCTAATAAGATTTGTATATGTTAGTTTTCCTTTGTAAACATCTCCTGCTGCTATCAAGCTACAAATAAGGGTAAGTGCAAAATATTTTCCTCACCATAAAATGCAGATGAAGGTGGATTTGAAAATGGCAACTACTTGCCAGAATATGTATTTATCCACCAGAATGTGTCTACAACTTTTCAAAGTCAACCAAAAGCATGCAGTAAGTGTTTGCGCTTTTCAAAAGAGTGCAAAGGGCTCTTCACTGATCATATCTGACCCAGACTGTTTATTGCTTTCGTCTCTTAAATGATGACATTTTCCATCTATCTTCTGTGTGCTACTTTTCTACAGGTACATTTGCACAAAGCTGGTTTTGGTAGATCCACACGTCATTCTCATGATTTGTTTTCTTCAGCCTTTTTGTCTGTGTCCCACTTTTTCTGAGAGCTTGCTTATTGTATTTGCACAAGTTTCTGTGGCTCAAAATGCCCCCAGAAAGCCACAGCATTTGAATAATCATCTGGCTAATCTGAGTCCACAAAACAGTCAAGTGTAGTTCCTGAGCTCAACTTCGGGTAAAGTGTGAACAGACTGTTTTGCTAGTTAAACGATACTTTAATATGTTTTGACATTTTAATCAAAATAATCTGATTTCTCCTTGTGCATTTCCCAAATTCAAAGGATATATTAAAAGACAGTGGAATTTCTGAGCTCATACACTTCAGTAATTGTACAGCAGACATAAGACAAAGTTTTGGGCTCTGATATCTAATGTTTTCAGAAATGAAAATACCAGCAAAATATCTGAGAAATTCTGAACTGTGATAGAAATTAAGGAATGGAATGATCTATAATTTTTGAGTCAGATGTGACAGTTATTATTTAAAAGCCCTTTTATTAGTAAATTAATAGCAGAGAGATTTGATGAAAAGCTGGACATGAGCCAGCAATGAGGGCCTGTTGTGACAGGACAAGGGGTGATGGTTTTAAACTAAAGGAGGGGAGATTTGGGCTAGAGGTAAGGAAGAAATTTTTTACAATGAGGCTGTTGAAACCCTGGCCCAGGTTGCCCAGAGAGGTGGTGGATGCCCCATCCCTGGAGACATCCCAGATCACGTTGGACGGGGCTCTGAGCAACCTGATCTGGATGAAGATGTCCCTGCTCATGGCAGGGGTTGGACTAGATGAGCTTTGAAGGTCCCTTCCAACCCAAACTATTCTGTGATTCTGTGATTGATGGTATGATTATGATGTAACTAAAAGCATAATTAATTATGGGAGATGACCAAAAGACTCCAAAACAAAGAGAAAACAGTACCTTTATCTAATGGTCACGGTGCACTAACATATCTTTATTACAAACATGAAGAGTTTGCATTTCCTACAGCACTTTCTATACCGGGATCCCAAAACTCCTTCAAATACCACAAAATCTCTAGGACGAGGCACTGCTTATTTGCTTTTAGTTGTCTGAAAACTGTGGAAATAGCAGCTCACGCACCTTGCCCAAAGCCTCCAAATCCCGTGCTTTAGCCACAGGATTATTTTTGCCTCTACTTCTAATATCCTACAACACATCACACTATAAGCACATAGTCTTTGCAAACCTTTAAACAGAATCCAGACTTCCAAGTAAACAGTCAGAATGCATTTCTGGCTGCTTTGAAAATGGTGCTACTTCTGATGAGTAACACAGATAATGTATGGCTACCTGGATAATCACACCTTTCCCTACACATGATCCCACAACCACTTCCAATTTGATAACTATATGAAGGAGTAGGATTCTTACCCTCCAGAGCAAAATATACAAGCTGTTATCCAGTTAGTTAAGTCATTTTTGCCCATAGCCTGCTGCTTACATGCAGTTTTCTGTAATCCTAATCCTATCCAGCCAGAAAAATATGAATTTGTCCAACAATCCCATTATTACTATGCAATTAATATTAGCTCTTGGATGGTGAAGGTTGGGGGGGAGTGATAAAGTTGTTCCCTGACAAAATCTATTGGAGAATGCAAGCTGTAGGCAGAAAAATAACTGCAGCACCCCATCACTTGTAAGATACCAAAAAACCAGTCTGAATGTAGGAGAAAAAAATTATAATAAATATTGCACAATAAGAAAGAGCAGTGTTACCACACTCTGAAAAATATGTTAGTAATGTAATCAAAATTTCCTTATGCTGTGTACAACAATGCATGGCAGCTAACCAGTCTTTCTAAGTGGTTTACTATTTCTGTGGCCAGAAATCTGTGCTGATAAGAAATGGCACCCCCGCACTCCTTCCAATGTAAAATTGTTTAATTGCTCTACCCTCCCCATAAATAGTGGTATTTCAAAGTGGCTCCTGCATGCACTCTCCTATCTCAAAAGGAAAAAATGCTATTTCAAAATATTTTAAATGTTTGGAAATATAAGGATTTTCTCCTTAAGAATAAAAGGTTTTTCTTCCCTTGGCTGAAACGTTGTCATGATGATTTCCAAGCTGACACATCAATTATTATGGGTTGATGGGTCACACTACATTGCATTTAGCAAACCATGAAGCATTAGTCTTGTAAATTAGAGAGAGAATAACCTGGACAGACAGACGCACACATACTGCCTCTCTTTTCAGTTTTGCTAGTTGTTGCAAATTCTGTCCAAATTAAAAAAATAAAAATCAAAGAGAGGTGCATTTGTCTGATTCACAGTGATAATTTAGCTGAAACCCTGCTAAACATTCACTTAAAAGTGGACACATGAACAGTTCTTCAGCAAAGCTGGTTTTAGGAGAAAGCATGCAAGTTGTTTCTTACCTGTAATATGGTAGCTAACCTGTCGGTTGACATCAGACGTGTCTTCATCCCAGGTGCTAAGAACAGCCACAACTTCCCCTGGAGGGTCACTCTCCTTCACTGACCCTCTGTACACCTCATGTTCAAAGACGGGTGCGTTATCATTTATATCTGTCACAGTAACCGAGACCAAGGTGGTTGATGACAAGGATAAAGCTTCCCCCAGATCTGAGGCCACCACTGCAAAGGTGAAAGCAGGATCCTTCTCATGGTCCAGATCCTTCAGTGTGCTGATCCAGCCACTGTTGCTGTCAATGGTGAACGCTTCTGTGATCTTCTCCAGCTCTGATTCCACTGCAAGCGAATAGGTGACCTGCCCATTTGCACTTGAGTCTGCATCAACTGCTTTAACTTGCATAAGTTTTGTTCCTATAGGCATCCCTTCCATTATTATAGCATCATAGCTTGCTGTTTCAAACACGGGCTTGTTGTCGTTTACATCCAATACCTTAACCTCCACATCCACAGTCAACACAATGTCTACTTTGTCTAACTGAATGGTTGCTGCAACTTTGAAGTGAAAAGCAGGATTAGTCTCGTGGTCAAGTCTCTTATCCAGTTTAATGAGCCCTGTGTCTTGCTCTATGATGAAAACTCCATCTTTGTTGTTTTCAGTCAGCTCACCATTAACTGTGCTATACAAAGCACCCTGATTAGGCAAAAGATGCAGAATGTCAATGGTACTACCTATGAGGGTGTCTTCTGCTATGGTAAAAGAATACTGGGGTTGAGAAAAGGAAGGTAAAATTGTTTCTGGAGGCAAAACATGGATGTAAACAGGAATGAGGGAATGTTTTACAGGAATGCCACCATCAATTGCTTTGACAAAGAAGGACAGAACGGTGTTTTTCAGCTGGTTAAAGCTACCCTTGGTGACCATCCATCCATTGTCTGGATCTATTTCAAGCAGATCAGCTACAGAAACGGAGGCCTCACTATACAGAGAATAGGTAATTCTGGAATTGGCTCCAGCATCTGGATCTACTGCTTGCACTTGGGTCACCAAGTAACCTTTCCCAACATCTGCTTTGACACTTGCTCTGTATTCGACTGCCATAAACTGGGGAGCATTGTCATTCTCATCCACTACTATCACTCTCACAGTGCAAAATGTGGTCCTGCCACCTCCATCAAGGGCTCTCAAAAATATACCGATATCACTTTCCAGCGGGTTCTCCCGGTCTAACCTCTCAGTTGTCAGAATCTGTCCATTGCTATCAATCAAAAATCGGTCCTTGGCAAAGTCATTTATTATGGAGTAGCTTATCTGCCCATATACACCTGAATCCCCATCTGTTGCCTTCACGTGGATCACCTTAGTTCCAGGAGTAGCGTTTTCTCTAACCTCTGCAACGTAAACGCTCTGCGAAAAGACGGGGCTGTAGAGGTTGGCCCCGAGGATCTGTATGTGCACCTGAGCGGTGCTGGTGAACAGACCATCTGACACAGAGACATTTAGGCTGTACATGGGCTCCATTCTCTGTTTGCGATGGTTGGAAAGGGTGATAACACCGCTCTTGCTGTCCATGATAAAACTGGTTCGATCATTTCCCGATAGGATGCTGTACTCCAGCCTGTCAAAATCAGAGCTGTCGGCATCAGAGGCTTGGACGCAAGTCACAAAATGACCTCGAGGTGCCAGTTCGCTGACATACGATTCATATATTAACTGGTTAAAAACTGGAGGGTTGTCATTCATATCTGTTATGGAGATACTAACAAGAACCTCACTGCTTAGTGGTGGGAACCCGTTATCGGTTGCTCTGACTTTCAAGCTGCACTGCTGTATGAGTTCATGGTCCAGCATCCGGGCTGTCAGAATTAGGCCACTGCTGCTGTCTATATGGAAATAGTCTGTGCTGTTAAAGGTGTCCTGGACTATCTGATACTGCACAAGCTTGTTATTGTCAGAGTCAGCATCAAGAGCAACAACCTGCAGTACTGGAGTCCCAATCAAAGATGCTTCAGACAAAGTAGCATTATAAGATGACTGATCAAAAAGTGGAGGATTATCATTCACATCATTAACGATCAGGTCCACAGTGACCTCAGCTCGAGCGCCAGTGAGGGCATCGCTGGCTCGCACCATCAGCTTGAAAAGAGAATTTATTTCATAGTCCAGTGGGCTGATGACACTCAGAACTCCAGTATCAAAGTCAATATTGAACTGGTTGTAGGGATCTCCATCAACAATGATATAAATGATACCCTGGCCTTCTGGGCTGGTTGCGTTTATGCTTAAAATTGGTGTGTGCATTTCTACATCTTCATTCACGGAAGCTGTATAGAAGGGCTTGTCAAACACAGGCATTGCTTTGTTAACAATAGTAATGGGGAGCTCTACCAAAGCAGACAATGAGGGGTTACCGCCATCTTTTGCAAGAATGACAACCAAATACTCTATATTAGATAAATCAGAATTGAAGGCTTCTTTCAAAGTGACGCTGCCAGTTCCCCTATCAATTTCAAAATGTCCATAGTCTTCCTTCAGAAGATAGGACACCTCACCATTTTCATCCTTATCTTTGTCAATAGCTGTCACTCGATATATCAGGGTACCAGGCTCAGCATCAACTTGCACAGCAGCATAGTACGGAAGCCCTACAAACACTGGGGCATTGTCGTTTATGTCCTCAATGTAAACCCTCACCACCACTCGAGCGACACGAAGATGATCCAGTTCACGGCTTGCTTCCACCACCAACTCGTACAGCTCTTGCTCCTCTCGGTCGAAGGGGATGCCAGTTGTCTGAATGACTCCTGAGGTGGATTTGATTTTAAATTTGTTGCCTGGGTTTAGTATACTGTATTTCAAAGGCTCATTGAGGCGGTTTCCAACAGCATTCACCACAGCGATCTTTGTAATATTGGTGCTGTTTTCTGAGATAGAAGTGGAATAAAAATTTTGTGTGAAATGGAGCCCACTATCCATGGCTTCTTTTACCATTATTGTCACCATAGCAGTGCTATAAAACTTCCCATCAGATACTCTTACTATTAGCATATAATGGTCTTTGGAGAGGCTATTGTTTTTAATGGTGAGTACTCCTGTGGTTGAATCAATTAAAAAATGGTCCATATTGCCTTCAATTAGACTGTATGTTAGTTCAGGAGGGATTTCTGAATCAGGGTCTGTAGCCTTGACTTTGAGAACCTCAACACCAACATATGTGGGCAGGAGCAAGACTGTCTCAAACACAGCCTGGCTGAACACTGGTGGGTTGTCATTGACATCAGTTACCTCGACGGTCACTTCAACCGGGCTCTCTGCTGTAAGCTGGGGGTTCCCACTGTCTCTAACATGCACGTGGAAGTGGAAGTGGGCTATTGTTTCATGATCTAAATTTGCAATTGTTCTGATTGCACCTGTGCTGGAATCTACCGTGAAATACTTTTTTGCAGTCGATTCAACAATCTGGTAGACAAGCAGAGCATTCTGGTTGCTGTCGGCGTCAGTGGCACGTATCACGAGGGGACTGTTATTCACACTCCGGACTACGCTATTTACAGGAGCGGCTTCGCTTATGCTGCCTGAGTACTGAGAGAAGAGGAAAACTGGTGGGTTATCATTTTCATCAACAATCTGAATGTTCACAGTGGCATTCGATGCCATGCCTGCCATATTCGTTGCCTGTACAACGATCTGATAGAAGGAAGCTCTTTCATAATCAAGGGTCTTTTGACTGGTGATCACTCCAGAATACGGGTTTATAGTGAAGACTCCATCCATATTCCCGTCTTTGACCTCATAAACTAACGTGGACTGACTGATTGCAGAGAGAGAGATGACAGAAGTACCAATATCCACATTTTCATTAACCTCCGCTTGGTATTCTTTGAGAGTGAACTTTGGGTGGGAGTTATCTGCCATCGTCACAGATATCCGCACAATTGCTGTTGCAGACAGCGGTGGAGAACCTTGATCAGTCACCTTGACTGACAAAACAAACTGTCCCATTGTGGTTAAGTCTGGCTCCTTCTGTAATGTAATGATGCCTAAAACTGGTTCAATCTTGAATGAGTTTCCTGTATTTCCTAAAACACAAATATGGGAAGCAAGTTAGAAATGAAATACAGACACCTAATGATAACTAAAATCCAGAGCAATTAGTTGCAATTTGTTAAAGGCGGTTATTGAAACAAAAAAACCTAACCGAAACAAAAAAACACCTCCACAACATAAAATAATTCTAAAAGCCCTTCAAGCCTTCCTTTCTGAAAATCAGGTACCTCAATAGACAGTAGAGGTGTTCAAACCTTCAGAAACTCAGGTGCTGCTATCTGTATCTTGATTCTGAGTATCAACATCTGAGCAAGTGCTGCCTGTACATCACTCCTACCAAAGTAGGAAAAAGCATCCCTAAATTAAGGGAATTAGTCAAATACATGTACACCTAAGGCAAAGAAACTAGATCAGAGGCTAACAAGCCAATTACATGACAAATGGATAACAACTCAGGCTCCTAATTGAAGGGGTTATTAAGCAACCGTAGAGAAGATTACAGTAGCTCAAGCCTCTAAGAACTGAATATAAGAAGGTTAAAGTGGCATTTAGAAAAATAAAACAGAACAAATAGCAAAGAAAAGATATTCAAGTATCTTGTGGCACAAAGGTTTATCAGATGATCTCTGAGGAGGACGAATCCAGATGAATGAGATTTAGCAGAAAATGTCATGAAATGTCTGTTACAACATGAAAGCGGGGATACCACTGGCTGCATAAAAGGTGAAAACAGTGAGTTTGGATCAAGGACCTCCTTTGGGGTCTTTTTTTCTTTTTAGTGTTTTTGCCAATCTCTTCTTTGGCAAGATAGATTCAAAACTTTTGATATGTATTCTTACCCTGTAATTAGGGATCATCTTTATTTGGCAATCTCTACTTTGCTGGTTGCTTGAGTGTCTGCCTAAAGTACAGGATGCTGTGTTGTATATGACAAGTATAAGCATACAGACTCTTTTTCTGAATTTGATTCTAAACACAAACAGTAAATAATGAGTGAGTTACAGGGATTCCAATCACTATAACATGTTCCTGCTATTGTAATTTACACTTTAAAATCCAGAACTACTTTCAATCTACAGTCAGGCATCCATCCATGACCTGGAGAGAAATATGTCTGAGGCAACTGGTGATAAACAAGAAATTTTCCTTTAATGGTGATTGTTACAGGTGCTGTGCACAGAGCAGTAAATGTGAAAATTGTAGCTGGAATACCAAATACATGGAATCCTAAATGATGAGAACTATTTTTAAGATGTGATTCACTATCTGTTGTAAATTCTGGAGCTTGGAGGCTAATTTAAGCTATGTACTACTCTGCATACTACTGTATGTAGTTCAATACTGGTAGTGACTTTCTATTTATAGCCATCCTTTCAGATCAGTAAAGTTTACTCCATTAGCTAAAACAAAAACTGTCCTATTCACTGAGGAGCTGAGATTCTGCCAGAGCTACAATTTCTCATAAAGATCACGGTATCTGTCACATTCGCAGACACTACAAATACTGCTGCAGTTATTTTGTCAGTGCTTGGTAATACAAATAAGTTTTACCCACTGACTGCCTCATGTAATGCCAAAGCTGGTTCTTCTCCTTTAGGAATTTCTTATGAAATTACACAAAAGCTACTTTCTTTAACAATTGCTCTCTTCACGTGTGAGGTGATGTAATTGCCCTGAATGTAAGGGCTGTGTACAATCTGAACGCCACCACTAATACCAGATTCCTCAACTGCAGATTTTATGGGTCACAGATACTACAACAGCAGAAGAATGAATTTTGGCGTATCTGGGATGGGAACATAAGTGGATGATGAAACTGGGAGCATGTCTGGCTTTCAGTAAATGGAAGTTTGAAGTCTGACGCTGCAGGGAGATCTCTTGATGAAACGGAAACAGGCTGCAATGGAAGAGAGCCTCCAGAAAAGAGAAAACCATGCAGACAAAAAAGGACCATCTAATAGCTAAAGCATCCTTTACAATCAACGTATTTCTCTGTCTGC
Source organism: Streptopelia decaocto (assembly GCF_964273445.1). NCBI lineage: Eukaryota > Metazoa > Chordata > Aves > Columbiformes > Columbidae > Streptopelia > Streptopelia decaocto. The sequence goes on from NC_138663.1 coordinate 201,279,093, forward strand.
ACCATGTATGATTCTATTGCCACTGTATGGAAGCCATACTCCTACTGTGTCAGGTTGTGCTTTACATTGTGGTGGCATCTATAGTGGGTTGGAGCCTGTAGTAGTAATAAAGTGTCAAGAAAAGGCTGGGAACAGTCTTGAAAAACATCGCCCCACGAACCTCATCTTCTTTTTAGGGCAATATAGGTTTCAAGTTTTGCTATTATTGCAATGGAAAGATTCATATTACTAAAAAAAAATAAAATTAGAAATGAAACATAAAAAATTCCAAAGGTTGCAAATTTCTAGTACTTTGTCTCTTTTTTCCAGGCATCCCTCTTGTATACATGTTAATGGTTTATCTCAGAGATAATTCTTAACTTCAGATCCATATGAGCCGGAGAAAATTACATTGATTCACATGGGCAACAGAGATAATGCAAATTTCTCATGACCGTGCTACTGCACCGGCAGAGGGTTGCTTTTGCTGGTACACACTATGTGGTGAATGTAAATATCCAGAGCTTAACAGAAAAAGCTATTTTAATCTGATATCACCATGCCCTCCCTTAGTTTCAAGAGACCTTGTGCCATTAAAATGCTACGGCTCTGCTGGCAGAAGTTTTTAGCATAGCCCTGGAGTTAATCTCCATGCTCCTCTCATCCAAACACTGGCAAAGATGCCCGGACATACCAGCTGTTGTGGTGTTTGTTTATGGAGGCTCCACTGTGTACTAGACTGAAGCCAGCAAGCCGAAAATGAGTCACTGGCTGTAGCTTTCAATAACTATCGTCTGTGATGGTTTTGAACCAGTGACTTAGAGGTAAAACCCCTGTAACCATTTAGTGAATGTGAATGAGATTCTGTTCTGACAAGCTCGGTGTAATATAGCTTCAAAAGAATAATAATAATAATAATAATAATAATAATAATAATAATAATAATAATAATAATAATAATAACAGCAACAACAACAACAACAACAAAACAAACAAAACCCAAAACCAACAAGGTGTCTCCTTTGCCAAGCTCTACAGGAGAAGGTAGACATAAGAAGCTGACTTGTGTGTCAAGACAGATCACCATCACAGCACTGCTCTGTGTATGGCATGAATCACGCTGCTACATTTTCAGCCTCTGTCCTAACCTGCTTCAATAGTGTAGAGAAGCTCTGCGTTTTCTCCTTTGTCTTTGTCCAAAGCTGTAACCTGCAACACTGCGGATCCAACTGCTGCTGATTCAAACACTGAGGCTTCGTATAACGGGCTGGTAAAGTACGGACTATGATCATTGGAGTCTTCCACATTTATGATGACTCTGGCCAGGTTTCTTCTATAAGGGAATTCTTGATCTCGGACCTATAGAATAAGTGCATAATACACATCTTGTTATCCATCTAGTAAAACTTCATAAATATTATGCATTTGAGTGCTAACAATACTTTCAGTTCTATTTAATACAAAATAATAAAAAAATCTATTTGTACCAAGGAACAGTCTAAAATAGATCCCTGTGCAAGATGGTAGATAGCAAAATTAAAGAAACAGGAAGACTTTAAGAAATTTTTTTTTACTTGTGAAAAGATGTATATCAACTAACAATCATGACATGAATTTTTAAAGTGGCAACTACATGACAAATTTGGTTTTAGGTTTGCAAGAAATACTTTTTTTAAACACATGCTAAACGGTCTTGCCTTTGCTCTCCATTCCCTGCTTTACAGCACAGAGGCAAATACAACTTGCCCATTGCTCCGTCTTTCAAAGAGCTACAAACAATTTCACCCACTATGATCAGTCATGTCTAGTGCTTGTAGCTGCCAATAGACTTTTTCATCTTTATATATTGGCACATCTTTTTGAAATGATGATACCAATGGTAAGAAGAGTAGGAATTACCTCAAGAAGTGCTGAGCACTCCTAACTGAGGTCTCATTTATCGCACCTCTCTCAACTCCACATAAAATATCTCAGCACTGCTACACCGATAAGCCTGTCAACACAATCCCCAAATGTTTGGTTCTTAAACAAAGAAAAAAACCCCTATTGTATCACGTGGAGACCAAAACCTAACACCAGGAAATGATATCCATCAGTCATGGCTCTCTGTGATTCAGTTTATATTTATTTCTTAGCCTGTTCGCCAAAGGACTTGCAGCTTGATTCTCTGTGAGCTGAGACCCCACTCAGCTCCTGCTCGCTGAACCTCACAGCAGCTCCCTGATTCCGAGGGTCCCCCACCCAAAGATGGCCCCATAACAAATACATCATGAGTTGTTCCTTCAGAGATCTCTTCTGCAGCAGTCTGAAGTAGCTGAGGAAAATAGAGAACTACAATGTTTAAGCTAACACAGATTTTTTTATTTTTTAATTAACCTCCAGTCTGTAATATACAATCGTCACTTGAAAACAGACAGAACTATGTTCTGTAATTTAGGCACAATGAGCAAAAAAAAGGTAATTATTTTTTTCTGCATACCCAAACATTTGGAAATGTAGATGAAAGCTATTTTGTATATCAACAGTTTATATACTGAAATAAATCCATAGAACTAAACTATAAATGAGACTTTCATTCAGAAAGGCTGTAGTATTCTCTATGAAAAGAAAGCAGTTATCTCCCTGTGAATAACTTCTCAAATAACTTTCAGCTTCACTCAGAAACTCTGAAAATTACCTTGAGTGAGAGGACCAGATGCCAAGAGATTAAATAATTTCCTGTGTGCTCTCCATTGAGACAGAAAATCATATCATATTCTATACAATGAATTCACAATGTTTCCCTAAAAGCCCAAATAAAAAATGTAAAAAAAGAAATACACAGCAGGGCATGCAAGATGAAGTTAATGACTACTTACTGTACTGAGTCTTTTGCTCATGCAAAGACTAAGGCACATCTGCACCTGAAGCAGCAGTGATTGTGTCCTCAGCCAAGTTAATACTGAATTCTTACCATGACATTAAGGATGTGCTTATCTTGAGCTTCATGGTCTAATCTCTCAGCAGTATAGAGCACCCCAGTGCTGGGATCAATTCTGAATTTTCTCATGCTGACTGTATCGATGCTGCTGTGAATAGTGTAGCTCAACTTATGCTTTTCATCTCTGTCTATAGCTTCAATTTGCAGAATTTCAGTATCAGGCAGGATGTCCTCTGAAATGGTGACGTCGTAACTTGGCTGAGAGAATTCTGGGCCATTATCATTGTTATCCAATACTTTGATAAGAACCTGAAGTTAATAAAAAAAATATGAAGTTATTGAAGTCTAGTTAGATTACTGAATAGGCACCTAGAGAAACATAATTTTACTTTAGATGATGTTATGCTGCTCTATGGTGGGACTCAGAAACATCTAATATCAAATGCTGACTGTCCAGATTGAAATAAATAATAAGGATGTCAATCTGGAGAGAAAATGTACCTAACCAGATGACCTATTCAGAGCCTGACAAAGCAGTCCATATTTTTAGTCTATATAAATTGGATAATCTTTGTACAAAGGTAAGAGGAAATATTTTGTTGTCACTTGTAACTGCTCTGCTTACAACAGACTTCTGGAGCTATTATGGGATTTCCTTTTCCCTGCGCTATTAATAAGGCTATAAAAGAACACTTTTCATGTTACTTAAATCTGCTTTTTATACAACCAAGATCTGACTAAATGCTGTGCTGTTTTCTTCCCCATATGTTGTATTGGGACATACTAGTAATGTCGAATTGTGACAGCAGTGGAGACATCAAGCTGCCTTACACCTTAGGCTGTGTTAGGAACGATGACATGATGAGAAGGAGACATGACCTGATGCAAGCCCAGCCCATCCAGATCAATACATACCACCCAGGACAGGTAATCTCAGGGAATTCATGACAGAGAAGGATTATTCCTATGGTTTCATCCTTGCTCTTCCTTTCCCAGTGATGTTTGTCTTTATTGCCAACTAAGTCACTTGCCCCTCGAACATCTATTTTCCTCCTTTCTGTTGCAGTTTATGAACGGTAGGACTGCTGCTAAAAATGTGACTGACTGCTGTGCTGTTTGCCTCAAGTCTGTCTTTAACACCTTTGTATTGACCCCCAAGGAAATCTGGAGAGAGGGAAGCCAGCCAGGATGCTGCTGTTGCTGCCTATGACACCCATTTCTACATGTCACAAACTGCCCCTGGTAATAAGAATCACTATTTTCCAAGGTTTGTCTTTGGTCAGTTACGTGACTATGCAATGTTCCGCATGTGTGGGTCCGATGAGGTTTTGTGGTTTTCAGCACAGGAGGAGTCACTCCCTGGAGAAAATTTGCTTTCCAGACTTCATATGCTATGGCTTATGTTGGGCAGCATGGCAGCAAAGCCCTTGACAAACTACGTAATACTGAAAGACGAAATGCAAAGGGTTGCCTCTTTTTCAGTACTGGAAACAAAAAATATCCTTTGCAGAATACGCCTGTGAAAGCACATGCCTAATTTTACAGTGTGTGAAATGGAACAATCTTTTTATTCAAAGGCTTTGAAATAAGAAATGGCCCAATGAACGACATGGGAAATGCCATGCACAGGACTCCTCCCTAAGACTGGGAGACTTGACCCATCCCTCACAATATTTTCTTTGTTGTTCTGAAAAACACTTTTTTAAGCAAATATTTTATTACTTTACTTGATCAAGTCCTGTTCATCCATACTTTCTTAACAGTTACATTTTTCCTGCAATATTGCACAAACAGATGTTGGCCTCAGAGAGAAATGAAACTTTAGATTTCCATGATATTTGGAAGGGTTTGCAGAACACATTACCAGAAGGAATATGAGCAATTGTAAGCGGCAGTCATAATGAACTAGCCTGGGAACTGTTTAAAAGACAGCTGAAATAAAATATTCTGTAAGTTAAATGGCATAGGACTTCAACTGCACATTCCATGCTATTTAATTTTCACCAGATTATAGTACACCAGAGTGAAGTAGGGAGAAATGTATATTAAGTTATGCTTCAGTCTTGGACAGATAGCAATAAAATTGGGGCAAAATATACACTGCTGGGCTTGGAATAATGATGACAAGTTACTTAGCTTTTTATGTTTTTACTGTTGCTATACAAGATGTGTTTCTGATCGACAGAATAAAAAAAAAGCCAAACCCACATCTGAAAAATACGTGAAGAAATTAGTCGTAATTAATGAAAGAAAGACCAAGGAAAAAATGAAAGGCTTCAACTCTTACGGGGTATAGAGCCAATGCTGAACCATTTTTGTTAGTATAAGGAGGAGACACTGATGCAATCTGAGTTGGGGATAATCTGATTACCAGTGTTTAATGCTTAAAGGGGTCTTCTCAAGCAGTTTTGATACCCTCAGTCCTTTTCAGGTACCACTTTAACATGGCTGGATTATTTTACTGCTGGATTGTTAACACAGACAACAGTACAATTTATTTCACTTTAAGTTAGTGGCCAAATACTTTACCGTGTATCATTTTAGATAGTCTAACAGAGAAGTAAAAACTTTTCAAATGGATTTGATTGAAAATACCAAGAGTGTTTCATTCTTTTGAAGCTCATACAACACGGTCTACCTTGAACAAGTAAGACACCATGTGAAGGACAGGCTTGTATCTGTGAATCTGTTTTTAACACTGCTGTCTACAAGCCCAAGCTCTTATTTAAAAAATAAGAGCAGATGCACACCAATTTGTCTTAAAGGTGCTGCCACATTGGTTCCATGCTGTTTTGTTTGCATGGTGTGTGATCAGCCCAGTGCTGGGTTTCAGTTCCCATTATATCCAATGCATTTGGGGATCATTAGGAAATTGGGAAAGCTTCATCCACCACAAGGCTTGAACCGTGACTGTGCAAGCCACAGCTCCCTGATTTATGCCTTCAACAGACTGCGTAAACCAAACAGCATGGGACTGAAACAGCGTCAGAGACCAAGGGTAAGCCATGAGACTATGGAAAATATAGTGTGGATTCAGAAAGCAGCATTTCTTACCACTGGAAAAGGTATAAATTGATGCCCTAACAGATAGATATGGACCATGATGGCATTTGGGGAGTTGGAGGCATGGAGAAGGGAGAGGATTAAAAAAGAGAGGTCCTCATTCACTGTGGTCATCAAACTTACAGGGAACTGTGCACTTAGAATTGTTATGATAGTTTCCAGAAAAGAACCATTTTTTTTTCTTTCACTTCATACCTACTGTAAAACTGCTGAAGTGCCTGTTGAAGTGGCAGGTATCTTCCTCCCCAGAGATGACAGTATTTTAATGATTTGTCAAGTGATCCACATTGAAATACACATTACTTATTACATATTCTGCATTTCAACAGCCACTTCCAACTGGAGATGGAAGGTGGTGGGTTAGTGATGCTAATAAATAAAGAGGTCATTATTGATTCAAAATTTCTCCTATTAAAGCAGTTATTTCTCATTTTTGTCACCTGTCCCTCAAAGTCCCCAAGAGTTAATCGTTATTTCAACATTAGTCTCTCCTTTACTAGAGGGGGGTGGATTTTCCTTGCAACAAAATAAACTTAGATTATATACAGGAAAACTGATTATTTGAGCTCTGTTAAATTCACAGACTACGGTAAAGGAGAAAATGGAACTCTTGTGTTCTTCAAAATTTAACAACTTTGGGAGCTCCGTGAAAAAAAGAACAGGTAAAATAAAATGGACCTTAAGCGTCATTTTAAATAGATACTAGTCCTTCAGTCCTTACAGACCTTTGGAGGAGCAGGTGACTGTTGTTATCCCAGGAAAACTACCTGGCAGCAAAGCTAAATGAATTACCAAAGCCACATGAGCAGTGCATTGGCAAAGCTGGGGATGAAGTTCGGGGCTGCATGCTTAGGCTTAATTTCAGGCCTAAAAGGCCCTAATAAAAGGGCCAATCCCCTTTTACTAGGTCACTTTAAAACGCTACCTTCCTATGCAGAAGATTTCCTGCTCCAGCAGGATGACTTCTAGTAAGATGTTATTTAAAAACAGGGGAGAACTTTTTCCTTTAATAACAGACAAATGTTACACTGACATGAACAGCAGGCTCACAGAAAACCTGATCCTACAAACACGTAATGTTGAGCAAGGGGAATTCCACCGGATTGTTAATATGAGGAAAGTTACTCAAATTCGTTTAACGGCTCCCAGACTTAGGCATAAAGTCTTGGTACTACTCATAAACATCTCAGTGACTTCAAAAGGGCCAACATTCTGCTTCTTGAAGCATTCTTAAGCTTTAGCCAGCCTGTAGCATGTCTTACACCATCCAAAATCAAGTGTTATCCCACTGAAGGGACTCGAAAACTCACAGTGTATGTGTAATTTAATAGTTTCTTCATATTTATTTCCAAACAGATAATATGGCAAGAATGAGATGTATTGTATAAATATCTTTTATTACTGTGTAGGTGCCTGGGGTGTTAAGCCGTGACAATACTCATTGTCTAAAATCAAAGACTGGCTTTAAAAGTTTCCCAACACATCTCCGAAAGGTGACGAACGGAAACGTTTACTATTTGTTTGCTGTTAAGTAGGGATTCCTCTTTGCTGAGGACTGTGCAAGGTTACTGACTAAGCCACTTTTCATAGACAAACATTAGCTGCAAGTCTTTTTTCCACGCTCATAAAGCAAACATGCTGCAAAGCAGTCTCTGCCTGCTTATCCCTGAAAGCTCATATCTTTTCCAGCGTGTCGCGGGCTCCAGAAAGGCAGGCTTGCCTCCTTCTGCTTCCATTGTGCAGAGCCTAATTTATAGTCCGAACAAGCGCCTCGCTATAAAAGATTTGCTTCTCCCTGCTCATTTCCTATTTCCCACAGTTAAAGCAAGTTTCAAATAAAGGATTCACAGGCCTCCAAGCTTACAAATTAGGCAAAGTAACACTCAGAGCATTAGCAAAGACTTTGTGTTCAAAATGGTAAGTGAAAGGCCTAGAGAAATACAATCAACCCAAAGCAGGACAAAACCTAACGCAGGAAGTCTCTCCAAAGCTGTTTTTAATGCTGCCCATCACAAATACCTTTGGTTCAGGCACAAATGTATTTGAGTGAAAACTGGACAAATGCCAGGAGCTGCTTTAGAGTCATTTGAAGCTGGAAGAATCTGCTTGGCTAATTGCTTGGTATGGGCACAATGTTGTGGTACAACCTATTAAGTGCCTGAATTGCTTAAACTCAGGTTACGCTTTTGTACGGGTTTTGAAAACCCATTTTGATTTAATATTGCTTTCAATAGTGTTGCCACACAGCTTTATTTGGTACTTCCTGACAAGTTCTTCTGTCCTCCAAACCTCAACCTGAACATAAAAATGCAAACAGTTTCCCTACCAATCTCAGTGGCCTGTTATTTATACTTTACTGTGCCCCTTGTGTTAAAATGGGTGAAAAAGTCTTTGTTTCATAGGCAAGACAGTGCTGAGATCACTGGATGGGACAGAAGAAAATCAAGGATTGGGCTGGTTCTAGTTCGGAGCAGATATTCAACTGAGCAAAAGTGAAAAATTGAATCGAAACACCATGTCTTCTTTTCCATCCTTGAAGAATCCACAGCCCAGAACCTCTTCTGTCAGGCTCTAATGTCTCAACTACATTTTGGCCATGGTCCTCTACAAAGACCTTTTCACTGTTCAGTTAAAAGAACCCCCCTCACTCAGGGTGATTGATCAGCTTCTCTTTATTAAGAAACAATCTTCTAAAGAAAAGGTGTTCTCTGAAAGGTGAGACCAGGTTTGGCAACCTGAAACTCACACCCAAAGGTCAGTCCTGAGTAGTAGAATAAATAAAAGTGCACAGGCTTCTGCAAGGAGACAGAGAGGGGCAATGAGCAGTAACTTCTGCTGTCTGCTCTTCCAGCCTGGTTGGCTCCAGCTGAAGGTATTACAAGCAACCGGGGACTGATCTACAAAAACTTTTCAGAGGGAACTGCCTGTTCCTCTCTGGGTGGCCACTCCACTGGGAAACAGTGAGATGGTTTTGCAATAAGTGAAACTGAGGCACTTTTTGCCTTCTAGCTCAGATGCATCAGCCTTCACATTTTAAAGCATCTTTCTTGGACTCGTTAGGATGATGAGAAACAAGGAGAAGGCAAGAAAATAAGCAAGAAATAAAACTGTATTTTCATAAAATAGAATGACTCCAGGAGTCTGTTCTTCAAAATTAATTTTCCACTAGTACAACTTTCTCAATAGAAGTGAAAAATTATCATCAGTTAGATGATTCTTACCCACCGTACTGTGATTTTGTGAATATTTTAGCAAAGCTCAACAGCAGGCACTACAAAGAAATAAATACACGCTATGCTGTGTTTGGATGAAAAGGATCTGAGTCACTCATTAAAAAAAAAAGAGGCTTTGCGATAAATGTGATTCATGAACAAAAGAACCTCTGGCATCATGCAGTCATAGTCAAAATTGTGTCAGGAGCGGGTGTTTAGATGCCATTACACTGATTTCTTGCTGGGCGGGTTCCTCTCCATGCTCAAGTGAGGGCAAAAGGCCCTTTCCCAGCCCGAGGGGAGGTGGAGGTGGCGGTGGCGAGGAGCAGGGTCATTGCATGGACCTGCTGTCCTGTCCCCGCTCTCTGTACGGGATGCAGAAGCCCTGTCCCCTCCCCAACGCCAACAGCTCATCTGGCAGCTGCAGGAATCGCGTTTCGCAGGGATTTAGAGGCAACGTACGCCTGCAGCCTTTAATAAATTACCGCGTGGCCTTGAGCAATGAAGGGGAAAAAAACCAACAAAAGCCCTCTCTGGCTAACTCAGGAGACTTAGCCTTCCTAGAAGTTAATCAATGTGACAGAAACTTTACAACACTCCGAATATACAAATTGAGGGAGTCAACATTTCTTCTTCGTCCCGGCTCTTTGCTTCTCACTTCAGAGACTGCATTCCTGATCATGCGCAAAACAAACAGCCTTGCAGTTACAAAGGAAGTTTGTGGTGCTGTGCTTTTTGTTTGTTTGTTTGTTTTTAATATTCCTTATGTTATTTTCATCTCTGTTCACAACAGTGAACCGTTAATACAACAGATGCAACTTTAAAATCAAAATTATTTCCTTCCTCCCATGGTATGGTACTGAACCATGTTTGTAATAAGGCACGAAGGAAGTGAACAGTTTATCGGAGTTTAAGGTGTGCAGAAACTTACGCAAGACTGTACCAGGGATTACGTTACTGAAGCAAAAACCTTTGGCATTTTTACGCTGTATTTTACCACCTCCAACTGCAGGTTAGACAAAAGGCTGTGAAGAGGTAAAGGGAAACAGGTGGGGTGGAATAGAAAGCAAGACTGTTCCATTTGGCACAGCAATGATCAGCTGTTTTGTAATAAACCACTGCACTTTTGGGGGGGGCTTTTTATTATTTTATTGTTGTACAAGTGGATGAATCTGTACATTTGCTTTCCTCTTGCTGCCTCTTCTATCATATCTTCTTGCAGTTACAGTAAAAAATGCAGGTGATCCTATGTATATGAGGCGAAATGCTTACAATGCCATTTTATCATAACTCAAAACAAGGCTACTGAGAGCCACCAGCAAATGCTTTTTTGACTCTATGACATATTTTACTTAACCTATCAGTTTGATTTTTTAATTATTGCTCTAAAAGGAAATAAAGGTGAATAAGGTCATGAAAGGCTCCAAAGGACAGCCAAAAATACAGTGTGAAAGTTTTGTAAAAGGGAGAGATAATTAGGCAGGCCATAATTCCGGCAGCTTTAAGATAATGATTACTTTTGAAAACTCTGTTGTGAAGACCAAAAGAAACACATTCTCAGATGTTGTCCAGGCCACAATTAAATACTTAAACAGTATCCACATGGAGAGAAGATGTAAGAAAGAAGGATCTGTACCCACCAATTATTATCTAATGCTACACTATTGAAATCTTAAATCTTACATTTTTAAATAGGTCACATCACTGTTATGAATGCTCAGGCTTCTTTTAGAATGCAACAGCTCTAGTGAAATATGTTTTTACCACATTTTAATTAAAAATGTAGTTTTTTAATCAAAACAGGTTTTGAGGACTGTCATAGGGGTTGATTTGTTAAATTGATTTATTAAATCAAAAGCAGCAAAAACAATAAACATAGTATCTATGAGAAGAGAAATTACTTGTATCCAGCATGTTTGAAATTCTTTGTGTTTTTTTTAAGTTTGTTTGGCTGAAATGGTTGCATGAAAAGAAAATGTCATGTTAGGGATTCAACCCCATGTTTCTGAAATGTGGACTGAGAGTATCACCATGATTAAAAAACAAAGCAGAACAAAAAAACTACTCAAGGGCTGAATAAAATGCCTTGTGGAAAGGGAACATAAAGAGGTCACTCATTCTCCTTCGCTTCTCCACCAGAAGACTGGGAGGTGATTTGAATATTCTGACTAATGCCTTCCTGGGGAGAAAATACTGCTTTTCAAAGAGCTTTTTAATCGACCAGACAAAGGCATAACAGGGAATACAGGCCAGATACAATCACATTAAAAATAAGGGATTTTTTTAGCAGAGATACAATTAATTACTGAAAATAACAGGGAAAATAGCAGATTTCCTTCCACCTAACTCACTAACAACTGATACTTTCTTATCATGGGTGGATTATCAGGAGAAATTATCAGACAGGCATGCTTAGAGATTTTAGGGCTGGTTATAAACAGAAATTCAGGTTGAGAAAGCACTCAATGATTTAACAGTCTCTCAGGAAAGCTGGTGTTGTGACTCAGTGAATACAGAGTTACATCCGAACCATTTTGCAAAGAGGCAAGGTAAAACAGAAGCATCTGCATGTGCATGCGTATATGTAAATATAAAATATGTTCAGGCCGTCCTTCTGCTTTATAAGGAAGCAAATAACATCACAAACCTATTTTTTAGCTTTCCTCTGTAAACCACATTTATCTGGATGTGAGGCTGCACACAGGTGTCCTCTACCAGTATGTATTTTTCCCTATATGTCAAATAATATCTGGGCTATAGGCACACTTTACACTTGGGCAGTAACCCAGATGTAGGATTTCATGTCCTAGCCAATTCATGCCATACAACTTCACCTTGTATTGAAGAATTTTTCTCTGTATAGTCTCCCTGGTCCCATCTGGACCATAGAGTCCCTGCCTCTGTGCCACAGCTGTGACTGTGTCCCAGCTCCAGAGAGGTTCCCACTGGACAGATCCCCAGGATCTGCACCAGGGTCTCTCTGACAAGGACATGTCAGACCCAGCATTATCCCAGCCCTTCGTGTTTATCTGACCTGGCTTTTTAATTGCTGAAAGACACTGAGCCTGATAAGCAAGCCTGGTTTTAAAGGGATCACCGGGGCTGTTCCCCAGCAGACAATGTAATCACAGCCAGGGACACTAAAGCATAGATCCTTTCAATTTTAAGTTTCCCCTTTGAAAAACTTTTCTGAACAATTGATCCCTTGTCCCACATTTGGGTTTTGGGAGAATAAGAGGTACAAGCTATGTTTAATACAATCAATAGCAATATTCCCCACCACCACAGAAGCATTATTGTATTTTGGACCATTATGGGGTGATACAAATGTAAAAATCGAAGCTTCACCGCCTGTGATAGTGACTCCCTCAGCTGGAGGAAGGTGAATTACTTTCATGTGAACATGAAGAGGACAAAAGGAGAAACAACGCTTTGAAACCTTCAACAGCCAATTCTTTACATCCAGATGGAAAGGCTCTGAAAAGATCCCCTCCATTAGTTAATGGTGGTCTCAAAGCATGAGGTTTTATTTCAATGGCAAAATTATTAATTTTTATAGCATGTACATTCCACTAAGAAATGAAAAACTTGCCAAGAAAAGAGTGTGATAATCTACCTGAGTCGTGGCAATGTTTGTTCCATCGGTGACCTCCACAGTCATATTATATATTGACCTCTGCTCTGCATCCAAGGGCTTTGCAATGACAATAGTGCCCACTCCCTTCTCCGCGTCGAAAGAACTATCGTAATTCCCTCCTAATTGTTGCACAAAAATACAATTAAATTAGCCATCTCTGGAAAATTTCCATTGCAAATGTTCCTAGAAGTGGACATATCTGTTTACTGGCATCCTTCGTAATGGCTTGCCTTAGCATACACAGTACATTTACTGATACTTCTTTGTTCATAACTCATTTATATTTCAAAGCACAGTTTGTATATTAGAAAGCAGATATCATTAAAATGCACTGCAAGAAAAAAACAATCTAGCAGTATATTAAGTAGAACCATAACTGAGTCTATAAAAAGAATCAAATGGCTATAAGCCCATAAGATGTGTGCCCTTGTAGTTTGGATAATGAACAAGCACAATTATCTTTTCGTACAAAAAAACATTTTAAGAGGGTTGTATTCTACAAATTTTATTTTCAGGAAATTCTTACCAATGCTTGTGGGTGCAAAGACCATCAACCGAGTCTTTAAAAATTACAATTATAATCAATTTTTAAAATGCAAATAGAGATTTGTTATGTTAATTTCAAGGACAATGATAATTACTCACAGCAAAGGTCAAATTCTACTAGTCTTTTAGGAATTATTCAAATAGATCTGACAGGATACACATCATAAATTCCTTTCCATTAAAAAAAAAACCTCACAAAGCACTGTTCTGAAACTAATATCCCCTTATCCTGTCATACACTGAATGATGCAGCAGTGGGAAAACCCTCCTGAGTCTCAGGTGAAAGAAAAAAAAAAGAAAAAAAAATCAATTAAAAAGAGCAAGCCATAAATATCTTGAGATTAAAGGGTTACAGGATTTCTCAGCCACAGCTATAGTTTATAAATTAGAACCACTCATTATGTCCAAAAGTAAAGCACACTCTCCCTGCTGCTAAGCTGCTTCTTACTCACTCATCTATAAAGTGGAATTTTTTAGGAGTTGAGGCTGAAATTTTTGGAGGCTGGGGACAGGGAGAGGTGGAACACAACAGCGCTGACAAACGGACTCATATGGTGTATTCATCACACAGCCATGTGATGCCACCGGCTACAGTCTCTGACAACCCAGTTTACAAAGCAGAAAAGGCTTTGGAACCCCACTCATTATAAAACTTGTCAGAGCTCTTGAGGTTAGATCCACAGGTAGAAAAACATCCATTCCATTGCCTTAGCTCTTGTGCAATATGTATATAGAGATATATATTTGAATGGCTGGTGTATTATCACATGGCTCTCATTTTAGGGCTGGGGATGGAGAAGCGAAGAGGACAGTCATCATTGCTCTGCCACCAAGCCTGGCATCTGCATGGTTTGCTGACCAACGACCAGTGTTACTCTCAGAAACAGCCATGCATTCAATGAGAGGAACAAGGTTTCGGCATTCCAAGAAATTAAAGAGTAGAAGGAATGACAGTGAAGTCACAGCCCCTGAATTCCCTAATGTGAAGAAACCCTCACTTGTGTCTAACTCTTTCACAGAGTATTTCATAGAAAGTGCAGGCCAGAAGAAGCACCGCTGTGTCCATGCCTGCCTTGGAGGCCATCCAGGGATGGGGAGAAGAAAGGGGAAGGAGGAATAAGAGGTCCCCGGGAGCTCTTATTCTCTTGATATAAGAGCGCAGATGACCTATGCCATTCAGGGATGGGGAGAAGAAATGGGGAGGAAGAATAAGGGTGCAGGTGACCCATGTAAATGATCCAAATGCAGTCATTTCAGATGTGCCATCAGACTTCCCTATGGTGGATATATGTATACTCACATATACAGCTCTAAGCCTAATGGATGCAGTTGTAGCTTTCCAGGAAAACTGACACTGGATCTGCTGTAATTTATGGTAAAAAGAAATACTGCTTCTTCCCTAACCTCCTTCTGCAAGCCCAGATTGCATATTTTTCTCAGTTAATATATATATATTTAACACTATTTGGTATTAGGAAAAAAGCATAACTGTCCTTGACATTTAAGCAATAGCAAGGTATTGGATATTGATCCCATCTTCACTGTGTTTTCTTTTCTTTCTTTTTTATTTTAAAGTTAGTCTGGAAGAAAAAGATGTCATCTCCCAATTAATATTTTAAATTTATTTACTTGAGAAAAATCATACCATGAAAATCAACTCTGAAAAAAAGCTTTCTTTGAAGAAAAGTGTTTTGAGATTCTTGCAAGGAAATCTCTGCTGAAATGAAGCTAGCCTTGGGACAGCAGGCACTTTACAAAGAGAATGTTTTTCACTGATAACCATGAAAACAAAATGAAAGCCTATACTTCAAGACGCTTAATAACCATCTTAATGAGCAATCAAAAATTATACACTATCAACTGGCATACACTTCCAAAGAAACACTGTCTTTAAAACTTCCAAGAAGGAATATGGAGGGATTAGCAATAAATGTTTTAAATGCCCTTCCTCAGTTGGCTTAGAGCTGGGTTTGCAGTGCACTACGTAGTGTATTGCAAATACACCAACTTCTTCAAGCCCTTTTCATTATGTTCATCCACTAAAATAAGAACTGAATCTATCATATGAGTTTTTTATATGCTATTCACATCTTCCAAAGTGGTCTAGTGATAAATAAATCTTGGTTGCAAGCCACCCCAATCTAGCTTACACTTGTAACTAACCAGGAAATGCATTTTATTTTACATTGATTCACTTTCTATTAATGAGGCAGAAACTGCATCAAAGACTGAGACAAAGACGGATCAGAGAACATCCTGCTGTGAGATTTGTGATTATAAGATCTTTAGATGTGAAATCCTGTTTTCTTCCTGAATCAGTCTGGTATATTTCAACAGACTATGGTCAGACGTTGACAATGAAGAAACACTCAGATAGCTGAACTTCTGGGATATTGGGTTCTGCCTCTCGGCTGTAGTACGAGAGGTAGTCTGGCAATGCTTTGCACTGCTCCTCAGACTTCACATAACCTTAAAGCAAGTCATCATGTGACGAATGCTTCTGAAGCTGCACTTAAATCACTGAAGAATAATTAATGCATTAAGTATAAATGCTGAACTCTAAGAGTCTGAGTTTATGCAAGGCCTACCATGAAGTACCCAGAGAAGCAACCAACACGATTATCTTTGAAAGAGGGGTGCTGGAGGGACACAAAGAGAGAACATTCCTGTGTTAAAAACAAACAGGACTCTTCTCTTAGAAACTATTCTGGGAACTCCACGTGAAACCACCTCCTTCTGAAGGTGCTCACGTTGAGGGCGGACGGCTAAGCCCGTGGGAGGTGACAGCTGAGAAGGTGTCAGCTTTGCACATTGCTGGGGTACTTGAGGCAGGTTTTTGAAATCAAGCTGCCAGGTAACTACCAACCCTTTTGAAGCGAGCTCATCTGCAGTGCTCTAAGGTCCTGAAAGTATCAGTTTTACAGGGTTACTATCGGCCATTTAACATTTTCTTTGATCACAATCATAGGATGAAAGGGGGCTAAGGATGATGAAATTTTGTTCAGCCGCTCGGTTTTATCAATGTGAACTTTTATTACTTATTCCACTTTCAAACATATGGCACGGGCTTTCCTTTTTATTGTCTACCAAAACCTGTGTTCAGATACAATATATAGAAGCTGTCTTTTCTAATGTGCTTTCAATTGCATTAGCAAGAACTATTTCAAATCAAGATAATCCATTGTAAGTTCCTCGGGAATTTTGGGAAACAGAACAATATAGAAGGCAAGATGGTTGAACTGGCAAAATGGTTGAACTGGCAAGTTGGCCAGACAGCTTATCCTGAGAAAGTATTTAATGAATCAGCTCAGAGAGATGTGGATTAGCCTTGTTTGTCCCACCAGTGCAGTGTAAGATGTAAAGCTGATACATCTTCAATACATGTTAAAGACTTCCCTTAAACTACCCAGATTAAACTGAAGCACTTAGAATGGGATTTAATGAAAAGTCCACATCTACTTGCAGTGCCATTTCTGGATGAGATTTGCCATGTTGGCATGATATAAGTTTATCCAGAAAGTGTTTTTTCTCCCTATTTGACTGTTAAGATTCCCAAAGACACCTAACACAGACTGTCATGTCTACACTTTGGACAACTACATTGAAATGATTCCCACCCTTACTTTCTTGATATTGATCTTAGTGCATAAGTGCTGAAAGCTTTATATTTCTACAACTGGGAATTTTTCTCATTTTATCTGAAAGCATGCTATAGTTCATATAGGATTTTCCAATATAACTCCAGCTGTTATAAAAATCAGGATGGTTGTAGAAACAGTCCCTGGTACAAAAGATTTTATTAGTTGGCCGTTACTACAGCTTCATGACACCTTTCCAGCACAGCCCTAATTTTCAGTTTAACAAATGGTATAGTATGGGCAAGGAGGAGCTCTCAGGAAATTGAGCCGGGCACCTCTGAGCCAATAGACTATAGGTTGTTCTTGCTATAGAGTCACCTTGGTTACATGTCCTGGCTGAATCTGAAGTGTTACCTTCATTCTTGGCTTGATTCTTGGCTTCATAGTCACTATGAACACATTTTACTTCTGACAGAAGTCCTCTACACTTTGGAAATAACTAATTTTCCTTGTAATAAAAAAGATAGTTTAAAAACAAACAAATAAACAAAACAATGAGCCATAGGTAACTAATGGGAAGGATCTTCTGATGTAAAGCTTACCACTCATTTGGTGCAATGGACAGGCCAAGGAAAAAATCCTGAACTGCTAAAAGTGGTTTCTGGATGTCAGCTGGAAAATTTGCCCAAGTCAAGATGCAATGCAGACCTTGCATTCCCACAGAATGTGGGCTCTGCATCTCTGTCACTTTTGAATTTGAGTGTTCTTTTAATCATATATTATCACTACTACTACTTTTTAAAAATTATTTTCCAGCATATTCTGCTGATATTTTGACTATTGCATTTGTTGTAAGCTTTCGTTGTGCTTTTCCTAGATGAAGTTCCTTTTTGGGAAGACGCTGGGCTTCTTATGTTCCCATCAGCTGCTGATACGCAGCTTAAGATGGGATTATGCTGCTGTGAGAAATGATTTGCTCCTCTGAGAAGAAAACATGTTGGTACATCTGTAGGACTTGTATGCAAATGAGTCCCACGTGAGGGGCTTTTGCTTTTTTTCCAGTGGAATGATCCAGAAGAGTGTGTTTGAATACACATCTCAGAAATATCTGATGACTCTGGAGAATGAGGCTGTTCATTCTTAGATGCAAAGATGGATCACACTGAACTCTGAAGGGCATCCCCAAATCAAATACAGCTAAAACTTGGCAAGTCTTCCTTCACTGGTAGATAGAAAAGAGCACATATGTTCCATGTTCAAACTTAATAAAGCAAGGATATACTGAGATGCTCACACAAGTCTTCTTCGGCCTACCATGCCATGATGGACAAGAGAAGAAGAAGGGAAATACGGCAGACAATCTAATTTAGAGAATGGTCCTCTAAAACATTTTCTCAGGGCAGAAGAGATTCTTACTTTTCTTGTCCCAAAGTAAATTAACACCATCTAGGACAATGATGATAAATTGAGCCAATTGCTACAATTCTCACAATCCTCAGAGCAGAAAATCAGAGGAAAATGCAGAAAACAAATTCACCCTGAAACTCTAAGGTGAATCTAAAGTGCCTCTAGGGTTTTCAGAAAAAGAAGCAAAGCCAAAATTTTGAACTTTTCTGTTTTCAAAAAAGTTGAAATAAGCAGTGACTGCCTCAAGAAATACAAATTCAACTACAGACTTTTGTTAATAATAACTTAATTATTAGTAATATAACATGCAAATATTTATTCCTTTTAAGTACTATACAATGCGAGGAAGAAGAAAATAATGCAGACTCTGAATTTTCAAATAAAACTATTGTAAGGAGAGTCAAAGCCTTGGGTTTACTGCTAAGAAGCTGAAGGCAAGGCATAAAAAGCAGAAAAGAAATCAGAAAGGTATTCTAGATAGTTCTCAGAGAAGATAATTCAAAGGAGGCTAGGGAGCTACATGTTTTTAACATTAATGAAAATTTGCAGCACTATGAACTAAACAGACATTTAATTCAAATTAATAGGTATTAAAATTATTGCTATTTAAGCACCATTGATAAAAAGTTCTCGTGCTTTTAAAGTCTGGCTGTTCTTATAAAGGCACAGGCTGGGGGAAGAAGGAAAGATAGAAAGAGGCCTGTTTAGAGAATCAGAGAGATGTTGTGCAACATGCTACTTAAGCAAAAACCAGCACCATGCAGCTTAGCTCCAGTGTCAAAGTAGTCATCACACCATTCCCACCACTATTCAAAGGAAGAGACAGAAAGGGCTCCATTTACCGGGGAGAAGTAAAAACCTCCGACTTATTTTGGCATTACCATTGAAAATTAGTTTCTCATAAATGACTGAATAAATTTAACACAACTTAAACAACCTACTTTCATGTCTTTCACATTGTGGGATCTGCAGGAACTGAGAATGGCGTTGAATGCAGTCTGAAAACAGAAATCAAGTATGACATCTCAACCATTCCCAATTAAACAAACAAACAAAAACTGAGGCAAGCATCCTGTTCCTCTCTAGTCCATGGGGGGAAGATGATCTCCCTGCCTGCAAGGCATCTTCCTCTCTTGGAGCTAATTAACTCGAGAACTTCAACAGTTATTTAAAGTGTAAATAATTTAGGTGCAAATTAGATGCTGAAGTTAGGCAGACAGAATACTACATAGCCAAACTTCATCCGGCCTCCCTCTTTTTTTCTTTTAGCTGTGAGAAAGTGCACATTATGCATTAAAAAAGAGGTCCTCTGGAATTCCAATGCCCATTTAGTCTGAAAAGGTAATAAATATAAAGGTCAGGCTGCAAACTCTATATTAAACTATGCCTCTACATAAGCCTTCAGGGCTTTTGTTGGCATTACTGTGAACTGTGCATGGAGGTCCAAAATCACAAAATAACAGATGGAGCCAGATCAGGTCTAGGTTTTATAGCAGCAAAGAAACCATCTCTTGCATTAGCAACCCCATACAGCTTTCCATACATGACAACTAACTTCTGCTAATACTGCCTGTCTTTCATTGCGCTTTTCAGTGCTACACCTCAGTGTTCCTCCAAAAGGAAAATATCAACATCTTTATTTCCACATGATGATATTGAAGAACAAGAAAAAAAGTGGTTTTGATACAGACACTAAAGGCAGAAAAGGTAATCTAAATATGCAGAGTTCTGTCTATAAACCTCTTGAGGCAGGTTTTGTCTTTGTACCTTGTATGCAGAGCGTTTGGAACAACAAGGTCTTCTGCATGCCCGGGACTGTTGGTTATTCCTATTGCAGAAATGGGTGCTGTTGCTAGTGCTATTATTTTTAACAGCAGTAATACTTCACGATAACGTTCATACGGTAACAGCATGGAACTGCATTCTCAGGTCACAGATTTCTCATTAAGCCTAGGGAAGCTCTGTCTCCGTGACCCTCTGCAGTGATGCAGCATGTTGCAGCATCAGGAGCTACAGCTTTTAGGGAAACCATTAGGGTTGTTTAAACGGGGAAAATTATCTTCTAAACTTTTTGAACTGTTTTAGCCATAAAAGTCACATTAAATGACAAATGAAAGGTTTAAATTTCATAATGGTCTCCCCATCATCTCTGTTTGGTAGGCAAAAAAAGAAATATTATTATAAGGTGTTGCTACATTGCAAGTGACTCTAATAAAGAACACAGAGCGGGGGCTTCTCTCAGTGCTTAACACAGGCAGCATTTAAATGATAGTCGGTGAATTCAGCAAGGAAAGGACCAAAAGGCTGCAAAAGGCAGAAGAGTCCAGCAAAAGGTTCAAATGGGAAAAAGTGTCAATAACATTAATAAAGATGGATTTCTCCCAGGAGGAAAGCTGGGGCAGTGAGGAAGAGAAAGGGAATGTAAACATTAGCTAATAAATTGCATGTAGCATACTGAAACAACCAAGGGAATGGGAAGAAAACCATAGGAAACACACGCTGTCCTTCCCTGGGGGCTAGCAGGAACCCTGGAACATGATAATAGCTTGGGGTTTAATTTTAATGCGGTTGGCACTTCAGAAACTGTGCTACAAATTCAAAGAGGAAATGTTGCTGCTTCTGTTTTTCATCTGCGAAAACTGGCAATAAAAGGTGGATGGAAACGACTCTGACAGACCCTTTCTCTTGTGGTCCTTGTCCTTCCTGCTGGCTAAACCCCTCCGCAAATAACTAAGCTAAAACAAGAGCCAGGCTCAATCCCTGTAAATAGAGACTGCTGATGCATCCTTTCCACTAAGTCTGTGGCAAATGCTTTTTGTTTCTCTAATCTTTCATACAGTATCTGCTTTATAGCCCTTCCTTTAAATAACAACGCTTTGTGCAGACAGTTTTACCTCCAAAGGTATACAAATACTACGTACAAGCATCTGCAAGTATTAAGTAGCACAACAGCTTTCCAGGATCGTTGTGCTGCTGGGGAAAGTCTCATTTTGGAGATGTTAAATGAGTTATTTTAAATAACATAACCGATCCAGCAGCAGAACCAGGAAAGAGATGTTTATGATGTTTCTCCACTGCAACCAAGTGAGACCCTCTACTCCTTGTCTTTTTGGCAGCTACATCCTTAGTTGTATTTTCCTGCGATTTTAAGACAATTATTCTATGGCTTCTCCTCCTCTTTGCTAAGGATATCTTTCCTTCCTTATTTTTATAACCAGTTTTATGTAAGGCAATTTTAGTGGTTGAAATCTCACATCCAAACACATTTCTCTTTTTCAGCTTGCATTCAAGACAAACTTTTGGTGGCTCCATTTGCAACCCATATGTTGATGCATCCCATTCTGTTTCACAGTTAAATGGATGGCACTGGACTGTGAAAAGTTTGAATTAATTATTTGTGATAAACTGCGGAAAATCCGTGAATAAAATGATAATAATTGGACACAAATACAGTAAAAGCTGTCATAGAAAGAAACGCAGCACATCCATGTGTCGCATCGCATCCTGTCACAGGCACTTATGAAAGATGTAATACAAATTGTCTCAAAGAACTTGCAAAAATAAAAGGCAGCCTGGATAGTTGTATTTTAGCAAATGTGTTTGCACTAAGGGTACCTTCTGTTGAACAGTTCTGCCCACAAGCTGTCTGTAGAATATAGAACATCTCTCGAGCATGCTTGCCACCTTGAAGCAGGGCAGTCGGAAGCAGAAAAAAAAAGAACAGAATGCAGAAAAAAAGGTGAAGAAAGAGAGAAATGAGGGACAGCAAGTCTAAGTACCATAAATACATTTAGAAATGAGATTAGCAAAGTATGACAATAGAATTTAAATGACAGACAACATTAAGATTGCAGTAAATAACATAGTGTGAAAAAAAACAATTCAGCCATACAGCGCTTTTTTTCAGCTTAGCTAAGGAGTCATAACAAAAGCAGGAATATTATTATTATTGTTATCGCTACATTAAAATAGCATTTTCATTTCAGCATTACGAAAGTTCAGTTTCGGGGGGGACGGTTCACGGTTAGTTTTCTTGCTCTCAAAAACCACACATCCATACGCTTTGCTTCTGAAGCCTCCTCATCACACCACTGGCTCCCAACTTACCAACAATATCAAACCAGAGAGGAATGTTAGATGGCTGCACAGAGACCACCCCAACGATTTCTGTCACTTTATCGCTTTCCATGATGGTGAAGTTGTAAAAGGGTTCATCAAAAGTCAGAGGCACGGGCGAGGGCGCCGGCTTTTTTATCCACTCAATATGGAGGCGCGCGGTTGAAGATTTTTGGGGCCGGCCGTTGTCCACTGCTTTTATCTGGCAGGTACAAAGAAAACAGGACTCGGAGTGAGCATCTCAGCTTGGCAGTTCAGAGCTAATTCTACCACATGACTGCTTGGAAAATGGCCTTTTTAATCCTCTGTGTAAAATCCCATGAAAAGAGAGGGAGATAAACATTGATTTGTTACCTGTTTGTGGTTTGTTTTTTTTTTTTTTCCATTAAACTTTTACTGAAAAGACTGATTTCAAACTGAAATGTTTTGTTTGACAAATGCTGATGGGAGTCCTCCTGGAGATGCAATTCAAGCGCTCCCCACACAGATCCTCGTCTCCAGAACCAGCTTCCCTCTCCTGTTCCATCTTCCTTCCAGCTCCCTCCTGCGGCAAATCTCGGAGCTTTGTGATGACCCCATGGGACATCATGCACTTGAGAAATATGCTCACCCAGACCATGTTTGATTGCTTTTAAATGGCATCTGTATTGCAGCTGAGACTGGTATTCCTTATATTCCCTTCTTCAGGATCTTTAACTGAGTTAAATAAGTTTCAGATCATTTCCCCCATTCTCCTAAACAAATATAATTTAAATTTTATCCATATTTATTTTCCTTGCGTTCTTCTCTCTGTCATGTTCATTAAGATTGCCCAGCTTGGTGCTAATTCTTTTTATTATAATGTCCTGTAGTGGGATGGATAGACTTGATATTTGCCTGGAATGCTTTATGGTTTTAGCACAGCAAACACAAGTGAGCAGCAACAAACACTGAAGTTAGGCAAAGGGAGAATGCAGGTTACAAAACAGGTGCTTTGATGTATAACATCGATGTCAATCACAGGGGAGGAGAAGAGGAGGCTTAGAGGTGACCTCATCACTCTCTGTAACTACCTGAAGGGAAGTTCTAGCCAGGTGGGGATTGGTCTCTTCTCCCAGGCAGTCAGCAATAGGACAAGGGGGCATGGGCTTCAGCTCTGCCAGGGGAAATTTAGGCTGGATATTAGAAAGAAATTGTTTCCAGAGAGAGTGGTCAGGCATTGGAATGGCTGCCCAGGGAGGTGCTGGACTCACCGTCCCTGGAGGTTTTTAAACTGAGATTGGACATGGCACTTAGTGCCATGATCTAGACGGACTAGAGTTGGACCAAGGGTTGGACTCGATGATCTCTGAGGTCTCTTCCAACCCAGTCGATTCTGTGATTCTGTGTGATTCTGTGATTCTTCTAAAACTGAAAGAAGTGTTTCTGGCTATAGAGGACCACTGGTGCAAATGTGCTGTTACTATGCCTGTTAAAAATGGGAATTATCTTCCTGAAATACCATACCCTGTATTTTTCTCTGGAAATGTGTTAAGTGGGTTTGGTGCTAACACTCACCACCCTGCTGTGTTCAAGGTGGGCAAGCCCTTAGTGAAAAGATGCTGAGGGTGTGATGAGCAGTTTCAAGGTAGAAAATCTTCAGCTGTTGCATTATAATAAGGGCCAGATCCCGGACGTGAGTTCTAGCTCTGCACAGGGAAAAGCACTCACCGACCCAAATGGTGGTCTACTCTAATTATACCTAGTCTGATTGATAGGTATTTCTCAATATTTTGATATTTATTCATTTTCCTGTCAAAGTTTCCAACCCTATGAAGGTATCCCAACAGAGACCCGTTACTGTAAGTGACATCGCTTCCTTTACCACAGGCCAGACTGTGGAAAACTGACAATTTTTTCAATTCCAAACTACAAATAGTTGGCTCATTGCTGTAGATGAAGAGTGCACATTCGAGTCTTACATTGCTTTACATCAACACCACTATGTTGTATTCTTTCTTTTAAGTTAACAGTTGGACTAGGCGACCTTAAAGTTATTTTCCAATCGAAATGATTCTGTGATTCTATATGGTTTGAGTTCTGGCATAAGTATTTTGACTTTTTATTTTTGAAGTATTTTTGAGATTTCTTTTAACTGAAATTGCTGCCATACTTATACTCTTTAAAGTAATAACAAGGGTACTACCACACCCTCTACACAAGACTCCACCTCTCTGATGCCACGGAACTTGGACAGTATAAGGACCTGTCCAGGAGGGCAAGCAGCTGTGTCCACACAAAAGGTGAATAACCATTCATAGCGGTATCAGCCCAGTTCAACGTGATACAACTTTGTGAGTAGAAAGGCCCTTGGTCTTCATTTCTGTGTATTTAAGGGAATGATCTGGACCAACAATTCATTCCTGTGTACTCAAGGGAACGATTTGCGCCAACAATTTGCAAGTTGACTGAACAGTCTGAGAATAGTTCACTACATGCAATAGCATAAACACTCAGACTAATTATTTTCCACTGGTTGTATGTAAATACTAGATTTCTTAATACAGTCAGATCTTACATATAGGTCATACATTAAACACAGACATATATCACTCTTTATACAAGCAGGCTTATTTCTACAACAAAGTCAGTAAAATCATGGCTTCATATGTTAGGGAACAGCACTTACTGTTAAGATGTCGTAACTGCCCGCAGTGAACTGCTTTCTGGAGGAAACCATCCCTGTTTTGGGATCAATAAAAAATTTCCCATCATCGTTTCCATCCACAATGCTATATGAGATTTCTGCATTAGGGCCTTCGTCTTTGTCAAAAGCAAAAGCTCTGTAGATGGGCTCCCCTCTTTTCTTACGGTCCCTCTCGGGCAGCTTGATCTGATAGACTTTCTCTGGAAACTGAGGTTTGTTATCGTTCTCATCCAGAACCTGGACCACCACCCAAACAGAGGACTGCTTGGGAGATGTGCCCCCATCGGAGACAGTTACCTGAAAAATAACAGCAGTACAGGCATTATTTTGAATAGGTACAGTGGGATTTCATAAATTGGAAAAAAATATAAAGCATAAGTAAACATCTCTGCCTCCCCAAACCTACCATGCAGTTTACATGGTCTTCCCTATACACAAGACATGCTCACTATAAATGTGCTCGGTATTTAACTCCAATACGCCCACGATTGTAAATAAAGAAATCACAAAGATATTTTTACTTTTGAGATGAACCTGGAACAGGGAACCTGTGGACTAGGAATTCATTTCTCAAAACATAACATCATTTTATCTCAAATTCTGCAAGTTTATCTCGGACGAGAGAACTGGAATTAACCCATTAAGCAGGATCCCTGCTTTTTTTCAAACGTATTTTAAAGTTTCTTCAGTCACTCAATGAATTTGAAAGATGCATATCTTCTTAAATCCTAAAGGAATCTCTGTCACTTTTTTTCCTATTAATTATTTTCAATTTCTTAAACAACAAAAGAATTTCTGTCAGTTCTTTTCATTCATTACTTGAGATTTGACAGCTCATTAATTCCAAAACTGCTTTATATGATTGTAAGGAGAACAGAGAGACAGGTAACAAAAAATTTCTGTTGCATTGTGTAAAGAGCACACTGTGCCGGCAGAAGCATGGAAGAAATAAAATCTTTGAGACAAAAGTTAATTAGTAATTTAGGTGCAGCTTAAACAGAATTACTAATAATTTTCAGTCTGAAACACTGTGAAAATGAAACGATCCAAGATCAACAAGCACTCAAGAGATTTAATAATATGCCTTCAAAACGCAATCAATATGTTTCAAACTTCTCCCTCAATATTTCGATTGCATTTATAAAGAGAAAGAAATAAGGCAGAAAGTTATTTCTGTTTGCATGAAAGAAGTTCAAATTTCACTTTCAGCTACATATGCTAACATGCCAAGTGCCACAGTACCAATTTTTGATGATGGTGAGCCAAGATTTCACATACTCTTCCCTGCTTGCACTGTGTGATCACTGCACACCCATTGCTTTGCTGGTTAACTCCTTGATGCTTTATTTTTCCTTCAATATTTATTTTTCCTTCCCCTTACATTTTTTTCCCCTTTACATTTTTCCTGCCCCTTATAAATCATATAATCCTGATGTCCAATCCTCTGGCAAAGCAACATTTTCTGGGAACAATGTCCCTTGCCATTGTCCCCTCTTTGAGACAGAAGTCTAAACTTGGGTAACCCTTATTTAGTACTGTGACCAGCAGAAATACCTTGTTTTCTGTAAGTAAAGTAAATGACCTTTTAAATTTCCTGTACTTAACTACACTTTTAAAAACTGATACAGTAGAAGAGAGAAGACTGACAACCTTAGGGGCTGAAACTTCTTATTCACAGAAAAATAAATGGTATGGCAACCTATCGTGGCGATGTAAAACCCTTCAAATCAGCCCATAATACATATCAGCCTCAGGCCTCTCTCTCGCAAGACTGTCACCAGGGTTGGCAATTAGCACTTGTTGGGATCGCCGCCTCGTGATGGGGACGGCTGCTGAGAGCCGGACGGGGCCCATCCCCACCCCGCAGAGCCACCAACGCACCATCTGCCCGTCACCAGCGAGGGGGTGCGGGGAGCGGACCCGCAGCTCATTACCGGTGTACTCAGCCATCCAGTTCCCAAACGCTACACTCTCCAAAATAGCATTTGTAACGCCAAAAGGCTGCACACATGGCTGCAAATCTGCCTTTCCACCCAGTGCGGGTAACACCACCGAGCACCTCAGCCTCTCCACTCCGCCGCTCCAGGACAACTTCAGAGCTTGTGCAGCAAACAAAAAGCCAATTCTGCCAATTCTCCTATTACAGACTTTCAGCAATAAATAACTTTTGCCCCACTTAAAAGCTAATCCCCTCTATTTCTGTTCTGCTCCGGTGCAACTAGCCAGGCTTTAGGCAAGAGCTCAGGTTTACAAAGAAAATCCTTTTTTGGGATTTCTGCTGACTCTACAGATAAAATAATCAGTGATGCCAGACAGTACAGGCTGTAGTGCACAGAAACAAATGCGGGTCTAAAATACCAGCAAAATGCCTTTTATGTTGTGTGGTAATGATCTTAATGCATTGAAAATACTAGTTGCATTGAAAATACTCGTTTTCTGAATACGACACGACTGAACTTTTTTAAAAAAAGTATATTTTTCTCAAACTTCTAGCAGTGACCTACAGAAAAACAGGAGGGATGAAAAGAAGTTTACAAATAACAACAGTTAAAATACCTCTGAAAACCACAGTGGTATAAACAGGCAAGCAACTGTGATGAAAAACTTACTTAAGCCAAGAGACTGCTCAATAAGTGAAGTTGTCCTGTCTTACCAATGCACAGTCTCACAGTTTGTTAGGCTACTGCTGACATCCTGACTAACATGGTGTTGTGGTAGTAAATACCTGCGTGTATTTGTTTTTCGTAAGCCAAACATTGTGGGAAATCCCTTCAATAACATAAAAGTTGCACTGAAAATATTTGCTGACGGCTAATTAAAAATAGTTATGGCTTTAACATGTAATGCCAGCTGATAAACAGAAATTAACATAGAAGGCCTGCAGTTAATCACTTCTACTCTGTCTAAAACTTTACATCCCTGGAGAGGAAAATGTTACGTCCCAGCGAAGCCTTTTTCTCTGGGTGACACTGGAAACTTTTCACAATGACAGGCTCCAGCTCCACGCGAAAAGCTCTGAGTGCCAGACACGGGAGCTGCGGTGTGAGTTAAAGCCCTCTCTTTGCAGGCATGCAAATTAATTAATTAAGCCACCCTCACACCGGCAATTTGATTGTTTCCCTAACTGTAAATCCGCACACTAGCTGACCCCTCTTTTCTGCTCCATCAGCCTGACCCCGGCCTGGGCTTTACAGCTTCCAGCTACAAACACGGTCAAAGAGCTGCAGAAATTTCCTCTGCCCCTACAGAAAAAAAATAAACCAAAGCAAACCAAAGCACATGACAACACGTTAAAACAAAATAACAAATTGCTGCCAGTTCAAAATTGTTCCCAGACAAAACTGGGGAGGGGCGGAGAGGTCGTTCAGCACACTGCTCTGCAAATACCGTTTCCATCAGGACACTGTATCACACCAGCCCTCAGGGGCCCCTCTAACCAAGGCAATTTTGATTCAAACATTACCATAGTTCTCAGCAAAATCCTTAAACAGCTGGAAATTACAGTGAAAAGTAACCAGGGAGGGAGGTTGGGATATTTTTAAGACAAAGATACAAATGCTAACCCACAGCTGGTATCTCTGGAAATGCGAAAGGCAGATGTGCAAGGCACAGGAGAGCTTGCCAGGAGAGAAGATGTCATTCAGGACCAGTGAGGTCCTTTTGTTTAGAAACCTGCAGATGTCATGGCAAACAAACAAAAGAGAAAAAAGTAGAGAAGAAAGGTGATATAGATGAGTGACAAAGAAGACAGTCTCAATATATGCTTGTCTAGATCTGGCATCAGAAACCCAACAAGAGGTGAATCTCACAGTAATCAAGATGGGGAAATAGTGAGGACCAGTGTTAAAGCTTTCCCAGAGGAGATAAGGAATGGCTGCTTGGTCAGCGTGTGCCTTTGTAAATGCTGAACACCTCCAGTCCCTGTGCTGAGTTTGGTATTCAGATGTCAGTGTGTGCAGAGATGCTGCTGCACGCCCATGTGCACCCTGAGATGGGCCAGCCAGCTACTGTCCCCTCTGCCCTTCTGGTTAGATATTGCTGCTCATGCTGTGTCAACACAGCCTAAACACAGGATACAACCTCCCAAAGCTTGGATATGGCCATGAAAGCTGCTGAATTTTAATTCTCTGACCAACCATACAAAGGGCTGGTCCATTCACCAGCCGTCGAATATCTTAAGAGGAATGTGATGGCACGTTTAATGGGGTCTCATGGCAGCAGACAGCAATATTAATACAAACTTCATGTAACCACTTTTGTGGTGAAAACTTGAGCATCACAGCTGTCACTTGCAGACAGCTCCACTACAGTTTTCTTCATAAAACAAACACTTTCTCTCAGGAAACTACATTTACCCATTGGCTTTAATGTTTATGACTTTACCGAACCATGTAAGCTAATACACATATAGGTATTGGTTACCTGGAAATTTCTTCACTAGAGTAACAATATTCACATATCCTTTACAATGCTTCCTTCAGCTGGACAGACCAGACCTCCTGAATTTCCCTCTACTTTGACCAGACATGTATTTTTGGAGAAAAACACACAAAAGTATCTCCTCCTGCAGTATATGACATTCAGTACAATAGAACTTTCAAAATCCAAGTAAGGCAATTTTCATTTCTGCTGCAGGATTTACTTCAGTAGGTTTGGTCTACAGACATTACCACCACCTTTCCTACAGGACTGAGAGATAATCTTTCGTGTTCATGTTTATGTTCAAGTTCACAGATCAATTACAAAGCAAGTCCCATAGCAGTAGACCTTCCCAGTCAAAACCAAGGTTAACACGAACTGTTAACATACAACAGCTGGAATGTTAGATATGAAAATTTCATTTTAGGACCGTTGAGAAGGCATGGAGGAGACACCTACTGTGAAAGCTTTGGCTAAAACACAGCGTCAGTCTAGAAGACCCCAGTGCTGATGACAAAAATAGTTTTGCCTTGAGATGGTCACTCTTATGAATTGGACTGTGACACTCAACTGAAGAAGGTTTAGCTCTTGAACTTCTTCAGAATACGACTGCAACTGTGAGGACCACCCTCCTGAATTAAAAGTACAATATTGAGTCTCATTAACAAAAGCTTGTGACTTCCAAGACAATTATTAACTCAGCTGGCGAGAGTAGCTAGCAGGGATCTTGCTTCAACAAGTATAGCAAGACAATCAGCAGGTTTTTAATCTGTTATCAAGCCTCAAGAGAACAAGAATCTTCTTCCCACATCATTCCTTGGCAGAAGGAAATACTCAGCCTACCCAATTTTAAAGTTAGAGGAACTGCCACATTACTGTCATTAGCATTGCAAAACGCTGAAGATGTCATATTTGCTTGTTTATTTTTGTTCGTGTGATAACTGCTTAATGCAAAAAGCGCGAGCTGAGATGCCTGCGTCTCATCTGAGGAGTGCGCATAATGAGGTTTTCAGGTTAAAGTCTCCCCCTTCCCCCAACCAGAAATGCCAATTTTGCTTCAGAAAACTTTAGAAAAAGAGAATCTGGTTCAGTTACTGGAGACAGAAAAATGATCAAAGGGAGCTTGAGAGCTGAGGCATATCCCTGCTGTTAGTGACTAATGGGTTTGTTTCTTCTGCCAATGCACAAACGAGCTGCAATACCTATTGTAAGATACTCTGGAATTCAGCCCAAGTAAGAGAAATAAAAGATTATAAAGGAGAGCTCATTGAGAGATGAATGAAACTTTAAAGTCAAATACACTGAATTACTATCTCTGCCTACTTCAGAGAGAGACTAAATTCGCGGATAAATTCTTACAAGAAAATATTTCTTTTTAAAATGCATGATATTACTGAGCTACATGTCGGATCATTGCTACAAATAGAGGCAGCGTAGCTCAAAGACATATAGAATAGGAGAGGAAAAAAAAGGTAAATAAGTTTTGGGGTTTTCTTAGTTCAACAGTAATATTGAGTTAGCCATAGCTTTCTAATCCTTTATTTGGCAACTGCGGAAAAGAAGTGGGAAACTGTTTATTTCACTTTTCCTTACAGAATGTAGTGCTGTCCCAAAAGGTAAGTTACTTAAACACTTCTTGAAGGAAATAATGCCAATCATACCAATATGATCCTTCTTTCCTTATATCCCTTACAATGTGCTAATCTGGAAACTATAGTTTTCAATAAAAACAAACAAACAAACAAAAAACCAAACAAAAAACCATTCACTCTGGCCAGCTATGAGAAATAAATAATTTAGAGTACATTTTGAATAGAGGTTATTACTGACACAAACACTTAAGATGGCTGATTAGAGACGTCCATGGCTTCCAGCCACATTCAAGCTAGAAAATTATGCATAATGGTCTGTTATACCATTTGAGAATTAACAATGACATCAGGTAATTTCAACGCAGTCTTGCCAAAAGACAGGAAGGAAGGCAGGCTTTTTTGGTTGGGGTTAAATACTCCCTGAAGCATCTGTAAACTTAAATATTTGAAGAGCATACTGAAGAAAGTTTTAGAGGCTTCAAATCTTAACTTTTGTGAGAATCACAGTACTGAGCCCAGTAGATAGTAACCAAATGACCTGGCAAACAAAATATCAGAATGCATGACTACTACTACTACAATGATGACAACAACGAGTACTACTAGTATTACTACTACTACTGCTGCATTTATTCAGTGTCACACTTTTTCTATGAGCTTTTAGAAGTTGTAACAGACTTGTATTTTAGCTTTAGTAGCAACGCAAGGAAGGATCTGCACAGCTCTTGACAGTGATTCTTTAAAAGAAAACCAGTAATTTTCTATGGGCACTGCTTTTAAAGTTCATTGCAGTTTGGAGATCCTGGCAACCTTTGTGCATGAGGCTGTATTTACAGTGTTCTTCAGTCAGTACATGCTAAGGTAAGTGCAGAACCATGCATTACTCCATTAAATTCCCAGCAACACAGAGCAGTGTTAAAGTAAGCTCCGTAAGGCAATCTCAGGAAGTATCTTCCTCTTCTTTTCACTAAATAAAAAGAAAACTATAGTCCTCAGGAATTTAATATAGATATAATTTTGTTTTTTGACAAACTGTAGATAAAACTTTGCCCAGAAGTGACTCTAAGCTGATCACTTTCCAGAAGTCCAAATGTGCATCCTACTTAAAACCAGAAAAACTTAAGCTCTACTGCCTAACAGTAGCGTATAATCACTTACGATTCAGCAGAAATCATCTGGTAAGAAAAACCATTGCTCAGCTAGGACTTTTCCTGACCTTCTAGATGATAACACCACATCAGAAATGGTGCTTGAAACTGCATGTATCATATTCCATATCGAGCAGTTTGCAAAGTTTCTAACTAGAAGACTGGAAAATTTGAGATGGTCGTAGTAGCAACACCAACCTCAGACTCCGAATAACAACTGTAAAGGTCTTTTGAGTACATCAAGAACTTCCTCTCTTTGTTCATGAGGCTGCAATAATGAATCTCACTACCCCAGCATATAATGAAGAAAAATTTTAAAGCAGAAGAATACACTCCAAATAGTCCTATGATAGTATCTGGACCCAAGGATGTTTACGCATCTTCAGACTGACATCTCACGAACAAGATAAAGACCAATTTGCAATTG
Source organism: Streptopelia decaocto (assembly GCF_964273445.1). Lineage (NCBI taxonomy): Eukaryota > Metazoa > Chordata > Aves > Columbiformes > Columbidae > Streptopelia > Streptopelia decaocto. Next base: position 201,311,802 of record NC_138663.1, read on the forward strand.
CTTAAAAATAATTCTTGTAGGCATATGGAACCTCTTTAGGAACAAGATATTACTAAACAGAAGTGTAACTACCTTCATAGACTCTAAAAGAGAAAGAAGATAAAAGTTGTTTATTGATCTTCACAATAAACTTTGAAGAAGGTGTTTAGCTCCTGCTGGTAGTGAAGATTATAATCAGAGAATTTTGTGTGAGTAGACAAATCTGAGAATATTTCACTTCAAGGAGCTTTAAATAACATAAAGCTTGCAAATGAAGGTATTTATGCAGTTTAATGTTAGTAGTAATCTCTGTGTCAATTGTAATTCCATTCACACCTGAATACCTACTTCAGCCATTTGTGGGTTTTGCTTTTCTTGTGATAAGAAACACCTGTGATCAAATATTGGTAAGTTCCCCTCTACCAGATCTACTTCTACAGATGATGCCCTTCTTCAAAATCTCAGCACTCAGGACATACAGTAGCTCTCAGTTTTTGTGCTTCAAAAGTGGCATGCATCAACTTCTAAGCTCACTGCACTGGCTTTTTCTCAAATATTCAATTACCCTTAATTTTCTGTCCAGAAAAGTCACTTGATTCTTATCTTCACTGTAAGCAGGAGCCAAACACCTCCTTCAAAGTTTCCTCAAAATTACAAAGGTGATAGTTACATGTCCCCAGTCTTTCCTTTTTCACACTAGACCAGTCAATAAGTGTAATCATGTGAGAAAAACATTCTGGCTGTTAATAAAGACACAAGATTTCATCCACGCTTCCAAGATCTTTTCCTAATATCAATAATTTATGTTTTAACTACCAGCAGAAATTCTGTGCTCAAAAATACATGCTGATACATTGCCAAAATTTAATCAAGCTATAGTACTAGTCACTGTGGAGTTAATTAATCAAGCAGCAAAACCGTATATACTTTACAATATTGCTTGGGTGTGCAGCTGTATCAGTTTGTAGTACAGGTCCCCAGATATTCAAACTGATGGGAAATCAAGGTACAGCAAGTCTTCCAGCAGAAACTCTCCAGTGTGGTGCGGTGATGTCCTGTGTGTGTGGCAACAGCGTCTGTTTGGCAGTAAGTCAGCGGCACTGCCTCCCGCTAACATGGGACACGCTTACTCTAACAAAATACACAGTATGGAGGAGCTTGCTCGGCGTGCCCTTAGAAATATTGTGGCATGCCGTTTCTGTTACAACACAGTAATCATTTAATCTAAAACTTTCAGTCTTCAAATGAATTATTGTCTTATCTCCTAAACTAGAATATGAAAACTTACTTCTAAACAATTTTCATCCTGCTGCCAGCCAGTCCCTTCTGATGGTGGACGAAACACACTTAGGTGAGACTCTGTGGCGGTCAGTCTTGAAACAATATTGTAATTATTTAGGAGGTAATTCATTTATTTGGTCACCAATGAGATGAAAGATATGTACTGTGATTCCCTGAAGTTATTTACTTTATAGATGGACTGATTCCAAATTCTACGCTGCTATATAAAGCAGAACCAAGGATTTTCAAAAGAAAGATAACACTTTTTTTTACACTTTTTTTTTCTTTTTTTAATTACTCCAGCAAGCAGCACTTGGTTGTGCTAATGGAGGATGACACCACCTTGTCTGTGGCAGAAAGGCAGATTAAGATGCATTCAGTCCCATCTCCAGCTCCTCCTCCAGCCATTTGTTCTTCCCCTGTCATCAGTTTGCAGCCACCTTCACCCGTCAATAAACTGTCTGTGCATCTGTGCTACGAACAGGGCGACTGAAATAATCACGGTTTAAAACAAACTGCCTCCAGAAAACAAAATCCCCCCAAAAGGCAGATGGTTAACGAGTGATGGTGGTGAGAGAGCAAAACAAGGAGAGGCACGCCAGGTCCCCAGGTCAGGGTGGGGGACACTGCTTAAGACGTTTTGGCTACTGAAGGAAAACACATTGTGTAACTACAATTTTGGTGACTGCTGGTTTAACTGAAATGGAGTTAATTTTCTTCATCCAGCTACAAACTCTTCTTTTTCATAGCTAGCACAGTCATTGTTTGGATTTTTAAGAATAATAAGATAGCACCCCGGAACAGAATTAATGTTTTTCTTCAAGTAACTGTGGTTTTGAGTTGGAATGAAGAGAATGTAAGAACTTACTGGTATCTTTGCTCTTTCCTGGGAGATCAGGGTCTTTCTGGGCTTTCTATATGAAGGTTTGAAGCAGCTAGAAAGGGGAGCATAGATGGGACCGACTTTGGCTGGTATCCCGGCTGATCAATGACAATATTCCATGCCATTAGCATCATGCTTCATATTTAACAGGAGTCTGGTTTTCTGGCTAAAGGGACCCATTCCGGTTCTGCTCCATTTCAGTTGAGTTCCATTCAGGAGTTCCTTTAGTTCAGCCTTTTGCCATCCTGCCATTTTGCAGTTGGCCTCTGGGCCTTGCTACCTTTTCGGCTTTTTTTGCTCTCTCTCCCTGGGATCGGCTGTTCGGGACCAGGGTGCTCTCTCTTCCTGGGACTGGCTGCTCAGTGCAGACACAGTTTGTGAGGAACTGCATTGAGTATCACTTATTTTATATTTTTTCCCAATTATCATCTTCTTCTTCCTCTTCTTCTGCTTCTTCATCATCTTCTTCTTCTTCTTCTTCTTCTTCTTCTTCTTCTTCTTCTTCTTCTTCTTCCTCTTCTTCATCTTCTTCTTCTTCCTCTTCTTCATCTTATTCCTCTTCTTCTTCATCTTCTTCCTCTTCTTCTTCCTCTTCTTCTTCTTCCTCTTCTTCTTCTTCTTCTTCTTCTTCTCCATCCACACATACATGTAAAACGTTTTAAAGACAGTTTCATAGCTGATAGCCTGACGAGTAGCCTCTGACATTTAAATGCAATTTGGTTTTTTTCAGGGTAAAAAATGAAGCTTCTAGAGTTTTATGTTCAAAATAAAGCTTACCAGTTAAAAACCTGATTACTAAAAAATTGATTTCTTAGCCAGGCAGAAAGTATATAAAATCAGACCTTTAAGGGGTACGGGCTGTTCCATATTTTTGATCTTGTAGAAGTATTCTAAATTTGCAAAAGCAAAAATGTGCATTTTCAGCCTCAGAAATTGATCTGCCTTTAGTGAACATTCTCTCAGGGAGATTGCTGTGACCATTTTCATTAATCTAAATGGAAAAAATGAAGATGTGATTTTCTTTTTGTGTGTGATATTCAGGTTATTTGTTGGAAGTTTCTATGGTTAGCAATGAGGTACAAAGTAAAATTTTAATCAACTTAGAGGACAATATGATAGCAATTACTCATGTTTGATTAAAGTAATTTTTGGAGTCAGATGAGGACTACATCCTAAAATATTGTACAAAGTAGTATAAAAATGCTCAGAAAATCAGTATGAAAAATAAGGTAAAGGAGATAGATAACCATGAATAAGGAGCATGGCTGTTGGGGCTCTTCCCAAGGCAGGTTTTTTCAATGACAATATCATTCTGTTTCTTTCAGGCCAAGGAAATCACATCAATAATTGCTTTGATTTTAGCAATAAAAAATTCTACTTGACTCCTTTGTGCCTACTTCACAACTTTCTGTGACAAATTAATTTTAGACATATAATAAGCATTAATTGGGCTGTGTTTAATCACCGTTTAATCTAATAGGCAACACAGACAAGCCTTATTATCTCGATTTCTACCTGTCTTTGATTCAAAGTGTCCTGAAAATACCCAACATCCAGCTAACATTGACATGGGGTCAATTTTACAAGCTGGTTGAGAATCAGCATGGTATTACTGACAGAGAAAAAAAAAATGCACATTCTAATTTTGAAGAAAAACTCATATTGTAGGAGCACTTTTTTACTGTCTCCAAATTCATTTTCCAGCTTTGAAAACTCAGCCTGAAAAATGGGCTTGGGTCTTACATCCAGTGCAAAATATATGAAACTGAAATTCAGATAACTGTTCTGGTGGTAAAGGGTGAGAGCCACCAGCCCCTTCTCTACTGGGTGCATTAGGACTCCATGTTCCATCAGACATAGTAAAAACCTTGTTTTTTCTTCACTAAACAAGACAGACACAGCTAAGCACGTGTTTAGGGACCAGTTCACTGTAGCGCTGTTTTTCATGTAGGTTGTTGAACCCCTACAAATGTCCACAAGCAACTGAATAGCCTCAGCATCCCCAACCACTCCACAGTCGGTGGGGTACGCACATGCTGCATGGCTGGAAACATAGAGGGGAAGCCTAAAGACAAGCGTTCCTGCTGAACCCAGCTCATGGTGTCTGAGCAGCTAAATAATCACAGGTACCTTCTTGGTGGAGAAGGACCTGTGAAATCCTCCAGTTTGGAAATCAGTGGGGATTGACTTTGGTGAGAATGGGGTTGCACCTAGAGCTCAACAACTTCATTTCAGTAGTTTTTATTTCTCATGCAAGCTTTTGGGCTCCAGCTGCACTGTAAACCTTCGACTAAATGGCAGAGATGTGCACCACCACAGCACCACCATCACTGTATGCTTTATAACCGACTGGGAAGAATCTTCCTTTAACACCCAGGCAAATGAGGGATTTTCTGTTTGCTTTAAAGAAACAGCAATTTCATATGCAATGATTTTTTTAACATGATTTTTTTCCCTGTTGGTTCAATCTGTTACACATATAGCCAGTGATCCTGTGAACAATGATGTATATGAATAATTTCCAGGATGTGCCAAGACCGTACTACTGACATAAATACAGAGGTGTGCATGTAGGAACAGGGTCATTTGGGGGTAACGATACAATGAGCAAAGCTGTCCCAAAGTTTTAACATTCCAAATGTGTTGCCGAAAAAAAAAAAATCCTAGCCTGAAAAGTTAATTTCCCTGAGTAACACTCAGAATGCATTAAAAATGTTCAGGGTATTAATATTAATTAAGCAATTAATACTATTATAATTAATTAATTACACAGTGCCTGGAGTCCTGGAAAGGGATCTTCATGTGTCTGAATAATAAGAAGATGACATTCTACTCCTGCAGTGCAGCAGGAATTTTAAGAGATCACAACTTTTAAAATATTCTTAGCACTTTGATTCTTCTGTAGAACTAGTCTTTAACATGCATTTGGTTTTTGCAGCCACAGGATGGCATTCACTGCTGTGCAAAGGGTCAGTGAAATCTAAGAAGAGCTTAGGAAGCATACTTTACATCTGAGGAAAGGAAATATTGAATCAGAAATGATTACTGCAAATTTACTGCTTTCTACTGATGACAACCATTTATTCAAGAGCGTGGTATCAATATCTTATCATGCACAACCCCTAAAGGTTAATTTTTTTACTGTATGGACACCAAGGGCCTTAACAGATACTTATTTTGCCTGACTTCATTTAGCTGGGACTTTCTAAAAATACAAAGCAGCAATTCCAACTTGAGATACCAGCAACTACATAAAACACTTCAGTTTCACTTCCACAGTTCATGGAGTCACAGTAACTCTTTAATGGATTTATACAGGCTCATAATTTACTGTTTATTTTCCCATTAGGGCAGTATAGGAGTAGGTGTTGACACATGGCATACCAATGGGAGGACAGTTGTACTGAACGAGTGGCCAAGGTGACTGATAATTGGATTGCAAATGTCAAAGAGTGTGGCTGAAAAGCCAGGCATATCAACCCACACGTAGTTTTCCCAGTTGTGAAATGAAAGTTAAGAGCAGGGACAATCAGCTACAAGTAGTTAGGATTTATAGAGTTGGGTTTGAAGTCAGCAGCAAGCAGCACCCAATTAACTTCAGCAGAGATGTCCAATGCCACCAGTAAAACGGCTGGATTTAGAGTGATGAGTAAGAATGTCAGTCTGAGAGACAACCTGGTAACGCCATTAACCTTTGTGAGATTGCCCCACCGATAATGGGTTCTGGGGGACAATAAAACACTGCATGAGACAATATGCCCAATTTGGTAGCGCAGGACTGATACATGGGAGAAGAAGGAGAATTCTCCCAGATTCATTTTACGGGCCTCCAATTAGCCCTCACTAGTTGAAGGGAGCGAAAAGGGGGAAGCAGGAGTGCCTCTAATGAGTTGCTTTGATGGTTTGTAGCAGAAGAGGTTGAAAAATAAACATTTTAGGAGCTGCTTTGCTTTTGAGATTGTCCCAGGAGGCGTTAAAGGGGCTGGGCACTTTGCTGGAAAGAGCCATGAGAAAGCTCCTGATTTATGGGAGCTCTTTGACAGCACAAGTGCATCCTGTCAGCATCGGAACAGGAGGCGTGATCCCTTGGCACGGGGAGATCGGATGTGTCAGCCCCAATAGCCTAATCCCCGTGGTTAGATGCTGAGGTCAGGACCACAGATGCTCACTCATGATGTGGGGCCCTGGCCGGCACCATCTATAGATGCTGCTGCTGCTTCCTTTGAGAAATTGTATACAAAATATAAATATATTTGTTCTCCAAAAGCGCATCCCATTTTAAAAATGGGGGTATTAAGAGTGAGTCTAATCCAAGGATTACTGATCTGACAAAAATATCTAAATCTTATTTACAGGCTCAGTGAGGCAAAGGCAGTTTGTCAATCAAGCGGAGTTTAAGATGCAATTCCCGTTTTGCTATGTAAGTCTGGAGAATGTGTGCTCAGTAACCTTTAGAAAATAGAGCATGAATGTGTAATTTATTCAGCTACTACTGTTTAGGCATCCATGAGGTAGTGGAGCACACTGCACACCCAGAGAACACGGGGCAGGGGGGTCTCAAGTTAGGAAGTCCCGAGGTAGCTCTCAGTCCATGCTACAGCGTGGAGGAGAGGAAAGGGACATCAAATTAGCCCTGCAAGAACTGAAGGAGGTACTGAAAACACATCCCACAGCTCCGAGTCGGGTAATTTGCTCTGTCAAGAAGCAGGATAAATGACGGGCTCACGCTGAGCTCCGGGCTGCAGCAGCAGGGGTTTCTTTCGGGAGCCAGCAGCTCGCTGGAAGTTGGGCGTCCCATCACCAGCGTGATCCATCACCAGGCACCCTCCCCGTGCTGCAGAACAACAACGTCTTCTGTACCCTTCAGACTCCTTTTTATTAAAAAAGCCACAGCTTTCAGTTGATACTTTCACACTGAGAGTCGGATATTATGAGGATTAAATGCCTGAAGATAAGGCATTTAAAGCAAACATTATTTTACTTTTTAAAATGCCGTCCTCTGGCTCAGGTGCTACAGTTAAGGCTGCACTCAAGCAGTATCTAGTGGTTTGCAGCAAAACCAGTGAAAGATCCTTAATTGTACATATACTTGGTAAACACCAGTGGGGAAAAAAATAAAGAGACAAAACCTGGGCTTTAGTATTCAATTTAGTCTCACAAACATATGGCCAAAGCTCTGCAGAGAGAGCATATGCAGGTCAACTTGAACAACACGGTTTTGGTGAGGAGGATGAGAACTATATGCAAGTGTACTTCACATGTCAGTTAATACTTTCATTCCTTCTGCTATATATGATAGTCTTTTCTTGAGACCGAGCGGACTTGACTCATTGCCTTCTGCATCCCTCTCAGGCAAAAGAGGCCATGCCATTCTGGCACACTTTGATATATCACCTAATAATGCACCATTTCTGCTTTGCTAAAATGTGTAGTCTCAAACTTATGACTTTCTAGTAATTTTTCGAGTTTTTGTTGACTGTAGTAATTTTTTATGTGACAACATAAAAACATGTGTTTAAATTCTCCATTTTTTTCCCAAGTCTTTCAAAGAACTGTTTGGCCTTGAGGGTCAAGAGCACATTTTTATTTATACAACACCTTAAAATTATCTGGTAAGACAGTGGAAGGAAACAAGATTCACAAAGAAAAACAAATATATTTGAGGCTGTGACAGAAAGTATTAAGTTATTTGTTGGCATCTGGATTAAAGATAACATGCTGGTCCTCGGAGAAGTTGAGGCCATAAACTGACAGACTGCTATTACTAATATTTGTATTTTTTACTTTCCCAGGGAATGTGAGAAAAAATAATCCATTATTTTGATTCTGACATTTTTGCTCTCAGTTATTCATGTTAATCCTTGCTTTTGAATATTTAGAATATTCCTTGCCAAAGAAAGTATTATTTTTTGCCAAAACATAAAATGTACTCTAGAACTGCTATGATAACATTTTCAGTGTCTCTGTATCATGAGAGATTAGCAAACAGCAATATTACATTTCAAAATGAGGACATTAATCTGTTTCCTGACAACTGAAATTTGTTAGGCTGGGAAAAGAAAATTACTGCTTTTGAGGGCAGATTTTATAGCACTTGATGCTTCAGGGCCTTTGTACTTCTCTGTTTAAATCATATCTTCATAAAAAGCAAAATAATTGTTTGTTCTCTGATTATTATCAAGCTGAAGTTAGATAAGAAAACCATTAGGATTTTTATGTTCCACGATAATAAATTTAGAGAGAAAAAAGGTGTCAAATATGCTTATTAAATTGATTCTCGACCCGATTAGAGGTTTTCTTATCTCTAGTTGTCTAGTAAATACTTTGTGTCATGTTACAAATTACACTGAATACTCCAATCTCATTTTAGCACATTTCACACAATGATGCACTTTTGCCATAACAAATTATTTTTAAAACAAAAATATAAACCATTTTTTTTTAGGTTACCATGTTTTTGCATGACATTTTCCTACCCTTTCCAGTATGTCTTTTTGCTCAAGCTGAATGTTGAAGGATTATGTGGCAGAGGGACGGGGTGGCAATCTGGTGAAATGAAAGAACAGATAAAGAGGGAAAATACATAATATTGCAAGACATTACAGGCTATGGTGAGAAGACTGTAAGGCATGTGATAAGACTCAAAGAAAATGTTGTATATTCAAGGTATACTATGAAGATGTTCTCATCAAGTGCATGGACTAGTGGGGAGCCTTTCTGGGAATGAAGAGTTTTTAGTACATCAGAAATACTGGAAATTACGAGACCCTGTATAATAAGAGCATTAAAAAGGTAGAGACAAAAAAAAACAGAGGAAGAAGCACTGACAAACCCAAATGATGTTACTCTAGATGGACCATATGATTCAAGAGAGTAGACCTCAACAATAAGGATGATCTTCACCATGAAAGAGAAAAGAGAGCTGTAGGGAAGATGATAGCAAAATCTAATACAACTTGCAAAAGGAAAGAGTTGTTGCAGTTTTATCCTTGTGGGGAGGCTGCCTGTAAACTGAGGGGCTCAGAAGATGACCTGTGGAAGGCACCACTGAAGCTGTGAGTGTCCTGGGAATCATCTCCAGTTGGACTCTGTGGGCACTGCAACAGCCTGTGATCAAAGGGCACATCTCAAACCAGCCCCTCAAACCAGCCCCAAATCCATTCCGTTCAAAGGAACTGGAGATTTGGTGCTGGGATCCCTACATGGCGAACTGCAGGGTGGTTGGCTTTGGTGCATATAAATGGTGGTGGCAAGTGAATTCACTGCGAAAATATCCCAGAATTAACTTTTTTTTTAGAGATAACAAGCATGACTTCTGAACAGCTGAGTACAAATCACCCTGGGAGAATGGACAAATGGATGCAAAACTTGTATAAGGGCATGTTTCTAAATGATGGATTAATTAAAAGGCACACTAGGATTTTCTATACCCAGAAAGGATTTTAGTACAGATGCAAAGTATTCCTAACTGAGGAAGATGCTTCTCTGCCTTAAATGTAACACTTAGCCTGGTCTTAGCCAGGAAGGCAGGAAACTGAGACCTCCACAAAATGTGTGTGTGCTCCAACTCTTACAGGCATAAATTAACAGTTTGGCAGCTGATGGGTATTGCGAATGCTACAGAAAACATGATATAGCACTAAAGCAGACATGCTTCAGATAACATAAAGGCTCTGTACATCTAAAATAGATTCAAATCATGTGAAAGATTTCCTGCTGCTTCTGCAGAAGATTAAAACATTGGTGCATTCATAAAACAAATGTGAAGATTTAAGCAAAGCAGCGTGCCCTTCACAATGACTCTTTGTCTCGCTGAGCATGGAGCCCAGCAAGAGAGACATCCTGAAAGAGTATATCTGACCAATTTGGGCCTCGTAGGTGGGCTCCCATTTATAAAAAAGAGAGATACAGATCTTAAGAAACATACAATGAAGAAAAAAGCTGTAAACCCTGAGCTAATCTGGGAGCTAATCCCTCAGTGAGAAAGCAACATTAGACCAAACTCCTAAATCCTGACAGAAAAGAAGAACTTGGTATAGATTAACCACAGAATTTGCCTACACAAGCTTAGCATGAGGAATGATTTATAAAACGAGAAGGAAGACCATTAATATATCCCTCTTTGTTTCAACAGCACTTAACACATGGGTGCAGACCTAATTTGCAAACCACACAATAATGTCTGGTGTTTTAATAATACTTTTCCATCCCATTTGCATTGATCTAATGCTCTGCCATCTCGTAGTTCTGCAAACAGAGAAAAAGAAACAGGTGTTGAAATTGCTTTTCTCTCATGTCTTCAGTCACCCATTTCCAGATATATCTGGGGAAACACAGCCATGGGTGTGGATGTCTAATTCTCTCATCCTGGGGATTATCAGGGATAAGTTGAAGAAAATCATTGCTACTGAAGCCAGACTAATCGCACCACTCAAGGTAAGCAAAGGAACTTGACTTTCCCCTCTCCATAGTGTCATCACATATGTCTTAACTTAGGGCTAGTTAACCGAAAGGTTGCTTTTTTGTACTACTTGACTTCACAACAGCAAGACGCTAAGTCCAGGGAGATTTTAATTAGGTCCAGAGGGTCAAGGAAATGCTGATACACCTCTAGGCTCCCAGGAGATGATCAGGTCCTTGCAGGGTGGCAGCCCATGGGTTGGATTTGCTTCCTGGCACAATTCCACTTTCTCTGTTATGCCTTTAAAAGAGGTGGGAAATGCCTGAAAGGACAGCACATGAAGCCTATATATGTTGAGTATCTCCTTCCATTCTTGCATGTGATGAGGTGCTTAGAGACAAGACCTGCTGCTGGATGGATGTAAGTCCCCAAAGAAAATCCTAAAAGAGGCATTTGATGGCCAGCATGAAAAAGCCGACAGCACTGTGCTTTGTGGATTTTCATTACTTCATTTCATGACCCAGCAGTTCAGGTCAGTGATTTATGAAATCTGTAAAACAATCTCCTCCTCCTCTGCAAACTCTGGAAATATGCAAATCATTCCTTAGCTAAGGCAAAGCTCTAGGCAATCAGAAATGTGATTTTTCTAATGAGACACAACAGCGGTGGTAGGAAGAAGTGTGTGAACCAAAGCCCCAGCCTCGCACAACTCTGATCTTGCCACTGCTCTTCAAAATATGAACCTGAATTAGTACTTGCAAAATCATCAGTACCTTTATATCGGGTCAAATTTTCATCTAAATGGCTAACAGGTTTTTAAACATGAATCATCAAATCTTTTGTTCCCTGCCCATTTCTAGCAGACTCAATGTCTGGTGGAATGTGATCCTGTGGACAAAAATACTTGGGGCAGTATTCCACTGAAGATGGTGAATCTGTCACTGTATACATCGATGAACTAGGAAAATCAGATCTCTTCCATGAGTTAAGGAGGGACTAAATAATAAATGAGTTGTGATTTTTTATTTTAACACCCAAATAAATTTATATAAGCTTACAATACATCTGCAGAAAGTCTACAAACGATTTGACTCATTTCTGAAATTGCTAAGGAAAACACAACAAAACAAAAACCAAAGCTTTGCATATTGAGTTACAAAGATTTTTGCTTTGGGAAGTTCATTAAATATAGAGAAGACAATTGCTTTTCTTCATTACTATTGGTATCCTGAATCAATAGAATGGATTAACCAAACAAGTGTGAGATTGTTAACGCTGAATTAAAATGCTGCCATGTGAGAACTTCCATACAGGATCAGACTAGCTGGACAGTTTAAGCACTCTCCAAGAGAGGACAGAATCAGATACTTGGATATAAATTATGCACTAATTGAGCTCTCAGTAGTGTATTTCTCCTTGACATCATATTGGTGTTACTGTGTGCAAAACATTCTTAAGAGAAACAATCTAATCTTGAGAGAGTTAAAAGAATTAGATGAATAGTTTCTAAAAAAATTAAGACTGAAATCAACCATAAGCAGAAGGCAAAAAGCAAACAGAGCATCCTCAGGGTTGACTTAGAATCTACAAATTTTGTGGAAATGTCATAGACATTCTTTGCACATCCAGTCTCTCAAGGCTATTGGTATTTCATTGAATATCTGCAGTGAGCTGAGCGTCACCGCTACTATTTGTTATCTGAAAACCCATTCTTGCTCCTTGCCTTCGGTATATATTATATCATCAGAATTGTATGTACATTTCCCATTGGCTACCTGAATTTAACACAGAATATTAAGGAATTTAAATATATATTTTTTCAATTCAAACTTATTCTCTCATGTTATTATAATTTTATGAGTAGTTTTTCTTATTTAATAAGAAAACAAAATTAAAATTCCACATGCATGAAGAAAAGTGTTATTAAACTCAGTTTTCCCAATGCTTAGGCTTTGTTGTCTGTGTTACTTCTCAATTCACTATCTAAAATAAAGCGACATCTGGGGGCTATTGAAATTTGCAATAATCAAAGAAAAGGGAGTAATCCGTAAAAACACCATGCCTTAATTATTTTGCAGTTTAAAATTCCTGTTCATATCTTTTGCACAGAGGCCACTCAGTTAACAACCAAAATAATAATATTTTCAGCAATGCACTTGATAATTTTTCATCTTATTGGATCACATTAGTTAGAGACAACAGTCTAACCGAGGAGACCACTTATCAGTGCAGACAGATGATTCACACCAGGACTTTTCCCATATTTTGCTGTGTAAGACTTTCTGCCTGAATACACACGAGAAGCAGTGTGCAATGTCAAATGCAAATCTGTCTCTGAAAGAGAGTTTTAACCTCCGGTCATCTCCTGCCTTTGGAAAGTTGTTGGTGACTTCTGAAAATAGCAACTTGATGGAAAAAGAAAACAGTAATTGTGAGGGGAAGGGGAGCAAGGGCAGCCCGTGCATCTCTAGAAAGCTGGTGCAGAATAATAACTCCCGAAAGAACACAGGGTGCAGGATGGAAATCTGCAGTGTGGGATGAGCGAGCTCAGCGTGTGCCTTGTACTCCAGGAACCCGAGTCTCAATTAGATCTACCACCACACTGACCTGGCCACTTCTGCTCAAAAACCCAAGGAGGGGTAGTACAAGATGAATGGGACTTTTTGTTTTATCTGGAACCCTTTATTTTCATCCCTTTCTTTTCTTTTTCATCCCTTTCTTTTCTTTTTCATCTTTCTTGCCTTCTTTCCCTTTCTTTCCTGTTGTCCCTTCTTTTTTTCCTCCCAACTTTCAAGTTTAATGTTCAAGTACAATGCATCGCCATTTGAAGCTGACAGCATAATATAGCTTTCATTGTCTTTTTAGAAAGTTGCCTCTACGTACTTACTCTTCCTCTAAAAATCCTATTCAAGGTGTCCTTGAATAAAAAAACCAGTTATTTTATCTCCAGCAAGCACAACCAGTAATAATTTTTAAGCTCAAGCTGTTTACCTATTTTTTTTCTTTTTAATTTCCCTTGCATCATCTGATAGGCTTCAGTGTTAAAAAGGAAAAGGCATGTGCCTTTGGAACCATTTAAACCTCAGACAAAATGTTTAATCAGACACACTGCCTCGTTTTTACCCCATCACCAGCATGTCACTGAGGAAAAATGCAGCTTTCCCTGCCAAATGCGGGCAATGCTAAAGATCCATGAAACAAATGCTTACACAGATTCGTAATCCAGGATTTAAGCAATCAGTGTTCTGCAGAGCACTACTCAGCTACATAAACCCAATGAACTTCAGCTTTTGTACTTCTCCTGTAAAAAATATACATGAGCATATTGCCACACAGCTGCCTATATTCTTCAGAAAACGCTGCGGTTTGTCACAAAGGACATCACCACCAGCACGGGCTGCAGCCTGACTGAACAGGCCCAAAAGCAAAACAAGGTGAAATCTGTTAAATTCTTGCGCGGGAGATGATGGAGGAAAAGAGGAGGATGGCAGGGAACACAGCACCGGTCCAATGCTGAACCACCAGCACGGTGTTTGTGGGAAGAACTGAGAGGCAGAGCTATTTCAAAACGCTGCTTTTCAAGACTTGAAACGCTCTCTCCTGTAAACTGTGGCCATAAAGTTCCCACCCCCAATTTCCCCTGTGATGTCCCCTACCAAATTTCAATGGAATAAAATGAGAGTCCCTCCATCAAAATTCCCCTCACAATTACCGCTTCCCATTAAATGAGTGGAAATTTGAATTCTTTTGAAGGCTACAATTACAGCAGATTATTATGCTTCCCTCTAATTACTGCTTATAAATACATACCATGTAACACAGTTTATTGTACCCTGTTAGTGTACTCACAGTAAACAGAAACCAATAGGTTTCATTCAGCCCATGTATTTTGACACATCGGATTTATCAACTTATCTTCATTACAGCCCCTTGCACTGTTACTGACATCCTTCTCAGAGCTGCGCTCAAGCATCACAGCAGGAAGACCAAAAACGTTTGTATATATACTGATTTGTGACAAAAGTAACGCACTTGAGAGTCACTGTTCCTATTCTGATAGCACTCAGTTGGCTAAAAATTAGCTGTCCTAAGCCAACGCTCTTCTACCACTTCTCCTCCTCATTAATTATGGTTCATGACTCAGACCTTGAAAGGCTAAGGCTGTTGTAACAGTATTTTTAAAAACTTTAAAAAGTTGCTTTGTAACTCTTCAAGAGATTTAAAGTTCTGACCGTGCTCATTAGCAACTATTTTTATTCTTTAGAGAGGCTTTGAATAGACAAGTTTTCCACCATAACACATGTTAAAAGATAATTTCTGAATGAATCCACAGTGGTAAATTTAAACACAGTTTGGAGGAACAGACAGATACTATGGATACCATTTTTCAAAACTGGCTAAATGACTTAAGAGCCTGTACCACATGTGCTCATCAAGGAGAGACTAAATAGCCTCAGCACTTTAAAGGCACCAACTTATTATATACTGTTAGCAAGAGGATGAAGAGGTCACCTCTCACTACAGACAATTTATCTCTTCAATCATAAAGTTTCAAAGACCGTTGCTTGAATTGCACAATGAATCCTGCAACTCTTTTGGCTAATTCTTTTGCTAAATACAGGTCTTGCCCCAGCAATTCGCAGCAAATGGAACTCCCCAGCAGTACATGAGTTTTGCAGAGTCTTTCTGTGGTTGGAGGCGTAAGTGACCCAGCTTCTGCAGCAGCGTGTTCAGGGTGAGAAAGCAGGAGCTCAGATCCACTTTCCAGGCTGAACGCGCAAGTCAACGAGCTGTAGCCTGGATTCAACAATCCTCTACTGCCAATTTGCACATGTACACTGGAGAGCAAACCAGGAGTTATTCATATTCTGGACATCTCTGAATCAGCTGGCACAACACAAGGATGCAGATCCTGCGTGAAATGGTTTATGTTTTACACTTATTACCGGACCTCCATCGCTCCAGCAGCTGTTTGCATAAAATCACGCAGCAAAATCACAAGAGTTTGTAAAGCTGTCAGACCAAGATTAGGAAGCATCTACAAAAAAATGTGGGCAGAAAAAAGCAGCCAGACTACTTTCTGTGTTTTTCCATACCTCAAACTCCACCAATATTCTCCACTTCTAGCTGCTCCTTTTTAGTCAGTTTGCATAATACAAGAGCAGACAGAGTTAAGTGATAACACATAAATTATTAGAAGACAACACATACCCAGAAGAAGCAAATAAAAGAAGGAAAGAAGAAGAGGATGATGTGTCCAATTATTGAAGGAGAATAAAGACAGATCACCTGAAACCTGTAATTGCACCTCACTGGGAAATTCATCACAACTTTCATTTACTTACAAAACAAGCAGGTAACTCTCAGAATTACCTTTCTTGTTTCAGATGGATATCTAAATACTTTGTCTCAACTACAGAATCTTTAATAAAGTCTGTGAAATGAAAAAAATATGTATTTTGGCTTGCTTCATGTGAGATAGAAATGTAATCAAGTGATCATCTTCCTCCTATTTTGGGCAGAAACATTCCATTAGCAAGAATCCACTAAAGCAAGAGACCATACTGTATGAAATCCAGTGACATCCAATTTAAATCTAAGAAGGAAAATTCTACCTGATAACAAGCACTGAATAAGACCTGCAGCCCTGCAAGGCATTACACATGTGTCGAAAAAATTAACCCCTCAATTTGGGAGCTGAAGAAAAAAATACCACTGACAATGCCACATTCAGTGAAAGATCTGGTAGATCTTTCTATTCCCAAAATGTCCCAAACAAAAAAACAAGCTCCCCAATGTCTCCAAAACAAAAAACAATTTCAGTTATTATAAAGGGGAGCCCATTTCTGACTTTCTGATGCATCTTTTAACCCGGGGTCTAGACAAGTTTCTGTGCTCACTTTGGAACAATCTCTTTGGTGAGTGCAAGTCCTGTGACAGTGGCCTTGGGTACCGTTAAGAAGTCATGAGGACACAGGTCCATACATCCAAAGAAGATAATTAAAGGGGGAAGAAAGAAGAGACGCAGGGGTGACCTGGGCTCAGTACTTACTTTGCAACAGACTTCTCATGCAGTTACAAGGGGAGTCACTTAGATTCACTTTTCCCATGCACAGCAGCCTTAAAAATACACATCCAGTCCTTGCTGGTAACTCGTGTTTCCTCTGATACGGACAGGGACAGGTGACTCCAGAAGAGTCACTCTAAGCCATCACGGGCAGTGGTGTGGAGACAAGCATTGGCACTACACACAACTACTATGACTAACATCTGCCGTCTTATTTCACCTCATTTTCCTAACAGCTTTGGTGAAAAAGGTGGAAACACTGTTAGTAATGGAGTTTGCTCAGTAAGTACTGGCTGGTATGGGGATAGCATCCCTGTCAAATTCAGGTAGGGAAACGACAGGCTTATTAAAAATAATTAAAAAGTTGTACCTAGGAAAGGTCTGTCAGTGCCTCTCACACACGCACTGGGCAAAGGGGAGCAGGGGTTGCCAGGTCGAGCACTAATCAGAGCTTTTCAAACAGAGCCAAGTTTGCTGCCTTTTACACCAGACAGACCGCTGGGAGAAGGGTATGAAATGGAGCCAGAAGGGAAATACCGTACTATTGGGAGACCACAGTTGTCTTGGCAATTAAGGCCTCCCCAGGGGGTTAATTACACACAGAGACAGCCAGGCGTTTCAGAAATGTCTTCTGAATGTGCCACAAGAACGAGCACAGTTGTCCAGCCTGGGTCTGGATCTCCAGCAGACTACTCGCCCTGATCCCCTGGAAGGTGCCTCCCAAGAGGTCCATGGTTCATCAGCAGCTCAAAGGGGCGATTTGGCCATCAGGGCTGTGTCCCCAGCAGAGACCAATTGTCCTTCCCACACACCATTCCCAGGTGGGTTTTACAACAGTGTGGTTCTCTCCCCACTTCTCCAGGACACCCCTCCACTCCACATTCACACCCTAGGACACCAATTTCCCTCTAATGCAGCTTCAGTCCTCACAATCTTACAGGTGGTTATTTTTTCGAACGAGATAAAACTCAAGAGAAGGAATATATTAACTTGTATTGATGACTAAAGCCTAATCCCTATAAGTAATTATTTTTCTCTTTACTATTAATAGTAACACTTCCCCATCTGTATGGGAATCCTCTGGCAAATGTGAATTTGGCAAGTTTCACTGAGGTCTCTGAGGGAAACACATAAATGCAAAAGAGACATACCGACCTAAGATTCTCATCAATATATTTCAAAATCAATGCCAATTTCATTCCGTTTGTGATCTTCTCTGACAGTATAAACTGGAAAGCTTGCAGTTATTGGAACACATGATTGCTTTACTAACTTTCCAACTTAATAAATCCTAAAAAGTGGAAAATCCTTTTATTTCCCTCCAGTTATTTATGGCCTGGAATGTGTAAGAATCTACAGTGAATTATCAAGGAAACGAAAAAAAAACCCAGAAACTTGTACAGTAATAAATTAACCCTTCTCTCCCATGTTATGCACTAACTAAAATAACCATGGAATATACACAAGTATATTTCACTACATTTTGCTGCAAGATAGTGGTTGCATTAGGAACTATTTTGTCCAGATGTTTTTTAAATTGTATGGGTTTGAAGGGAATTTCCTAAAATATATAGTAGGAATGATTGATTATGTGGGACAACATGGTTCTTTTTTACTTGTACCAACATGAATCAAGAAGTCCTTATTTCACAAATAGGCAAGAGAACAGACTCAATGATCTTCTACCCAAAGGGAAAAAAAACATAGCATGGTGTACAGCAATGTGACAGAAAACACATGTAGTAAAACCAGTAGTTTATAAGTATATCACTCCACATCCAATATATGTGAGCTACTTATGAAGAGAAACATTCATCTAAGGACCAAGGGAATGGTTTAGACACCTTATTTGGAGGGCAATTTTTAACTTGAAAATTGTCATTGATAGTCTCAGTAAGTGAAAGCTAAGAAATTACTCATCGATTCTCACGATGCAGTGAATGTGAGCAAGGTTAAAGTTTGCTTTCATCCAAATTAATAGTTTGTCTGTTAGATCTGAGATCCAAATCTTTAAACACATTTAACCTCAGAGACTGAAAATCGTAACAAGGTTGGGGTGATTCCACCAATCAAAAAAAACCCAACCAAGCAACCAGCCCCCCCAACAAAAAAACAAAACAACAACAAAAAAAAACCAAAACATCAAGAAAGCAAAGCAAAGCAAACCAAAGCAAACCAAAACAACAAAACCAAACCAAACCACCACCACCAAACAGAAAACCAAAACCAACCAAAACCCCCCACAAACAAAACACAAAACCAAAACCAACCCCTTTTTCTCTGGATATGCTAAACTTCTGTCACAAATAAAATGTAAGGCCTACAACATAAGATTCAACCGAAGCAGATTAGAGGTGGAAAACAAGTGTTGTGCGAATTTGTTCATTTTTTTCCTGTGCTTGTAAATCACAAAATGTATTATTTCTTCTGTATAATCAGGCAATTCCCAGCTCTGTGCGAGTCTATCATACACTGAGAGAAAGGAGAATACCACTCTCCTAGAAACGAAAGAAGGCATTTTAAACTGCAAAAAACACTTAACCTTTTAACATATATGTTCCGCTTAATCTTACCTCCAAAAAATGCTCTGCTTGCTGTTCACGATCCAATTTTCTTGATGTTGTTGTAATCAGACCTGTGAAAAAGGATGATATTTGATTGTCAATATCTGTTGAAAAAAATATGTCTCTATCGACCAGAAGAAATATATTCATTTTTCAAACACTCAAAGGGAAAAAATCTATTTGAAGCTATATCAGACACAGATTTCTTGACATCTGTCAAGCATTTTCTTTCTCAATGCAGCCATCATGACTTTCTGACTAACAATGAATCTTTAAAAGAAAAATGCTGTGAGAAAAGTAACTGAAAAATGGTTAGCTGTGTATCTACAGTTAACATTCTACATTTATTACAGTGAATAAAAAAACTTACTGAAGAATCACTATTTGTCTTATGATTAAGTACTTCAACGAATCATTTGCATTTGACTGAAACCCTTCTGTAAAAAAACTCATTAAAGATCTCAGAGTTCTCAAACAATTAATGGGATAGGATGCTGATTACTTCCATGCCAAGAATACTTGACAAAGGAGGTTATTTCTGTAATAACTACTTGTATACATAATGATTTCCAAATGTAATCATTCTAACGCATTAAAGGTTTTGTACTACAATTTCATCAATTTGTTCCATGCTCAAACTGAGCATTTAAAATAAAATACCCTTTTACATGAAGATGATCAAGATATCTTTTTTTTTTTCCTTTTTTTTTTTTAAGCAAGGTACTTTCACAAATTATTAACCTCTTGTGAGACTTAAACCAAGGAAAGAAAATGAAACAGTTCCAAAGTTCCCTCAAAAAAGCAGTGCATATCTTCTATGAACATAGCTTAGTTCTTTATTTCGTTCTCACTAGAGATTTAAAGGGAGATTTGAGTTTGCCCTCGTACAAAACATTTCTTTGGTTAGGAAAATGAATCAGGTTTGTTTTGTGATAGATTCTGACGAGCATAAAGGGACCAATTGTTCCTAGAGATAAAGCTTGTTTTGGAGACAATGCCAGTGAACAAAGTCATTCTCAAGAATTTGTCATCTCTAAGATTACCAAGGAAGACGAGAAAATAAATTCTCCCTGGATAACTTATTGTACTTATTTATTTAATCAGACCAGCCAAACATCTAAATACAAATCCATGATGACGCTAAATTATTTAAAACAACCATCAGCAACATCTTATATCTACATAACACCTCTAGTCCCAAATGACTTCTATAGCTATAGCTCCTCACACTCTGTCTTCTCCTTGGAGGAATCACTTTATCTTTTTTGGTGAGGAGTGGGGAAATACTACTTGAAGTAACGGGATGAAATGAACAAAGGAAAGGCCACTCTGCTTTCAATATTTCAGACTCATTTCAAGATCTATTAGACCACAGCAGTGACACCCAAGGGAAGTCTCGGAAACCTGAGCGGGTCATTGCAATTACATGGAAGAACCTGGTGCTGTCAAAAGGCTGAAAAAACCAAAATAACCGCTATTGACTGAGTTGAGCAATTTTAAGTATTCAAAACAGTTATGTGATATGGGAGACAACTACGCACTGCACGAGTTTAAACAGATATGAGAGTATGGATGACAAATTGATGTCATTCACACAAGATCCCCCCATGTCTAGAGAGAACACAGAGATACAGGGAAGAAGTTCCTGAGAGCAGTTCAGCCCCAATAAATTGATAAAGTAAAAATTTCAGACTTGAAATATCCCTGTTCAACACATGCATGGTCACTATGGATATCTACCAAGCACAATCTAACCACAGTAAGGAACATGACCATTTTTATATCATCTTCCACTTTCTTCCCTCCTAATGTACCACCATGAATTCCACTTTCTTCTTAAACAGGAAACAGCTGCAAATTAAAGGTCTCTGTCCTCATCATCTTCTTCAGGCAGACAAATCCACTTTGCTTTTGAAGACCAAAAGCTAACATCTGAAACTAAAAAATCACTGACAGAATGAATAGTACTTGTCTTACATTGGTAAAACTAAAACTACTACTAGTACTACCACTGGTCCTCCACACAAAACTACTGTTAGCACTAAAGGGTTTGCTGGTTTTAATTTTTTTTTTTCTTTTTTCAACCTAGAGCTTTTTGGACTGCAATAATAGCCAGAGTGCCTTCAGACCCGAATTTCCTTCAAAAAGAGGTGTATGAACACATGGCAAGTCTCTAAGACAGAACTGCCTATACTTTAAATGCAGAGGATCTTAACAGACTTAGCACCCAGACTCAACAGCTGGTCCTAAAGGGCAGGTAACCAGACGATCACCATCAGTTCTGCAGACCTGATCCTGAGTTACGGTGCTAACACAACTAGTTGTTTTTGCTTTAAAGACAGCTCTGCATACAGCTGCCAGTTCTCGGCAGTTTCATTGGGTTGTTACAATACTCTATAGAAATAATCGGTCATTTGTGTGTGAAGCTGTGGAGCCTCTAGTTTCCATTCCTGTTCTCTGAAGGACTCTCTCATCCAACACCACTGGTGGCCCCACTGCAGTCTCCTGGCTGCTCAATTCCACAGGAATTCTTGAAATCACAGATAGTTCACACTACACAACACTACTGCTTAAAATATGACTATACATAAAATCAGATCTCAACTACCTGACATAAATATTTATTTAATTATAGTCAAGTATTAGTAAGGATGTGAATCTCATCCTTTCATTATTATAAAACCGTATTTCAAGGAATTCTGTTTAAGACCAATCATCAAAACTGAAAAAAAAAGGAGTATGTTCCAGTTATGTTTAATACCCACAGCTTTACCACCTTGCACTTGACCTTGTTGCACTCCATGAGGTTCGCATGGGGCCACCTCTTGAGCTTGTCCAGGTCCCTCTGGATGGCATCCTGTCCCTCAGGTGTGTCAACCACACCACTCAGCTTGGTGTCATCCATAAACTTGCACAGGGTACTTAAAGGTACTCTGTGCCATAGGTACATAACAGTAATAGCTAGCAGGATGTAGAACTTTATTTTCAAGATAGGGGGGAAACTGAGAGAAACTTGGCTTTGCACAATAAAATATATCCCAGTTTTAGTTCTTCTCTAACTGTATTACATTGTCATACTCTGTTAGGGTGTAATGGCATTATCTAAAAAATATAACTCACAGAGAAAAAATAAAACCAAAGAAATTATGTTATGCTTCACTGCTGGTTATGATATAAAATCACAGGGGCACAGTGACAAAAAATGACCTTTTATTTTTTCCTAGCTTCAATATGTGCTGTAGCTCTTCTAGATACAGCCATCTGGACAGCGGTCCAAAGCCAGTTGGGAAATATAGCACGCACTTCTCACAGAATAGTCAAAAACACTAACAAGCTTCAAAAGTCATAGCACACCTCTCAAATGGTTTCTCTCAAATTTCCAAGGAAACATCATGGTCCTGCAAAGGGCAGGAGATATTTATAACTGTGATGGTTCTTTAAGAGCATCCATGAAGAGGAAAACTGGATCCGATAGAAAAGTTATTTACAATAAAACCATCAGCTCACAAACAAGATTATGTGATTCTCTTCCCAGTACTTCATACTTTTCTTTGACTTTCTGAGTTAAAACATCTCTCTGTGCATTGTGGCACATCTGCTCCTCAGGCCATATAAATGAACTGTTTTGTGAAGCTCTGAAACATTTCTTGACCCAGTGTTTCAGCTTGGAGAAAACTATATGATCTTATACAACTTGCTTTCCTACAATATCTGTTACTTTTGCTATTGGAGTACTTTCCCCAAGCTGAACAATTATTCATCTACTCCCATTACATAGTTCAGAAATGCTGGAAGTGAATAAGCTCACCCCACTCAACATGTCCCATTATACTGCAGGACATGGTGACAAGTCCCAACTGATGCCAACTGGGAAACATCCTTCCAATGCTCCTCTGTACACTGGGTAGGATCATCCTCCTCTCCTGCATCATTCACTCTAAAAGGAAACTCAGTATGTGGATGGAGAAGAAGCAGCAGTGTCCTTCAGCCCAGTCCAAATGGGAGAACCAGAGATTTGGGGTCAGCAACAAGGCAGACCTGCCTTACAGCTTAGGTAGAGCAACAGTGACACGGAAGAAAGAACACAACCACAAATAAGAAATCCTGACACTTTAACAAATATATAAGCCCAAACAATCTTCAGCCAACACATCATCCTGAAAACAAATCACTGGTTATTAGGGCTCAGATGTGTGATCAAGACATTTGAGAAACACTTAACACCAATGATTGGGATAATGCTTTTAGCATGTCACAGATGCAAAGTGAAAAAAAATAAGAAGGTTCAGTGAAAGAGATCAAACCCCATGATTTACTTCACATTTGCAATGAATGAAGCATGCAGTTACTGAAGTGCAATGAGGAAATATTACGTATAAGCAAACAGTAACCTGATTATACGTCTGATGTCTTAGAATTAACACCAGGTATGTGTGTGAATGCATGTGTGTGTTTGTCTGTGTGTGTTTACAAATGATTGAAGATGACATAAAATCAACAAGTTATGAATTCAACAGTATGACTAATGCTTCAGAATTACTTTTTGTAGAGAACTGCATCTTTATTCATAATAAAACCAGTAAACCTGAAAGAGAGATGTGTAGCCTGTTGGTTCTCTGTGTCAGCTAAGGTACACTTTCTTATTCAAAAGTGGTATAATGTTCTGAGTCTTTTATGATATATTGTATTTTATAACAGTAGTTCTCCTTGGAAGCTTAACCATGTGGTTATGCTAAATGTCTATATCCGAGGAACACCCAAAAGTACACATCGCTCTCTGATGATATGCAGGCAACAGGCTCAATCTAGTGCAAGTCCACGGCAATCAAAGAAGCTCTGTAAATTTATGCTAGCTTAGAATCTCTCTCATATGTAATCTTTGCATTTTTATTTTTAGTCAAGAATACTTGAAAAAGCACAGACATTTCTCAACTAATTTAACATAAACAAAGGAAGGCAAACAAATTTATATTCAAATGTAATTTGAGGCCAATATCTTTCATTTCAAAGAGTTCAGTATATATATTCCATTTGCATACCCAAATTATTGCTTCCTCAGGAGGCTGTGATACTGCCATGTAATCCTACCAGAGCTCCAAAATTTGATTTGAATTCTGACATTTCTGACAATCTTTACCAAAGTTTGCTTTGTACACTACTGGAACTATAAATATGTTTTATAGGATGGCCTAAAGCTAACAGAGATATTTACGTTTATAGATATTTTTTATTATTAACTTGACAAGAAATGCAGGATAATGTACATAATAAAAGTAAATAGCGACTTTTAAAATCTTAGGTGAATTTGATGCTGATCAAAGTGAAGGTGACAAAGGTGGGGCACTAGCCCGAATTGTCACCTGAGGATCATGTATTTATTGGACAACACTATTTCATAAATTCCATAAAATATCAACTAGTTTGTCTGAGTAGACTATGCACATAAACATTAATTTATGCGCTGTAAAAGTTCACAGAATCACAGAACGTCAGGGATTGGAAGGGACCTCAAAAGCTCATCCAGTCCAATCCCCCTGCTGGAGCAGGAACACCCAGATGAGGTTACACAGGAAGGTGTCCAGGCGGGTTTGAATGTCTCCAGAGAAGGAGACTCCACAATCCCCCTGGGCAGCCTGTTCCAGTGTCTGTCACCCTCTCTGAGAAGAAGTTTCTTATCAAATTTAAATGGAACCTCTTGTGTTCCAGTTTGAACCCATTACCCTTTGTCCTATCATTGGTTGTCACCAAGAAGAGCCTGGCTCCATCCTCGTGACACTCAGTCTTTATATATTTGTAAACATTAATGAGGTGACCTCTCAGTCTCCTCTTCTCCAAGCTCAAGAGCCCCAGCTCCCTCAGCCTTTCCTCATAAGGGAGATGCTCCACTCCCTTCATCATCTTTGTTGCCCTGCGCTGGACCCTCTCCAGCAGTTCCCTGTCCTTCTGGAACTGAGGGGCCCAGAACTGGACACAATATTCCAGATGTGGTCTCACCAGGGCAGAGTAGAGGGGAAGGAGAACCTCTCTGACCTACTGACCACCCCCCTTGTAATACACGCCAGGATGCCATTGGCCTTCCTGGCCACAAGGGCACAGTGCTGGCTCATGGTCATCCTGCTGTCCACCAGGACCCCCAGGTCCCTTTCCCCTACACTGCTCTCTAATAGGTCATTCCCCAACTTATACTGGAACCTGGGGTTGTTCCTGCCCAGATGCAAGACTCTACACTTTCCCTTGTTTTATTTCATTGAATTTTTCCCTGCCCAGCTCTCCAGCCTGTCCAGGTCACGCTGGATGGCAGCACAGCCTTCTGGCGTGTCAGCCACTCCTCCCAGCTTGGTGTCATCAGCAAACCTGCTGATAGTACACTCTATTCCCTCATCCAAGTCATTGATGAATATATTGAATAATACTGGCCCCAGTGAGCTGAGCATTTCTTTGTTTTTTTAACACTTTCTGTTCTGGAAAAAAGGCATTCGCTACCTCTGTCCTTGCAGTTAGAGAGGGTGATGGGACCTGGACAAAAGCGAACCTGGCTCCTAACTCTGCTTTCAGTGCTTTAATTAGAACAGCCAATTGCCAATTAGGGTCTTCCAGCTGAATAACCCATGCTCTGCCCTCAGTTAGTTCTCGTTTCACAGAAGGGTCCTCATACAAATAAAAGCTCTCTATGTCTGTGTGTGCTTAAGTTGGTAGACCATGCTATACAAATATATACATATGCACTGTATATACAGTCAAATATTTGAGTATCTGTGTGCATGTGTCTGACATTTTACATATACCAAATGGTGTAAAATTTTAAAATTATCCTAAAATACACATATTTACAGACGTATATTTAGTTCTGAGGTTTACCCATGTTCATTCTTTCCATATTTCAATTATTATTTGAAATATTTGTGTTAGAAACAGATTAACTCATGGACTTGGAGAGCCACAGAATTAACATTCCCCAAGGGCTGTTGAAAGCAAAGGCTATAGCAGAGGAAATCTCTAAGCACTGGATAGCCTGAACAGTAGTACGGAGAGGGAAACACTGCTGTGGGTTTGCTCCTTCTGATGCTTATTCTCTATGTATCCAGATCAGCCCACGGCTGTAGGTGTGACAGTGAACTAAACTGACCTTTGGTGTAGAAGAAGCTCACATATTTTTCAATAGTGTGGCACTTAGGGACCAAAAATCAGTTTGCTGCAGGCTATTTTCTAACGCAGATTGAATTTCCTTAATATGGCTATGAAGCCAAGGAGAGTTCAACAGCTTCCTCCTTACAAAATTAAATTATTTTCATTCAACCTGTGGATGGATAACCTTACCTGAGCTGCTTTTGCTGAAGTACTGCTTGAAAGATAACAGAATCTGATATGGAGAGACAGCATATTTTACTGCTGTCTCTGGAAGTGTTGCAAATTTTATGGTATAAAGACTAAATTTTTTAAAAAATGGAATTTTAAAGAACTCCTTTATTAATTTCTCAATTCCAAACTTAGTTTAGATGAAATATGAAAAGAGTATCTGACAGGTAACAAGCAGGCTAAATAAAAGATGCCCAATACGTTCCTCTGTTTTAAGCCAAAGGCAGAGTGTCTTCCTAGGGTTAGGAAGAGGAGCAGGAAAGCAACGTCTTCCCCTTCCCTGGCACAAGACCAACAGCATGCAATTTACTGCATGTTTAACTGTCCATTATTAAAACATGATTATGTTTCCTGCTACACATATTAAAAAAAAACCTTTTCATTTAAAGAATACAAGTGCAGGATGGGTTAGAAGTATAAGCAGGGACTTCAAGTTGTTACACAGGGTTTGACTGAAACCTCAGAATATATTGTCTGGCTGCAAGTCGTAGCAGTATAGGGTTTATACCCTCTCTACTCGTAGTGTGAGAGTCTCGGACCAGTACAGTCAGGCAGCACAGGACCGTATATGTCAGGGCTTATCCATCACACCCACAGAGATGGTCTGGATGGATTAGCTGAGGTCTCATCTCAAAGCTTGCTAGTCCCTGGTTGCTGGGGGAAACTTTCTCCTCATTAAGATACCAATCCTCATCTTCAAATAAAACAATTTTTATGTGGAAACAAGAATTTAAAATTAGAGAGCTTTCTCCGCAGAGTTCTTGTGCCCTGCAAGATGCTCTGAACATGCTGCAACACTGATGCTATCACATCACAGTCCAAAGTGGATGCAGTTCCCAATCTGCCTTTCTCAAAAATACTGCAAGCAACAAGGATGCAGAAAGAAAAATCATAAGAAGATATCAAAGGAAATGTTCTGTAGATTTATCCTTGAAAGCTCTGCTTGGGGAGAAAAATGCCTTGGGATTGTTTGCTGAAAATATGGGCCTTTTAACCCAAAAAGTTAAACAGACAAAGGGAATAAGTAAAACAAGCACTGCTTTTCCAAAAATGTTCCATAAATTCAGTGACTCCTTATACTCACTGCTCATACAACAGAGCCCCTAAGTTGAATTTGCAGAAGGTCATATGGTGATGTATGGGTTTACTGATGGGTTTACTAGAAATCTCAAATATTTATTAACAGTACATATAAAGGTATGAACACAGCCTTTCCATACATATAATGAACACAGAAATGAGCACACAAATCTGTTGAGAAATACAGCCATCAGCTGTCAACTGTCCTGCTACTCTTTCTATGTAAATCTAGGACTTCAGATTAAAAAAAAAAGAGTAGCCACAATAAATAGCATTAGGATTTCCCCCATATTTTCAGGAAAGTAAAACTATTGTGTATTCCTAACCATGGAAATGTCAAAATGAATAGCAATAACCAGAGTAATTTTATTACCCACAGGCAGTGAGAGGCATTGTAAACACTCTAACAGCACATTCATCTCCTCCAATAAATTAGGGATCGACAAAATGAAATTGAATTTCAAAGATAAATGATAGAAAACGATGTACATTTTACTTGGAGATGTAAACAAACATATCATTTTATATAATTACACATGTAAACCTCTAATTTAGAAAGACTGTATTCTGATCCAAATGAATGATACTTCATTGAACAAGAAAGAGAACACACCAGGCGAGCCTGTGCAATTATGTGAAGGACTGCTGCCTTATTGTTTTTCCTGAGGTGACAATGTGAGTGAAACAACCTCTTTGAAACAAACTAGGTATAGAAAATGATTGCTTTTAAAAACAACTACGCTTTCTAATGTGTGGTTATGTCTGAAAGAAAAAAAAAAGGAGAATTTGAAGCAAAACTTTTTTATTCCTCTTTGGTTGTCCCTTCTGTCTCTCGTTAGAATTTCCTTAGCTTATTGCTGAAAATATCAAAACTCTGCATAAAATGCACAGCAAACATTTACTTCAATGAAGAATTTGGATTATGCTTTCCTTTGAAGGCAGATTCTGGCTTTTTTTGTTCCTCGAATCTGTTTAAAATGACAATATGGTGTGCCAGTCTGTTCAGCCTGGTGGAACAGGGAACTCAGAGGGACTCCCTTTCATCCCTTCAAAACTCGGCCAGGATGGCCCTCAGCAACTGCAGGCAAAGCCACCACTCTCCTAAATATTCCTCTCCATTTAAAAAACGGCCAGGTTTTCTGTTCCCTGTATTCCTCCTGGAAGGCTGTTGGGGAAAATGACCGCATGGTTAAAAGCCCTTGTTTCCAGACAGACTGTGTTTATGAGCAATTTGCACATTACTTTTGGTCAACTAAACAAGCCAAGCTCCTTTGGCTTCATCTCACCTAATGAATCTGCCATTGCCCTTCTGCATGGCAGTCCCAGCCCTCATCCCCCCTAAGCCTGATGGATGGACGTTGTACACTGTGTTCTAGGTAAGGCCTACACAGCCCAGCTAAACTGGCCTAACTACCGCCTCCAGTGGATGCAAGTCTGGCAGAAAGCTGCAGTCTTGTTATTAATCCTCGAATACACCATTTTGTTTAGTCCACTGATGAATTTCTACTCAACGAACTCCCAGGGATCCTTTCTTCCTCTTCTTTTTTTCCCCTCAACCTCTCCTGTTTGGATGATGCCTCTGGATCAGAGCAAACTCCCACTTTTGAAGCCAGCACCATCGAAGAAACCACCCAACAAGATCGTTTGTCTAGCCAATACTTGAAATAATCTGCTAATGTGTGCCCTTCAGCATGCAAATTCCTCTTTCAAGACTCATCATTTTTATTTCCTCTTTAGCCAGTCGCATATGCACATATCAATTTGACTATTAATCTCCATGTCCTCGTACCTCATAAATTCTGCGGTGCGACCATATCAAATGCATTACTGAAGTCCATGTAGATGACACACAGAGCATTTCTTAAAACATCATTTATCTCATCAGTGACAACAGGATAGGCTGATGCAATTTACTTCTGCTAAACCCATGAGCACTTTTATCCCATTTTCTATTTATTTCCATGTTTTTAATTATACTGTCCTTCAAAATGCGTTCAAAAGCCTTGCAGATGACAGAGGTCAGACAAATAGTTCTGTGACTGCAAGGCTTATTTCTTCACCCTGTCTTCCTGCTCTTTACCACTGACATTTTGTTACCTCCCATTTTTATGGTTCAAATCCCAGATTTGATAACACCCCTAAACAGTTACTTGCTACAGGACTTCAGTTTAAGGTGAATTTTCACATTTCTGGAGCAGAGATGATCATAGTTATTCTCACTTCCTAGAAGTGGTGACAGTGACTTGGGTTTGGCCAGGAAGAAGCCAAATCCCAAACAGCTGTGGACAGCAGGATAAGTCTGCAAACGTGCCTGTATCAAGCCACAGTCACCACCTGACTGTGGTCGCTTTGACCATAAATAGCTTCAGGTACCTCTATGAAGTGCCTGAACTCAGTCTGGATGAAGCTACTGCTCAAACTGCAACCCCAAGAAGCCTGCCCTCAAAAATGATCCTTCAAGGACGAGGAGGGGGCAGAACAACCATCAAACACAGTCTGCAATCCACAGCAGCAGTTTTTAAGTGAAAAGACTGATAATACTCGAAGTGCCCAAGCTGCACTGTCTCCTTCAGCGCAACTGATGGGTAATTTCTCTGTGGTGTCATTGCAGCCTGGGTCATCTCTTAGGGCTGTGATGCTCTGAAACAACTGAGCAAATGCCCTTGAGGGACTGTCATGCAAGAGCTTAGCTCTCCTAAAACACTTCACACGGCAGCTCACAGTTTGTGGGATAAGAAGGTTTTCAAGTTCAAATCCTTTATTTAGGCTCAAACGAATGCAATAAGAACAGAAATAGCATTCATATCTTCTTTTGTTTTCTTCCCTTAAAAAGTGCAGTGCTGCCTAAAAACCTAACTGTTAATACAATGCCTCAGCACAGATTTTAACATCCCCCTGCATTGCTTTCATTTTCAGGCAGAAATTACAGAATTCTATTTGGGTTATAATTAGCATATAATTATTACTGGCAGGAATAGTTATAAATATATATAACTGGTGGCTAGCTTAGTAACCAGCACACATAATCATTATACAATTTTCTTTAATTTTTTTGTGCACAAAGGCCTCATAATTCTGCAAAAGCGACGACTGAGCCTAACTAGACTCTTGTTCTAATTTATGCTAATTAATTTCACTGTTTGCAAGAAAGAAGACTTATATAACATCCACGGCAGGGGTAGGTGGTACCACTTTCAGTGGAAAGGGGCTATGCAAATACTCTGCACCTTGGGCCTGAATACATCATGAATTATTGTTCAATCTCTTTCTCTAGCATATTATGATGTAATAACAAAGGAAGGAAACAAATAATAATAAAAAAGTCTCCAATGAACACTTTTGTATAACATATGCATGGGTCACAGCATGATGAAGTCCTGGTATTTTCCTGTCTCAATTGTGGAGGAGGTGTGGAGGGTGTGTGGGGCACAGCTGTCAGTTTTTCCTCCTAATCTAGACACCCTCATTACCTCTTAAAGAGAAGTGATTTCACATTTTTCCACACACACCCTCAACTGAGCTCTGTTCTTGACAATAGAAAAACAACCCCAGCTTTTCTCTCAACTGCATCAAAAGAACGGTGTTGATCCCTCCTTACCAGCAATTGTCTCCAGCTCAGCAAACCCTCAGCGCTGGGAGAGCGGCCCCTCACGCTAACCGCAGATTCCCCAGGTCAATCTCATCTTCATCTCTAATAACAAAAATGATTCATCGGCATGGTGACCTTCCAGAGGCAGAATGCGGAGGTATGGGAAGAAGCCTCATAGAAAAGATATATGGCCTTGTTTCATGACATGCAACTCACAGATAGACCTCAGACTCTCAAGATTCCCCTGCCCTTCCCAAGGTGGCCTCCTGCCTAAGTAACCATACTGAGACACCTCTGCTTGGTTTCCATCTCACCCTCTGTCTTGGTCCTTAACCTTACATGAGCCATTTAATGTCTCTGTGCTTCGGTTTCCCCTCCCATAAAACTGTGGTAATTGATCTTTTTCTTTGAAAAGTGCCTTGTGATTGATAAAGGAAAAACTTATTTGTGTAATAGTAAGATATTATTATTAACTACCAATCTCATAAAGCTCAGCCTTAACAGCTAAGCATTTTCCAAAATGTATTAAATATGTGAAGAAAATAATTTCTTTAAAGACTGAAACTAATTCTTTTGCCTTCCAGAGTTTTCTGCTTGCTTTTATTTTCTTCTTTTTTTTCCACTTCTCTGGGCAGGGATTTATTTAAATTGTTATCAATGGGTAAAATATAGTATTAGCTCTGATCCCCCACTTCAATGGCTCAGCACATAACAAAAACGCACAGAACTAGAACGTGAATGTAGCTGCTTTTCTCTGCAAAGCCAGTCCAGGGCCTCAGCCTGGCTCAACAGCTGTCAGAGCGGAGAGGCAAGTGTGGGCCCTGGAGACCAGTAAATCTGCAGCCGAGGAAGAGGAGCAGATTCAGATATTTGCGAAGAGTCCTCTCTTGCTTTGACACCAAGTAAGAGGTGGGATTCTCTGGCTGAGCTCTCTCCATGTGCACAGGCAGATGGAGTGGAGGAAGGGCAGGCAGACCCCAGGCTCAGCTGCTCAGTGGGGGGGTCTCAGTAGCATCCCAAGCACCATCCCCGCTGGCTGCTTTTAAACAGTGATACTGATTTATTTATAACTCCCAGAGTGGCTGGGGAAGAACCTGAGGGGACTATGATGAGAGTATAGAGGGGACAGAGGAATAAGGAGATCTGCACTGGGGAGGATGTGAACGTACATCCATCTCAGCATAGGAGACGGAAAGCAGGGCATGTTAAGCAAGCCCTGGCCACTGATGGGGTTGATGACAGAGGAGCAAAGGCCAGCCATCCCATAATGAATGAGGATGGAGTGGTGCTACCACAAGGACTTGCTTTTGGAACAGAAGATGCATCCAGAGGTTGTGACAAGCTGCTTCTGGAAGTATTATGACTGTAGGGACAACCCCCACTTGCTTTTTGTTTTCTCCTGCCTGAAGCACAGCCCTGCTGGTTTGATCCATCACTGCTTATACACTTCTCCCTTACACTTTCTACCGTCTCCTTTTGACGCTTGGTTAGTGCACAAGTCCTCATTTTCTATTTCTTCACGCTTTGAAGAATGCAGAAAATGATGTTCACCTAGCTGAAAGAGGAATGTGTGTGACCTGATCCAAGCCTCACGTGTGCTTCTCTCCTGGTCACACAAATGGGGCTCTGAGTTCCTCCCAGACCTGCATGGCACAACTGTGAGACCAAGGAACAATGGAAGCTACTCTTCTATTCCTTCCCAGTCCTTCCAAATGAGTAAATCAAGTCTCCTGAGCTACCTTCTTCTTGTACAGATCCCTATCAGAAATATTAAGAGGGATATGGATGAAACAGAAATGGAAACGTATGTATATGAAATCACCAAAAGAAGTACCAATCAGGTTTAAGAGAATGGTCTATATTGATAAACCAAGGAGATGACTGACAGCGGTCAAACAGGTGAACTCTGGGGAAGGTGCCGTTTACATCTGGGCAGTAGGCTCTGATAAGGTCCCTGCACTGATGACTTGTCAGCAGAAGACCTGTGATATGGCAGCTGGAAGAGGGCAACAAGGTTACAGCAGGTCACATATATTGTCACCCTAAAAGAAAGACAGACAATAGCCCTAAAGATATCCAAGATGAGGAAATGAAGAAAGTGAGCAATGATTTACAGAGGCAGAAATAGGCAAAATTGTGATGCAAAGATAATAGTTAAATCCTAAATGTTTCAAAAGGCCTGTCTAAAACTCAGTTCCTTGTCAGTCAAGAAGAACCCAAGAGACACAGAGAGGACTTGAGTTTTCTGCACGAGCCGTCTTGGCAGCAGCACTTGGATACACATGCTTCGGTGTGTAGGGTATGAGAGTGTGAATGGGTAGAATCAACTTATAGAGCAAGCTAAATAAAATAAAATGCCGTTCTCCCTTCACAAGATCTCACACTGAGTTTTGTTACACTTAACTGTGACACTCTTATTTCAGCTAGTTTTAATCTAGGCGACTTCTCAATAAAATGGATGCCACGTTTAACTGTCCTGCTGACCACAAGCTGAGGAGAACCATGAGGATAATACACACACCCATTGTGAAACCTATTCTGTGCTAACCTATCATGACTCAAAAGCTGGTTGTTATTGCACTACTGGATACAAAGGCTCTGAAGCAGAGTGGGATGCTTGGTGTGCTCATTTGCATCTCATTACCCAGCATGCTCTTCCTCCTCAGAGCGATTTTCATAGTGGCATTGTTGTCCGAGCCCTGGGAACAAGTGGAAAGATTTGGTGACTTTGGATGCATGCAGTTCTTTTCTACTTGCTTTGCTCCCCCTTTATAATGAAAGGCTTTGCAAAGTGGTGAAAATGAATCAGTTTTCCATTTTTAAGGCTGTATGGGTGGCGTTTTTTTCAGTAGTTTAAGCTATCAGGAGCAAATCTTGAATAACAAATAAGATTACAGAAATGTGAGCCTAATGTTCCTCTCTACAAGGTGCTCAAGCATGAAGGTTTTGATCAGAGAGTAAGAAATTAGATTTAACTTCCATCTGATTTAAGTTTCGTTTGTACAAAGAACCTATTTCAGCAAAATGTGATTGCAAGCTCATTATTCAGTGAAGGGCAAATATCTTCAATCGCAATCCAGTAAGATCAGCAGTTTCTTCTGTGTGTCACAAACCTCAACGAAGAGAACTGAACATACTGGCTTCTGTCATTGTCTACATCTAAGACTGTGATGATTTCACCCTGTCCAATTCCTTTCAAAAGCTGTAGCTTCCAATTAAAAGTATAAGTTGTCAGCCAGAATAAGTGTCTATCATTTGAGCCAGAGCAGTTTTGGTTTCTGGCAGTTTTACTGCATCAAAGGGTTGATTTACAGATCAGTTACAAATTTTTTTATTCAGTGCTAAAGGGAATAAAACTGCTTCAGACACAGACTAAAAACAACACTAAGTTACTTAAGTTCTCCGCAGTTTTCTATACGTTTTATCAAGTTGGAAATAAAACTTCATTTCTCAGTGATTTTCTAGTTTCCAACAGGCATTTAAAAATAATGTAAAAAAATAAAATCCAGGAAAATCTTAGAACCTCAACATCATTGTTCTTTAACAACATCTAGCAAACAAAGATTATACTTCATAAATGTCAATGAATTCAGCACTGAAAGCCTGTGTGAGGTATGAGGTTAACTTCTCCACAGGTTAAATGGACTTCTCCTATTTTACAGACAAGGAATCTTAGCTATAAAAATAGAACTACATGTTGAAGACTGGAGCAAAACAGAGCAGGAACACATTTAAAACTTATCTTCATTCTTTCAGGTTTGTGTTTTAAGAATGTAAGCAATTCTGAGACTCCTTCTTGGGATATAAAAAGGGTAAATATGGGTAAAAATCATATACAAATACATGACAGAAACTTCTGAGGCAAGGAGAAACCCTGAGTTTCTGGGGTTTTAAGGCCAAGACTCAGTACCTCCTTAAAACATGCAGAAGGTTTGCTCCTCGGGCTTCATGTGGCAGGGGGATGAGTGGCATTTCACAGCAGGATCCTGTGATGATGCTTTTAGGTGGTTATGCTGTATAACCCTTGATGAATCAATTAGGCATTCTCGGTCATCTAAATTATTCATTTCACTAGCAGCATTGTTTTTACAGCCCTAGGTCTAGAAACGCTCCTGTAGGATCCAAAAGGATCAGATTGTACCTGCTGTAGGTACCTGGGATGTGCTTGGTGAAGTAAACCAACCCGGAGATAAGGCAAAGGGAATAGGTTTTTAAAACATTTTAAGATGTTTTAAATCACTGTCAGCTACTTTAAAGCCCAAACCTACCCCTAGCACATTGGACTGAGCTTGGAGAAAGCGTGCTGGGGTATCATGGAGACACGCAAGAGCTGGGAGCAGAGACTGGTAGCTGGGATGGGACTTCATATGAGCCAGGATAGGCATAGATCTAATCACAATAACAAAAAAACCCCAAAATTTTCAAAAAGGCCATGATATCTGGTAATAGTAACACAGAGTTGAGTGCACTGCTGGAGCACCCGGACAATCCTGGCAGCTGCTGCACAGCGTGGCGATGGTGGTACCAAACAGGGATGCATAAAGAGCTACAGCATCTCGTTCTCTTCCAGAGCCAATGCTTGTACAAGCAGCCAGACATGAACTGAGGCGGAACAGTGCAAAGTAATGAGATAATGAACAATAGTGCATTAAAAAGTGAAATGGGCAGCAGTTCAGTAAAAGTTCACTAAGACACCTTATGCTCCAGAATAATTTTGCTTTGTCAGTCAAAGAAAGACAAAGAAGTACGATAAAACACATTTTTAATACATGGATTTTTCCATGAGTCAGCATGGACTCCCGCCACACCACCCAAACTCCTCCTAAAGCCAAGGGTTAGTGCAGGTGTCATGGACCAGAACAGGACCCTGGTTAACCAGTACAGGTAAGACTTACTGCACTCACCCGCACCCTGCCTGGCTGACAAACATCCTTGCACAGTCAAAGGAGAGAAGCAGGCACTTCTTAAGCATAATTTACATGGTTTATTTTAGATAGCCAAGCTAAGAGGAGTTAAAATGCAGTTAGGGGGGGTCTAGCTCTCTCCAGTGACTATAAAGGCAGTTTACAAAACAAACTTGGGTGCAGATGACCACAGTTTGATAAGAGGAGTCCCACACTCTGCGTCCTAAGGTATAAAACCCAGTAGGCAGATGAGGGAGGCAGGTCCTCCTGGATTTGGGGCTTACTGGTGTGGCCTTATGACATAAATTAGAGCAGCCCCAGAAAGCTGTGAAGATTTGAATGCCTTATTTTAAGCTACATCATTCTCTTTCCCATCACTGATATTTCTCCAGGATCCTCCACCAGCTGGCTTCCTTCTCTCTGTGTGCACGGAGGGACCTCTCCTCTCCTCTCCCATGGCTCAGACGGTTCCCGCATCCTCTGGCCACTGGAGTTCAAGGAGGGACATGGCACCCGTGACCCCTATTTCTGCCACTGAGATAAATTCAACTTTCCATTCAATTTTTTATTTCTAGGTCAAGACAAGAATGATAGATTAAAAACAAAAATAGCAGAGCATTCAGTCTGGAAGCTGCTGCAGCGCTGCACTTCCAGCCTGCCGGACCCAGACAGCCTCCTGCCTCCATCTATGCCAGTTATTGATTTCTGTACCAAAATATTTACACTGGCACAACCCCCAGTGAGTGTAATTATATGGGTTTAAAGGTGGTTTATACTAGCATAGATTATGAGATAAATAAGCTCATTTATACTGCTGTAACTGCATTCACTTCAGGGTATTTGTACTGCTTTAATGATACCAGTGTAGTTAAAGCAATACAACTTGTGTCTACAGACAAGACCTCAGCCTAATGGTAATTAACACAGACATTTCCAGCCACCCTGAGCAGTTGAGGTTTATGTTGGAAATAGCAACTGACCCATAACAATTTGCAACAGCATCAGAAACCTCTATAAAACAGCTCCATGTTCAATTGCTTTTGCCACATTTGCAGGAAGAATGTTTATTATGCCCCTTTTAGCAGGAGGCTCCAAGAGCTCAAAGTTGCTTGTGGCCACTTTTCTCTCGCGTCTGAACAGCGAAACAAAACAAAAAAATAATCAATTCAGCCACTGACATTTTGCTGTGAAAGAGCTAAGCCAGCACAAAAACGCTGATAAAAGTGGCGGTTAACCCTGTGCTACTCTCATTGTTCTTAATTCACCAGCACCGAGCGCTCGAGAAGCCCGCGGAGAACAGGAGAAAGGGGAGCGCGGGAGAAGGGGCTTTGCCATCTGTTGCCAGGGCTGACATCACCCCTGCTTGCTCAAGCGTCGCTTCTCGGGGCTGTGTGAGCATCGTTAATCAGGGTTGCCCTGCGCCGGCCCATTCAGCGGGGCCGCGGCTGTCAGCGCTCAGGACCTGCCAAAGTGCTCGGCCTCGCTCCGAGAGGGTTTGGATATACATCAAGATTACTTTGGACGGTGTATTTGTCAGCTTGTCCCGGGAGAAATCGTGCCCTGCACGGTACGTAACTTGACAAAGGGAGAAAAAACAACCCCAGAAAACCAGCCTGCTCTCCTATAAGCATGATCCATGGGTTAAACTCAACTTCAAAATAAAAGAAAACAGATTGCGCTTTCCGCTGAGACTGGATTTGCCAAGAGGCTGCTGAACCCATCAATGCAATAATGGATACACATTTTGCTTAGCTTTGTACTCACAGTCTATTTATCTCTTTCCCCTGAAAAATACTAGAACGATCTCATGGGAAAATACAAGAAATTCCATGTCCAGAAAAACATGAGGTTTAATAAAAAAAGGGGCTGTCAATGCAGACAGGCGGGAATGTTGCCCTTGGACGGTCAGGGAATGGAGGCACAGAGGGGCTTAGTGACTTGTTCAAGGTCAAACACATAAATATACATGAGCAAGGAAAGACTGAAGAGCTGTCTACAAACACTGCAACAGCACAGACACCAACTAGACACACGGACTCCTCATTTCCAACCATCTTCTAGTTTCCCAAATATCTGAGTGGGTCATAAACAAAGGATAAACTAAGGGCATGTCATGTTTAAAATATATATGAGATAAATATGGAAAAAAAAGACTGAGACATATATTGAATGGGTTTCCAAAAAAATGCAAAATTTCTATTTGGAGTTGTGTTTTTTCCTTAGGGATGAAGAAGGGAGCACAAATACAAGTTTCTTTTACAGGAAGCAGATCTGTAATTGAGAAATCAGTGATTCTTTAAATGTGAAATATCAGATGGGACTCATCTAGAGACTAAGACACCTAAATTTAGGTGCTGTATGTGATGTATGGAGCTCATCAGTACACGTTCAACTCAGTTGCTTACACATAAGCATCCAGGGCTTTGGGAACATCTCCTGGCCCCCAGACACTGACCTGGAGATGTGGGTCTCCTGCCGGCCCTGCAGATGCCTCAGGTATCCCAGGGCTTCTCATTTAGCACTCCATGCCCACGTCTGAAGTGCTTTTCTCCCAGTTTGAGGGAGAAAAAGAAAACGTTACTTTGCCTGCATGTTACTGCATGATGATGACTGGAACAAATCATGAAGGAAAACTTAGGTTCCTACTTTCGGTGACCTTAATTTCATTTTCATCCTATATGGCCTGTTTTCCAGACCCTACCTGACATCAAGTTCTGCTAATTAATACCTTCCTACATTGCTCAGCACCAGTGATAGCTTCCCTCCCAAGTACTTTTGACAAAACTGGGCATCAAATGAAGTGCTTTTCTCACTCAATCTCAGTTTTCCAACAGTTGTGGGTTGGTTTTTTGTTTTTTTTTTTTTTTTTTTTTTGGTGAAAAAACCCACACTTCTTCATTACAGTGTTTTTAATTTCCATATTTTTTCTCTAAAATTAGGAGTTTGGGTTTGAGGATCCCACTGTGCTGTGTAATAGTCTCCCTTCATGCCTTAATGCAGTCCAGGCTTCCACAGTCCCCATACCCAGAATCCCAATGGGACAAAAAATACTGCTCAGAGAAAGCTGTCTGAGCAGGTTGCTCAGCCCAGAGGACTGGGAGCTGTGGAAAATGCATTGGGACTGCTTTTCTCCAAAGACCAAAGAAGTATTTTAAACCTGGGGTTTTAAACCCCCCAAATTCAAACTTCTATATGGCATTTTTAATGAGAAAAAAAAAAAAAAAAAAGACTCAGGCTCTCCTGTGCTTTATACAGTGATATATCACTGTGTGGCATGTCACCATCCGAAAATCCTCCTTGCAGCAAGTGTTTCTTGGCTGATACATATTCAATTTCTGTAGTACTGTCATCCCCTGACTATGCAACATGTCTAATTTGGAAGGACTAAGGTGCTGAGTTATACCCCAACTAGCCCTTGAAGGCACAGGTGCTCAGGGCTGCAAGAAGATATATCTGTTTTCCTGCCCTCCTCAATACATCACCACTGATGACAACAGCTCCTGAGAGGGAACCGCTCCATTTTCCCATCCCTGCTGCCCCAAGGGAAGAGGCAGTGGGTTGGGTTTGGACAGGGGTCTGAGAAACCCATCAGCCACAGGAGACATTGTGTCTCCATTCTTGCTCCACACCCCCTTCCACAGGAATGATGCCACCAGAATATACAGCCTTAACTGAAGATGTTTGCTAGATCTACATTAAAACATCTTCTGATGGGGAAAAACCCCCCACCTTTCTGACAATTTTATGAGAGCTACACCATGGCAGGAATTCACAGGAATAAGAGAAGGAGGTTTAGGTTGGACATTAGGAAAAGGTTCTTCACCCAGAGGGTGCTGGACACTGGAACAGGCTCCCCAGGGAGGTGTCACGGCCCCAAGCCTGACAGTGTTCAAGAAGAGACTGGACAACACCCTCAGACACACGGTGTGAACTGTGGGGTTGTCCTGTGCAGGGACAGGAGTTGGACTCAATGATCCTTGTGGGTCCCTTCCAACTCAGGACATTCTGTGATTCTATTTCAACTGATATGATGCCAAACATCACAAAGGATGAAAGTCATCTTGTCTAGTTCCAGCTCAGTAAACCTGGGTGTCCTGTCTAAGCCTTTAATCCAAGTTTCTGTTGCAAGAGGCACGGGAAGGGCTGCTCGGCAGCCTGGACCACCACTCTCTCTCCACTGCCTACAGACAAGTCTGCATGTCTGGTTGAGCAGAGATGCCTAACTCCGAAACGGTGACATTAAACAAGGTTAATCTCATCCTTTGGTCAGCAGCACCACCACAAAATGCTGCCCTCATTGCTCCTTGCAATTCTGCCCTCTCTCCACTTGCAAATTCACAGGATCACAGAATGTTAGGAATTCAAAAGGACCTCGAAAGATCATCTAGTCCAATCCCCCCGGCCAGAGCAGGAACACCTAGATCAGACATATACATATTCAGATACATTCAGATATAATCATAAATCTCTGGGCAGCAGTATACAGGTATTCAGAAGTCTTGACTTCTTTTGGCAATTTAGTCCCGAAGTTTAACTGTTTATACAGGAAGACTTAATGAGTACAGTTACTTGTGTGAAAACACAAGCATCTGTGGTTGTGATTATGGCTAAATTCAGCCTGCAACCTCAGCTGTCAATAGTTTACTACCTTTCAAAAATTATAATAAAAATAAATCACATCCCCTAATTACAAAGGGACTATTTTGAAAAGTCTGAAAAAGGTGACCTGCACCTTTCGGGCAGGAGCGTGCTTGCTGTGTGACCTTCCCATCACCCTAAGCATAACGAAGCAGAAATAATTGGGAAATTCCCTCCGATGTCACCTCTCAAGGCTGTCATCGCGCTGCCGCCCGCTCGCAGTAATCGCTGCTGGCACAGGACGTGCTCGTACCACGCTGCATTATTAGCAAGCTGTCAGACACCAGCGACACAGACCCCCCGTGCCAACACTGAGAGAGCTATAAGGGTAATAATGTTTGTTAGGTAAAAATAACTGAACTTTCAGAATTTAAAAAAAAACCCACAACACAAAACCGTAGCCTTTGGTTGAATGCCGCTTTATTTCTTTCCCCATGCCAAGCTCAGGAAAGGGTTTATGTGTTTGATACAAGCTTATGTTGAAGAGCAGGAATTTATTTGCAGAGTTTTTATTGCAAGCCCACAAGGGTTGCCGTGGGGATTGCTGTTACGTTTTAATTGCTTTTTATAGGCTTATGGCTAGTGCCTGTAAGCCAAGCCCCAAGTAAGGACTTGAATACAACCTGCAGTCCGAGGAGAGGAGCTCCAAGTCCCACTTACCCCTATGCTTGCCCATCGCATCCCAGAGGCAGTTGCCCACCAAGCACCTGTGACAGTAACACAACCCGGCATGGGTTCCTCTGCCCCATCTCCTCTGCCCTGGCTCCCTGGGGAGTCTGGAGGCAGGAGAAGCCACCCACACGGTCCCCATCCCCACACGGTGATGGAGAAGCGAGCAGTGACCCCAGCACACCTGGCCCCGTCTTTTGAGCAGCCGGCAAAGGAGGGGGGATTCGCACTCTCCTGTAATAAATATCCATCATGAGTCAAAGTCCAGCTGTCAAACAGTTCATTCCTTTATACCATCTTCCCCTACATAAGGAACAGCCTCTCAGTTCAGTTTTCAACCTAACACCTCATTCAAATCTCTCCTGGAGCCCATAAAAAAATCTGTGAAAGGCTGTAAA
The DNA here is from genome assembly GCF_964273445.1 of Streptopelia decaocto. Classification (NCBI taxonomy): domain Eukaryota; kingdom Metazoa; phylum Chordata; class Aves; order Columbiformes; family Columbidae; genus Streptopelia; species Streptopelia decaocto. The sequence continues at coordinate 201,353,611 of NC_138663.1, forward strand.
TATTTCAAGAAGAACAACTCCAAGTTACTTCCCCTTTAACAACTTCTCAGCATATCCTCTCCTCCACTTCTCCTGTTTCGGTTGTAAACCCAGGATACAGGAATGCCATCAATTTGCAGCAATGATGATTGTTCAAGTATTACAAACACAGCAGGATCACAAAACAATTTAGGAGTAAGTTGAAACACTTAACAGCTGACCTCCTCTTTGTGTCGATGAAATCAATAGCCAAAATTTCCCCTCCTACGACAGCTGTGGCTTAGGAGTTTGGTTGCTGTACCTCACTGCACAGTGTGTCTGTGCATGCACGCAGAGTGCAGAGCACGTAGCATGGGATGGCATCTTTCCAAAGGATATGCGCTATATTAAATGGAAATAAAACATGACCATATATTTCCTACCCTCTCCAAATGTCCAAATGCAAGATTCATTTACAGGCATGACTTATGGAACTGGAAAAAATCTGTGCCACTTTAGCTACAACTGAGAAACATATTTCTAGAACATTTATTTTTGTTTATACAAATGGTCACTCTTGATCTGAAAACAGCGTTTTAGCTATCACTATTTTTTAAACTGGCACTTAGGGGAACAGTTTCACACATGACCAGTCTGATATTGAAGACTTATTTTACTGAAACGGGCAAAGGCCGTGTACCAAGTAAAAGACAAATTATAATTCCTCTTCCCGAACCATCTCTGAGAAAGAACACGGTGAACAGGATACTGGACATGGGTGAGCCAAACTTTGAGTTTTGGCTGTCACATCAGCCCACTAGCTACTTGGCAAAGGGATGAATGATCAGTCACCCACACTCATTTTGTCAAGTCTCATCATGTTTCCTCACACAGGAGCATGACTTGATGTGCTGATGAGGTTTCTACCCTCACAAACCAGAGCTAAAGGCCAAGAGGAGTGATTGCTGGTAACCAGGGCTTGCATCTGCTCAGCTGCACAGGGCTCCATTCTCTTCTGCATCCGCGCAAGGTTCACACAAACATCTTGGTCAAATTATTGTCAGAAAAATTAAAATGAAAAAAAAAAAAGCCTTGAATGGCAGCGGTGCATCAGCATGCTGGCAATGTCCCTTTCTGAGCCAGCTTACCAAGCAAACAAATCTGCACCTGAAGGAACTGGAGGTAATTGAAGTTAAGGTTCAGCAGGACAAACTGAGTTATTATGCTCTTAGGCATAAGGAACTAAGCCATATTTCAATAAGTGCTTTTAATTTTCAGGGATAATAATCTGGACTGCTACCTTAAAGAAGTCAGGTTTTCAGAAGACTGAAGAAGAGCGAGCATCTTCTGAAATCAGATTTCTTTTCTTTGTTTCATTTTGATTAACCCTAAACTGAAGTAGCTATTCCATAATGAACTATTTTCATAATCAGTCTAAATTTAACTAATGACTTTAAAACAAGGATAGAGAACACTTTTGTGTTTGAATTTGGCACACGGGCACCACTCTAAGGAGTCAGATCTACCTGCTAAATTCCTGTCTTCATGCTGAGGTCAGGTACAGATTTAACCAGATCCAGTGTCCCTCACGTTAATCACTGAATGTAAGCTTGTGCTTTTTTTCTGGTGCTTTGTAACCATATGGTGACATCTCTGGCTACAGATCTCTGGCTCACAGGGAAGGACTATCTACAGCTGAAAACCATCTACTGCAGAAGAGGAGGCTTTACTGACAGAGCCACTTCTTCACACCCAGTGCTTGTGCCTTCAGCTGTGAGTGGTCCAGGCAAGAGTGTCCACCTCTGTGGGCAATGGAAAAATGGAAGGAAATCCATAGCTGCCAAAGAACATAAAAAAGCTGAAGGCTCCTGAGTGATCTTTAGCAACATTGAGGCAATAGGAGAATCTGGCTGCTGCTGCTCCTTGGACAACAAAATGGGGTAGAGTGGAGCAGAACAGCTGTAACTGTTGCTCATCTTTCGGTAGAAAAGAGGAGAAATCCAGAGGAAAAAAATATGAATACATCTGTATACACACACATGTAATGAATGAGATAACAGAGCTCTGAGGCTAAAACCTCTATAGGTCTTGAAGGGAATATATTAGACTTCTCTGCTGAACAAGGATGGGAGGAAAGCAAGGGGGAGCAATGGTGATGGTGGCCTCTCCACGCATGAGGCAGCTGATGGATCAGATAGACCTGTCTGACTCTCCTATTAAGAAAATTTTACAAACATCTGTACTTGATACACCTGACAGAACATGACGGGTCCAGTTAGTCACTGATCAGGCTGACAATGGCATCAGTTTCTCCTTCGCTTGGATAGCTCCAAGGAGCAATCAAAGCTTCTGTCAACTAGAATCCGTCATTTAAACTTGGGGATCAAGCACATCTTTTCTCAGTAGTTTCACAAGCACCCTGTTCAGTGTCTGTTTGCAAATGAGATGATATCTTCTCAGCATAAGTTTATCCCAGATCTACACTTCTGCTTACCCATCTGGTCTTATAATTCTTGGGCATCTTTTGTTCTCCTTATTCCCAATGTATTCTTTGCTTGTTTAGTTAAGTTGAGGAATAACTCAATTTATTCTGCCCTCAAAAAGGAATACTACAGGAATCTACTTCCTCTGAAGGTGCTAGGCCACCCCTGTAATAGACAAAAATTAGAAACGTCGTGAAAAATCCCTATGGCATTAATATATCTTCATATGTATACTGCTAGCAGCAAAATTAGGAGGTGAAGTCTCATTTGGATAGTATTGGCTTTGTGTCTTATCAATTTCTTTTTCTGCTACAGACTGGACTATCAAGAGGAGTTACCAAATCCATCCCCAGCCCTGGGAAGACAACTTTGTATACCTGTGGCTAAGATGCAGCTTACACTGAGGACTGGAACAGTGTATAAGCACTATTAACTATCAACACTTTCAAGACACCAAGGCAGTTATTCAGTGCAATGCAACATAAACAACAGGAAGGATTTGCACAAATTTGACTCTGAGCTGCCGAATCTACATAGCTTGGTTTCCAGACTTTGTACAGAATATTTTCTTCCTCTCATATACAAGCATAAGGATGTAAAAAAAATGGGTGACTTTTAGATACACGGGGCAAGTTTCATTTTCCAGGAGGACTTAATTTATGCTTGCACCTACGAAAGTGAGGATCTGTCGTGGTTAGACAATGTAGCTAGCAATCAGTAACTCACTGAAAGCTACTTTGGGGACCTCTATTTGTAGTTTTAATTATATTTGCATCTGCCTGGACAGTGGGGAAAAGGTGGAGAGAAGCACAAAGGCAGACTGGTGCAGATAACAGGCTGAGTTATAGCTGCTCTGCAGGTCTTCCCTAAGGCAAAGCCTTTTGAAACCCTGTAAGGGCAGCTCTGCACTGCAGTCACTGAGCTTTGAAAAGGTCAACCCGTCTTTACAAAGGGGACAGCATTAGGGGTTAGCAGACACCACTCTCCTCCTCTCTCTGAAGATATATTAATCCTCACATAATGCAGAATACACTGCAGGTAATCTTTATTGACTCAGGTCTGGAACATGAGATGTGAGCTTGAGAAAAGCTATAGGTGGGTCAGCATATCTCAGGACTGGTCTCTGGGGCATTGAAAAAGAAAAAGCAATGGAAAGGTGATTGAATGGAAAAGAAAAAAAAATCCAAACTGTTAAGTTTTGTAGGGAAACTCTTCAGTAAGATTTACTGTGCAACAATGAAACTGAATACAACCACCCTCATTCTCCAATTTTATACTAGCTTAACTCCACTGACTCCTCTGTGGCCACTTCCCATTCATGCTGTTACAACTTGGATGAGAATTAGACCAAGAAACCTAATGAAATTTTAATTAGTCATTCAGCACAAGCCATCAAGAACATTTTTAAAACTGGAGCAAGCGGAAGCAAGTACATAGAGTAACCGGCTGGGAATGCTCTAACGCTGAGACAAAGAGATGTTGTGTCAAGCCTGTTTCTGAAAGACTGAAGCAGCCCAGAAGAATACATCTCTGACACAGAAAATTACCAAACATTTATAAATAATACAGTATGCTCAAACCTATCACACTGCAAACAAAACAGATCAGCAAGCTATCAAGCAGCTGATGGGAGAGGAAGACACGAAGTCAGACAGCCTGAAGTCAGCCAACCGATGACAAGCGGTGACGGGGCAGGTGAACTGGGGTTTCAACAAGGGCTGTAGCAAGGGGGGCTGCAACGGTGTGAGCCGCCTTCGTGCTCCTGACTGTTCTTATAACTGCAGCAGGTTTCAGCTCCTGTGGCTACAGCCGTGGCTGACACCCCTCAGACACCAGCAAACCCTGCCAGAAAATCGAGGTAGAGGGAGTGGGGTACGGGAGTGAAAAGAAAAGTCTGATGCTGGAGATCATCTCCAGCAGCAAAGTGGAAGTGACATTGAAAGTAAGCTTCACAGATAAAAGACAAATGCAGTTAAGAAATCCTAAGTACTGCTAAAAGGCTGTGTGAACGGATATGTCTATTATGAGGAGCAATATAATTGGCTCTCTTGAAGTCTGAATGTCACTCAAAGAGTTTTAGCACGACAAAGCGGTAATAAATTATATCTGGAAGGAGATTCTTTCTCCAAACCATCACTGAACAGTAATACTAGATAATAGATCATAATGCTACAATTTAGTGCTCCTGTCAAGACAGAAATTTAGGTAAACTAGCATTGCTTTATTTACAAGATTTGACCGCCAAGGTCAAATCATCACATAAAATCAAAATTGGTAATGAAACTTAAATGGATTCTAGCTATATCGACTAATCCAAGATGCAATATCCACTTCTCTTCTTGTTGACATCCAGGTGCCACAGGCAGACTGACATTCATTTCATAATGTACCTCTAGTTTAGGCTTTTTTTGAGGTAACAAGATGACAAGATTGCGCTGCCTAATAAAAGCCCTCAATTGCTTTTGCACTGCCTGATAAAAGCCATCAATTGCTTTTATTAGGTAATTTGGACCGAATTTAACAGAAGCATGCAGTTCTCAATCATACTAACTCGATACAACTTGTTACACACTTCAAGAAAAACAGGAGATTTGGGCAGGAGAGACACATCAAGTTCAGGAAGGTGGTGGTGGATCTCCCCAGGATGACAGGTAGAAGTGTCAGCACTGGTGGACATCAGCAGGGATGGCAAGTCCTGAGCTCCTGACTCTGCCTGGGGGGCGAATCCAAAACCTTACATCCTACCTCGTCAGAGAACAACCAACCCAAACCTCAAGGCACGTGGGCCAACACACAGAAACCTTCTTTTTCATCCTATGGGCACTGCACCAAACAAAACAAAGTATCTAAAATTTATTGTCTGTGAGAGAAAGCTTAAACTGTATCACTCATCTAGGAGCTCATGTGCAGATAATCTCAATTTGCAAATCTTCCAGGACCATCCCCTCCCAGGGAAGTGCCTAGAACACTGCAATGGAAAGTCACATTTTCTCTTGCATTCTCTGCAAAACTTGCTTTGCCCAACTTCTCTTCTGCCATTACAGAAAATCATGAATTCTTGTTTTGCACTGAGAGCCAGTATAAAAGAAAGGCCACATCAGTCACCAATATAGTCCCTCTTTACCTAGTACACTCATCTCCTGGAAGAGGAGAAATGCCAGCTTGAATCTTTGGGGAAACAGAATATTAATCTTCCTGGATCAGTGCTGTAGCCACATCATTAATCCATCAAAGATAGTGCCTCTCCACCCTTCCTACAGCCATCTTCAAAAATAATGTGGCCCTGGCAAGGTGCAGGGAGCCTGACACTGTCAACGGGTGTTCCTTATGCTCAGAGAAACCTTCCTGGATCAAGCCCATCCAGTTTTAGATGTGAACTACAGTCCAGACTGACCAGGCCTATTGAGACCACAGTGATCCAGAAAGAAAAATCTCAAGACCTTGTGGTGGTGGAAGCATTCAGTATCAATGCAAATGTACCGAAAAACTGAAGTGGCCTTGGGGTCGTAAGTAATTACAGCTTTTGGGACTGCAATATTAGATTTAGGTATCTAAATTCCAAGTCTCATTTTAAGCAATCAACATTTTCTGCATCTGTTCCCTAATGACTAGTCAACAGAAGCAGATTTCTTGTCACCTCTGTGTATAATTACTTTCCACTGGACTAACCACTTGAGTGTTCCTTCACAGCCAATGGAGCCTGGCTGCAGAAATATTGACTTTTTAGAGGTTCACATTTGGTTGAGCAATCTGACCCTAGGTTCTCATTCCACACACTAAACCCCAAAACTAAGCCACATTTTCCACGGCCTGGAGGAAGCACATGCAGATCTGGAGATTATGTTGAGGGGAGAGTAGGAGCTGGATGCTCCAACGCATGCTGGGACAGCTGAAATGACCACAAGAAGAAGGGGACAGTGACAGGGAAGGTTTTGCCATACAGTCCTAGCACCAGTGCCAGTCGCAGGCACACAGCACATACTCTGATCACCCTTGCATGCAGCAAGTCCATCCATCTCACATGCACAACGCTACTTTCAAGACCAATCCCAAGCAATTTCCCACAGACAGTTATAAAACTCAAACAAGATGATTCCACAAAAACTTTCTAAAGCAATTTTAGTAGTAAAACACTTATTTTTTTTCCTGGCAGTCTATGTGAGGGAGCAAACTTACCCATTGCAGCTCCTACTGTACAGCTTAACCTTTCGCATGCCACACACAGTGACAGGGCTGCAGGTTGTTTAAGGTTGAGAAGTCGCATGTTTCTATGGCATAAAATTGTTCCTTGCCCTGGTTACAGCCCCTCGCTACAGACTCTGGGTGACTTGTGGGGGCTGTCTGTCTGGCTTGTGCTCAGTGCTTTACAACATGGTGGTCATGCAAAGGTGATGTGTGCAGGGTTCAACAGCCAGAAGAAGATCTGGGTCATGGCTTTGTGTGGGGAAGAGTAGGTTGTCCTGTTCCTGTGAAAACACTCAGTTTACATGTGAAATTATAGGGCACTCTGTGGCATTTATTTAAGGAACACGGTCTACTTCAAATCTGATCTGTGTTAAAAAATAAAATAAAATAAAAAAGAAGGTATTTTGTAGTCACTATACAAAACATTCCATCAGTGTGTCTCACAGAAATTAGAAAATAATTTTAAACAATACACCCACCGGAGACTTCCTGCAAAACATACCAATTTTCCAGTCATGTTTTGCCATTTAAATACACACGTGCTTCCATGCAGATACAGATTTTCAGCTTCTTTACCGAGAGCCAAGTTTCACAGCGCGGATTGCAGAAATGGTCCTTCACCCCCAGGCTAAGTCAGGCGATCCCCCTGCCTGGGATGGTGATGGGACAGGGGCTGTGGGAGAGGTAGAGAGTGATGCTGTGGCCAGGGGAGGCTCACCCTTCTCCTTATGGAGCCAGGAGGCTGACGGCTACACAAGGTGTATGAGATACTAGTTGTATGGACACCGGGGTGTGTGTGCATGGGGCACAAAAGGGTATGTGGGTTAAACTTTGTCCAAACCAAATGAGATTCTCAGTATCCACACAGGCCAGATTTTCCAAGAGGAAAGACCGTGTAGACACCGTGGAAAAACATATGGAAAAATAATGGAAAATATAGGATATACATATAAAACACTCCTGTGCACATTGCTTGTACAACTGTGTAATTCCCTACATTGCCCTTTCAAAACAGAAAGTTCACACAGGTCTGAATCTGGTTAGAGACTCTGAGCACTATTAAAAGAGATTAAATGATAAGAACGAAACAGCTTAAAGCAATTAGATTCTAAACACTGCATCTAAGACAAAAATATTTGAAAAGAAAAGCCTGTCTCTTGCACAAATTGAAGTAAAAGCACCTGGCATCAGAATATTTTTTAGAAAAGTTTCCACTTCACAATGGCCTGTTTCTGTTGTCAGATGTCATGATTTGGACTGATGCAGGGTCTAAGACAACATTTAGGTGCGCAATCGATAAGGAGGTATCTGGAATGGAGAGTGGATTAAAACACTCTTTATTTCATGAAATAAAACTTGAACTTCACTATAATCTCTGATCTGCAACTGTATTTGCACAGGTGGATCCCCGAAGCCTGCAGAGCTCCCTGGGAGTGCCGGCAGGATTGCCTGCTTGGTCCTTGTTGGGCTGCTACTGAGCGGAACTGTCAGAAGTCATCAAGTCAGTGACAGTTTTCATAAACAAGGAATTGATTAAAATTCCGCACAAGAATTTACCCTGTGGAGAAAAACTCAGAGAGCCCATAAGATGCCACTGAAAGCAGCTGGCAGCATCTCCCCGTGTAGCTCCAGTAAATCACTCAATCTTGACCATGTTCAAAACCTCTCCAAGGCTCAGAGCCAGTCTCACCTCTCATGTTTTGCAGGACTCAACTAACCCTTTCCACAGCTGCTGCTGCAACTTCTCCTGCTGCTCAGCACCAGCCTGGAGCCCAACAGAGACCCTGCCGGGCATCCCTGCTGCTCAGGATCACGGAGCTGCTCAGGACAGACACACCGAGAGCTGTGCCCAAAGCAGACACAGTGCTAAACCTGCAACTCCACAGTGCTAATGACCACGGAAGGACCTGACGTGGGAGCAAAACCACAGGCAGGTCGAGACGGCAGGCTCAAAAACCTGGACATGGGCATCAGAATCAGTCCCTCTATTGCGGCAAAACAGCTTGGAGACCTTAATACTACTTCACTGACTGATGAACTCATCTCAGTGCTTGGTTTTGAACCGCAGAATACTAGGAAAAGCAGATGGAAAAATTTAGACCAAAATCCCACAATCAAACTCGGTTTAAAATGCTGACCAATTTGTAGAGTAGACAATTAAACTCTAGACTGCTTTCCTGCACTCCTAGAGTTAGCCAGTGTCTTTAAAGGCAGGATAAAACCCCAAATCCAGGAACAACCAAAAAGCATTTACAGGTTATTCCCTAACCATGGCTAGATGTATTGCATCATAAAATGTCAACATCAAAACAATATAGAAAAAATAATTACAGACAGTGTTAGTGTTGTAAGCTGATAAGGACCAGATGGTCTTTTGTATTTATGGTTTGCCTTGTGCATACAAATGCTTTTGGGATCTAATTAGCCTTCTACAAAACTCAAACTGGGTAATTACTATCATTATCCCCTTTTCAAATAAATCTGAAGTCTAAACTGCAATTAAGTTTTTTATCTTACAATTCATATCCACGCATTTTAAGAATTGTTCTTTGCTATCTTTTCAGAAATCTTCTTCCAGTGATTGACATAAATAAGATGGAAGAGCTTAAAATAATTTTAAAAAGGATGATTTCGTACAAAGAAGATTTTTTGGCTACCGGAGTTGAAGTATTCCTGAGAAACAACGCATTCATGGTGAACAGGTTTCTGATTTCCTGAGCATTTGATTCTGCCACCTTTGTGGCCACTGAACAACCCATATTCCTGTCGATAGCAATCACTAAGAACAAATTACGAGTCACAACTGGCAGAGCTGCTGACAAATGCATATACGGAGACATATAACTTCTCCTGTACATACTATGATCATCTTTTATATGAAACAAAGTGGCAGTCATTCTAATTAACTTTTGACTTAGGCAACACATAGGCTGATGATGGGCTATGAAAGGGTAGTGGTGCAAATAATAAGCAAGAATGTCATTTTTATTGGTTTCTTGCCCTCAGGACAGCTAATCACATGACAAAAGTAGAATGCTACAGAAAAGCATGGCACTATAATAATGTACACCACTGAATTAGTGTAACGGAGAATTAATCAAAATCTGTCCAAAAAGAAGCAGCAGATGAGATTACAATGTTATAAGCTAATCATCTTCCACCCCCACCCCCGACAAATGATTATAGGTTACAGAACTGCATTGACATTTCCTCTTGCAATAAAGAAAGTACTGAGCTAAAAACTGATGCTACGAGAAATAACACTTCTGGCACCTAAGGAAGGACATACTAGCTGGACAAAGTTTTGATGTAAATTCCTTTTTTTTTTCTGCTGAAATGTTTTCATTTAATTCTACTTCTTCTGTGAAGATCATTAATAAGTGGAGTATCAAAGTCACTACTAAAATCAGAGCAAAAGGTTCTTGTGTTTCAACCTAGATTGGCTTTCTGATAATAATACCAGTGAAATCTCTAGATAAACTTCTGCAAACATCACCTTCTGATAATAATACTAGTGATTTCTCTAGGCAAACTTCTGCAAACATCACCTTCTTTCTCATGTGAACTGCTTATGCTGGAAATACATTTAAATTTGACTGTTCTGTGAACAAGGGTTTAAGTATTTTTAACCCCTGACTGCATTCCAGATATTTCAGATACAGGACCACAGGACGATTCAGTCTGGAATGGACCTCAGGAAGTCCAGATTGTTTCATTCACTACAGGATGCTCATCCTTTTGAAGTCAAATGTGTGCTTATGTGCAATCAAAGTTCACAATTTCAATTTTTATTAAAATTATTCTTTTACAACACCAAACCTTGAAGCCGCAAACTCAGAAGAGAAACACAGGCTCCTGTGCTGACATGGAGACATTCCCAATATTCCTTCTCAGTTTCCACATGGACACCTAAATACCCATCAGTGCCCGTGTTCCTGAGCCCACATCTGTTGTGAGATGAGGAAATGGTTTCACACCCGGCTGAATCTTGATGCTGCTAAAATTAGGCACCCATTTGTCTATCATCTCATTTAGCTGAGGCAGCATTGGGTCAGTGTGCTTAGAAATTCCCTAAGCACCAGGACAAAGAAAGGCAAGTGTAGCTGTCTTGCCTCTCCCACCTCCCCATCCAGAGAGGAATTCCTTCTGCTAAGATCTATGAAATCAGAATTAGATTCTTCCCTACTCCTGCCTCATAAGGACCAGAGATCTGAATCCAGGTCTGAAGGAGCACTGCAGTCACCAGTTTTCTGAGACATCACCTCTTATTGCATCCATTTCATCAGGGGAAAAATAATTATATATTCATGGGAGAAGGGGCAGATAAACACATTTCTCTTTTCCCAATTGAGAGTCTGCATCACCTGGCTACTGAGTCACTGTCACTCTTTGTGGCCTAATTCTGTAATGATTTCCATGACAACAGAGCTGTTCAGTATTTGAATATTGTGGAGTCTGAAAAAAAGATCTTTACAGATAATAATGCAAAGAAATATCACAGGTAACATTAAAAGTAAAAGAAAAATTGTGAAAACAGGCACAACGCAGGAAGCAATCATCATCTCTGACTTCAGCAGGCAATTTCTCTGTGTTTGCAGGCTCGCGACAGAAACTGCTTATGTGCGTCAAAAGATCTTTTCTGCCATAGCAAGATAAACACATGCTTAGTTGCTGATTTCCTAATCTTCAATTAAGAAGTGCAGCATGTCAAAATGCAGCCTTGCTTGGTTCCTCAGATACCTGTCCATCATGGGTTTTTTTTGGGGGGGAGGGTAATTTTCACTTGCATATTTGATGTTTGCAGTGTGCAAGGCAATCTCATTTTACATGAAAAAGGCTTCTTATAATTGGAAATTTATAGCTGAAAAATGCAGCTTACTTCCCAGGAAACTGAGCTTTTTGTGATGTGTGAACATTATGTGCACATATGCATCCTACCAGGGGAGGGAACGTGCCCCAGTCACTCAGCTCCAAACAATTTCATTTTCCCCAGCGTTTCTCACAGAGGACACATCTGTCCTACCCCTCCATGTGTTGTACGCCAAGGGCAGAAAGCCCTGAATGCCACTCCAAAAAAAGAGACACAAGACAAGATGCAGAATGTATAGGGACCTCACAACATAAAAATATTCCCTTAATACGTTCTCAGTCTCCACCAAATGCCTGTAGCACAGACCCCAGCTGGGAGTTGAGCCCTGAAAATCTGAACAGATGCGGGAGCGCCCTGGAGACAGGTGCTCCTGAAGCCATTGCCACAGCATCGCGTTAGGGGCACGTGAAGCTCTTCTGAGAGAGGCTCTGGAAGAGTCAGGAGGAAAAGCTGCTTCATGAGTTGTAGGAAAACAAACTGAGCATCACAGCTGGGTTGAGGTCGGAGCTGCTGCTGCGCACCTCAGCGCATACCGAGGTCAAGGGAAGAGGTTTTCTGGGTTAATATCACTGCGAATTTGATCTGTCTGTTATTAAGATCCATTTCTACACTGATTTTCAGAAAGACTTCATTCAGTGAAGGTAAAAAACAAGCATCCTTTTATATCGAACAACCATGGCGAATCCTCAGAAGTGAAATTAGGAAGAAGAAGAGATGGAAAGCCTTGTATGTCCCTCTATCAAATAAGAAATATTGTCCAAAGCATGCAGAGCGGCTTCAAGTAATGCTTTTGCCACCAAAGATGGGCTTAATTTGATGAAATGCAGATGTCTGTGCATCACCCTCTTTGCTCCCTCCCAGCTTTTGTGCACCTGGCAGAGCATGGGAAGCCAGAAAGTCCTTGACTACCTGACAGCAACAACAAATATCACTGTATTATCAACATTCTTCTCATACAAAATCCAAACCACAGCACTATACCACCTACTAGAAAGAAAATCAACTGTATCCCAGCCGAAACTAGGACATGTCAGGCCATGTGTCACTCTGAAACTATGCTCTGGCCTTGGATTTCACTAGAAGTTTGTTCTCACTGAAGTTACTGGATGCAGTTCAGTCCTTACCAGGAGCTGACTCCACTAGGAAAACTGGTATCAGCTCTCAACGTGCTCTTTCCTGTTCAAAAAGTGAACAACAGAGAGACAGAAGAGTTCCCACAGCCACGGGAGTCCATGGACATGGACTTACAAATCTGTTATCACAGCCACCTCAGGAGATCCCAGGTGGTGAGCAAAGAAGAGTTGGAGTCAGTTAGAAGAAGATGGAGCCACCCTTATTATCATCCTTGGTGCCCAGTGGAAGCACCTCATGTCTGAACCAAAGCTGACCTAAGTGGCTCAGTTTTGAGCAGGAGTTGGGCTAGGTGACCTCCAGAGGTCCCTTTCAATCCAAACCTTTCCCTGAGTCTGTAGATTATATTCTGAAATAAATGAATTTTAAAAAAAATACAAAAGGAATAGGAAGTAACTTATTCATAGGATATATGCAGGGTGTGCATGCTCTGTCTTGAATAACAGCAGCTGAGGAGAGCAGTAATTATGCAGTATCATCCATGCACCCTTTGCATGGGGCACCTAAAGCATCTGGATACACACACAACACACAGATACACCAAGTAAAACAGTCGTGGCACTGCTGCACCGAAGGTGCGCGGAGGTCTGCGGTGCACTGTGCATACAGCCAGGCACTCTAGGGATAACAATATTTTATTTCCCAGCATAAAACTCAATTGTCCCAATAATGGCATGGCTTGCAGCCAACAGCACTGTTGTGTTTTGCTCCGAACAATAATTGAGTTGACAGTCCATTTTTTCACTGGAGGTTGAAATATCAAATTTGATCAGATATCAGTACTGATGCTGCTGCATTTTGCCAGCTTGCCAGTTTTTCTGGATGACAGGTGGATTTGTGATCACAGCATCATGACTGAGAGTCCCAGCTGTGGCAGGAGATTGCCTTGGTCATGGGTTCAGAAACTTCTGCTGCAGAATATAATACAGTGCAGGAGGGGGAAAATGGGTCAAACAGACAGTAGTGAGACCCATGAGTGACGGGTGACTCGTGAACTCATAGAGTCACTGAAAATGCCATTGTCCGTGAGACCTTTGCTGCTATTTCCCAATCAAACTTCTGCCCCCCAGGACTTTGGATGAATTAGTATTTCCAACAAGAGGGAAACACAACACAGATAAGGAATATTACAACATGTGTCTTTTCTGTAGCTCTGTGAAACTTGAAGCTGGTGATTACATTTGAACCTTTCCAGTCATTGGTTTTCAGGTTTTTTTTTCAGGCTTTTGTACAGGGAAACACATCGTGCATATGGTTTCGTCTCCTTTTTGTCAAGAATATGCTTATCTTTAGGAGTGTGCTTAAATGCCTTCTCAAACTGCTTTGTGATACGTGCCTTAACACGGGCTGGCATAACTGCCTAGCCATGTAGCAGCTCACCCAAAAAGTTCTTACTACCCAGATGGCTCATTACACCTCTCTTCTGCAATCTCTGCTGGATGCCAAATGGCTCCTAAGTGAAGATTAAGGAGTGGTACTTGACCTTCTAATGCCACGTACGGCTGATATGGCTTGGGAACCATCCTCCTTCCCCTTTATTAAAGCCAAGCAATCACACTCTGCTGATGCAATGGTGGTGAACTAAGTTCCTCAGCATAAAAGCTTCACGATTTGAAAAGGATGTGAATAGGTAGGGAGTTCCTAAATATGTGCATCTTGAAGATACTTCCTGAATCAAAGCTACACCTGCTGACACACCACAAACCAGAGACAGTCCTTGTTTCCAAAGAACTGAGGGTTAAATGAACACATTATGTGCACCTGTCATTCTTCCCCAACATTTTTTTCTCTCTTAGCCAATTTTAACCTTTGTTTGAAAGAGAGAATTCTCTACCCAAGTTCCTATGAATCTGATGAAAACAAGCAGCCAACTAAAGGATGGAGACCCACATTACTGCCTCCCTGTGATGAAGCTGTAGCTTCAGTTGACTTAGTTGTGATTTTAGAATCCACATGTCAAAAATGAATTATAAATGGAGGAGTCATAGGAAACGTGCAACCCATCAGGCACCAGCAACACGAGATTTTTTTTCTTTTCCTGGAAGAACGTGGTGAGCACAATTACATGTTTCATGCACTTGCTGCATCCTTGCTGTTTCTGTGATTTTTTAATCCTTTTTGGCCAGTATTAACCGAGGATGACAGAGGGACAGCTAGAAATTCCAAAATCCCATCAGTTAATCTTTGCAGCTGTATCAAGAAGCCCATGTGTCACTGTCAGAACACTCTGAGAATGGGAGGGTGAAAGAGGAGAACCTTAGAGACATACACAGAGAGAAAATTTTGTTTTCCAAACTTCAATTTTAAATAATCTTTTGTAAAAAATATTCTTAATAATTATAACTCATTATCATCACTCTTAAGCAGCATGCCTTTCTGAAAAACTGTTGTCAGGTATTGAGACTGTTCATGTGTGTCAGTTTTGGGGGCAATCGTAAGGTACCTCAATAGGTTGGTTGTATGCGCCTAGAGCCAGCAGGACCAAATACATTCTTTCATGATATTAGAAGATTAATTGCTCTCTTTTCAGCCCAGTAAAATAATAGGGCTATTGCATCCAAGTGACACAAATGAACAAGGAGAATCACCTCCCTCAGCTGTGGATCTCCCCCACATCTACCCTATTTTGAGGAAATCTTTCTCAAGAAGCAAGTCCCCAGATGATGCTTGCAGGTTTATGCCTCTTTTTGGACTGGAAATATATCTAAACCCACAAGCTGGGAAAGAGGCCCTTGGGCAAACCCCCAGCATGTGCTCTCAGTTCTGGTACAGAGCTGAGCCAGAAGCTCTTCCAGATACTTAAAGAATCCCAGTATCTTTTTACGGTGCCCAACTCATTCAAATACAGGAGGGCAGTAAGGTGCAGTGTGCAATAGTCTTCTCGACCCCAAAATATTTGCACCCGTAGCCCAACACAATGATCAGATGTAAGCAGAGTCTTAAAGTGAATTTAAGTAAGTGGAATGAGCACAAAATCCAATTCTATCAACAGTAGATGTTAACATTTTTCTATTGGCTGCATTGCTTTCACAAGGGACGAAGTTAATGCATGCCCTACTGGCTCCTGTAATTCTTAAGGGGTTTGCATTCCAAATAATAATATATTCACAAACATCCGCCCCAAGAGATCTTTTTGGAGGAGAAATGATGGCACAATTATTACAAATAATCTTGTTTCGTTTGCCAAGCTGATTTGCTTCAGAGAAATGACTGAGAGATAAACTCAGTGGAGTTTCCACAGGACTTTGAGCTAGAGCGAACACAGAGAGGCCAAGCCATGCGTCAAACAGCGCGCTGCTAATCCACAGCTGCTGGTGCCAGCTTCCCAGCGGTTCAGAGCACGGCTGCTTCTTAACAAATTAGAAACGACAAATTTAGCGCAAGTTCAAAGGGAACAGAGTACTGATACATGAGCCAGGGCACTGCATAAACTCTTGTACTAATACTAATGCTTTGGTTCAGCCAATGCTCCCTACATGTAATGTATCCCACTTGGTCTTTTTTGCTCTAACCAATGGGTCCTTCACACCTCAACACAAGATGCAGGATATTATGTGGCTCCATCCCTTTCTCCCAGCTTTTCCATTCACATGTCAATCTACCACTTGCCTACTTACTCCATTTTCCCCTGGAATTCAAAACTAGTGCGAAGGTCAGAGCTCTGCCAGGCAGAAATCAGCTCTGCTTCCGTGAAATCTCTAGTTAACCCAAGCTGTAATAGAGCAGATCAGCTACATAGCTCTGATGAGAAAGGGAGCATCTCTAACTCTCTTCTTCACTCAGCCCAGGCTCCCTTCTGATTGTTACAAGCTTGACAGCATCTGCTACCACCAGTCTGAGAATGGTTTTACTTCTCTTCTCCAGTTAGACTGTGTTTTCATCATTTTTATGACCATTCACACCCTGTCAACAATTGCCTGCATTTCAGTATCGGACCTGGAATGTGAACTGGAAGGACGAGGCTGCCTGTGCTCCTTCCCTCCTTGCAGACGGTCCTTCTTCCACACCAACTCCCCCAAATGAAGCAGGGGGTGTCTCCTGAGTTGAAACCAAATTAAAAAAAAGAACTGGGGCTAAACAAATTCCTCCAAATGTTTTCCATCAAAAATACCTGGCAATACACCGTCAAGCCCAGAATAGTGAAGTGACACCGTGTGCTTTGAGCTTCATGAAAATGTGAAAAGACTTTCAACAGGGAATTGTCTCAGACAGAAGCAGGGGCTGTCAAAGAATTCAGGTTCCTAATGGTCCTACCACTTCACGACAGTGGCATCTCAAATGAGTATCTGTATTTGACCAGACTATACTGTAATTGGTGTGCAACAACTTTAAGGCAATAGATCTTTGTATTTGCAAGTACTCCAAACATGAATGTATACGACCATGGGAGGCCTGCTACTGAGAGCACATTGTCTGCACTCCAGCGTCAGGAACTTTCAATCTGTTAAAATACCACAGAATATATGTTAATATATCCATGGAAAAGGGCCATCATACTTTCTATTACCCTTCCTTTTTCATTGCCAGGCTCTTCCAAAGCCAGGGAAGGACGGTTCTTTGAGCATTTGTGTTTCACTGTGCCTTCACTTCCATCAAGACACCCGTGACACATATTGCAGTCTGTTGCAGGCTTCTTTATGCCCCGAGGGGAGAGAGAGGTGTGAGCTGTTCGAATCCAAATCCTCACATAAACACGATGCTGCCTCAGAAGCTGAGCCTCTGCTGCCAGCAGCAGTCAATGGGAAAGCTCTTGCACACCAAGCACCGTTGGCTGCCACAGGTTTGGGTGGCAAACAAGTCCTGTGTGTAATGCTGGTGGAGGAGCTCCTGTCTGGATTTAGCAAAGTGAGAGCCACTATCTATTCTGGGGCACAACTCACTTCCTAGGAAGGCAGGAGACCTGGGTTAGAGACCTCACAGGCACACAAAGGAACTGAACCTCATCTTCCCTTTGTGAGGATTTCTTTAGGAACCAGTACAGGGGGGTAATCCTTTTGTCTCCTTTAACTCTGTTTTTGTTGCAACTAAATTAATCGCAAACTCACCTTCCTGCAGCCCAAAGAAAGGCAGGACCTAATGTACTCCATGAAGATGGCAGCCCCATGACCCAAGCAGAGTCCTGTTGTTAAATGCTGGTGCTTGTCCCATACCTCAAGTTCTACAAGAATAATTAGCTGCATGAGCTATGCAGTGCTCCAGATCTTGTTAGGCTTTGCCTGGTCTTGAACATGTTTTAGCTTGCTTTTCAATGTACCATCAAAAGTCAATAAATTTTTGCTATGCTTGTTGCTTGCTCTACAGTTAGATGCCCACTATCTACTTTGGCCAGTTGTAAAGCAAAATTACCTCTTGATTATTTGTCTGTTGACTGCTTTGCGGTTTTGAACATGTTTTAGTTGCATTGTTACCTAATTAACTTCAGTTCTGCTTAGCTTTGTGCAATCGCAGATTCTTTGCCTCCCTCAAAAGAAGAAATCAAACTGTATACAGAGTAGGATTAGCAAAGGTAAAGTGGTACAACTAACCGTGTGAGTGCAACCTATGAATTACTGTGATGTTGAACCACCAATTAAAAAAAAAAATAATTAGTGAACCACAATCCCTGTAGAAGGAAATTCCCATCATCAGCATAATACCTAAAGGGGGCCTACAATAAAGCTGGAGAAGGACTTTTTACAAGGGCATGAAGTGACAGGACAAAGAGTAAAGGCTTTAAACTGAAAGAAGGTTGTAATGGTTTAAGCCCAGCGGGCAAAGCACCACACAGCCACTCGCACACCTCCCCCGCAGTGTGACAGTTTAATACAATAGAAAAGGAAGACAGAATAATAACGATAATAACAGAATACATAGAACAAGTGATGCACAATGCAATTGCTCACCACACACTGATTGATGCCCAGTCTGTCACCAAGCAGTGATCGCCACCCCCAGCCAGCTCCCCAAGTTTATATACTGATCATGATGTCAATATGGTATGGAATATTCCTTTGGCCAGTCTGGGTCAGCTGTCCTGGCTGTGCGCTCCCCCAGCTTCTTGTGCACCTGCAGCCTCCTTGATGAAAAGTCCTTGACTTGGTACAACTATTGCTTGGCAACAACCAAAACATTGGTGTATTATCAACATTCTTCTCATACTAAATCCAAAACACAGCATTATAAAAGCTACTAGGAAGAAAATTACTGTTATCACGATCAAAACCAGGAGAAGGGTAGATTTAGGTTAGATATAATGAAGAAAACATTCGCCATGAGGGTGGTGAGGCACTGGAAAAGGCTGTCCAAAAAAGTTGTGGTTGCCCCATCCCCGGAAGTGTTCTAGGCCAGGTTAGACGGGGCTTTGTGCAACCTGGTCTAGTGGAAGGTGTCCCTGCCCATGGCAGGGGGGTTGGAACTTTAAGGTCCCCTCTAACACAAACCATTCTATGATTCTATGATACTGCTCTCACAAAGAGCATGCGATGCTGACAGCTCACCCTAGTGATGCATTAAGGATGGGAATATACTTGTCTACATACTTTTACTGTACACATAGTTTTGCTGTACTACTGATGACCCATTACAGAAATTTGGTGATCAAGATTGTTGTTATAACTGGTCTAACAATATGCAGTTGTTGCATTTTGATTAGGCTGGAAAGACATTCATTAGAATAAAAATAAATTCTGATTCTTGCATTCTCATATTAATGTGTTCTTTTGGTTGCCTATATTTTGCATGGAAATATTTGGAATTCTGTATATAAAAATATGCACATGTGTACGCGCACATAAAGTGATTTACAGAAGACTTTTATTACACAGCAGTGCAGCCGTGGAAACTATGACAAGGTTGATTCATGAATTTAAAGTAAATCAGACTAAGTCAACTGCTGGAAGATCTGTATGCTGCTATGAACAGCAGTAGATAAAGTGCATAAAATATCTGTGAAAGTTATCCCCTGAATCCCAGAGTTAATATGCTTTTTTAAATGGACTATCATGAATTATACTCTTCCCATTACTTAAAAATATTTAGCTATAATTTGTGCTGCCAAGATCACTTCTCCTTCTCAGGAGAGATGATACTGGACAAAACAGAAAGCAAAAACTGCTTTTATAGCAAAAAGGGACCCAATCAATCAGTTCAATGTTCTGAGTAACAGCAAAGCTCTGAATTTAGTCCTTATCCACACAAAACACCTAAACCAAGAGTCTCTTTTTCTTTATGTTACTTATAAGGGTCACTACCAAAAAAGATGCCAGCTAAATGAAAAATCTTATTAAAGATTTTCAGTGCTGACCCTTTCAATGCTCTTAATTTTTAA
Organism: Streptopelia decaocto; assembly: GCF_964273445.1. NCBI lineage: Eukaryota > Metazoa > Chordata > Aves > Columbiformes > Columbidae > Streptopelia > Streptopelia decaocto. Next base: position 201,373,544 of record NC_138663.1, read on the forward strand.
AGCTGCATCGATCTCAGTGTCATTGTAACTATTATCATCAAACAAAGATGATCGCTAGAAGCAGTCAAAAGAGGTTTCTGAGTGTTGTCAGCAAAGAACAGTTAAGGGAAAACTTTCTCAATTAATAGACTATTTTCCTTTTCCTCCTGAAGACAAAAGGTTATAAAATCTCCTTTAAAAATAGATTAAGGTGAAAAGAAGTCTTTGTGATTATGGGACAAATTTCATTTGAGAAGAGGTCAATGAGTGCGTTGTCAGTTCATTATTAGACTGTGCAGCAGAGGACCGGATGGTCAATCCCCAGCTCTTACCACAATCATCTATCGCAGGGTAAAATCAAATCTTTCATTTCCCCTGTTGTTTCACGTTGCTCAGAGGGCAACATAACAACAGTACGCTCCTCTGCAGATTTGTTCTTGGCCTCCGCTTGCCCCAGTGAGTGATTACTATAAATACTACAGAGGAGGATTTATTCAGGCTTGCAAAGTGTGCCCATTCTACCAACGCTTTAATCACCAATTAGTACACACGCTGCTGCTATTAACTCACTACAGCCTTATCTAAAGTGAATAAAAAGCATCAGCTTGCTTCTGCTTTAGAAAAGGTATTAAGAATGAGAAGCACAGGACTGGCTGAGCTAAACAGTAGCTCTGCTTTTATGAAGATAACCGTGTCACGGGTTAGACAGAAAGCAGCAGGCATCCCTGGTTTTCAGGAGCTGGACAAATTGCTTCAAAATGATTCAAGGTCAAAAATCTCTTAAAAATACATTCCAGCCCAGCACAAGATGTAACATGTATTTTACGCTGTACTGTAGACAATTACGATGCAATAGCAAAGTCATCCTATATGCAGACATAATGGAATCCTAAACCGCTGGAGGTTTTTTAACAATATACGGTACAGATGGTTTTACTACACCTTCTTTCTTTGTGCATTGTCTGATTCCTATTCCATATATACCCTGGTCACTATTTCAGCTGTGTTTTCAAGCATCATCTCTTTTTATCCATTTTTTCCCAAGGAATGGGAATCATTCATCCTCTGACTAACTAACAAAACTCACATCCATATAGAAATCTAATGTTCCATGTAGCTGCCAAACAATGTACAATCAGCATCTTCATCTTTAAATCTGTGATACTGACCAGTGCCCTGAGCAGTTCTTAACTCTGCCACCTTCACCTCACCAGGGATGACTATCAGAGGACCTTAGAGAAGTTGCAAGAAGCCATCAAAATATGTACCCTGTGTACTGTTGAAGTTTCTTCATACCTTCCTGCCAATTAATGGCTGGCTCTGAAACATGAGGGTACAATGTACTAAATTCTGCCCAGGAGCGGATGACGAGCGAGTTGAGAGTGTATGGATCAGGATCAAGGGGCAGGCTGGCAGGGCTGACACTGTTGTGGGCGTCTGCTACAGGCCGCCAGATCAGGCTGAGGAAGTTGATGAGGCCTTCTATGGGCAGCTGAGAGTGGCCTCACAGTCACAGGCCATGGTTGTTGTGGGTGATTTTAACTTCCCTGATGTTTGCTGGAAGGACCATTCAGCCAGCCAGCCACAGTCCAGGAGGTTCCTCCAGTGCATTGATGATAACTTCCTCATGCAGATGGTGGAGGAGCCGACTAGGAGAGGTGCACTGCTGGATCTCATCCTCACTAACAAGGAGGGTCTGGTCGAAGCAGTAAAGGTTGAGGGCTGCCTGGGTTGCAGTGACCACGAGATGGTGGAGTTCAGCATCTCATGTGGCAGGAACAGAATAGCAAGTAGAATTGCAACCCTGGACTTCAGCAGGGCTAACTTTGGCCTTTTCAAGCAATTGCTGGGGGAAATCCCATGGGCAAGACTGCTTGAAGGAAAAGGGGCCCAAGATAGCTGGGTGGCATTCAGAGATTGCTTCTTCCACGCTCAGGATCAGAGCATCCCCACACGTAGGAAGTCAAGGAAGGGAGCCAGGAGGCCTGCGTGGTTGAATAGGGATCTGTTGGGTATGCTCAAGCAGAAGAGGAGAGTTTACAGGTCATGGAAGCAGGGGCTGGCCACTTGGGAGGAATATAAGGCTGCTGTTAGAGGATGTAGGAAGGCAGCTAGGATAGCCAAGGCCTCCTTAGAATTACAGCTGGCGAGAGGGGTCAAGGACAGCAAAAAGAACTTTTTCAAATACATAGCAGATAAAACTAACACCAGAGGCAATGTAGGCCCACTGATGAATGGGGTGGGTGCCCTGGTGGCAGAAGATACAGAGAAGGCAGAATTACTGAATGCCTTCTTTGTCTCTGTCTACTCTGCCGGAGGCTGTCCTGGGGAGCCCTGTACCCCTGAGACCCCGGATGAAGCCAGGTCAATGGAGGAGTTTGCTTTAGTCGATGAGGACTGGGTTAGGGAGCAATTAAATAGTCTGGACATTCATAAATCCATGGGTCCAGATGGGATGCATCCGCGGGTGCTGAGGGAGCTGGCTGAAGTCATTGCTGGACCGCTCTCCATCATCTTTGCCAAGTCTTGGGAAACGGGAGAGGTGCCCGAGGATTGGAGGAAAGCAAATGTCACTCCAGTCTTCAAAAAGGGCAAGAAGGAGGACCCGGGTAATTATAGACCGGTCAGCCTCACCTCTGTCCCTGGGAAAGTAATGGAACAGCTTGTCCTTGGTGCCATCTCAAGGCATATCAAGGATAAGAGGGTTATTAGGGGCAGTCAGCATGGCTTTACCAAGGGTAGGTCATGCTTGACCAACCTCATAGCCTTTTATGAGAATGTAACAAGGTGGATGGATGGTGGCAGAGCGGTGGATGTTGTCTACCTTGACTTCAGTAAAGCCTTTGACACAGTCTCCCACAGCATCCTCACAGCTAAGTTGAGGAGGTGTGGTCTAGACAATAGAGTAGTGAGGTGGGTTGCAAACTGGCTTAGGGAGAGAAGCCAGAGAGTGGTAGTCAATGGTGCGGAGTCTAGTTGGAGGCCAGTATCTAGTGGAGTGCCCCAAGGGTCAGTGCTGGGGCCAATATTATTCAATATATTCATTAACGACTTGGACGAGGGAATTGAGTGTACTATCAGCAAGTTTGCTGATGACACCAAGCTAGGAGGAGTGGCTGACACGCCGGAGGGCTGTGCTGCCATCCAGCGGGACCTGGACAGGCTGGAGAGCTGGGCAGGGAATAACCTGATGAAATTTAACAAGGACAAGTGTAGAGTCCTGCATCTGGGCAGGAACAACCCCAGGTTCCAGTATAGGTTGGGAGATTACATATTAGAGAGCAGTGTAGGGGAAAGGGACCTGGGGGTCCTGGTGGACAACAGGATGACCATGACCCAGCACTGTGCCCTTGTGGCCAGGAAGGCCAATGGCATCCTGGGGTGTATTAGAAGGGGGGTGGTTAGTAGATCGAGAGAGGTCCTCCTTCCCCTCTACTCTGCCCTGGTGAGACCACATCTGGAATATTGTGTCCAGTTCTGGGCCCCTCAGTTCAAGAAGGACAGGGAACTGCTGGAGAGGGTCCAGCGTAGGGCAACGAAGATGATTAAGGGAGTGGAGCACCTCCCTTATGAAGAAAGGCTGAGGGAGCTGGGTCTCTTTAGTTTGGAGAAGAGGAGACTAAGGGGGGACCTTATTAATGTTTATAAATATATAAAGGGTGAGTGCCATGAGGATGGAGCCAGACTCTTCTCAGTGGCAAACAATGATAAGACAAGGGGTAATGGGATCAAGCTGGAACACAAGAGGTTCCACTTAAATTTGAGAAGAAACTTCTTCTCAGTGAGGGTGACAGAGCACTGGAACAGGCTGCCCAGGGAGGTTGTGGAGTCTCCTTCTCTGGAGACATTCAAAACCCGCCTGGACATGTTCCTGTGCGACCTCACCTAGGTGTTCCTGCTCCAGCAGGGGGATTGGACTAGATGATCTTTTGAGGTCCCTTCCAATCCCAAACATACTGTGATACTGTGATACTGTGATAATTCTTGACTTTTTCCCTTTATCCTTCCCAGTACAACTGTGGATATTCTCATTAGCTAGTTTCCTATTAAATTCCATACCTTGAGGCCACAAGCAGCACAGGTTCATTATCTGGCATTACTTTTAATTCTGATTGTTCAGTGCTCGAAAAAATGAACACTAAAAATTCTAAATGCCTTAATGACATGAGATTCTCTAAGGGAGCTCCTAATAGGAAATAAAGCCATCTTGCTCACAAGGAATAAAGCATTAGTGGTGGAATCAAACTTACCATGACCAATGATTGTTCCTTACCAGCCATACACACATTTTTACATTCCTAAGTTTTTCAATAAACATTTGTTATATGGATACAACTTCTCATCCTACATCTTTACCAAAGATATTTCAAAATCATTTAAACCCCTAACAGCTTTAGTTTCTTCTTTCTCTATTTTTGCAAGCAAAGCAGCAATTTAAGTCCACATAACAGACGAAACAGGTTTGCATTAAAAATATGTGAGTTGAACACAAAAACAAGGAGCCGTTTGACAAGCTCACTCTACAAACTGAAGAATATACTGCACCTAACTGTGATGAAATATTTAATACTACAGGCTATTTGCAGTTCACTTATAAAAAGTCACTGACAACTCTGAGGAAACTGTGAAAAACATGCTAAAGAATTCTGCTGATGAACTACATTTTCAAAGGGAAGAGTCATTCTTCTATTTTCCTAACCAAGAAGGTTAGCATTAAGAAACTGCTTATTGTGACTGTGACAATACCCGCCTGTGGTTTCATCCTCACCTGCCTTCATAAGCCGTGCGCTTGTGACTGTGAAATCCCAAGTACAACACTGGGAACAAAGAATCACAGACGTCTGCATGAGACGTGGCAGAGAATTTGGTGCAGACAAGGTCTACAAAGACTATTTCTTCAGGAGCTTATGCCAACAAAACTAGCCTTACCTGACATATATTAAACAGTGTTAAAACTCCAAATTAAAGGATGATACCGGGAGAGGAAGAAGGCAATTACACCGGCAGAAGGGAAGGACTCAGAATACACAGAAAGCAGAAAGCTCTCACTTAGTATCCAAAGTGAAGAAGAACAGCCGACATGCTTTAAAAGAGCAGAGCTAGAAAGGCGGCTCAAATGAGATGCAGCACTGCAAGGACAAGGTTTACACCCAACGATGGTTCAATAGACGTATGGGGTAGGAATCCTCCAATCAAATGCAGATCTCTATAGCTTGCTTAGCTCCCCAACACAAATTTGCAGTCACTGAGGAAAATCCTTCATCCTCACACAAGACGCCTGAATTGGGTCTTGTTTGTTTTCAGTGAGCATTTAGGGAATCCTTAGGAACAACCTCAAATGCAAATATCTATATCACTGCTTTCAAAAACTAGGTGGCATAAATTCTACTAAAGAAGTCTTAAATGGCTCAGCAGTGTAGTAATTTTGAAAACAGATGCCTGAGAAGCTGCTGGAAACAAAGTTTAGAAATTTGGAAACTTTGTTTCCAACTAGGAGCAATTTTTAAGAAATCTCAGTGAAATCTAAAATCTAAGACTTCTCATATGTTCAGTGGTACTTACAATCGCAACTTCTTATTAAACAAAATTCCCAGGAATCATTGGAATGTTTATTACGAAAACACAAAACAAAATTTAAATTTGATAAAGCAATATTAGTCCAACCTCTAAACTCTTCCAGCATACAACCAGCTGGTAAGAGAACAACCTTAAGACAAGCCGTGGATAAATAATATATAGATTTTATCACACTTACTGTTATTGACCTGGACATACAGCCTGCATATAATGACTGAGTACTGGTAATTTGTCAGTGCCTTCAAACCATTAATCTGATTTACCTTGTCACATGCCTTATTCCATCGCAGTTAAAACTTAAGGCTGTGAACGTAGTCATCACAAACTTGTCATCCACAGCTACTCAAGAGCTGTATTGAAATGGTGCATCAAACCCTCTCGTGAGCCCGAATTAATTTTATATCCAAACCAAGACCATGGGAAGGTGAAGACAGAGGTAACTTCAGGAAAGCGGCAGGGAAGAAATTCTGTGCCTCAGCAGGGCCTGGATGAAGACCGAGGCTTGCTGTCCAGATGATCAGGCAGGAGGTCGCCCCAGCAGCAAAACTCAGTCTACAACCAGGCAGCCCACAGCAACTTCCAACCACGACATCTACTTCAGGTACAAAAACTGATCCAGGATCTTTACAAAAAGGGCCAAGACGGAAGCAAGACATTCTGGGATGTGCAGACCCCCAAACTACAAACATCCTGGTGTGGCAGCAGGGGTTCCTCAAGAGCAGGTCACAGTGCCTTATTCTTACCCAAGTTTTTTACACAACTTGTGCTCCCTCAAGTAACACAAAGCAGACACTGAGGACAGGACACGTGTTCACCCTGGACTGGCCATCTCACACTACGTTTTCAGCGATTCTGAAACTACCCTACTTTTTGGGGAAAAAAAGGATGTAAGTGTAAGTCAGCTTTTCATCAAACTACCCGTGCTGCAGAACAAGCATCCTTACACAGGGATGACCAGGAAATTTCATCTTTAGGGACTGTGCAAAACTATCTTATTCAAATCAGCAGCTTCCCAGATTCAAATATTAGCATCGTGGAGGAAAAAGCCACACTACAGAGATTTACTTGTATTTATATAATTCAAGTATGCATATATGTGAAAACATAAAATTTTAAAAAATGCAATTAAAGTAACTCTGAATAACATTAAGAATTAACACATCTGAACAAAAGGACCAGTGAGATTCCTCAACGTTGTGTGTAATTTATAGCCATGTGCACTTCAACACAGGCACAAAAACATCCTTGATTACAAAATCAGAGAGGGATTCTCAGGAATGAAAGCCAATGTAAGAATGCACCTGGGTGTTCATTTATATCAAGCATAAAGCCAGCAGATTTCATACTTATACAGGATCAGTTCAGCTGCCTACAAATGCTCCATGTTTCAAAATATTCATCATTTACCCTACTGATTTCTATATTTAACAATGACAAGTTTGTTATCTGGCTAGGAGTTATTTGCTCATATATGCAGCATTTCAGAATGGCTAGACTCCTGCTCCTTACCACAGAAAACAACAACAAAACAACACAAAACCAAAAAAACCCTCAAAAACTAAGGATGCTCTGTTTGCTGGGCTCAGTGGACACAGAAGAGAACCAGTTTCTGGCAGCAAGCAGGTCAGTAGCCAAGCTTCTTTTTTTTAACCAGGTTTTAGAGATGCTGGCAAAGCTGGATGCTCTCACTTTTAAGTCTCCTACGGAGCTTCTCGACTAACAAAAATGGCCATTTCTCTTTGGAAATCTCTAGTGTCCTTCTCAAGGTCTACTTATATCACCTCTACAGCCTCCCCATTCCAGTAACTTTGGTCTTTGAAAAGTCATGGATTCAGTTTTTTATCAAACTAGTAGGTATAAAAACACGGCTCTTCTGACACAGTTTAGGTCAAGTATTGTCTCAGTTATCCTAGAACATCCTTAATAAATTCCTCTTTTGAAGTATCATTCAGAGTAAAAGCTTTTTACCTGCATCGCACTTTTGTATTTGATTTGCACACTGTCTTTTATAAATATATGTATATGTATGTATATATATATATATATACACACAGCCCTGATCTCATCAATGGAAAGTCATCACTGCCTTTTAAAATGCACCTTACTACGCCATTCTTTTTATTACACATTTCATTGCTCAGACACCCACATTCAGGCTGAACAGCATGTTCAGAACAACCTATTAATCAACAAATTTAATAAATGAACATGGATGACAAGACCAGAAGGATTTTAGGAAGTTTTGTCCATTTCACGGTCCCCAAGATGGATCAGCAATACCTAAACCCTTCCCAACAGGTACTGTCTTTACTACTACAGATATTCTCTTAGTATTCTACTACTCCTGTGGATGTTTCATGGCATCTCATGTTTCATCACTGCAGTGCTTAGCTATCCTTATGGTTATAAAAGTTTCCCCTGAAGTTTAGCCTAGATCTCTCTTGTTACCATGACACTTACAGAGAAAACGAGCCTGGCTTTTTTTCTTCTGATCACAAGTCCAGTGAAAAGGTGTCATGTAAAAACTGATGTAAGAAAATCCCTTGGAAGCCTGCAGCCTGAATGTCAAGTAAAGGAGAAGAGCAGGAGTGACATGAGCTGTTCAGGCAGCGCACACTTACAGACGGGACAGCAGCATCACCATCTGCTGGAAGGAGCGAATTTAGCTAGCGGACCAGTTGCCACCAAGGGAGGAGTGAGAAATGCCTTTGGCAGACACACAACATAACGAGAGGAACACGGAGAAGACACACGCTGCCCAGTTCACAAGAAGTGAAAAGTTCAATGGCTTTCCCAGGCCACAGAGCAGAACAAGCCTACCCTGAGAGTCTTAATAAGGGTAGTTTCAGATGTTTTGTATTTTATCTGTTGATCATTGTTTAAATAGAAAGTCCAACCTTTTCAAAATCCACCTCCTTGCTGGTAGAGGCCATCTGCTATGGTGGAGACCCCCCGGCCTCCCTGCCCCAGAAGAGCCAGAGCAGATTCCCCATCGGTGAGACGGAGGGTCGGCTCACAGGCAAGCGTTTCGGGATCTGCCCATCCATGTGTGGGAAGTCAAGAGCAAAGGGAGTGTGAAAGGCTGATAATCGCCTCGGGAACAGATTGTGCTCCTGTTGAAGAGGAATTTAGCACTTTCCCGCAGGCACCGCCTGGTCAGATGGTGCTCCCTCATGCTGCAGCTCTGCGTGTGGCCGGGCAGATAACGCTCACAGTATCTGCCCAATATCTGTTCTCCTCTTCGCAACGGCTGTAGCAGCTCCAGGGGTCCTGCAAGAGGGGGAACGGGAGGCCTCCAGGCACAGTTGGACATGGGACATGCTGCCACAGAGCGTGGGGGGCAGTACTGGGGAGATGCCTCCAGGGCCACTGAGAAGCGTGACGCAGCATGGTGCTCTCTGGAGGGACACACAACATCACTGATGACTTTGAAGCAAACCAAGGAGCAAGCAGCGTCCCAGTGCATTTGGCTGCTAGATTTGGCAGCAACAGCTTGGCTCTTGATGCTGTCGCTTGAGCCTTTCTGAGGGTTCATGCTGACAGCACCATGGAGGCAAGTTTCTAATGCACCTACTTCAGTAGCCTGCGGTGTCGTTTTTGGTGGCGAAAGCCCAGCCTCTGAGAGGTGTTGAAAAGGGTTACCGCATCAATTAATGTCACCTTTCATCACTGATGAACAGTGTTGAGAGGTGTTAGAATCATAAAATCACAGAATCATTTCAGTTGGAAGAGACCCTCAGGATCACTGAGTCCAGCCATAACCTAACCTAACTCTAGCACTAAACCATGTCCCTAAGAACCTCATCTAAACACCATTTAAACACCTCCAGGGACAGTGACTCTACCACTTCCCCTGCAGATGTGGCACAGCAACAGCCATCGGGGCTCCGGTAGCCACTTTTTGTTGGGTTTAGCAGTAAAAAAGGCTGAGAACTGGGGTTGAGGGTAGGATGTGAGCCACCAAAAAAAAGGGAACCATGCTGCACTGCTCCCCTCTCACCCCCCTTTCATACCATCAAACTTTTCTAAAGCTGTGGCTCCCCAGTGAAATCCAGCCAGTAAGGCTTATATTTTAACTGGAGGACAACTTGTGTGATTTATTCCAGTGTAGAAACAAAGTGGTGATGAGGCCTTTTGGCCCCTCTGGAGGTATGGGGGAGCACTGCTGGTTAGCTTGCTAACGAGCAGCACAGGGAGGTTGTCACCACTGATGATTTTAGAGACAAGCAACCACTCCATGGCAGCTGTCTCTGGGGAAAAATAATACATCTGTCTTTGTGTCAGCAGGGATGGCCATGGCATCTCCTCCATGCTCCTGCTGATGCAGTGAGGGTCTGCAGCATCCTCTCCCCCAAAACTGTGGGTCAGCTGCCCAATCACAGCCCCAACAAGCTCCCAACCAACACCAACACCCACCTGCTCTTCTAATAACATGTTTCCTATCATAGTCACCTCCCTATTCTTACCAGAGACGTGTGTGTCAAGGAGTCCATTCCAGTCCTTGAGATCAAACTATGACATTGCATTTAACATATTTTCGTGATACTAAATGGCTATCAGCAGCTCACATTTTGCAGCCTGCTGAAAGCTGGCTTTGTACTTCACCAATATCTAATATTGGAGTTATTTTTTTAAGACACATTTGTTTCTTGGTGTAAGAAAGACCAAAACCTCACCACTTGACACCTCCTTACTGCCCACAAGCAAAAAATATTATCCCCATGTGCCTGAATTTGCTATGTTTTATTAAAGTTGGCACGTCACATCCAAAGGAATTGCAGCAAGCAGGCTGCCTCACGGATGATATTCTGCTGGAATTGCAAATGTGAGTGTGGCTCCGCTCTGCACACAGCTTGGAAGGCTGTTCAGATTTCAAATCTAATAAAAGGTGGGATACTGAGCTCCTCTTAGCCCTTAGTGCTAATTGCAAAAAAGCGGCACCACACTGCTGATGGCAAATGGTTTGGGAACAACTGCCCAAGTTCCCAGTCCCCAGCCTGTTATAAATGGCATGGGATAAACCTCATAAACCTGATGAAGATTTTATAGAAAATAATAATGTCATCAACACCCTGACAAGCTCAGTTACTGTCCAGAAAATAATGTTCAAGTACAGGAAAATGCATCTCTGTGCTGTCTACATTTCAGGTGATAAATCTACATCTGTATTCCAGTCCCTGGTGGTGTTACCCTTCTGCAATCTGCACGGTCCTGGTCTCCCGAGGTGGACCAAACCCAATAGGTGCTCTGACAGCAGAGTTGAGATGTGGCAGCATCCAGAAGTGTATCACTAACTCCAGGATGGGTCACAATGATGCCTCATGTTCGCAGTAGTGATGCGCATAAAACTTAGCAGCTACCAGCAATGTCCAGGAGTATCAGAATTCAGTTCCCTCAGGCTTCATGTCCTGTGAGATTGATGATGATGTCTAAGAGGATGAAAACCTGGCAAAACGGCCTTGGTAACAATATCTCAAACACCCTCTGCTTTGCACTCTTCCATCTTTTGACCTGATTGCCCATCATGCAGCTTTCCTGGTGTCCAATAAGTCATGGATTTACAGCATTTGCTCTGCCTGTTCTTTCCTCCGGTCATTACTTATCTTTATGTCACCTGAAAGAACTTCATCATCCTCAACATGTCCATCTCACTGCCAAGGTTGGAGCTGGACAACGAATTAAAAAAAAAATAAATGTCGGGGATACACTTAGCCACAGAGACAAAGACACAAATCAGATGATCATAGAAGAACACGGGCTATAAAAAAATCACTGTGTGGTGGAAATACACTTGATTTATACCGGCAAAGATGTCCTTCCTGTCAAACTTTTTTTCAGAAAGTAGACATAACTGATTTGAGAGATGAAGAGCATAAGGCTCCCTTCCAAATGTTGCCATGATATTTCTTTAATCTAGACGTTTGGGTGTATTTAGAAACATCTTCCAGAGCAACGCTTGGTGTTTAAGTAGAAATCCCCAGAGGGTTTTCATTCTGAACGCAAATATAGTATTACAATGGAAGCTACTTGTAATTCACAACAGCAACTGAACATGATCTTTTCCTTTGAGTATTTACAATTGCAGAAAAACAGCACTCCAGAAACACACCTAGAAGTAAGCATTCAAGCCTAGACTTTCAGTTGCTCTGCACTCTGTACAGTCACTGCAAACAGTGAAAATGGGGTATTTATCACTGCAAGCCAAACTCAAGAGCATGCCGTGTTCATTTTACAAGGGCATGACTACAAACTGCTGGGCTCTGTGGTAAGTCAGGCTTAAACTGCTTATTAATTTAGGACACAGAAAGCTGATGCCAGTATTCTCAGCTTGTTACTTTGTGGCTCAAAGTGCTCTGAAAACCAAAGAGACAACTTTGAAAATAATACACTGTCATTATTTTTAATAATGAATACTTGGAATTGTTTTTCTTATTTTGTTCAACAACTCCCTTATCTAGGTGTGACATTAAGCAATGCCAAGCAACAACACTTCTGATAGATATAGGAATTATTAAAAAATACTCCAACAGACAAAGTATGTGAAGTTGAAATCTCAGTTAGTGTCTCAATGTGAATATGCCATTTAGACTAAAAGTTGACTAACAGAGTTATTTATGTCTCTGAATACGCAGATAGACAATAGGATATTTAAATGAAGTAAAATAAATATGGCAATCAAGTGCCTAAAAGTGTCGTTAGGCACCCAAGCAATACCTTTGAAAACCAGATTTTAGGCTTTCCTGAGATTCACTATCCCTTTAGTTAAATATAGTACCAGACTGCAAAACAGAGGCCTCTCCTGGGGGAGGTATCACCATTTCTCAAATTAATACTCTGCCCTGTTCACAAGGTTGCCCAGTGGTCACCATAACAGTGACAATACCTTCAAATCCTTATGACTCTACAGGAAACAGGCTACCAAATATTCATGTTCTGACTTAAATCATTTTCAGCGTGAAACCCTTCTGGTATTACCAGCCTCATGAAACAACCATGTACTGTTACCCCAATCATGTCAAGGAACCAGAGAAGTGAGTTCAGTGTTCCCACGCATCTGGGAAAGAGATTTCAAGAAAAGAAGAAAACAAAGGACTAAACGATGTATCAGTTGGAGAGATTAAAAACCACACAGCTGTTTATACATTCAAGTAATATCGAATGTCTGCTAGAGAGGAAGTATCTTTACATGTGGTAAGCCTGACCTAACCTTTCCAAGGCAGGTCCCTAGAAGATGGACTGACTTCAGCAGTGCCAGAACGCTGAGATTTCAGCTCTTCCAATGGCTTACACTGGGCTGCCCAGCACCGCTGAAAACTGAACCTTGCAGTCTGGTGTTCACAGACAGATATAAAGGTCTACCAGTGAGACTACAGTTTCTCATCTTCTTAAAAATCATAGAATTATGGAATCATAGAGCAGTCTGGGTTAGAAGGGACCTTCAAAGGTCGTCTCCCAGATGCCAGGCAGCAATTCTCTGCACGGCCCAGGGACAATCAGTGGGCACGACACCTGAGCGAAACTTTCAGAGCTGGGGTTCGAGTACAACTCTCAGCATAAACCCATGTGGATCAGCAGCCCTGCTCAACATACTACCTGAATTTTTAATCACTCTCTTGAATTCAGACATCAGAGAAGGTGACTAACTTTGACACAATAAATCAACTGAATATGAGCTATGTAATTGCTTCTGATTTTACAGGGAAAAAGCTTGCATAACATTCAGAAGGGTATCAGAGACATTTGAATAACGTTCTATTAAAGCAAGTCAAGCTCATGAGCAACAGAAAACGTAATGCTCGAAAAAAGCAAAACGTGTGATAGTGTCAGGAGGAACCTCTTCACCAGAGAGTTCATCGAGTCTCATTTGATTCAGAAGCCATTACCCTGCATCTGTATTGTTAACGAAGCAGCTGTTCCACTGCTAATTGCTGCTCCGACAAATTGCCTTTTTCCAATTAAGATTTTATTATCGGATTTATCATCACAAACAGAAATAGATGTATTTCAATTTTAGAAAGACAACAGAATGGTGCAATTATCCACCAGTCTTCCAGCCAGGCATAAATCAGAATCTGTAATTCTGAGGTTTTACAAGTTCTTTAGAAGTTAAGCAGATATCCAGATACATGAGTCTTCCATGAATGTCTGTCTTCACAGTGATGCTCATATTAGCCTTTTTAAATCGGGTTGCCTCAAGCCAGCATTTTAACCCTTATCTAAACATGAACACAAATAGTTTGATTTTCAGAAATGCTGAATAGTTACAAACCCCATCCTCATTTAAGTTTGCTAGTCTTGATGCCACAAGATGAAGTAATCCTAAAGTAACAGTTTTCTTAAACAGTCCTCTACTATAAGGCTGCCTCTCAAAGCGGAAACTAGACTTTCAAATTAAAATTCATAGACTTTTAAAACTGAATCCAGCATTACTTTAAAAGTACGAGATCTGAAGAACCTGTTAAAAAGTGCACATCTCAAAGCTCTTGCAATGGTCCACCATGGCTGCAAGTCTGTTTCCCTGCTTGCTGTTTCTGTATGCAGTAACTTACAGCAAGTCAATGAATACTGTGTCAACCACAACAGAAGTGTAAGAGTGGGGTCCTTGGATGGCAGATGGCGGCTTCACAAACCTTTGTCCAGTGTTGCACCAACGCCCCAGTTCATGCAGGTGCTTTGGTTTGCAAGTGGCTCCACTGAGGACAGTGGAAGAACTCCTGTGCTGGGCAAGAACATGCTTAACATGCTTAAGCTGTGCAAGGGCACTTGGGACTGCAGGGGATAAAACCAAAATAAGTAAGAAGGAGACTAAAGCACTGGGCAGCAAAAAATTAAGAGTTCTGCAGCTTTATAGGCTCCGACACATAATTTTGGGAAGGTAACTTCTCTAAGACAGTGTAGTAGTTTTAGGAGGAGAGGAGAAGAAGATTTCTAAGACATCTATTTTTTCTGTTTCTTCTACGAAGATACTGTGCTTTATAAACACCTCCCCAACTTGAAGAGATGTCACAGAAAATTAATGTCATACAGAGGAGTGATCCCAAGCTTTCTGAACTCTACCTGTGTACTATATGCATCTTTCAAAATAATTACCAGGCCCTAAAACTGTGTATTCACTGGGCTAGATGGATAATGTTATTTTCTCTTTAGAGGAAAGCCAAACAGTTACCATGAGAATTTAGTATTTACTATCCTTGCAGAAAGATCTGAACATCAATTTCCAGATCAGAAATGGGGTGCACAGGTAAACTAAGACAATTTCAAGGACACAACCACTTTGTACTTTGCTCACGGCAAAGGTCTCTGTGAGAGGGCAAATGACACTCAACAATAATACACAATAATACTACAACTACAGTAAAGATAGCCAGAGTCAGCTGCCCTTCTATCACCGGTGATTAGGAAAGATTATGGCTGCATTTATATTTGTATTATTTATTTCCGTTGTTGTTCTCTTTATGAACATAGAAGTCACTCCAAATTTTTAAATTTCAGAACACTCTAAGTATTCTAAAACCATTTCATGGGCTTTCTAGACAGATGCAAATAACTCTGACAGCAAATTTGTAACTGGAGAAATAACTACTTTAAATACAAACAGGGCAATAACCATCCATCTATCAAGCACCAGCTTGTAGTAACATATTACAGAGAAGAGCCACTTTAGTTAATCAGGTTGGACTTTGTAATACTTTTCTCTTCCATAAATAATATTCTAACAGGAGCTTTACTGTTGGAGACCACTTTAAGCAAATGGTGAAAATGGGTCTGTCTTTTACTTTGTCAGAAAGTATCAAAGGGAAAGACACACTGATGGCTATCTCTGCCCTTGGAAGCAAACTATTAGAAAATCAATCTCGTTAAAGATGACCTGGCTCAGCCCCAGAAAAAAACCTAGAAGCTTAAAAATCATACACTGACTGTCTGAAATGGAAAGGCTAGAACAGTTAAGTCACAGAGACGCAAATGTGGCTATTTTCTCTACTTACAAAAAGGAAAAAAAAAAAGCACACTAAAACTTTCAAGGTCTCAGAGTTTATGACTTGGGAATACAACATTCACCAAGGAAATTTGCTGGAGATTACGAGGGGTATGATTAAGTGGTCATGTAAGAATAGCATGCTTGGGTCCTTGAGGTGAAGCGTGGCAAGGCCAACAACTTTCTAGAGACTCTAGAAAGTAAGTTCTCCTAATTATGCAAACTCTTAGATGCCCTAGGAACATTCTCTTGAGCAACCCTGAGGGAATACATCAATAATGTAATAATAGCAATAAGTTAAAATTATTATTTATGGCAGAGGAATCCATAAAGCTTAGAAACAATGTGTAGTGCTGATGCCTTCAAGCTCCACGTGTCCTTCAGGAAGGAGTGGGCCTGTTACGGTGCTCAGAAACTCAGTGTCATTCAATGAGATGTGCACTGCCAGAGAGGTGTTCCCCTGGTGGATCACTGCTACAGCGTTGAAGACTGGACGCAATCAGTAAACAGCACATCGTGCAAGACAAAATCCTGTCTGTAGTGATTTGGCAAATTTCTACTGTTACGGAAAGTGGTAATAGAGTGTAATGGCCACATATATCAGATGAGGGCTCAGTCATTAAGATCTCATCCAAGAGAAGAAAACACAATAAAATTGCTAGTGTTTAATTCACATAACAGGAAAGGATAAACACTGAGATGATTCTGCCAAGATTTACATCTATGGTTCCAGGAAATCAAGGTATTTTTGGCTTGATGTTTAAGGTTAACAATCAATCTCATCTGGCTATTCATGTATCATCTTTCATCCTGAAGCATTCTATAACACTTAAAAAATAATATACAAATCGGGATTTCTACTCATAGGAGCATTCACTTCTACTCTTCATGCTTCAAGAACTCATGGAACATGCAACAGAGAAGTGATGGGCAGATGCAACTTGATGTTTTAAGGCTAGCGCGGTTCACTTTCTGCCAACGTTATCATTAAACATACAGTTATCCAAGCTTTTCCATCAAATAAACAAAGCTCAGTCTGGCTTTGGGTTTCTGCAGCTTTATTTCTCTTTACTGGACTGCAGGCCATAATCAAAATGGACACATATTGATATTAGGCATAAAATAAAAAAACTATCCTTGATGAAAGAGCAGGGTGAACACATCCTTGTCCACTGTTCTTCTGTGTTTGAGTATTACCCACTGCACCAGAAACATGACAGCTACCCTGTCAGATCTATAAGGAATGCAACTGAGGCAGCATGGAAAGTCCATGTGGTACGATTAAAACAAACAAACAAACAATCTCTTCCATGCAATCGATTCCTATTTCACAATGTCTTTTGTGAACTGTGCCTGCAGCTAGCCACAAGGACTGCTAAGTGTCGACACCCAAAAGCAATAAGGATGTATGAGTTTTACCATAAACAATGAACCTTGTATTCCATAGAATAATAGAATCATTTAGGTTGGAAAAGACCTTTAGGATCACAAGTCCAACTACTATCTAACACTGCCAAGTCCACCACTAAACCACGTCCCCAAGCACGACATCTATGTGTCTTTTAAACACCTCCAGGGATGGTGGCAGCCTGTTCCAATGCCTGACAACCCTTTCCTGGAATAATTTTTACCTAATATCCAACCTAAACCGCCCCCGGCGCAACTTTAGGCTGTTTCCTCTTGTCCTATCACTTGCTACTCGGGAGAAGAGACCAACCCCCTCCATGCTACAACCTCCTTTCAGGTAGTTGCAGACAGTGATAAGGTCTCCCCTCAGCCTCCTTTTCTCCAGGCTGAACAGCCCCAGGTCCCTCAGCTGCTCCTCATCACACTTGTGCTCCAGGTCCCTCACCAGCTCTGTTGCCCTTCTCTGAACTTGCTCCAGCACCTCAGTGTTTTTCTTGTAGTGACGGGCCCAAAACTGAACGTATTCCAATGTATCACAGAACCACACAGAATCAGAGAATCACAGAATGTTAGTCCAATCCCCCTGCTGGAGCAGGAACACCCAGATGAGGTTACACACGAATGTGTCCAAGCAGGTTTTGAATGTCTCCAAAGAAGGAGACTCCACAACCCCTCCGGGCATTTTTAATTTAAGTAAGCCATATTTTGCCCTTCCTTAATTTCTTCTCAGATTCCTTTCCATCGTTGTTAAGACAATAACACTCTTACTGGAAAGAACTACAGTAATCTAGTATTACACTTCCAACAATGCCCAGTGCTGGACACTTCCCATGCAATATACCACTCAGTAGAAGGCAAGTCTCTATGGAGGAAAATACCCTTTTTCACTGCATCAAAATCACGGAATTACTTCCCTTTCTCCCCAGAACAGAAAAACTGGTATTGCTTATTATTTTTATCCTACCAAGTGAAACAATTCTACTTCATATCACCAGGATTTCTGAACACAGCTCTGGGAAGCTCTAATACTAGCATCCCTGTCTGAATGAAGGTGAAACCTTCAAGAACCTAACAGTAAACCATGTCTTTTTTCCTTTTAAATCCTACTTTGTCCACTCTGTCAACTCTCTCAATAGAAGAAGAAAGAGGGCTGCTGGTATTTAATAGTTAGATTTGGAAAAGCAAGCGACTGAGCTTCAAGGGATCAAGTCAATATTATTTAAAAATATTAAAAAAAAAAAAAAGTGGGAAAGTGACTCTACTGTTGTTTTGTTTTGGTTTGTTTTCCTTACATTAAAATAAATTAAAGACAAAGTTCTAACTGCCAGCCTGATAAATTACACTACAAGCAGAAAATACCTGGGAAACTACCTTGAAGACACAGCTTGACATTTAATTTCCAAGAATCATCTCTCCCCCAAATTCTGGTCCATCAGTGAAACAGACAGAACATGTGGTCCTAATAATGAGATTTTGCATCCAAAGCAACTTCCCTGGAAGTCAGCAGGCGTTTTAGTATCAGGTTCATTAGGAAAAGCTTAACCTGAAAAGCTGTCTTGATGAAGTTATTAATAGCTACAATCAGGAATTAAGGGAAATAAGTACTTTAAAAAAAAAAAATGAGCCCATATTCACACCGAACAGAAACCTTTGGCTCAGTGCATCACCTGAAATGCTGGTTAGCACTTCTAAACGGATTGCTCACAGGCATCTCTACCGGAAAGCAGACCTGGGAAGACACATCTTTTCAGTAGGTCCCAAGGTACCATGGAGATGTGTCTCTGTCCTTCCTACTCGTTCTTATGCTGTAATCAGTTTGAAAGCTGTGACACAGACTGGTTTTGGTCCTTTTTAAAATCTCAACCAGCAGAATCATCTTCAGCAGCAATAAATAACACACCTAAGGACACAAGTCATTATTTTCTTTAAATCTACTAAAAAGATCTAGTAGATCTTGGTCTGTTCAGCCTGGAGAAGAGAAGCTGAGAGGGGATCTCATCAATATTTATAAATATTTCAAGGGTGGGTGTCAAGAGGATGGCCCAGACTTTTCTAAGTGGTGCCCAATGATAGGATGAGGGGCAACAGGCACAGACTGAAGCACAGGAGGTTCCGTATGAATATGAGGAGAAATTTCTTTAGTTTGAGGGTCCCAGAGCCCTGGAACAGGCTGCCCAGAGAGGTTTGTGGAGTCTTGTTCTCTGGAGGCATTCAAATCCACCTGGACACATTCCTGTGCATCTGCTCTGGTGAACCTGCTTTAGCAGGTGGGTTGGACTGGATGATCTCCAGAGGTCCCCTCCAACCCCAACCATTCTGTGATTCTGTGAAAGAAGAAAACGAAGTAAAAAGCAAACGGTACATGCTCTTCCAGTTTCTGATGCAACTGAAAGATAATTCAACTTCCCAGTTTAAATATATCAGAAAGAATTAGCCAGGTATGATCTGTTTGATGCTGTGTTAACTCTGAATTATCTTGATGGGAGCTGCTGGCCTTTCTGTCTCTTCATAACTTCCCTGTGGATTTAGTATCTGAGACCCTTCTCTCCTCTGCTGCCTCACCATGTGAGAAGGACAGAGGGATCTGAACACCTCTGGGTGCTGTTTCCTTTTGATGTAGCAAAGCAACTCCTGGCCACCCCTGCGCTTTTGAATCTGATGGTTGCTCTTCAGAGACTAAACTGAGTGCCTCACCTAACCCATCATTTCACTGCAATGTGAAATTTCCTAACAAGCACACACAGGAACCTCAGATACAATAATTGCCTGATAACATTTTTAAGAAAATAAATTACTTAACACATTTATAAACCCTTTTTTTTTTTCTATTTTTTTTTTTTTTTGGTAGCAAAAGCTATGCAGTATGAAGACCCAACAAATCCCACACAGGGCTGCACTGGCCAACCACAGTAAAAGCTCTCCTCCTTTGCCAAGGCTGTCTTCCTCCGCCATGGCCAGATCTGTGATTCACGGGACCGTGAACCATTGACTCCAGTGCCCAAATGCTGTCAGGAAACCTGTTTTGGAGAAGGTGAGTAGGAGTTCTGCACTCTCATTAGCTTCTGCCAGATTGATTTCCTTTACTTATGCCTCCTTGCATGACAAATTGTTGTTGATGCAGAGCCTGATGGAAACATGAATGGCCCCACTGCGGATTCTCTCTGTTAAGGATGTATGAGAGGATACATGAGTTGTTGAGCTGAAGGAGAATGACTCAATCCCTTCTGACACTAATGCAAAAATCCTCTAAAGTGTAGGTCAGTTGCTTGGTTGATTTAGGGACACTGACAGCATAGTATCTGTTCTTTAAGATTCAAGTCTTCGATTTTGCTTTTTTTTCTCTTCAAAATATGCCCTTTCCTTTAGAAACTCAGTAGGGCTGGATCTCACTAAAAGACTTTTTTCAGAACCAAACTCCAGCCATCCTATGAAACTACACCACGTAATTACAGTATGTGATGAGATTATAACCTTCTGAATGTCCTCAACCCCAGGACTGCCATTACTGCCCTGTGGTAGGTTTGAAACAGAAGTACAAAGGAGAGAAGACTGCACATTTTACGTTCCCCTTTGCATGACACATCACAAAATTTACTTATCAGAAGAATTATGAATGTTTCAAAAAGGGAAAAAATAAGCTTGGATGTTTCCACCTCTTTAAAGTCAGTCAAAGAGCTTCTCATATGTATTCTTTCAGGCTTTAGGCAACTGCTATTTAAAAAACTTAAGATTTCATTATGATCTCTTGTATTGTCAGTAATGGCTTGATGGAGATTAACCTCTAGGTTACAGTGAAAGCTCACATGCCTTCTGTTTGCAGTGACCACAAGAACTGCCCAGCTGCGTAAGTTTATACCCTTAAATGTATGTGAAAAGGTAACACAGAACTTTCATGATATGAAGTCAGACCACAGTAAGTCACACTAAATCATGAGACAGACAACCATAAGCAAGGTGGGTGCAAGCAAACAAATCGCTGCAGTTTACAGATTCATCACTGAACAACTGTGTACACGCTCCTGCTCTGCTGCAAATGCAAAGTAAAGCACTGCAGTGAGGAAAGACAAGTAAAGCAAAAGACATTTCAGACAAAAAAAACCCCCCAAAAACAAAAAATCAATATGAAGGTTGAATAAAGAGGCTGAAGGAAACAGTAAATAGATAACCTGTGATACAAATGTACTTTGCTAAAGTACGGGGAGAAAAAAAACACTTGAGTAACTAGGGAAGGCAAAAGGAGTCTGAAATTTAATTGTGGTTTACTAGAGGCAGTTCTGTCATTCTGGGAGAAGAAAAAAAGTCCCTGGACTTGGATTGCCAGTCTCCAAACTGCGTAAAATGATATAAATAGAAGCGACTTAAATCACCCATTTTAATCATGATTTAAATCAGCAAGCAGGAAACATTCATTTAAATAATCAATTCTAATCTTGTTTTGCAGCTGTACTTTTTACTTATTTCCCTAAAGTAAGTTTCAGTCCAGCGGTTGGTAATCATTAAAACACACCGAATTTTAACTAAACTGTAACCATACACTAAATTGGAAACCTTCTTCTAACCAGGACTATACATTAAATCTGCACACACTTTAAAGCAGTTCCATGCTTTGCTATGCTAGAATTTTATATTTGCTAGATTAATTTTATTACTTCATTTCCTATTTTACTCCTTTATTAAGTTACACTGGGAGGCAAACTAGAATTCAATTACACAGTCCATAAACAATGTTTTAAAATCATGCCTTACCTAGTACAGAATGATAGATTAAAAATAGGAGAAATATGGTAAAACTGATTGATTTATTAAATTAAAGAAATGCTAGTCAGCGAATTGAACTGCTGGTTTCTAGTCACTCTCAAAAACTTCAGATTTTTTGAATCTCTGTCTGTGCTTTTTGGATCTAGCCGAATGTCACACAAAGTCCATCTTCTTGATGTCTGTCTTTTAGCTTTTGGGTGAACAGGACAACGTTTGAGCAGCAGAACATCATCCTCCACCTCGCCCCTTGCCTTCTGGGCTGTCTGCTGCACGGTGATGGCACGGAGGGGGTTCTTTTGGCCAATTATCACAGGAAAAATGAAGCATTTTTGTCTTTGTCCCAGGGCCAGTTCTCAGGGACAAGAGGCTCTGGGGAAGGGAGCGGAACTTTTTAGCTCTCCCAAGGCATGAGCAAGGGCCACACCACAAGTTTTGGTAGAATTGGGATGGATGAACTCATTGGATTTCCTAACAAATTTATGCAAAAAAAATTAATGATTTTGAAAGGTTTGCCATCATACAAACATTACCAGATTGTTCTAGGTAACAATAAGAAAAAACTGTGTGTAAACAGATTCACTGTTCCAGAAATCACTGTCCTTTTGTGACTGTGCTTCTACATAAGGCATAGACAAGGCTATTGGTTTTCAGGCATTTGTAAAATAGCGATGTTAGAGAACATAACAGAAATTTATTACTCATCTTACAAGAAGCTGGCTGAATCCATACAGTATTGAATATCAATATATCAGTTTCATAAATAGATTGGGATCATGCCGAACATCAGAGTGACACTGCGCGCAAGGTATATTATTCACACAAATTTATTCTTGCTTGCACTCAGTGTATCTTAGTTCAGAGACAGCAGCAGCCAGGAAAAAGTACATCATCAATACGGGGCAAGCCCGTTTTGGCGCCCAAGGGACCCTCTCGGCCTTGTCCACCGTGCAGCAGGGCCTGCGCTCAGGCAGAGCATCCTCGTAACGGCCAGACAGCATCGACACACAACTGTACCCATTTAAAATGCAAATGTCATTAATTCTGCTTAATGATGCACCATCCTTCAGGCTGAATATTTACCATTTGAGTTCAAGGTACTTGGTATTTCACGCCCCGGCTCTGAGCACTCAGCAAATACCAGCAGTGAAACATGTGAAGGGGCACGGAGGTTATGTAGTCTTGCTTAATGTGTGCTACTGAACAAATGTGACATAATTACTACCACCAAAATAATGAACTACTTCAGTATGAAAAGAAAGCGCCAATTCTCTTTCACACATTATCTTTTGTTGGAAATTTCAAGTGATTTTTCGGCGCACGCATAAGGTTTTTACGGGATTATGCAATGGGCGAGGATTCAAAACAGCTCTGCAACCATTAGTAAGAGAAGATACAAACTATGCTTTAAGCTGCTGCAAAGAAAATGACTGACAGGAGGAAAACAACAACAACGTAGTAGCGGTATTTAACAAGTTGATATTTCATGAAAGACAGATCCTGCTCCAGATTTGGATCTGTGTTGTAAAAAAACCCCAACCAAATAAAGCACAATTGGAGAGCATCACCGAAAAATGAAGATTTCATGTAGTTCTCTGCCTACTAACCTATTAATTACGTGTGTGCAGATGCAATGCAGTCAGAAGGCACAAACAGCAGCCAGAGGGGTTTTCAAACACGATCCCATGGTGTTAAGGGCTCTTTGGAAAATGTAACACATTGTGCACAGCAACACATCTAATAATGCTACTAATTATAATACTAGAATATTGTAATAATTGTGCTCATTGTGAAAGACAGTGGTAATTGCTGCCTCTAATTCTGGAGTGGGACTAGTTGGGCTTTCAAATTGTGTCGGATCTAAACCTCCCGGTGGGTTGTGGACCATAAACAGAAAGGGAAACAGCAGCGTGCTGGAACACTGACTCTTCTTTTGGGATCTTAAAGTCATCACCTCACTTCTTTTCAGCTCAAAATGTGGTCAGAGCTGGATAAAATGGAAGGGATAGGTTCTGATAGTTTAATAGTCACTCTCAGGATGGCAACTCTGAGTTTTAATAATGGTAAAATATTGAAATTACATTTATCTTCAGTTATTAACCATACTTATCAATGTTATCTTCCATGTGCTCTTTCTATAGAATACTCTGCATTATTAATGGAATAGAAAATTGCATTTTTAATGTAAAGTACTGACAACATTGAGGGGTTTTTTTGCACGCATTCAGAATTATACATCTATATATTCAAAACACAAATTACAGGACTGCAACAGATAGAAATATGCCAAAGCATAGGTTATTCCCATTTTTTCTTAGCACTTTTCAATTTTTCTTCTTAACCTAACAAAGAAATAAGTACAGTAATATAAATATATATATATATATATATATATATATATATATATATATCACAGCATCTTTTTTTTCCACTTTTGCTATTCAGTCATTAGTAATGCCAGGGACCAATTCTATGCCATATGATCCTGACTAAATCAATTGAGTTACACTGATTTGCAGTCAGTGGAGAATTCAGTTTTCAGGCACTCCGCTATCTTCAACCTCTATTTGTTGTACACTCTCCTTTTGCAATAATCAAATCAAAATTCTGTCCTCATAAGTACAAACACAGCCAAAGAGATTTAAAACACTTAGACTGGAATATACAAACACTTTGCCATGGAATGGAGATTTTGTTCTATGTATTGATTTTTAAAACATTCAAAGGTGAACTGCTGGTTCTTGCTTCTTCTTGTGTGTTCAGTTTTGGCGACCAACTGGGGCACCACTGAATAAAATCATGGCAAGAAACATTATTCCAGTAAGACAGATTATTCCACAGACCTTGCTTGGGTGGGAAATTCAAGCCCAAAGGGCCTTGGAATAAATCCTCTTTTGGTATGAAATCAAAGCAAAAGTGAGACCCCAAGGCCCTGTCTTGGAGCAGATGGGTAAGACCTAATTAAAAAAAAAACCCTTCTTCTGTCCATTGAAACTTTTGCAGTGAAAAAATATAACTTAATAGTAAAGACACTAAAGACAACAATGATGTTTTCCCATACTTATTCTTAAACATTCTGAGAGCCTGAACTGGGCTTTCCCCTTTCTTCTTCCCAATGAGTGATACATCAGGCTCGATGTAGAGAAGATATTTCCTCTTCGAGGTACTATTTTTAATGTCAATGGATGCTCCAGTTGCTGCGCTGTTGCAGGATGGACACGGCATTACCGATGGCAGTGGCTACCTCTGAGAAACACATAACTGACTTTCCAGAATAAGTGAGTAACAAAAAAATAAATGGAAGAAATTGGTGAAAATTCATTAGAACACCCTACTCTATTTCTTTCTCTAAATACTAAAGGAATAAGTGTAGCCTGCATTACCACCCAGAACTACAAAAACACTGTTGTGTTGTAGAAACCCTTTATGGGGATGAAAATATTGGACAGAGAACACTTCACAGCTTCTAGTTTTTAACGTACTTTGGTGAAAGATCTTTCAGGAAGCGTTCCAAAAAAGCCCAATATACTCTATCAACTGGATTTATCCAATTCATTTGCAGAATTCCAGTTAGTTAGGGACAATGACACCCTTTACAAAAGCTACACTGACTGTTGTGTCAGGTTTAGCAACTTGAAATTCCTGGAAGCACATTTTGAGATATTTCCCAACACTCTAGGTTATGCAGAACTGAACTTTGGGTTGGGAGGAATAGTCTCCTTTTTAACAAAGAGTAGAAAAGTTTATGATATGAGACTTGTAGAAAAGGTACCATGTAACACAGTGGGAAAAGCAACTTCTGGTTGAGACTGCCTTTGAGCAGTAAATGCATTAGTAAATTTTGATCCAAACCAGTTCAATAACACTAGCACAGAATAAAGATGCTGTAGGTGAGAAGACCTTCCTTATATCAGAACCCAAAGAAAATCTGAAATAATTCCACCACTTAGCTCTTTTGTTAAAATACAATCTCAGCGATGTCGCTGTCTTGCACAGATACTCACTTTGATTTGAAGAAAAAATAAAGATGTTTAACCTACATGTGGAGCTCATAGGGAACGACAGAAGTGACTTAGCATGTAAAACACATTGTCTATCTTGTCTTGTATGAAAGGAGTGACTAGAATCCTTAATGAAGCTCAGCACACCTCTCCCTTTCATGTGCTCAAAATGTCCTACTTTCCTCCCAGAGCTGCCCGCATTAGAAACATCACTTGTGCAACCCAGGTTCTCGTACCAAGAGCACTGCTCTCCTTTCCAAAAAAACTTATCTACAGCAACAGACTCTGGTTTATTCATCTGACTGTATTGGATCCTTCTCTTCTCACGCAAACCTGAGCTGAGAATAATACACATTCGTACTCCGTACAAATGTGCATTTCTCACCAGGAGTTGTTAGTACTTTCTACGTGCTGGCACCTGGGGAATATTTTTGAGAGCCTAAGGGAAACCATTTCTTAGATTTAGACATTCCTTTTATATTGAAGAGCTTGTGCCTCTCCCTGAACAGCTCAGCAACTGCAGTATAAGGCGTGTCTTTTGGTTGCTGCCTCATAGCAGCTAATAAAAGTCAAAACTGAGAACCTAGATAAACATGAGAAAAGGGACTAAAATAACAACAAATATGAAAAGATGTGCATATGCCTTTTCAATGTGTATGACAATTAATTCAGAGTACAGTGTCTCTCCATATAAAAATAATTCAACACTACTCTGAGGTGTTGCTGAACTATGAATTCTACAAAGCTGTTCCTCACAAAATATAAGTGCTAAAACTTCCTCCCTAGGGACATTTTTGGCACCAGACTACCAGGTTAACTTTAATAAAACAATTCTTACTTTTCATCTTATGCTTGCAAAAAAATCCAGTATTTTTTTTCCTGGTAAGACTAAATTAAATGTTTTAATACACAACACACCTTCCATGCAGGCTATAGTGTACGCAGTGAATCCCATCTATATCTGTGTCTGCAGTCCAAGTGATCCTGTAGCATTTTGGAACTGAAGTGCCACAGATTTAGTTGGTTCTGTAAAAGAAATGACCTATACAAAGTTTGGGCTCAAAACCCAGATGGCCACAGAGCTACAACATACTTCGAAAAAAGACAGAAAATAGGATGAGTGTGCATGTTGTAACCTCACTGACTTTTCACAAAATCAATGCCTTTTAAAGACCAAATGCCTCATTTTCTCTCACTCGGAGTTTGTTACAGAACACTAAACAAACAAACGCTGGTTTGTTGCAAGACAGTGAAGTATACATTGGGTGTCAAAAGGCTGTCCAGAAAGAAATTATTTGTAATTAAAAGATCTTACATATTGAGTTCTCCTTATACTATGAAGAATAAATGAGGGGGAATTATTTGATTTGCCAGACATTGCCTCTTCTGCAATGAAGAACGTCAACTATCTGCCCCTTATGTCTGCTAGCACAACTGAGTGGATCTTCATTTCCAGATGTCCTAGTGGAGAAAAACCTCAAAAACATACTTAATATTGAGGAAAAAGGCATTGGCCACACTCTTTGTGGCGTGTGTGTGCGTGACAAGGTGCCACAATGACAGACGGAAAGCAGTCACAGCCCCGCTAACCCTCCTTCACCTTGTCACTGAGACATTAATCAGGCTCTGCTCCTCTGCAAGGTCTTCGGGATGTTTTGGTCAATGTCAACGCTGGGAAAATGAGAAGCTTGCCCTTTTGTCAAACTTGCCTTGAGAGACATCTTCAGCAATTATATCTAGGGGCTATTCGTAAGAAAGCTCTAACTGTATGTGACTTGTACGAAGGTGCTTGACAGCATAAAAAATGACCAATGACTAATAGAGTTCCCTTTGCTGTGTCTTACTGTCTCTTTGTATCTTGTTCAAAAGTACTATGCAAAGTCATAGTGTTCATCATTAATCCACCTCCTAACAGGTTACTGTGGAGCTCAGAAAGCTACCCAGGGTGCTCTGAAGCTCCATTCTTTGTTCTTTACAAGCCTAGAAGTAATTTTGATCAACAGAAGGAAGTATGACCTGGGACTCCGGTCCTAGACAGTAATTTTATGTTTTAGTAGCATGAGAGGGTTGCTCTCGGCATGCCAAGGGAGACCAGGCAAAAACCGCAAAGGACACTACTTCACTGTTACCAGTGCTGCCAACCTGGAGAATTCAGAAACCATGAGCTTGCTTTAACCAAAATGAGATTTATAAACGAATGTATGCAACAAAACACACAGGGAGGGCGGATGAGCTGTTTTCACAGTATCACAGTATCACAGTATGTTTGGGATTGGAAGGGACCTCAAAAGATCATCTAGTCCAATCCCCCTGCTGGAGCAGGAACACCTAGGTGAGGTCGCACAGGAACATGTCCAGGCGGGTTTTGAATGTCTCCAGAGAAGGAGACTCCACCACTTCCCTGGGCAGCCTGTTCCAGTGCTCTGTCACCCTCACTGAGAAGAAGTTTCTTCTCAAATTTAAGTGGAACCTCTTGTGTTCCAGCTTGATCCCATTACCCCTTGTCCTATCATTGTTTGCCACCGAGAAGAGCCTGGCTCCATCCCCATGGCACTCACCCTTTATATATTTATAAACATTAATAAGGTCCCCCCTTAGTCTCCTCTTCTCCAAACTAAAGAGACCCAGCTCCCTCAGCCTTTCTTCATAAGGGAGGTGCTCCACTCCCTTAATCATCTTGGTTGCCCTACGCTGGACCCTCTCCAGCAGTTCCCTGTCCTTCTTGAACTGAGGGGCCCAGAACTGGACACAATATTCCAGGTGTGGTCTCACCAGGGTGGAGTAGAGGGGAAGGAGGACCTCTCTCGATCTACTAACCACCCCCCTTCTAATACACCCCAGGATGCCATTGGCCTTCCTGGCCACAAGGGCACAGTGCTGGCTCATGGTCATCCTGTTGTCCACCAGGACCCCCAGGTCCCTTTCCCCTACACTGCTCTCTAATATGTAATCTCCCAACCTATACTGGAACCTGGGGTTGTTCCTGCCCAGATGCAGGACTCTACACTTGCCCTTGTTAAATTTCATTAGGTTATTCCCCGCCCAACTCTCCAGCCTGTCCAGGTCCCGCTGGATGGCAGCACAGCCCTCCGGCGTGTCAGCCACTCCTCCCAGCTTGGTGTCATCAGCAAACTTGCTGATAGTACACTCAATTCCCTCGTCCAAATCGTTAATGAATATATTGAATAATATTGGCCCCAGCACTGACCCCTGAGGCACTCCACTAGATACTGGCCTCCAACTAGACTCCGCACCATTGACTACCACTCTCTGGCTTCTCTCCCTAAGCCAGTTTGCAACCCACCTCACTACTCTATTGTCTAGACCACACCTCCTCAACTTAGCTGTGAGGATGCTGTGGGAGACTGTGTCAAAGGCTTTACTGAAGTCAAGGTAGACCACATCCACCGCTCTGCCATCATCCATCCACCTTTTCTCCTTTTCAATGGTTTCTGAATACAGACCCAGACCTCACGACATGAGGAAGTTCATCAGATGTTCCCTGTCCCCTTTTATCTGGCTCTTCTCCATAACTAACTTCTTGCTGCACCAGATTGGGGGTGAACGGAGCCTGAGGTGAATCTGCTTCTTTTGCACTGTGTCTGCTAGAAGCTCAGAGTGCCGGGACACTGTGAGTGCTACCATGCTGCTCATGTATAGTATGGAACATTAAAAAGCTTCCCCTTCTGTCCCATCATGTGCCGTCCCTTCCACCAGCCTCCCACCCATCACCCATCCCCTGGCCTTCTCCCCATGCCCACGCACACATCCAAAGCTGAGGCACTTGCTGTGTGGTATTTCTGAAAATGTTAAGCTCTGCTTCCAGGAGCCTGAACAACAGTAGTTTGTACGGTGTTGGATTTCAGCCCATACCTTATGCCTACACCTACACAGCCGTATTTAGTCACGCTCCGCAATTCTCCCCATATCAGTAGTTAAGTGCTGGCCGGCTGGCTAAGTTTTAGCAGCATTTGGTTTAAAACTTGGACACACACTTCATATAAGAATAGCAGAAATTATGTTAATGGAGTCATGTGGCTATAGCACAAAAGCTAAGACAGTAAATATAACATCAAGTATTTGTTTTGTTGTTACAAAATCACTGTGAGATGTCCAGCAAAGCTGAAGCTAAGATGCAAGACAAGAGCCAAGCAAATCTGTCTTGAGGGCACATATATGGTGCCTTCAACTACCTGAAAGAAGGTTGTAGCATGGAGGGGGTTGGTCTCTTCTCCCAAGTAGCAAGTGATAGGACAAGAGAAAATGGCCTCAAGTTGCACCAGGGGAGGTTTAGATTGGATATTAGGAAAAAATTATTCACAGAAAGGGTTGTCAGCCATTGGAACAGGCTGCCCAGGGACGTGGTGGAGTCACCATCTCTGGAGCTGTTTTAAAGGTGTTTAGATGAGGATCTTAGGGACACGGTTTAGTGTTAAGAGTCAGGTTATGGTTGGACTTGATGATCCTGAGAGCCTCTTCCAACTGAAATGATTCTATGATTCCTTGATCTGGCACAGAGATCCTCCCTTGTTAGACAAGTCCCTGCTGTGGAGAGGCTGAGGAATGCAGCTGAGCATCACCCATTGCAAAAGCCAAGGGGTTTTACAGTTTCTTCTCCAAACCTCTGGCTGCTGCTCGTGCAGAGGGTCTCCACCTCCTCAGCCCCTGTTCCTCTTGGCTGCTACGTATCGACCCCAGCTCTGCTGCCTGGCCCTGCTACACCTCCCCAGGGAAACATCCCCAAACTGCAGAAGGCTGGAGACAACATGATCTACAAGAGCCTTTGCAGCACAGACTCCTGGAGAAACCCACACAGCCTATTTATACCCCGACAGCTGCAGCAGAGGCAGAATAGACTGAACACTTGCAGACTCAGGAGAACAGCACAGCCTCATTTCGGCAGATCATTGTAATAAACAAAATGTATAGCCCTCTCTGTGCATCTTTATATAAAAAGCTCAAACGGATCAATCTGCTCTTCTTGATGGCTAGAATGTGTTCCTCCTTAGTGACTTCTAAATAGCGAGCATTTGATAGAGCCCAGAGCAACTCTGAAGAAAAAATATTGCGACCCCGATTTAAAAAATAACTGGCAATTTGATCTGCTTCAATACCCAAGTGGTGTATATTTGCAGTCGATTAGTCACTGCAGATTACTTTTCAGCCCATGTGGCAATAGCTTTTTTGGTTGTGTTTTGGTTTTTTGTCACATTTTTGGTGTTTGGGGCTTTTTTTTGGTGTGTGGGGGATGATTTTTGTTGGGGGTTTGTTTGTTTTTTGTCTTTGTTTTGCTGAGAACAAGGAAAACCAGGCCACAATGCTGAAATTAATGTCTAATTTTCTCTGTCCTTAAATGCATGAAACTGTCTGTTTACCTGTCAAAAATACAGCTACACATATTAAGGGCATTATGATAAAAGTCGGAACTGGTGATTAAAATGGTACTTTAAAAATTAGGATTTTTTTAACACACAGGAAAAAGACAAAAAAACAACCAAAAATCCACCAATTCCCGGCACCGTGTTCCTCTCAGCTTTGAAATCTAATCATTAAGTAGCATCAGAAGAATATTCCTCCTCTGGACACTGTCTTCTGAAAGACAACTACAGTAATAACCAGATACACTGTGTAAATTAAACTTTGAAAAGTCTCACACACTTTTTTTTTCTGTGTAGCCTCTTCAGAAAGATGCACGCTCCATTTTACATTTTTCATTAATGCACCAAATCACAGGAGGTTAAAAAGGTTAAAGATGTATAATTGTTATTAGATGATAATCAGCCAAAACCTGATATTATAGCATGTAGCTGGCTGGAAAAGATGTTGTATTTTCAGATACTTCCCTCCTAATTCTTCCTTGCCCTTTGGAATTTATCATTAAGCTGCATTTATGTGTCTCGCACGGCACATACAGTCAGCAATCAATCTGAAAAGCCACATCTGAAAGCTTCTTGCCATTTCTTATTTTCTGTGACCAACTAAGGTAAAAAAACCTATATGACTTCTTTGGTGGAAGAGATGAGCTTTGCTATTTTCATCTTTTATAAAATGACAGCCTTTAAAGGCCCCAAATGTGGACCACGACATATGGTCCAGAACCAAGACAAGCAGAAGACAAAAACAAGCTAGATGCAAAATATATATATTTATACACACACATATATATATTATTTCACGTCTTCTTCCTTTGTCTTTACTGAAAGTGTTATTGGGATGGGGCTAGAAAGGAAAGGGAAAAGAGGGTCAAGAAACTTCTCATGGTGCTTGCCCCATGATGCCCAGAAGTCGTGGGAGATGGGGGACAAGAAAAGGAACAAAAGAGACAAAGTGGTGGCAGCTCCCACCCCAAAGATGAGGTGAAACACCTTGTCCTGCACCAGGGAGCCTTAAAAGCAGGCGAAGACCTCAGCGAAAGCGGAGGACAGGTGAGAGCAACCAGGCCTGAAGCTGTGTCCTACTGCAGCATCGGGGGTGGGAGGTCACCACGCTGCACATTGAGGTCCTCAAGAGCTGCTAGAGATGGAGCAGCAGCAACGCCAAGTGTGACTTTGACTCTGCGAGTTGACTTTGGTGACAGAGCACTTACACTGAATGCAGATCGCGTTCCTGTGAAACCCAGTGCTGCAGCATTTTACATCCTTCTAAACAATATTATTAAACTACCATAATAATCACTCTGCTCTTCAATCCAAGGTCTCAAAGCACATTACAGGCAGTAATGAAATAACTCACACAAGTCCACTGCAAGGAAGAAGGGGATCATTACTGCTGTTGCTCGCAGTCATAAAGTCGTGCTTTCAGACACAGAATTTCATTGCGAGGAGCGAAGCACAAGTGCCACCACATACTTCACTCCACTGAAGGCAGGTACAGGTCTTGTCAAGGATTTATCACCGCTTTCCTGATGCTCAGTACTTTAGCTGAAGTTCCAGGTCTTCAGACTTTTGTAATTACAAGAGACCCAGCTTTCATTTACAAGAAACAAAATGAAAACAATCCCCAGAAAAAAAGCTATATTTGTGGATCTGAAGTTGGAAAAATCTGTTCAGTCTACCCTAAGACAGAAGGCAAAGGAAAACAACAAAAATGTATTTTCTTTTTGTGGTTCAGATATTCCCACCCTGAGAGACATTCCCAGATCGCACAAGAGCCTTATGGCAGGGCTAAGGAGGGAATCCGGGTCTTAGTTACCCCACACTTCACATTAACGAGGAATTGTTAATACAGAAGCCAGCTAACTGGCAACTCTATAGAGTAAATGTGATGCAACATCTTGCAGTTCAGAGTTGTAGCTGGATTTCAGAGGAGCCAAGTTCAAACTCATGGCTCCTACCGCTTTCCCACATCACCTAAAGCCAACCTCTCATCTGTGATGCCGCGTTTTCCAAAAGCACAACTGCCCCGATTTAATACACTGGCTTCTGTGCCATTAGCCCTCGGCTGGATGGGAGACAACCAAGCAAGGGCCTGGACTTCAGCGCTGGTGCTTGGGGGGCCAGTGTGTGACCGCAGAGCTGCGGCGATGGATCAGAATGGACCATTCCTCTTCACTACACAATGTCCCTCATCAACCCTGAGCTGATAAACCCACAGCAGTGGGACTTGTGATGTGTGCAAACCTGAAATCAGTGGCAACAAAGGGGAAACAAACAGGAGTGTCTGCCATACGAAGAATCATAGAATGTCCCTGAGTTGGAAGGGACCCAAAACCATCATCGTGCCAACTCCTGTCCCTGCATATGACAACCCCACAGTTCACACCATGTGTCTGAGGGCGTTGTCCAGTATTTCGGAAAGATCAGAATTTTGGTCTTCATATTTTCCTTTAAATATATTTTGTGAAGTACAGAAAGCACACATCTGTCTAGGTACCTTATCCCTAAAATGCTTGCTTTGCATTTAGATGCAACAACATTTTTTTCAGCCTTTGACAGTAAAGGCAGCATTAAATGGGGTGAGTGCGCCCCCAAGCCAAAAAACTTTCATCTCTAGCCATAAAAAACAATGGAGTAATTTGTCCTTGGGGAAGGGGGGAATAGTCATGGTGGATGACGAATGGCTAAGCCATATGCATTCACTTCCTCTGTACACCAAAAAGAAATTAAGCAGCTATCAGCTTACCATAGAAGCCAGAGCCACAAGCAATAATTTTTGTGAATGATAACTTGGCATGTCTTCTCTGCTGCATCAGCAGCTGCTGTTGCTCCTGTTGGGAAGGTCCTTGGAGATACTTTGGACCCCTACAATTGCACCTGACCCTGGTCTTTCCTTCATGCTGGGGGCTTGGGGAGGAAGGACTTTGGAGGTCACTGTTGGACTGTGACCATGAATGGCTTTATGAAGGCATAATAGCCTGTATTTTCCTCCATATAAGCCAATGACAATCTGGCACTAATTAAGACAGTGCTTCCTTTCTCCTCTCTGCATTGAAGAACTATACTGTGTTTAATTAATTAATAATTGGATTAATGTACATAAGTACCTGCACAGGGAGAAATTACTAGGGAGTAAAGGGCTCTTTATTCCAGCAGAGAAAGGTACAACCAAAGCCAACGGCTGGAAAGAAGGGGCAGACAAATTCAAATGGAGATTTAACTAGATATTTCAAAGACTGAAGGAGATGAGTGTCAGGAAAAAGAGGGTCTTATAGCCTTTAAATCAATAAGATACTGGAATACAGGCTTTATTCAAACACCAGTTAGACACCTCAGTGTAAGAGCAAATAGGTGACTTTCTACAACTATGTAGAGCATCAGAGCAGTTGATCTAATAACCCTCTGACCTTAAGACTATGAACCTGTTCATTCACTATCCTATCACACTGCAAAACCTCTGCTTCCACCTCTACAGCAGAAAACATCACAAGCAGGAAAATCAGAGGACCTATCATGTGCTATGCTTAGAGTTCTCAGAGAGGAATCACTTCCATTAGCAAATAAAAAAACAGAACAGTACTGCAATAGTGAAATTGTAATACAGTAATAATAATAAAAAATCATATTACAACTATAGGAAAACAACTACCATCTTAAATTATTTTTTTTTCCTAAAGTTAAAATAATTCTTTAAGTGCATTAAACCTTTGAGGGGCAGAGAATTAAAAAATGCCACTTTTTTATGTTACATTATTGTCCCCTTAAAGGGAGAAGTTATATAAGGGGGAAAGTGTATTTCATACTTACGACATGATTTATGGTCAACACGCTGGAAGACCATAGAAATCAGCTCTAACTATTATCTTAGATGAGAATTTATCCCTAATAGTCTCATATGAACCCAGCTAAATATATTTTCTCATTTCACACTCAGACAATCACTAAGAGTTCAATCCCATACCCATCTGCAGAAATGGCAGAAATCCCATTGACTTCACTCAAAGCAGGATAGAACTCACTCCTTAAAGGTGTTACAGCACAAATGTAGTTACTCTTTTGAAAGTATACATAAGAAAAAAGGGGGGGGGGTGTGTTTGTTTTTTTGTTGTTTGGTTATTTCTTTTGTTTGGTTTGGTTTTTCTTTTGCTTTTGTTTTTAAAGACTAAATCAGCAGAAAAAAATGATGCTGGTGTTCTTCTACACCAGCTCTGATGGAGATCTGAACAGCCTGGTGTAAGTGCCAAGTGCACAGCACCAAAGCATTCAACCCAGGAGCTACGTTACGAGACCACACAGAAATCTGGGAAGTATATATTTTCAAAGGCATCTAAAACAGATTCTCAAAAGTCACTTCTAAAGATCATTCACGGGCATTTTTGATGATTTCACCCAGGGTTGCTGTGCCACCTATCCTACATACCAATTTTGACTGAACGGAATGAAATATTGCAACACAATTCAAGGTGGGGAAAGGATAAACTCTAAAGTAGTAAGATCGGGCTGTTATTCATTTATGGTACTTTGACATCCTGACAGTTCCACTATTTCTGGGAAAGATTTATCTTGTCCTAACAAAACCATTTCTCAAGTGTCACGACTCAAGTGGACCCCTCGGAGAGGCAGAGCTGAGGACCTGGTGCCAGGTGGGAGCTGCCCCGTTTCACACCATGGACAGGATGGATGCAGTGATGGAGACGGGATGTCTCTGCTTGCAGGGTGGGAAAAGTGACCCTGGGGAGATTCTAAAGCCACGCAAGCATGGAAAATACTACCAAATTGGAACAACTTAGTCTTATCTGTCTTATCTCTAAATATATATATATATATATACACAACTTGCTATTGCAATTCAGCTAATATTTTCAGCAAAGATTCACTTAGGAAAGGCACTTTGTGGACTCTGTCAACCATGCCTAAGGCACTCAGAGTTGCATTTATACCTTTTTTTTCCTTTTAAAGGCAACTGAATATTCAAATGCACCTTTGTATTTTAAGTATAATTTCTAATTACATGCACAATTGCTAATCCATCTGTTTACTACATACTGTAAATATCTGTAGTTATATATGCTTGAATAATTATTGAAAATTAAATATTGTAAACAGTCAAATTAATTTCTCTCAGCGTACCAAATTGCAGGAAGCCTTCAAGATGATAAAATATTACATGCCCCAGAAATGGAACAAGTCACTCCTACCCCACACCTCACTGAACGTGCTTATTGCTGTTCTGTAACAGATAGGAAACTTTTTAATCCAGAAATTTGTAACAAGAAGTGTCTGAGAAGCTCCATTACACTCTGCTATCAGTGAGAGAGAGTGATTTAAAAGGAATGTGGTCTGAAAATGTTTCAGCTGTGTTGGAACAAGAAAATCATGTTTCTTAGGTGAGGCAAGTCAGTGTTAACATTTTCTTATTTCTGTCCTGTTAGAATCACCACAGGAATATATATAACAAATTTTTTCTTTTGTTGATTTATTTATAACATTGCACAGCAATAATGGAATTCAAGAAGCCCAGAGCACGAAAACATGGGAAATCACAACATATGAATATACATTATCCATTCCCAGCAGAGATATGGCCTTTCCTCCCAGCTTTCTGTGCAAAGCAGAGCTGTGCCACAAAGCCCCTCTACTGCTATGGTCATTTCTGGCTTAAATATGGTTTGTTATGCATTCATACATTTTCAATCCAGATCAGATCATCTATTTTGAGCTCCTGGATAATAATGGCCAGGGAATTTCACCGCTAAGCTCCTGTGTCTGGACCACAACTTTGGAATAGGACCTTTACAGCTAAAATTACCTTGAGCCAGAAAAACAAGATTATTTTTAGTCTGAATTTCTCTAAGTTCACCTTCCACTGACTTTTAAACCTTTTATCTGTTATATAAAAGAAAACTTCGTTCAGAAACCCTGTCCCTGTGTAGGCACATACAAACTATGAAGGCATCACCTCTTAAATTTTTTGTGACAAATTACACAGACTGAGCTCCTCATCATAAGCTAGTGCAAATTTTACGTTTTAAAAAAGGCCATTGAGAACCCCCGTGATGTGATTATTTTAAGTAGATGGCTTGACACAGGATTCAGACATGCCTGAATAGAAATGAAAGTCTGCTCTAAATGTCTGAATTCATAATTTAACAGTGAGTCCCACTGCCTACACAGAGAGGCAGCTGATTTAGGATCCTAACTCTGGTACATGTTATCAATGAAACACTGGGTATCAGATGCCCTCCTGGATCCTAGAGGCAACAAGTCTCTCTCTAAGTCCCCTCTACAAAACCCCTTGAGCTACAGTGTAGGAAGAAGGGATGGGGATGCTCCATTAGATGTTTTATTTTTAAACTATGGTGAGGAGAATAGTCAGCTCTTCCAGAATATAAAGGAATTTGACTTTCAGGAGCATAACACTGGACAAAGGAAGGGCTACGGATGGCCTCTATCTGGGCTTCTGTAAAGCCTGTGACACGGTTCCCCACAATATCCTTCTCTCTAAATTGGAGAGATATGGATTTGATGGCTGGACTGTTCGGTGGATGAGGAATTGGCAGGATGGTCACATTTAGAGAGTGGTGGTGACACAATGTCTGGATGGACACTGGTAACAAGTGGTGTCCCTCAGGGGTCCAATACTGGGACCAGCATTGTTTAATATCTTCATCAACAACACAGAGTGTGGGATTGAGTGCAGCCTCAGCAAGTTTGTGGATGACACCAAGCTGAGTGGTGCAGATGACACATCTGAGGGATGGGATGCCAGCCAGAGAGACATGGACAAGCTCAAGAACTGGGCCCATGCAAACTTCATGAGGTTCAACAAGGCCAAGTGCAAGGTCCTGCACCTGGGTCAGGGCAACCCATGGTATCAATACAGGCTGGGGCATGAAGGGATTGAGAGCAGCCCTGCCAAGAAGGACTTGGGGGTACTGGTGGATGAAAGATCGGACATGAGCTGGCAATGTGCGCTTGCAGCCCAAAAGGCAAATTGTATCTTGGGCTGCATCAGAAGGAGCGTGGCCAGCAGGTGGAGGGAGGTGATTCTGCCCCTCTGCTCCGCTCTGGTGAGACCCCACCTGGAGTCCCGTGTCCAGCTCTGGAGCCCTCAGTGCAGGAAAGACATGGACCTGTTGGAGAGGGGCCAGAGGAGCCACAGAAATGATCAGAGGCTGGAACAGCTCTGCTGGGAGGACAGGCTGAGAGAGCTGGGGTTGTTCAGCCTGGAGAAGAGAAGGCTCTGGGGAGATCTTATTGTGGCCTTTTAGTACTTAAAAGGGGCCTGTAAGAAAGTTGGGGCCAGACTTTTTAGCAGGGTCTGCTGTGACAGGACAAGGGGTAATGATTTTAAACTAAAAGAGGGGAGATTTAGACTAGATGTAAGGATGAAATTTTTTACACTGGCCCAGCTTGCCCAGAGAGGTGGTAGATTCCCCATCCCTGGAGACATCCCAGGCCAGGCTGGGCGGGGCTCTGAGCAACCTGATCTGGATGAAGATGTCCATGCTCATGGCATGGGATTGGACTAGATAAGCTTTGAAGGTCCTTTCCAACCCAAACTATTCTATGATTCTGTGTCAAAGAGGGGTAGAGAAATCTATCTGTAGATATAGAAGCAGGATGTATTTATTCTATACACAATTTGGGGAAAATCCCTTGCACCTCCTCCCTTCCAGCTCCATAAGACGCTGGGAGCTGCAGCCCCAGCACAAAGCCCATGGCACAGAGAGTCACGGCAGCACCATGACAGTGAGGGACCAAACTGCCTGCTCCTCAGGTTTAAAAGCCTCATCTCCACTTCTTCTCACACCAAGCGTGCGCAGGAACAAACTTAGCGCTGATCGATACCGCCTTGTTTTTTCTGCCGCATCCCCATCTGCTTTTTCCCATCTGTTGTCTCAAGCTCCCCTTAAACTGCGAGCTTTTTGGTGCAGCGACCATCTTTTACTCCATTTATCCTGCCAAGCACAGCAGGGTGCCGCCTCACGACTGCAGCTACAAAGGCACCACAATATTGCAAATAAATATTAAAAAAATAAGTCACCGTTTCAGCTTACCAAAGGGCAGCACAACTTTTGTTCTCAGGCACTGACTTCTTAGTTCTGAATTATTTTTAATTACTAAATGAAAAAAAAAAAAATCTGCAATCCCTTTTCCTTTTCTTGCAGCATTCAATGTGAAAGAATTAAGGTAATCTTGAGGATATGTTTTTGAGTTTGTTTGTTTGTTTTTTACCTGAAGGCACTATCAGAGGTAAGGGGGAGCATTCACGATGGCAGAAACCAAGTCCATGTACAGATCATATATGTGTGAAACAGTCTTGAACACAAGAGTTATCTTCTGTGTGATACAACCATTTTACACAGTAAGTTCAACACAATACATGTGGTTTTCTCCATGTTTTCATCTGTTTTCCTCATGTTTGTTTATAAGCAAAAATGACCTCTCTCCACACAGTAGCGTCCCCTTCTCTGACATTTTTGTTTTCCCATTAAATTTTTTATTACCTTCTCAGTGCCGCACTTCTGTTAACAAAGCAGCCAGGTAAGGAGGCCGGCTGGTGCCTTGCAGGGTGTCTGTAAAACCTCGGCTATTCTGCACAATGATTCCAAGCAGAAAGTAGAAACATAAGTTTTATTGCTGGGGAGGAAGGCTCTTCCTGCAGGCTGAATGTATAAAAACCCTTGAGATCCTCCCGCCTCAACATGCAGGAAGAAAGGATGAACAAAAGCAGAGGATGAAGACCCTCCACCCATCTGACCAGAGAAGGACAATGAGTATATCTAAATCCTGCTCCTACACGGGGCTGTGCATCGCTCAGAAAAGGACTCTGTCCTCAGCAAGCCAACCCAACTCAAACCCAGGGGTTTCCACACATACAAATTCAGGTCATGTGCATCTGATTGAGTCAAAGCTGCAGTTCGCCCCAGTAGACTAGTCTAGAATTAATTCTGGTCATGTGCTTGCTTTAGTTTTCTCCCTTTAATACATAACATTCCCTTAATCAGTTTGGATTACATTAAGTCTTGTAAAAAAGAAACAAAAAGCACGAGAGAAATTCCCTAAGAAATTATAGACTTGAAAAATATCTACAGCATCACACATACCTAAGCTGTTAATACCATCTAACATTTTTCCACCCCTGTGCCTACTTTGGGTAATCTTGTGTGTGTTTATTCTGTGTTTAATCAACCAAATTCACACCTACTCAATACATTAAATTTAGCAACAATTATTCTTTGTGTCATTTGCAGTATGTTGCCAGGTCCTATCTCAAGAACTGCCTCAAACACAGAATAATAAGGAAAAAGAGAAAATTCTCCATCCTGGTTGCTTCTCCTAAAGGATCTCTCTCAATAATATGAGTGATGGACTTACGACGTTTCTTCAGTCTTAAAAAAAACCACCTTGTTTTCACGTTAACAAAAATAACTTGAACATTTTAAGCAATGACAGCATCTTTCCATAATAATATATAAGATGGTCACATTCTCAGGTGGAACAAACCATATAATTCAGCTGAAGCTGTAGTACTGTAAGCACCTGTGCTTCTTTAAGCAATTTTCTTTTTTCATACTACACTTTTTATTACATAGTGTCTGTGATTCAAACGAAGGTCAGAAAACACAAGCATATGGTGAATGGAAGCAAAATTAATTATAGCCTAAATATTCTCTTGCAGAGCAGACTTACATTTATCTTTTGGGCACTGTGGCTACATTAACAAAATTGTGAATGTGCACTGCTGTTCATACACTGTTGTTAAGTTAAAGTTCAGGAAATAATACTTAGTTTTCAAACCAAATCCCTTCAAAATCTGAAAAGCTACTTGCTAATTACCATACAAATAGATCTCTGCAGCACAGATTCCTCGCACGTAACTCATCTGACAAAATATAACAATTCTCTGAGAAGGCAACAAACCTACAGCAGATCATGACATTGACTCATATTTACAGGATGCAACAAGCAAACATGTTTTTGCACAATAACTACAAGCAAGTGAATCACAGAATGTCAGGGACTGGAAGGGACCTCAAAAGATCATCCAGTCCAATCCCCCTGCCCGAGCAGGAACACCCAGATGAGGTTACACAGGAAGGTGTCCAGGTGGGTTTTGAATGTCTCCAGAGAAGGAGACTCCAGTGTCTGTCACCCTCACTGTGAAGAAGTTTCTTCTCAACTTTAAGTGGAACCTCTGGTGTTCCAGTTTGAACACATTACCCCTTGTCCTATCATTGGTTGTCACTGAGAAGAGCCTGGCTCCATCCTCGTGACACTCACCCTTTATATATTTATAAACATGAATGAGGTCACCCCTCAGTCTCCTCTTCTCCAAGCTAAAGAGCCCCAGCTCCCTCAGCCTTTTCTCATACGGGAGATGCTCCACTCCCTACATCATCTTTGTTGCCCTGCGCTGGACTCTCTCCAGCAGTTCCCTGTCCTTCTGGAACTCAGGGGCCCAGAACTGGACACAATATTTCAGGTGTGGTCTCACCAGGACAGAGTAGAGGGGAAGGAGAACCTCTCTTGACCTACTGACCACCCCCCTTCTAATACACCCCAGGATGCCATTGGCCTTCCTGGCCACAAGGGCACAGTGCTGGCTCATGGTCATCCTGCTGTCCACCAGGACCCCCAGGTCCCTTTCCCCTATGCTGCTCTCTAATATGTAATTTCCCAACCTATACTGGAACCTGGGGTTGTTCCTGCCCAGATGCAAGACTGTACGCTTTCCCTTGTTATATTTCATTAAATTTTTCCCTGCCCAACTCTCCAGCCTGTCCAGGTCTCTGGATGGCAGCACAGCCTCTGGCGTGTCAGCCACTCCTCCCAGCTTGGTGTCATCAGCAAGCCTGCTGACAGTACACTCTATTCCCTCATCCAAGTAACTGATGAATATATTGAATAATACAGGCCCCAGTACTGACCCTTGAGGCACTCCACTAGATACAGGCCTCCAAATATTGAGAAAGAAAGAGTGTGATTATTTGGGAATAGCCTGGGACTTTAGGATTCTGAGTTTGCCTCCTTGCTCCACAACAGCATCAGAGAAGCTGCTTAGAGCTGTACCTGCATTGGGCTGATGGAGAGCACCCACCCAAGAGACACGAGTCAGTTCTGCCCTTACATGCCCAGGAGGCTCCACCTGAGCCATTCACGTCTCCTTGCCTCTGTGGCTACTGGAATCCTTCCTTGCCTGCATGGAACTTAGGCTTGCCTTTGGGCAAGAGAGAAAGCAAGGTGAGGAAGGGCTGAAAGGCAGGGATGGGAAATGGTGGGGTAATTGGAAAGAGGATAGGAAATAGGATAGGAAATAGGTGTTACTGGGGCTCCCACGAGCCCAGATAACTTCTGTGTGTGTGGTGGAGAATGCTGGCGCCAGGTCAGGTTTGCACTCACGGTTCAGCAGGGCACTTTGGACGGGACGCATACCAGTAAGGCTTTGCATTACGCATGGCCAGTGGTTCTGAAGGCAAATTAAGACCAAATCTTTATTATGGCATAGGATGAGTTACCCACTTCCTTTGCCTCAGTTCCCTGC
Source organism: Streptopelia decaocto (assembly GCF_964273445.1). Classification (NCBI taxonomy): domain Eukaryota; kingdom Metazoa; phylum Chordata; class Aves; order Columbiformes; family Columbidae; genus Streptopelia; species Streptopelia decaocto. Next base: position 201,416,162 of record NC_138663.1, read on the forward strand.
TACTAAAAGAGAAAAAATGGTGCTGCTCTACCTTACCATGCAGTGTGAAGGACTCAGCTACCACAGGAGGAGAAACCACCTGAGTACAACAGTGAGGAAGTACAGGCACAGCACAATCCACATGATAATCAAAGTAAAAACAGTTTCCCTTGTAGAAACTGTAGAAACTGTTCCCTACAAGAACAGTTTCCCTTGTAGAAAAATGCTTTTTACGATTTAACTTCAGAGCTCTTAGAGCTCTGCAGAAAGTTTTGTATAACATGCAAGCTGCGATTAGGGGGGTCTTTTGATATTTAACCCCCAGATACTGCTTTATTTTTATACATATACGTTTCCTGTTAAATTAAGCTCTGTGCATCTAGACATATGGCGGCACGATCTGTACAATTATACAGATAAGGTCACGTACTTAACTGGCAACAGCACTACGAGCTTCTAAAGAAGTTGTGTCAATCTTCCCAGGGAGAGAAAAGCTCTCTCATTAACATAAAGGGAAAGGGCAAAGAGAGGGGAGAGTAATTTAACAGAAAATAATTATCTTTGGTTATAACAGCATAACTCTGATGGAGATGGAGAGTCAGAGAGAAAAGAGGAAAGATAACACAAATCTGATGTTAATCTTAATTTCTGAACAGACTAGTTTAGCTGCACTGCAAGGTGATGATGCTTTGGCAGTTCAGTAGGTGCTGACACCGCCTCCTATGTGATGGGAGACAGAGAAGAATTAATAGTTGATTACTGACACCATGATGCCTTATGCAACCACACTTGTCTGTATTGTTGCCTTCTCCTCTTATTCTCATTTCCCAGGTTTTTGTTTGTTTGTTTGTGGGTTTGGTTGGTGTTTGGTTTGGTTATTTGCTTGTTTAGTTTTTAATATTCACATGTAACACAGGTCAAACTCATTCTCCCAGACAGGGAATTTCTCCACCTTTCTTTGCTAAGTACCAAGCATCAGATATCAATGCACAATAGTGACAATCTTTGCCTATAATTTCCAATCCATAAAGTTATATTAGAAAGATATTAGAAAGTGCTCATACAATAAGGAGCAGATACACCACTCAAGCCTCTAAAAGTGCCTGTCCTAAGATGACAATGTGAGTGTATCCATTGCAACTAAGCAAAAGAGAAAAATGCTGATTCAATATTGTCTGCTTGGGACTGGCACGGTTCAACATGACAGAGCCTCTGATGGGTGAGCAAAAGCCAAAAGCAAGCTACTTGATTGACTAAAAACCAGTAGGAAATAAAGAGAAAAAACCCCCACACAACACACACACATAAAAAAACCCCACAAACAAACAAACAAAAACCAAAAAACCCTCCTCCCCTGCCCCAAACCTTCACCTCATCTGGGCTGACATCACGTCTTTATTTTCCTCCCTCTCCACAGCTCTGCACAAACACCAGGGTCACGGGCTCCACAACTCAGCATCCCTAACTCACCAACCTAATGCATCCTGCCAGGGTTCAGGCTTGGACCACTAGCAATTACTGTGATGCAGGAGCATTCACTGCTATTATCATAATAATGTATGGCAGGATATGACAAGTATCCATAGCATATGCATTATGCATACATTTAATGGGGCTGTGACTCAGTACTCGTGGTACATGGTTTCATCCAATCATCTCAATTATGCTTCTGTCATTGATAATAATTCTGTCAAGAGTACTTGGCTACCTGGAAGTGAATGCAACAGCCCTAATTTTAAATTAGCGAAGGAATAGTACAGCATATGAAAAAGGTAGGTGGTTCCTTGACCAGTTCTGACTAGTCGTGGCTTCTGGAAATTTATGAATAGAGAAACTGGACAGCCAGACAAGGTAGAAAAATTAGTTTCAAAGCTAAGCTCGTACCCAAAGTTATTTCTGAATCAGACAGAAGACCTGCTCTGCTAATGCTTTTGAAAAAAAACCCAAATGATTGCTGTAATGTAAAACAATGTAGATTTATGGGATTAGTGGTAAAATTCTTCCTGTTCCAGAGCAGGTGCTGGGGCAGGACAGGAGGTCACTTCTTGATTATCAGGCAGTAACCTTCTCCACCAGCAAACACTGACTCACAGGCCATCACCACGCCGCTGCCTTTCAGACCAACATCACTACTGGAGAAAAAGGGGAGTTCAGGTTAAAAACTGACGTTGCATTGAAGAAGTGGGGACACAACGGTCCAGTGAAGGCAATGGGGATACTCCTGATGCTTCTTACTGTGAAAGAGGACAAAAAAGGTCATTGTGAAAATTTAAGAAAGATGGAAATTTCCATAAGCCATGTTTAAATCTGCTGATTACAAAGAAATGGCATTTATGAGCAGTATTCTATCTGTAAATGCCATTTTAAAAGAGGCACTTGATACCAGAGACATCCAGCAATCTCAACTGTATTCAGTGCTTCATGAATAAAAACCCACTGCTAGCAGAGATCAGTTCTGTTCAGGGCAGATTATAAAGCTGGATTTATTATTTTATTAAAAGCAGCATTACTGTAGCTTCAACTAAGGTGACACAGCTCACACCTTTATCCCCTTCACAGATAACACAGTAAGGAGAGAATTGCAGCCAGGGAGGAGGGAAGAGATGGGCTGGCTGAGCCCAAATTTTCTTATTTTCAGTAGAATCAGTGGTCTGGCCACTAGATTATGCTTATTTAATCTAAAAGGGTTTTATATTTCTCTTCATCATTCCATTTCAGGAGTGATGCTACTCTTAGTTTTTATATGCCTATAAATACATGACTGTGCATGGATGTGTATTAATGTTGAGATGCCTGAAAAATCAATAGCTTTCATTTCCAGAGTCTATCTGATCTGCAAACTATCTACTGTGAATTAATTTCCAGGACAACAACATGAAGTAAGAAAACATTTCCACTTATTAAAAAAAATTAAAACAGGGAGGTAGGTGACTCAGAGTCCAAAGAAGAGTCTGTGTCACTGCCAGGCTACGGCTCAGGAGTTAATTGAAAATTTGCTCCAGGGAACAAACGTGTACCGGCAAGCAGATGGACTTGATGATTTACATCCTTTTCCCCCTGTTGGTTTTTCTTTTTCTTTCCTTTTTCTCAGTTATTACTATTATTATTATTATGACAGGTTCCTTGAGGCAGGAACTTTGTCTAACATGCTGTACAGTTCCTAGCAGGCTTTTAGGTCCCACTGTGATTAAGCCCATAGCTCCAATATCCATGGCCCTTTGATTTGCTAGCTGCTAACACTGGGCTCAATCCACTGGAAATAAGGTGTCTAGTAGAGAATGAGCCATCCCAAAGCAGAAATTAAAGCTTTTAAAATGCTAAGAAGCTCGATTTTTAACAGCGAGCATATTATAAAGAACTCATTAAGAGCCACACTTTTAAATAGTACTGAGAAGTGAAAGAAAAGAGAGTAGATAATTTAGCATGTGTTGATATAACATAAATTACTGAAAGTGGAAGCCAGCTAATGTGCTATGGGAATTATACTGTAAAAATCTGTTTTAGTTATGGATAGTTACAGATCAGTGATGGCTACACTGGGCTGGACTCTGAAACTGTTGGTGAACTCAACATTTGTACAGTGTTAGAGATCACAGAAGGGAGGGAGAGCAAATCCTCAAATTCACCTTTGATTGAAGAGCCCTACAATCAATGGTTTGATCCTCTGCAAGGTCTTCTGTGGTCTTGGATGGGTCAGTTGAACTTCAGGAACACTTGCAGGATGAAGGTCAGTGAATATGACATGATCTGTATAGCTGGTTTCCACTGCACACCGAGTTGCCAAATGGGGCTCCATGGCCAACACAGATGCAGGAGATGCCACCAGGAGCCCTTCAGAAGGAACCTCCAGCTGGGAGCGAGGTGATCTGCAACACCCTCAACATTCAACACATGCATTTCCCAATTTGGTTACTATAGCACCAAAAATGCACACTGGAGGGAGACGGCAGGCTATACTACACAATCCAAAGAAACAAAAAATGTAAAGCCTTAATTTATAAAAGAGTTATAAAAGTATTTGTTAAGAGTTTAGTAGCATGAACAGCATCAACCCCAGTGTCAGGCAGGTCCCCCAGCAATATAGCCGACCCTTCAAGACGGGGTAGGAGCTCGGAGAATCGTTGGCCAATGAACACAGAAAGTTGCCCATTCTTGAAGAACAGACTTTTTTTTTTAGAAAAGAAAAAGTAGCATTAAATGCATCTTGTAAGAACAGAGTGACAAATGGACCCAAGCAGTACTAAGTTTAGCTTGGTATTGTTGATCCAAAGTCCCTTAAGAATGTCATCAAAACATAACTTTGTTTCATCTTTTCAAAAGGTCTGGCATTTACCTTTAATTATTTTATGGTGGAAGGTTTTGAAGGCCCCTTGCTTTACAGAATCAACATATGTTAGTCTTTCTCCCCACTCAATGCAACTAGGGTTTAAACCTGAAAGATGTAACAGGCTGTAGTAGGGACTAAGTTACCTTCACTTCCATTTGTTGTCCATATGGCTTTTTGCATCACCCACTGTACAGCAGGAATGATACTAACTGAAATATTAAGATCACTTATGTTTGCCTCCCAGAGCAAGCTGTGTCCCCCTGAGATACCTACCCAAAAATTCCAGCAGAACTGAAAAAATCTGCAGTATTTAAGTGTCCTTCTTTCTCTGTTGGAACAAAAAAACCCGTGACAAACATGGGCCTTGCAGAACAGGAGTTTACTGCAGAGTCCCAAGTGTGCTCTCCTGAACATATAAACCACTATTTCTTCTCTCTCCTCTCTGGCATACCCTTATTTTGAGGCTGAGAAGGGGCACTGCGTAGCCAACATTTACACTGCTGGCAACCTTCTGGTGTCTCAGTCTGTGGAGCAAAAAAACATGTGTGGGGATTTCTTGGGACAAACCAAACAAAAACATCAATAAAAATCAGTCTGCATGTCAGGAGGGTGTTTTAGTACGGCAGAGGAGAAGTGTCATCTGGCCCCAGCAGGATCTTGTGCTGACCGAATGGCTCAGTGAGCGCACAAGAAAGCAAAGCTTGGCCTACTGAGAAAAGCAGCATTCATATCAATTAAATCCTGACACTCACTAACCCTATAGTAGCCTATATAAATATTAACTATAATTCAGTGTGAAAATATCCAGTCTCTTTCCAAATCAAGGTGCATGTGACAGTTCAGAGATAACTTCAAGAAGCAGAAGTGCTGCTCTGGAAAGATGGACTGGCCTACATACACTATTTCAAAACCCACTAGTGCAGTCTGCCTTAAATACTGCAGAAAATACTATTTTGGGAATGCCGAGGGTCTGCCTCTTTTTGAACAGTGCCTGCAGAGACTAAGCAAGGTGTAACCAAAGTTTTCAGACACAGCAGCATAATTCTAGAGTAAATTCATTAACATAAGCGTGCACAAGAGTGAAATTTGGTCTGTTGGCGTGTTAGTTAAAACATCTCTCAAACTAATCTACGTAAGACTGAAGAGAAGTTTATTGGGTTTGTCCAATATATGTGGAACACTAAACAAAATAATGTAATGGTTTGCATTAAAATTCATTGTTTTCTTCAGAGCACGGAAAAGTAATAAATCAACGCAGTAAATTACCCCGGTGCTGTGCTGTGAAATTAACACCCATATATATGAAATAAAAATAAGAATTTACAGCCCTAATCAATCTCTTTTTCTTTATTAACTCCATCATCTGTTTTATTTACCTTCTTCCACATGCCTCTCACCCTAAAATAACTCACTCGGTTTGGGGTGGCTGTGGCAGCCCCTTGGGCTTGGCTTGCTCCGCCAGAAGCTCTGCCTTCCTTCTCCTTCCTTCTCCTTCCTTCTCCTTCCTTCTCCTTCCTTCTCCTTCCTTCTCCTTCTCCTTCTCTTCTCCTCCTCTCCCTCATCCCCATCTCATGCCAACCCTCAAAGATCATAGCCCTGTGACCCTGTGCTCCACCAAAGCAAGTCCAAGCCCAAAGGGGTGCCGCAGCCACCCCAAGCAGACCCCAAGCAAAGCGCAGGAGGATGTTTTTCCCTGTGGTCATGTAACCTGGGGAGTCACTTCAGCTATTTGGAAAACAGGTGAGGCACCCCCCTCGCAAAACTGTGCCTCACAATACCTGTTGCCCTCTGAAAATAAAGAAAAATCTAAGGCTTCCCTCTTGGACCTGCTAAGCTCAGGCAGCCGTCCCCACCAGTTTGCAGAACAAGGCTGCCTTGTTCTCGAGCGTGGATGATTTATGGTTTCACACATGCTCATGTGCTACATTATTCACTTAGTGCTTGTACCTATGAATATCAGCTCACAGGATAAAAGTGCGGGCTGAGGTGCAAACTGATGATCGGCTGTATTTTAGAAAAAAATAACCAAGGTGAGAAAACACAGACCTTCATGGGAGGTCGCCCACGCTGCCTTTCCACACGCAGGAGGGCTGCTCGTGTCCCTGGACTCCCCTCCTGAGCACCCTGACATACCCCAAACCCACAGGGGAGAGTCCCTGTCACCCCCATGTACTCGTGCAGCAGAGCCAGATCCCGTCGAGAGCACCGGCTGCCAAAGGTGATTTTGGTGCCAAAGCCTTCCTCTCCGCAGCTTTTTAGCAGCCCTTGGCTCCTGCAGGAGCAACTCTCCCTCTCTCCAAAACCTGTAGAGCAAATTGCAGGTGATAATCCTGAAAGGTCTGAAGACTGCACCTTCAGACAGATCCAAACGCATGTGATGTGTTTGCTGTTTGACAGCACCTAAAATAGCCGCCCAGAGCTGTGTCAGTCCACAAAAATGTAGGAAGTGACAGGTTGTCGACTAAAAGGTTTCTTCTACCTACAGACATGGCACACAAGGAGTATCATTTCCTTCCACTATCCAAACAATTAGGATCTGTAAGATTTGGTGGAAGTTCTTGTCCTGTATTGGAACGGGGAACAAAACCTGGACTCCGGCCTTGATCAGATGGTAACACACAATGGTACATGTGCCTCCAGCAATCTGCATGACCTGCATGAGCTATAAAGGGGCTGAAAGTGAGTTCCAGAGGAAGGCACACACAGTCATTGCTGAGCTCCTGTGATCACTGAAGAGCATGGAACTGTGTGAAATCAGAGGGGAATACGGCCTGAGCAGGGTGCAACATCCCTCTATGTGATGGCAAGGACCATCCAAGAAGAAGACAGCATTACCCACCTTGCCCAGGCTTCAAATAACCAAATTTTCTAGAGTCAAGGCAGAAATGTCTGAAAAGCCACTCACCCCCCACCAAATGCACACCATAAGCTATGACATGCCCTGTGCACTCTCTGCACTTTCTAACAAACCTGACTTTGCCAGTATGAAGCATCAGTTCCTAAAAATAAGGAACGGGGCACAGAAGGCCAAGGCTCGTAATGCCCTATTCTCCATCAACGGTGGGAGATTTCTTGCTGCAATATAGCCAGGTGATCTCAGAAAGTGATCTGTGAACCTTGATCCATGTTTCTTCACAGTGGAGGAAGCAAAACTCCTCTCTCCCACCTGTTTTCCTGAGCCTCTGGATAATCTGGACTTAGGGGATACTTACTTTTGGCTGCAAATCCAGCGAAAGGTTTAACCCTGAGCACATTAGCTAAGCCCATAAATTTCTTAGTACCCCAAGAGCATCCACACACTGCAGTCAGCTCCCCATCCCGAGCTAGGCCAACTTCTGCCGCTTCCCAGGAAAGGATGTAGAAAACGTGGGATGCTGCTTCACGTTGCTTCTCAGCACCTGATTAGTCACAGGAGCGAGATGTCAGTTTGTTGGCACTGTGAAAACCTCCAAAGTGACATGGAAAATAAAAGCTCCCCTTTCTCACAAATGACTGCTCTCCCCTGACGGCAGGAGCACGCTCACTCAACCCACGTACACGGCAATCACCGCATATTTGGGTTCACGTTAAACCTTTTCATCTTGATTATACAGCATGCTGTTGCATTTAGGGCTGCTGTGCAAAGTGCTACGTGATTTATTGCTGTGCTGAATCCCAGTGAGCACACGGGGCCAGCACACAACAAATGTCTTCTGGGTGTGCAGAAGTTGCCTGTACAAAACAGCCAGAGTGTAAATTGTTGTCTGGAGGAACTAGTGCCCTGTAGGGAGATGTCTGAAAGGAGCCTGGCCAGAGACACCCAGGGGCACCCTATAGGAAAATCCATTATGCTTTTATTCTTCAGACTTCACCATCCCATTGGGAGAAAGCCTCCTGTTGTCGAGGCCAGACAGGCAGAGCTCACCACATGTCGATACTTTCCAAGGGAGGATGAAAAACTTGTGTTCACAATGACAAATCTCCCTCTTGGGACAAGGCACCCTGACCACCGTGTGGATAAGTGGAGCTGTGCTGAGCAGGATGCTCTGACGGAGGAGCCGACGGGAGGGAAGCACAAACATTGAACACTGCGGAGTCCCAACTCTGCCGCTCTGCCCAGATGGGATTTATGGGATGGGGAGGGGGAGAAGGGGATGCAGATGGAAGAACCATCTTTGGCCATTTCAGGTGTTAAAAATAAGTGAGATATGTGCCTTAGGGCCTGCCAGATTGAACATGCTCCATGATTCTTCACCTGGGCTTATGCCTGAAAAGATCCTGACCCCTTCTTATGCTACACACTGCAACAGGATTGCCCAGCCAAGTGCTGAAAACCCATTTAGTGATCATCATTTTCCTACACCAAATCAAAAATATTCCTTCTCAGGTCTATTCCTTCTGATTTTCTAGCTGTTTAGAAATTTGCAGCAGACATACATAAACTTTTTTTTCTTCTTTTTTTTTAATCAAAACCACAGAACGCAAACAGGAGCATCACAACTATAGTGAGATCTGTGTGAATCCTCTGAATTGCTTCGATAAAGATCAGCTTATTGCAGCAAAAGAGCCCCCAACTCTCCAGCTCCAGACCATGCTGGAGGGTCCTCATCAGTCAGATAATAAGCAAGGGACCACCTGTGGCCACGCACAGGTAAGTACCACAACCTCTGGCTATGTCTCCTGGGGCGATTTCTTCATCAACCAGGCGCTGGGGACACCTGATTCAGCAAAGGCACTGAGTGCACAGAGATACACAGAGCCGGTCTGCACAGGAGCAATTCTCCATTGCCAGCCAACAGCAGCTTAAAACCACCACTACATCTGTGACACTGCACCCATAGGCTACATCCCCAGTTGTCACAAATCAGTGAAAACACACAGATTTCCTGTAAAGGCCAGAGGGACTGTGATATCAGCTGAACTGTCTTTTTGCATAAAACAAGCTGTAGAACTACATCCAGCTACTGTAATGTGGAGCCTAATTACATGTGCTGGACCACTGTCATGCCACTCACATCAGTGGTGATATGCTGGCTTACAAAGGACAAGACACTGCTCTGCAAATTGCAACAACTTGAACCTGCTTCCTAGCACTGCTCTGCAGACTCAGTGTAGCAAAGTCTCATTCCTATAGGCACAAGAAAGATGCAACAGTCAGAAGCTATTCAGTGACCTACAGAAATGTAATTGCTGCAGCAGCACATCTGCAGCACGTCATCTGCCAGTGTGCTCATGTACCCGTTCAAAAGAGGATGATTTGGACACATACAAGGTGCTTTAGACACATAACTAACCAGAAAACAGAGATTTCGAAAGCAATGCAACACCAGCGGATACTAAAGGGCAACAGGCTGATAAATATTTAAATTGCATGTTCCCACCACCGTAAGGCAGCAGGATTTTGTTACCTGTTTTGGGGTTGATTACAAAGAAGTTCTGGGGATTTCCACTTGTAATCCGGTAAGTCAGTTTTTCATTAGTGCTGGAGTCGGGGTCCTGGGCTTGGATCTGAATGACAGATACATCCTTCGGGGAGTTTTCCATGACGGTTGGGTAATAGATGGGTTCAGAGGTGAGGGGGGCGTTGTCATTCACATCCTCCACTTCAATGTAGACTTCAATGGTAGTGTAGAGTGGGACAACACCATGATCAGTCGCATACACTGTCAACCAATATGATTTGGTCGTCTCCCGGTCAAGAATATCTGCTGTGTAGATAACTCCTGCAGAAAAACAGCAAGCAGAGGATCTCAGGAATATGATCAATGAAACATCACAGGTATTTTGATTTGGCTGTACTACACAAATGCGTTCAGCATATAAAAAATGTTCCACCCTTAGAAAAATCAACGTTGTGCATAAAATGAAAACAGAAACTTGAACTTGGGCATTGTTCCCTGAACCCTGCTCAACAACTCAGTCCTTTATCCCAATAAATTTGAGGGGGACATGAAAAGACAGCTTTTTAAAGTGCCCTAATGCCGTAGCCAGTTCTGTGCTGGCAAAGTAACAGAAGAAACATCATTGTTTTCTGCTGGTGATGTGAACTTGTATAAACATTGACAGAGAGGGATATCAGCATTGACGGTGCCCTTGCTAAAGAAGAAAACCTAGGTGGCAGTTTTAAATAAATTCATTCAAGTTCAGAAAATAGACAGTAAATTTAATAATGAGATCCCTCATTGTACAATGCCAAAATCCTGGTTAACAAGCAATCAAAGGCTGACATAGCAAAAGCTCTTGGACAACCAGTATACCCTCTTCTAACACAGAGAAAGGAAGGGTTTGGCCACTTTGCCTACTGGTATAAGAAGATATCAGCTGGTCTCCTACCTGCTCCTAAGAAACCACGAGAGAAAGTGTGTTTGTATGTAACAGAGCCACAGAGAGGCATGGCACCCACCACTCCACTGAAGGAACATGCCCATACCCACACAGCTCCTGCCATGAAGGACTTCCACCCACCTCATTTCTACCTAAAGTGCTTTAGAAATCCATCCTGCTCCTGAAATGAACACCAAAACTATGAAGACAATAGGCAAAAAGAGATAAAGGGCCCTTAAATCAGAAACACCTCCAAGCACTGGAAGATCTGTTTGTACTTGTGTTGTTCAAACGTCCACTGAGTTGAGCACTAATCATGAATGCACAGGGGATCACATATGCCAGTACCACACACACCCTCAGCAGCATCAAAATAAGCAAATGCACTTTCTCATCACTTCTATGACATATATACCAAGAACACTTTCCTAATACAGCATTATTAAATCTTGGGTGACAGATTAATACAGTGGATTTCAAACCTGAGATACACTAAAAAGGACAGTTTGCAGACCATCAAGTCATGTAATTAGTAGATGGAAACTGGTGTAAAATTTGCAGGGCAAGACAGAAACACCTGAATTTAATCTCATATGATGCTTGATGCTACTAAGAACAACATTATCAGTTAATGACAGAGGAAAGAGATGCCCTAAGATCAGCACTAACAAGGAATGTTCATGTCCTTTTGGCTTTCATTATTTTTGCATATCAGATTGCACTGAAAGATTCCGTGACAGCCTGAAGACTTAGAAAAACTTTAAAGACACTGGAATAGGCACAAATCATCCTTTAGAAACCAAAGTCTGCAGCAGCAGCCCCCAGGGCTGCATGTGAGAGGTGTTTCGGGCAGACTTTGGGTGCTGCTAAGGAAGGCACGGGCTGCCAAGAAGGGACCCTCCTTGCCAGTGCTATTGGGAATCCTTCTTAATGGGGTATATAAAGTTCAGATGTAATTTATTGGCACTATTCCTCGGCCTCGGTCTTAAAAGTCATACATCAAATCTGGCTTTTTAGATTATACCTGCAATGAATCCCTTTATGACATTGGATTCAGACAAGACCTTTGGTTTAAAAGTTAGCTGGTAAGTCTATTCCATTTCTTGAAGAGCAGACATGAAAATGATGTTCCCTGTGCTCCTGAGTCATCAGCAGAAGGGATGGATTTGATGGCCTGACAGAACTTCTGATGTCTTGTGATATGAACAGCCCCAGTGCAAACTTGCCTGGACATTTCACAGCAGGACACATCCCATACTGAAGTTTACTGGCAAACACGCTAAACGACTTTAATGAGAGTCAGCAACAAGAGGCGAATGATGGAACTTCTGTCCTAAGGGACTGCTACTGGTGTAAGATAGAGAAGCCCACCAAGCGAGATGCCAATAATGAAGAGATGCTGCCTGTCCTCAGGAGTCGGGTCCTGGCTCCCCACATCCCCCACCCAACCCTCCACAGATCCCAGAACCCACCACACGGTTACAGAGATGCCTGATATACTTGCACCTGTCTTAATTTTCTACTTTTTTTTAAGTTTTGTATTTTTTAAATTATGTTTTTAATGCTAGTTTGGACTGAGAAGTATTTTCCTACAGTTTGATCAACAATATAGAGAGGAAGGGTAAAGGAGCAGTAGCAGTTCCAGCCATGTACAGGCTTAGGTCTTTCTCTAGTAACATCATATCCACATCCTTCTTGCTCAGAAATATTATTCACCCACCAAAGGTGAGCAACGCAGCACTGGAGGACAAAGGCTGAGTGTATTCTAAATATTCTTGTCGGCAGCAGCCTGTGCTACATAATGACTTTCTGTAGAAACATGAGTGAAATATGCAGTGATCTGTGATGAAAATGCCTACAAGTCCAGAAGAGAAATTGCATCGTGGGGATGAGAAGAGCCCATAATAAATGACACCCTGTGGAAATAAATAAATAAAATAAAATATAGGTGGGCAAAGAACAGGCAAAAAAAAGATGAACATTAGTGCTCCTAGAGATGTTGATTTATTCAGAAAACAAGAAGAATTATTTTAGATCTATAAACAAAAATTTGAAGTAAGTAGGGTTTTCCCCCCATGAGAGCACAGAAGGTTTTAGCAGATTAACCTCTGTTCATGCAGCTAAACTTCACCAATACTGAGCTGATAATAAATCTATCTTCTCAGTCATTCCTTCATTTTATGACTCCTGGCAACAGCTACTTTCCATTTCTGTATTTCAGAAGGAAAGGATCATTGAACAAGTGTTAGCAACTGCCAATGCGTCTGCTACACTGGTTCTTCTTTTTATTTCTGATTTATTAAAAGGTCTCAGACATGAATTAATTTCTTTTCCTCAATATGTCTTGTCATTTCATCTGTCACCACCACGCAGCAGCTTGACAAATAAGAAAAAGGTCTTTGTTCGCTGTCAGGTTTTCCACGTGGAAACCCTCCCGGGAACATCCTCTACCACACTCCCGAATGTCCTGCACAAAGTGCCTCCTTTCTGTCTGCCCATATACAGGTCTACACTCAGTACACACAAGAATATACGTGATCCCCAAATATTTAGTCAATCTCTCTACGCAGGCATGGGTGACACCTTCCACAGGGATGCCAAACTTCATCTTTACTTGAGATGTTAACTCTGAGGACTAATGATAGCAGTTGATTATCAGCACAGTTTCTTCATCATCGTGGCATGAAAACAAAAAGGCTGATAGAACTGGGATCAGGAACTGCTATATATTCCCTGGGGCAGTCCGTAGGCAGGCGCTCACTCACTTTAGCTGAGCGAAAATATGGGAAAGGCCAAGAATAGCTCTGGATAAGACCACAGCAAATTAAAAACAAATACCTCACTTACTTTCAAGCCTCTAGATATTAACAGATACTGAAGAAAGACAGAACATTGTTTTCAGGGCCAGGAGAGGAAAAGCCTTTGGGAGCAGCTCTAAGGTTTCTCTTGGACACCTTTTGTGGTGCACTCTTCCCAGCTGCCTACTAATTAGCTGAGAAACATGAGCAAGGTAATAACGCCTGAGCTAAACAATTCAAGAGGTAAGAAGAAACATCAGCAAAGATCCTGAACATTTCAAAGTGATTAAAAACCAAAAAGTTCAAAGACTTTGCAGATGCGTTTCTGAACAAAACAGAAAACATAGATGTTCTTGTCCACCGGGACACTACACCGCGGAGACGCTACTGCATTTCTACATGAGGCAGCTGAAATCCAACCAAGCAGTTTGTAGAACAGCTCTTTATGTCACCCTTGGCCAGATTATGCAGTATCCCTGAAGGACTGAAGCCAGCACTTCCTCAGGCCTGGGGCAGTCTCCAAAATATAGCCAGCCATCGATCCAAAAAGCAGTGTCACCGACATACTTGCCACTGCATCCCTCCAGGTCCATTTGCCCCAAGCGAATCACCAAGCACCACGTGCATTACAAACACCGTAAGTGAAAAATAACAACAGAGTGCATTAATCTCTGGTTAAAACCCTGGGCACATTTATATGTAAATTAAGCGCAGCCCCTGGGCTCGGCATTGTGCCAGCAATGCAAAGGTTGTGTGCTCATTTCTCTTAAAGGCTTGTTTGCCCTCTTTCCCTGGGAAAATAACGGGATAATGTTTTCTGTATGGCTCCTGCAAGTGGCACACACAGAGACACAGTGTTGTGAAGGGGGAAAGCAAAAAGTGAGTGAGAAGTTAGTGGCTATTAAATTGGACAAAGAATCAGCAAACTGGATTTCCCTCGCTCCCCTCCCACTGATTTGCTGCATGTCTTTCAGTGGACCACTCCAAATGACACCTTCCACTCAAAAATTATCTGAAAGTTATGTATTTACTACAGTCACGAGAAACCTAAGAGGCTCTTAAAATAAAAAGGGATTACAGAAAAGCATTATTTCTTTCCTCACCTCTTTTCAGCCCCCTGTTTGTTTACCTTACACGTTTGACAGTACTTTGTATATAGGTCCCGTGATGAATGGACCTGCCACAGCTCTGCAAGAGAGTGTTTACTGGAGCTGTCAGCCCGGCTGTTTACATAGGTGCCCATCACCATGGATATCTGCTTCACACATACGTTCCTCCTAAAAGTCGGATCATCCTTCATGAATACTCTCAATAGCGCAAACATTGAAAGGAGTTCAGTTCTGTTTAGGTTTTTTCCAAGGCAAGATTAAAAGACAACTTGGTGGTCTGTAAGAAGCTGGGCAAGGAAAAGTCAGAGGAGAGTAACGAGGCTCTTTAATCTCGCTGAGAAAAGCAAATTGAGGTCTGATGGCTGGGAATCAACAGCAGAAAAAGGAGAGTGTAAACACTCAATGAGGAGGATATCTGGAAGAACCAACTCCTTGCCAGGAACAGGCCAGAATTGCTCATAATTTGGTATCTTGGTACCGGGAAGAGACAATAAAACCTATTTTCCTACCCAAGTTATTGTTCTAGATACAAAAATTAATGTACCATGTGATTTTGCTGATTTGACTGGGTTATAAATTTGCCAGTGTAACCAGTCACACTCCCACAGTTTCAGCAAATGATGAACAAGATGTGGGGAGGTTCCTGCACAGACAGAAAGAGAAATGACTTGGAAAAAAACCCACCAACTTCTATGACACACAAGTAGTACAGAAAATCCCTTAATTATCTCTTTATCAAAATGCTATAGCGGTTTTGCTAGGGGACAATGTGCTTAATACCCTCAGCTCAGTCCTTCAATTGAGAAGAACTTCAATGACAAGATGTTGCTCGCTCTTCTCATCCCTTTTCAGGAACATGAGCTAATTGCACAAAGCTGCTTCTCGGACTGGGGAATTAAGGCAGGGCAGATAGGGTGAACAGCCACTGATTGCCAGCCCCTGGTCCCGGAGTGGCCATGGAGGGGGCAGGAGGGGTGAAGGCAGCAAAGGCAGAGCCTGTTCTCAGCACAACCCGCAGCGTGGGCTGGATGGAGGTGAGTGACAGTTCAG
The DNA here is from genome assembly GCF_964273445.1 of Streptopelia decaocto. Lineage (NCBI taxonomy): Eukaryota > Metazoa > Chordata > Aves > Columbiformes > Columbidae > Streptopelia > Streptopelia decaocto. Next base: position 201,431,728 of record NC_138663.1, read on the forward strand.
CACCGCACCCCGGATGTTCCCAGCTGCCAGAGTGCAGATTGACCCTCCCCACATAAAGCCATCTCTTCGCTAGTGCAAATGCAAGGTATAGCGGTTAAAGTAGCTATAAAAGTACATAATCTTTAAGGTGACTGAAGGATTAGGGCCGATGGATGCACCTTCCTAATTCCAGCCGCCGGGGCACCTGAGAACTCACCCCCAATATGTGCAACAGCCACATCAGCTTCTGCCATGCAAAGTGCTACAAAAACCCACTTCCAGAGCTTTAAGTCTGCCCCTCCCTCCTCCAGAAAGCAAAGGGGCTCAGTGCAAACCATCTACAAAGCAGAAGCTCATTTGTCCCCAAATTAAAATGACAGGAATGTGGCAGAGTCAGGAATGCCTACCGACAACAAAGTACTGGGACCTCTGTTTCATCCCTTAAATTCAAAGGAAGAAAAGAAAAAAATCAGTGATTCCAAAACGCTACTAATTATTCATGACGCTCATCAAAGACTCCGCGAGTCTCATAGCCCCAAACACAACACTTTGCTTGTCACTGAGCTGTCAGCCAAAGGTCCTCACTCGCATTGCCTTGCTGGGAAAAAAATAATAAATAAATGCAGCTTTAGAAGGAAACAGTTGAATAATGACTCTTTTATTTCCAAACTTGCAAATCTAAAATACAAAGGGGAAGAAAGAGTTTACACACACCTCATCTGTCCTCACCGAGGTTAAGGCTTTACATCCGCCCATCCCCACTCCTGCCCCCGAGCTCCGGCTGGATCCTGCCCCACACATCGATGCACAGGGTGGGCAATGAAAAGATTTGTGAGTGTAAAGGCAAATGTCAGAGCTAATCCAGATTCCTTGCATTGAGCAAAGACGTGATTTTTGAAGGACACTTAGCAGAGAGCTATCGCAGGCAAGAGAAGTTTAAAAATACTGCAAGCCCATCATTCATCAAACCAATGAATGTAAAATCAACCAAAATGGCATGATTTGTAGACAGGAATTTCACACCCAATTAAGGAAGAAAATTTATGATTTCAAGAAAGCTAACATTATGCCTGGCCTATATATTTTTCTATTTAGATCCTCCACGTAGAATGGCTCTGATGTGTTTAAAAGCAGTGTGCATACCTCTTTTAGGAGATATTTATTTTGTTATTTCCATTAAGGGTAAACCGTAAATATAACCCACAGGACTAAACAGCTTTAGCACAACAAAGACGTGAACCTGAGCATCAATGCCAGAGAGATTCAGCGCACGGGGGCCACCGAAAACAGTAGGAATCAGAATAAACCATACATCACATTCACCTCTTTTTAAAGCCTTCTTGAGCCGTGAATCCCCAGTGCAGGGACGGTGGTATCACATCAGCCACAAACTCAACCGGAGCATGAAGGAGACCTATCGCTCATCCCCCCCACCGCTCGCAGCCGGCAGCTTTGAGAATCAGGCTCCTTACTCTGGTGATTAACTGCTATTTCAGTGCCTTCATTTAAGCCCCCCCACCGTGCAAAGTGTGGCCCTCTGTTTTTATTTTATTGCACAAATTTTCTAGGCTGTAGTGCATATTAAAACGCAAACCCAGCTTCTATTGAAGTGAAGGGAAATATCCCCATTGACTTAAATGGAGATTAGATCATGCCCAGGAATGGGTCCAAAAGCAATATTAACTTTGTAAGGCTATATATACCTGTAACTTCCTAATAATATTTTTTTTATCTGGTTCAAATATAAAACATATATAATAAACCATGCTTGTCAAACAATGTAAGGCAGGTAAGATTCCTGTCTAGGGCTTAACTTTTAATTTTCTCTTTTTCACTGATGTTTTGCATGTATAAATTTACTGTTACCTCAAAATGCGGTTTCTGCAGTGAATATTATGTCTACATTCCCAGAGCAGTAAAAGGGAATTAGAAAGCCAATCCTCAGCAATGCTATTTCCACCGACACTGTATCAGTGTGCAAATATACCTTTTACCGTGTTATTACACACAATTTCATTAATATCACTACCAGCCAGGATCATGACAAGTTAATTCAACATATTAATAAATGTAATATATCTGCATGTAATAGATATGTAAGTAGATAATGCACAGGTTTACCACTTTTGCTGGACACGATATGCCACTGTGTGTTTCAGGTGCAATTTCAAGTGTGGGCTCTTTCCAAAGGAGGGACCACCACTGCTGTTGTGTGCACCCCACTGGGGGTACAAAAGGGCTGCAAACCGCTTCTGCTCATGGAAGAAATCACCACCATGCAATGGTTTGGACCCAAGCACGGCCAGCTGGTGTGAAAACCAGATTGGGGACATATGGAAACTTCATCTGAGCTCTGAGGTCTCGGGCCAGCTAACGGCCCAGTCAAGGTGACTTGGGTGACTTGGAGGCACAGGGCAACTGTAGATCAGGTCTGAGAGGGGGTCATTAAATCAGGTGCAGCCCCATCAGCGCAGCCTGTGTGGGCATGACCTTGACACCAGGCCAGGGACAGTGTCCTGCCCTGACACGGACCCTGGGCAGCCCTGCCTCAGGCTGCCAAACACAAACATAACTTCATCTACTACAGCTGGAGAGGAAGTCCAACCAATCAAAGGCAATAATCCAGTTTAGGTCTGGCCAGTGTCCCCTCAAGTCAACAAGTATATATGTATTTTGACATATTTGTTGGACTTCATATATATTCATAGATTGTATTAATATTATACTTATTTACTTACAAGATATTTTTGTATATATGAAGACCAACAAATATGGGGAGGGATATGTGTGTGTATTTTTATTCATACAAATATGCATGATGTGATTCAAAGGGTAAATCACAGAATCACAGAATGTTAGGGATTGGAAGGGACCTCAAAAGATCATCCAGTCCAATCCGCCTGCTGGAGCAGGAACACCCAGATGAGGTTACACAGGAAAGTGTCCAGGCAGGTTTTTAATGTCTCCAGAGTAGGAGACTCCACAAATCCCCTGGGCAGCCTGTTCCAGTGTCTGTCACCCTCACTGAGAAGTTTCTTCTCAAATTTAAGCGGAACCTCTTGTGTTCCAGTTTGTACCCATTACCCCTTGTCTTACCACTGGTTGTCACCGAGAAGAGCCTGGCTCCATCCTCCTGACACTCACCCTTTACATATTTATAAACATTAATAAGGTCACCTCTCAGTCTCCTCTTCTCCAAACTAAAGAGACCCAGCTCCCCCAGCCTTTCCTCACACGGGAGATGCTCCACTCCCTTCATCATCTTTGTTGCCCTGCGCTGGGCTCTCTCCAGCAGTTCCCTGTCCTTCTGGAACTCAGGGGCCCAGAACTGGACACAATATTCCAGGTGTGGTCTCACCAGGGCAGAGTAGAGGGGCAGGAGAACCTCTCCCATCCTACTAACCACCCCCCTTCTAATACACCCCAGGATGCCATTGGCCTCCCTGGCCACAAGGGCACAGTGCTGGCTCATGGTCATCCTGCTGCCCACCAGGACCCCCAGGTCCCTTTCCCCCACACTGCTCTCTGTTGTTGCATACTGATGCAGCAGTGCCACCCACCATAGGGACTGCGTTTTCTCAGGGGTCCGATGGCAGCTTGCCACGTGCCCCAAAGCAGACAGCAAGGCGATGGGACTGTTGCCGTGAGGGCAGACTTTCCTGTAAACCATCATCTTAATGTCACTGGATCACAGGCACATCGCAGATTAGGTGCTTGACCTTTTAGGTTACTTATATTTTGAGTTCTTCCTTCTTTACCTTCAAATGACTTAAACTTAACGCTGCGGTTTTGCTTTGCTTGCTTTATTGGTGGAGGGGATGGGAGGGAGGCTTACATCTTCACATCAAAATGAACTATCACTTAAATATAACATCTTCAAGGTCACTTACACATCAATTTCAGAGTAATTTTCCAAACATATCATCAAGACACTGAACCAGAGGCCTAGTCAAATAAATTCTCTATTTTCTTCCCATTTATGAATTAAATGAAATAAGATGTGCCAACATTTCCACCTGACTAGGTTTTATTATGGTTTCTGTATCTTCCATCACATCCCTCTACTCATTAAAAGAAATACCCATATTCATTTTGCTTTAATACTTTTTGCTTGGGAAAAACATAATCTTACATGGATAAACAAAAAAATACACAATGGAAAACTCTGAAAAAAAAACATCGCCTTCAAAAGCACAAATACTACAAAGAAACCCTCTCATTGATGAATAATCTCTGTCAAAGCTTAACACACTCCATCACTGCCGAACAATGCAATAAAACCCTGCAGTAAAACCAGGCTGAGAGGAGCCCCGGCGATGACTGAACTGCTGCCACGTAACGTTTCCTACTCAAAACAAGAACTTGAGAGCGACGGGACAAACCGTGACACTGCTCTGAAAAACGGGATGTGCTCGCGTGGCTTGAACCGTGTTGTTCAACTTCTATGAACGCAGGCTGCTGCGGGTAGATGCACCTTCCTCTTCGGTCTCAGAGGCACAGTAAAATGTGATGCCTGTTCACGGGATTAAATTTGTGCTATTCACTGGACATGCACAGGCTCAGCTTTTCAGCCAAAGAGGCAAGGAAAATGAAAAGTGTGATTTTGCGACTGTGGCAGGTGTCATGCAAAATTCAGATACTTCAAGATTTTATAAAGGCTGGCAGGAAGATCAACTGTCAAACACATGCTTAATGTAACTCAGAATCACACACAGAATCACAGAATCGACTGGGTTGGAAAAGACCTCAGAGATCATCAAGTCCAACCCTTGGTCCAACTCCAGTCCATTGACTAGATCACGGCACTAAGTGCCATGTCCAATCTCAGTTTAAAAACCTCCAGGGACGGCGAGTCCACCACCTCCCTGGGCAGCCATTCCAATGCCTGACCACTCTCTCTGGAAACAATTTCTTTCTCATATCCAGCCTAAAATTCCCCTGGCAGAGTTGAAGCCCATGCCCCCTTGTCCTATTGCTGACTGCCTGGGAGAAGAGACCAATCCCCACCAGGCTAGAACTTCCCTTCAGGTAGTTCTAGAGAGTGATGAGGTCACCTCTAAGCCTCCTCTTCTCCAGACTAAACAAGCCCAGCTCCCTCAGCCTCTCCCCATAGAAGAACAAGCAGTTCATGGTATAATTTCACCCTATTGAATACACTTTTTAAAACACTTTTTTAAAGTACTTGTGGCCACGGGGTTCCCAGCGACACATGAATTGCAAACAGTGAATTCTCTTCACTTGATAACTCCTCCGTATGCATTTCTCCCTCTGTTATTTGTTTGCCCCTACAGCAAATCATGAGTTTTCCCTTATTTTCTGAGCACCATTTGGATTACAAAACTCTCGCGTGCCTTGTGCCCACCTCTGCAGCCTTCCCAACCACACGGAACGTGGGGATGGTACCAGCAGAAATCCTCACGTTGTTAGCAGCAATGATGAAAGCTGTTAAACCTCAATAATAACTCATCTGTATGGAGGCACTTTTTCACAAAGGGCCTGGCTAATGCCTGGAGTAACCCAGATTTTCTGTACATCCTCTTTAGTAGAAAAATGAAGAGATCAAAGTCCAACCCATGTGTCCTCTGCTGGGAGGATGGGGAAGCTATTTTAAAAATAAAGGTTTGCTCCCAGTTATTTTAGAAATGAGATCAGAAGCGGAGCAAAGCTAAAGCAGGGAGAAGTGATGGAGAAAAAAGGCAAAGGATGCTCAAAAGGATTCCAATAAAAGTCCTGGCAAGGGACTTCTGTGCAGGGTCCTCTTCCTTCACGCAGAGCTCTGTATCTTTTGTGCTGTCTACAGTATGAGAGATTGTTTTGGAAAGACTTCAGCAAAATCTGTGTCAATCTGCTTCAGCTGTCGAACTGCCCTGGAGAGCGAGTGATCCCCCACACCATGGAGACAATGCTGAACTTACCCAGGCTCAAGTGCAACATAAACCGGCACTGGCTCTTCTGATGGATCTCAGCACTGAGGAGCGTCGGCCTGGGATGGTTGGCCACAGCAGACAAGGGACTACTGGGAATACTCCACCCAGTAAATGCCTTTCACCTTTAGTTACATATGTTATACTAGAAATAGAGTATTATTATACACTATACCGGAAACAGTCATCTTTCCCACCCCTGCCCCACCTTTGTTGTTGTTTCTTTCATCCCACAGCAAATGGGCAACCCTATGAGAAGTAACAATGTTAACCCAGCAGTGTGCCTTTAGCTTCCTCTCTATCCAAAAATAAACCCAGAGGAGCAGTCAAAAAGGAGAGAAAAAGTGCATCTGAAAAGGGCTTAATAGCCATGCTGCACTTGAACATGAACATGGCCGTGAAAAGGTGAGCGTGATGCACAGAGCACCATTTAACCCACAGCCACCTTTCCTCTGCTTGAAGGTACCATGCATGACTCTGGAGTCCTCTTTACAAAGCATGTTAAAAAACTGAAGAAGATTAAAAAAAAAAAAAAGAGCTCCATAAACTGTATGAGGAGCAGAGAGAATGATTTACGGTAAGACAGTTTAAGATTTCAATCTGCTAAGCTTATTTAAAAGAAGATGGAGAGGCAACTTTATTAGAAAAACCATGTAAAGTTCATGGCAAAATATTAGTGGGAAGCAAAGGGCTCTTTAATCTGACAAAATAAGGTGGAGCAACATCTCATGGTTGGAAACTAAAGCCAGGAAAAATAAAATTAGCAATCAGCTTGATACCCTTCTTTATTATTTATTTTTCTAACGCTGGTGATTAATTTTCAGAAAAAGTTCTTCCTATCTCTAGATATCTGCAAATGATGGCCAAAAAGTCTTGGAGGAGATACATTTTGTGGCAAATGCATGTTATGCTTTAGTCAGAGAAAGATCACTCAGTAAAGAGATACAAAAGGGATGTTATAATAGACAGCGATACAAATGGATGGAACTAAACAATCTGGTCTCTTCTGTCCTTAAGCACCATGATCTGTGAACACTGTCCAGCTGGTTTCTGTGAGGAGCTTGGACAGAGGAGGTTCCCTGGGGGGTGCTGGGCTGCTCCGGCCCACCCAGCCCCACTCCCATGGTCACTCATTTGTTGCCCCAACAGCTTCTGCTTTGCCATCCCAATGGAGGGGAGAAAATACACCTAATGAAAAAACAGCTCCTTCCACACCTTGAAATCCTTGTCATCAGTTCTGGTTGTTGAAAGGCATCGTGTCCTTCGCTGGATGGTAATTTGCGATGCAAACTGGAAATTTCACTGAATACGAGAAATGGGTGGTTCCCAGGCAGGCAGAGCATCCTGACGTGAGCCAGGCGTAAAGCAGCCCAGCACTACCGCAGGGCAGGGGCCAAATCCCAGCTGCCCAGAAAGTCATTTCACTTTGTGTAAGGTGATGAGCCAGCAGCTTGCTTGTGTCTTCTCCCTGTCACACACGAGGCCAAGTGAGAAACCAAAGAGCCTGTTCTGAGATGTTTGCAAGGCTTTAGAAGAAGCACATCTGCTGGCCATGACCACCGGTGAGTCTGGACAAACATCCACCGCTTCTGTCCGGGCTGAGTCCAGGAGGGACGTACAGTGAACAACCTGCTCCCCTTCCGTGCTTGAGGAGAAACTCACAGATTACAAGAGGCTCTCAGGCAGCCAACCTTGTGGCTTTGTAAGAACAATCGAATGCCCTTGGTTTCTTTGAATGAATTTTCCTGTGGATATGGGCTCTCCAGGCAGTACTTTGTCAATATTGTCCTTGATGCTGTAGCAAAACATAGCTGTTTTGCAAGGCAACAAACTTTGCATTGCACTATGAAATGCGGACTGGATGCACTGAAACCTGAAGTTTTATCCAGGGTTGTCCCTAGGTCTAGAAAATTTAAGTTCTTCCTCTGTATCACAGTGGCTTTGCATACAGGCACCAAGGTAGGCGACAGTCAAAAAAGAGGTGACCTTTTTTGAATCACGACTATTGCTTTAAACTGCCCAGAAGCAAAGCGTTTCATTTTTTCTTAAGTACACTTTTAGGCGTATGCTCTTCTCTTTTCTAGAGAGTCTGAAAAAGAGACATCCCCCTTTCATCCTTCATGTCCAGAGGGTATAAAACCACCTCAAGCTGCTGCTTCTGCTCTGGGTAGAAGTTCTGATGACTGCAGAAGTAAAAATGGCAAAAGGGTTACCTGGAGGCCAAAATTTAGTTCAGATCACCTGTCAAAGTTGAAAAGATTAGGATCATCTCTTGCGGTTCATTTCAGGAAAGACAGGAGTCCAGTTTCCCTTCTGAACAGACACAAAAGCAGCTCTGGTCACACTCCTAAGCACAAGAACGGGTCTTACACCTCAGACCTCTTTCGCTAAATCACAGAATCACAGAATGTCAGGGATTGGAAGAGACTTTGAAAGATCATCCAGTCCAATCCCCCTGCCCGAGCAGGAACATCCAGATGAGGTTACACAGGAAGGTGCCCAGGCACGTTCTGAATGTCTCCAGAGCAGGAGACTCCACAACCTCCCTGGGCAGCCTGTTCCAGTGTCTGTCACCCTCACTGAGAAGAAGTTTCTTCTCAAATTTAAGCGGAACCTCTTGTGTTCCCGTTTGAACCCATTACCACTTGTCCTATCCTTGGTTGTCACCAAGAAGAGCCTGGCTCCATCCTCATGACACTCACCCTTTATATATTTGTAAACATCAATGAGATCACCCCTCAGTCTCCTCTTCTCCAAGCTCCAGAGCCCCGGCTCCCTCTGCCTTTCCTCACATGGGAGATGCTCCACTCCCTTCATCATCTTTGTTGCCCTGTGCTGGACTCTCTCCAGCAGTTCCCTGTCCTTCTGGAAGTGAGGGGCCCAGAACTGGACACAATATTCCAGATGTGGTCTCACCAGGGCAGAGTAGAGGGGAAGGAGAACCTCTCTTGACCTACTAACCATCCCCCTTCTAATACCCTCCACAAAGCAGTCCCCATGAGCCACCCTTTGCACAGATGATGAACCTCTGCAGGGAAATGACGCTGGCATCACGTTTTCACCCATACTGTCATTCTGGTATTAACCAAGGAGGTGCCACAACCATCTGCACATGGCTGGTAGCTGACGGTTGAGAAGTTGATACCTCCCAGTTCATACCACAAACCACAAAGTGAACTCCTGATGCCTTCATCTGAGCTGGCAAGCTGATCAAGGCCACTGATGAACTGGGTCTGAACTTGCAGACCTGCAGAATTAGCAAAAAGGGTAGCACAGGACAGTCTAGTCCTTGACTATATGCTGAATTTAATCTAGTCCTATAGAACAAACTGCAGAGTTCAGTCTCTTTTGAAGCCCAAATGGGCAGGCTGAGGAGCTGCCTACTTAGAAATCATCAGCTTCTAACTCACTTTTTACACAACTTGACTGGCCTAAAAATCCTGCCCTGAATGCAATTCAAATACTCTCACCTTCCTTAAAAGTTTGGGTCTTTTTTAATGGTCTTATTTGGTGTGGAAAACAGTAGGCTGGTCCTGCAGCTTTCTTTGAACCTCTTTTTCTCATTTCCCAACATCCACCCTACCAGTATAGATCCTTCACCAAAACCAGTCATCAGTGTTCAAAGACCACTCACAACTAAGCTGACTCTCTCCTAGTTTGGCAAAAATATCCAGAGAAATTGCAACAAGCAATCCCAGATGTTTCTAAGTATCTTTCTAACAGAAAGGTCTTAGAGACAGCTACAAGCTTTGCATGGGGGACATCTCACCTACAGCCATATCTGTGATTGCAAAACGTGAAATAACTAGAATTCATTTCCACGTTGGATTTTTTCCAAAACTCTTGAGCAACCTCACAGAAACTCTGCAGGAAAAACCTGCACGTGATCATAAAGATAGTCAGATCTTTTAATTTGCTACCTTGCACAGAGGAAATGGAGCTGGGGTTGTAACAGCAAAGCTAGCACAGAACCTGCCCAAGCAGACTGTAATTATACTTCTGTTTCACTCCCCATACTCTGTGTGGTAATAAATCCAAGGTTCAAAGAGTATATGGGAATACACTGGAGAATATTGGTGGAAACTACCATTCTTTTAATCTTGGGCAAGCATTAGTCCGACATTTATCTTCAAAAATCTTCCACAGGTAGGATACTCTTCTTCAGACAAGAAAACAGAAGGGAATGGGAAGCTGAGACACACAAGGGACTGCGGTGAATCAGAGCAGCACGATGAAAGCCTTAACACAGACAACCCTACCGTGATCTTTGGGAACGGTGCCAGCGACTCGGTGGGTGCTTCCCTTTGGCTCTGAGCGCACTGAAGCAAATAAATGTGCTCTGGCTGCTGCTCTCCAAAGCACGCCTTTCATGTGAGACATAAAACTCAGCCCTTACCACACTAGAGCCCTCCAAAGTCACGGTACTTTCTGCCAGCTTTCCCTGCCTGCTTTTGCAGGAGATGTTGTAGTTCTACGCGAGATGGTGGGAAGCAAAATGAGCAGCCTGGCACGCAAGGTGTGCTGAGACATCAGCATCCACCCAGACGCTTCCTTGCTTGTTCAGGGCCAGGCTCAGACGCCCTCAGTAGGAGTGAGTATTGCATCCCCCAGCTGGTGTGTACCTACACGCACATGAACTGCAGCAGCTCAATTTTAGAGTGTTTTACCATGAGGCAGACTAAGCTCCCTAAAGAGGAGCGGAAAGCCCACGTCTTGATAAAGTAAATAATGAAATGTTGCAGTACCAATATACGCCGTGTGATCCCTTGAGGGAAACCACAAGCGTGAGCCCTAATGAAATAAGACAGAGAAAATAAGGGCTTTACTGTGGACACAACCCTTATGTGCTCATTATGCACCACAGCGAGTTCCACCACTTTTATCACACTTATTCATCTCGGTGAAATGTTGTATATATATACAGACAGATATCGTATGTATAAAACCACGTGCACATACACTTGCAGATACATATATTCTAAATGAAAGAGGGTAAAAGGAAAATTGATTTATTTTCATTTCTGTGAATGGCCATACCATAAATGCATATTATGCTTTCTATGCATGCATTGCCTTACAAATCCATCATTGTATGCAGTTCAAAGCTTTCATAAACACTTAGCATTTTAATTTGCATTCATGAATATTTTAGGTTTTAAAAATGTCCTTGTATTTTATACTTTAAGTTCTTAAACACTTATAGTAATGCTATTGTTGGCTTTGCCTAAGGCTAATCGATGGGTTGCACTTAAGATAGAAAAAGTCTATTTGTCTATTTATACACAATTTTGAAATGGAGATTATATTTGAAATGCACCAGTATAAGCAAATTGTAAAATTGAATTTAATTATTTATTTATAATGCAACTTTGCCGACTGTGGAAGCAATAAACCCAACCAAACAAAAACCAGGAAATTATCCCAGATCCAAGAGCAGGAGGAAGCGTGGCTCCCTCTAATTGAGTTTCCTTCGCTCTTATCTTCTCGAGATCCCTCAGATTGTTTTCCAATTTTCATTTCCATTTCTTCCATTAAATGCCTCTAACCCATGACCTCCATTTGCTGCCACCCATTTATCTTCCATTCTTAATTGAGATGTAACATGTCCACTTGTCCAGCACTAAAACTCTGACAGCACATTTGAGAAATAGTGGCTCCTCCAGGAAAGCTTACTTGGGAAAGCACAATTCAAAACTTGATTCTTGAACAGGCAAGTTTCTTCCATTAAACTTGAGTTTACCTTATAAATATACTGTGGTGAGGACCAAAACCCAAGTAACAAATAATAATATCTTTGGGTTTATTTGCTTTTTCTCCTACAAGATGGAATTAGATTTGTTTTGACCCTGGGAGGGTATGAGGTGACAGGGCCAGTGGGAAAACAAAACAAAACAACATGTAAGGCAGCTTTCAGTTGTCAATCATTTTTTACTTACAAATGGAACAATTTTAAATGTGGTGGTTTGCAATCAAACTCCCTCTTATGAGACCCAGTGTACAGGAATTTTTGAAGGATGGCATTGTTTGGAAAATAGTTAGACCTTATACAACATCACTTCAGCAGCTCGGCAAACATTAATAAATGTCCCAGCAGCCAGGTGCTTCTGCACCTATTTAACGGAGCGGTAAGCCCAGCATCACAGAGTCGAAATACAACAGAAGGGAAAGAGTAAAGCTCCAGCTACCAAGCAGTCATTTAAATCTCACGGAGTAATGCTAAACTAAAGCAGGAGAGAATCGAGCAGCAATATCTCAGCCTCCTGGAGCAGTGAAGTAAAATTAATACAGCACCCCAGGCTACTATTAAATTGTAAAATTTAAGAAAACATATTGTGGTCAGGCATTCAACCTCTCAAACTAAACAGATGAATCACTCCATGCTTATTGTAAATGACAAAATGTTTGCACCAGTGATAGCAAGTAAAACACAAATTCACTGGGATCCCGAAGGCGAACATCCAAGAGGAAAATTTGTCATTCAAAACCATCACACCAGGGACTAGGCTGGAAAGCTCCATGGCCAAAACGTCTGAACAGAGGACACTACTATTTCATACTCCAGAGGTGTGACTGCGAATGGTGCTGACATACCCCGGACAGCTTTAATTCAAGGTTAAGGCTCGGAACTGATAGACTGACAGTTGTGCCAGGAAGGCAAGGAGGAGGCTACACGAAGCACATCAGGGTGGCCGTGTCCCAGGGCTGCCACACCACAGTGTGAACGAGCCTCAGGCATCTCCCCAAACACCCCCAGTGGTCAATCCAAAGCAGAAAAAGGTATCCAGGGAGGCTGGAGCATTTTGAGAAATGTTTAGAGATAGCCAGAAACAACAAATATGAGCTGCTCTATTTTACTCTCTGTAAGAAGGTGACAGGCAAACCAGCTCTTCCCAGCGGAGTCTCCAAAAACTGAAACGAGTATTTTGCTATGTGTGGATGTCACTTACACACACAGTGAGACTGACCATTAGGTATCTAAATGGTTTCCACCTAAGTGGAATATTAAATTATATACTGCAGCCATTTATAAGCTGAGCACTTTGTTGGTAGTACCTGTGTTGTCTTCCTTTATCTGGATGTCCCATGGCCACAATGAATCCTACATTGTCACCCATCACCTGCATGGCCAGGTTGTCTCCCAGAGGCTTAGGTCTGGACTGCTGTTGGCACGGGAGCATATTAGTTGAAAGGATCTCCATTAACTGGTACTGTGGCCATGCTATTGAATGGCAGCACAGTTTTTGCCTTAATCCGAGTTTGGAATTCCAAGAGGAACTGTGCTGTCAAGGTTTCTGATCCTGCACTCCACCGGAGAAGATCGTGGAAGCATTACCTTGGTCGGTCAGTAATTTTTACACAACGTGCTGGGACACTCAAAGCAAGGTCTGATGGAACGGTCCTTGCAAGGGACTCGAAGACACAACCAAAAAGTAAAGCAGAGGCTGAGAATGAGGACAGATTGTAGATGTTCATTGCAGAAAGCATCACTCCAAGGACAAAATGACATGGGAAGTGGCAATGGCACTAAGATGACATTGGCATTCCCGGCATGAGCGCGCCTCAACTTGCTTGCTACCAAACAAGCATCTGGTGCCACCTAATTAAAACTCCAGTTCCAAGAGGTGACATCCAGCACCATGAATCAAATGAAACATCTGCTAATTCTTACAATAGCTAGACAAAACAAGCCTAAAAAAGGCAAAACAAACAAGCGCACACACACATTACTAACTTTGGCACTGACATCCCGACTGAACATAAGAACTGTATAAAATTCCCACATTATTAAGTAGCGCAGCTTCAGTTTCACTGATTGTGCAAATTTGCTGCAACACATGTTCAGCTGCTCAATGGGCAAAAATGGATCAAGTTTTACAAAAGTGGGTAAACAGACCTCAGCGCAGAGCACCGCCTCCCTCAAACTCACACAGTCTAATGGCACAGGCTATTAACTCCCGTGATTAAAGGACTGGAGACTGCAGAAATCTCAATACATGCATGGCGCATAATAGCACAACGCAGGGTGTGTTTTCCCCAGTGACAAACAGATGCTTTATTTTTATTTCTGCTATAAATAATTGGGGTTTTTTTAATAGGTATAGATAATCAGGCATTTACATGGTTTCCAGCAGAGCAGCAATATTGTGCTACTACATTACAGCCATTCATAAACTGGATACATCGCTGGAATTACTTTTTACTATCGTTATTATCCAACAATCTCTACAATATGCGTTGTTACCGCAGCAGTAAAATGATTAGATTCTGAGCATTGCTGGAGATCTGTAAGTAACACCACAGAGGTGAACCCTTAGTGAAATCAAGTATTTAAGGAAAACTTCAGATGGTCTCATGCTAAACCTCCCGGGCTCCTGAAAATGGAGCTGGGACACAGTTCACAGTCTTGGTTCTGCCATCTTTTACACCATTTTTTACACCAGCAACATTTCAGGTACATGGTTTAACCCTACCAAAAGGGCTACCATACACATGTGTAGCAGTATTTCTCAAAGTGCCTCATCTTAATACATAATCTCATTAGCACTTTCTTTATTCTTGCCCAATCTCTTCCAATTACTCTTAACACAAACTTGTTGCCTGTCTTGCTCTACTGTAAGACCTTTACAAGCAGAGGTTGTGTTTAACCTGAATGAACCCTCCGGAATATAACTTCACCTCCTTGCTCTGTTACTGATTTTTAAGCAGCATTTTGTGTGAAAGAGGTAATCAGAAACAGAGCAAAGGGACAAAAGATACCCTGCATCGACTCCAGAGATCATTAGGTCAATCTGGCACGAAGGGTGGAAATACACAACGGCATTTGGAAGTGCTGCAGAAGAAAAATCCTACAGTAACCTTTGATGACCTATCTGTGCTCAGTCAAAGAAAGTTGGGTTTGGGTTTTTTTTCCCCCCTGTGATGGAGAAGAAAACAGGAATTTCAGGAAGGGATAATACACGAGCTGATTGCAGCAACTTGCAAATGAACTAGCAGGGGGTTTCTGTGAATAGACACCAATTTCCATTCCAACCGGAATGGAAGTTTCTATATTAAAGGGTATTATTTTTGAGCAGTCAGCACGGAAGGAGAAGCTGATGCAATAAAAC
Organism: Streptopelia decaocto; assembly: GCF_964273445.1. Taxonomy (NCBI): domain Eukaryota; kingdom Metazoa; phylum Chordata; class Aves; order Columbiformes; family Columbidae; genus Streptopelia; species Streptopelia decaocto. The sequence continues at coordinate 201,446,738 of NC_138663.1, forward strand.
ACGTGAAATTTCTAAGTGAACAGGACAAGAAACAGAGAAGGAAAGTAACTGAGGCTGCAGCTTTGCTAAATATTAAGTCGAGGGGGATATGGAGAAGACGCAGCTGCCAAGGCAGTCGCTGAACAACACACTTCAGAGATAAGAGGCACCAGCCATTCTTCAAAGCAATCGTAGCTGCCAAGAGCTACAGAGAAAAGAGTGAATTGAAGGGGATAGAGGGGTCAACTGCAGTGAATGCGAAAACAAGTCAAGGCCAAGGGCAGGCATGACGCTTTGGGATTTGGCCAGGAGGTGATAATTTGTGGGTTTAGTCAACTGTAATCTCAGCGGAGTAGAGCGAGCAGAAACTCGACGAGAAAAGAGAAGAGTTGGCAGTGGGAAGATGAAGGCAGCCAGAATACAGAGCAGGAATAAGGAGCCTGGGTAGGAGAGAAAAGGAGAAGGGGCGCCTGGCAGCTGCAGATATGCTTGGAGAATTGTGGATTTTTCCCAGTCCAGAGACACAAAGGCAGATCTGAAGGGTGAAGCGATGCCAAGAGAGAAAACAGGGTTAAAAGAGGTGGCAAGAACACGAATGACTGAATAAGGTCAGAAGGGATCGAGGGAGGAGACAGAAAGTCAAGAGAGGGAAGAATGAGGTTTATCCACTGGTGGGTCTCACATGAAAGAGCAAAGAAAGAGAATTTCCATTCCAAAACAGTCGGTTACTGCTTCTTGGCCAGGGGGAAGAGCTGTGCCCTCCTACTGCATCCTCCTGGGCTGGTCCTCTGAGGCCTCTGTGTGCCTGCAGTTTGAGAAAGCGTTTCCCAGAGTTCCTCAAAGAGCAACGACATCCTTTCACACCTTCTGTTTTTAAATCTGGACTAGATTTATGTAGCACCAGTGTTAAACAAGGTATGGTTCCAGGTTCCAGTATAAGTTGGGGAATAACCTATTAGAGAGCAGTGTTGGGGAGAGGGACCTGGGGGTCCTGGGGACAGCAGGATGACCATGAGCCAGCACTGTGCCCTTGTGGCCAGGAAGGCCAATGGCATCCTGGGGTGTATTAGAAGGGGGGTGGTTAGTAGGTCAAGAGAGGTTCTCCTTCCCCTCTACTCTGCCCTGGTGAGACCACATCTGGAATATTGTGTCCAGTTCTGGGCCCCTCACTTCCAGAAGGACAGGGAACTGCTGGAGAGAGTCCAGCACAGGGCAACAAAGATGATGAAGGGAGTGGAGCATCTCCCATGTGAGGAAAGGCAGAGGGAGCCGGGGCTCTGGAGCTTGGAGAAGAGGAGACTGAGGGGTGATCTCATTGATGTTTACAAATATATAAAGGGTGAGTGTCATGAGGATGGAGCCAGGCTCTTCTTGGTGACAACCAAGGATAGGACAAGTGGTAACGGGTTCAAACGGGAACACAAGAGGTTCCACTTAAATTTGAGAAGAAACTTCTTCTCAGTGAGGGTGACAGACACTGGAACAGGCTGCCCAGGGAGGTTGTGGAGTCTCCTACTCTGGAGACATTCAAACCCGCCTGGACACCTTCCTGTGTAACCTCATCTGGGTGTTCCTGCTCCGGCAGGGGGATTGGACTGGATGAGCTTTCGAGGTCCCTTCCAATTCCTGACATTCTGTGATTCTGTAGTATATTCTTATTTTATCTTCCTATCCCTTCTAGTTTAAGCCCTGTCTGGCTATAAGCAGCAAAGACTTTGACTTGCTGCCATCTGTACTTCCTACACTGACAGAGAAACACCACATACCAGTCCTGAGAAGTCTATTTGCCTGAATTTCCATTAAGACTATGGCAATTACCTCTAAGGAAATGTTGCATGAAATCATAATGTAATTCGTACCAATGCTAAATCTCTCAAGCCCTCTGAAAAAATCCAGATCTCACCCTCCAGTTTAAAAAGTCTCCTGTAAAGGCAGCCATGAAACTCTTCCTCTGGTCATGATATCATGTATGTGTCAACCAGATCACTGTTCACACTTGATACATTTATTATCCATTTCAGGATATGATTTCTTATGTTATTTACAGAATGCAGAGATATGTCCTGACAGTTTATAGGATAAAAAGTGTGCTATGACCAGACAAGGACAACAGCATTACAGTCACAACGACAACAAAGCTGCACTTGCTGACCCCAGCAACAAAGGAAGAGTTGGAGGGAAAAGATGTGTAATATTTTATATCCTGAACTAATTAAAGATCTCATTCCCCAAACAGCCAGACAGCAAACATAAGCAGTGTCTCAAGATGAATGATTCCTATTTTGATGGTTACTGTAATGAGCACATTCCCAAAGGAAACAGCCAATAAAAAGCATCTCCTATCTGGAGGATGCTGAATGAAAGTTGGACTTTTCTTAATTTTACAGCAATTCCTTATTGCATCATATCAGCCTCCACCAAAGGTCTCAGTTCAATTTTTCTGTAATGAATTTGGAGACTCCAAAGAAAAATTCCATCCCATCTTAGCCAGCTAAATTTTTCTCCTTGACTAAGAGCTGACAATGATTATGAATAAAATGCTGTTTTTACATCACTGTATGCAGTTTTAATTAAAATTTATTAACTTGAGAAAAACTATCTCCTTATCACCAACAGACACTAGAACTAAAATGCCTTTTATTGTGTTATTAAACTGATGTTTCAGTCAGAATCATCACCACAGCACACTGTAGCTCAACTTAGTAGCAAATTAGACAGATCTTTTCCGTCTGCCCCCCCGAGTTCCCTTTGATGTGCATTGTGCCTCGGGCAAAAAAGATCACACTAGTGCCTTCTGCAAAACTTTATACCTACGGCCTGATGTGTCTGCTGAATCACACACAGCCTTCCTTAACCAACTGCTGGGCCACTCAGGAAAAATACATATGTACCTTGCCTACCTCCTATAGTAAGAAAAGCAAATTTCAGGGGCCAGGCTGTGATGTGACCACATGTACTTTGAAAGTACATAAGAAAAGCTTTTAAAAATACTTTTAGAAAAGGATAAAATTTTAAATATTAATGAGCATCATGATGGGGGTTAGGCAGTAGGGAAGGATTAAGGAAGCTGGAAAAATAAGCTGCACACTGGAACACTATGCTCCACAGTCCAAATGGGAAGAGCTGAACATGTTTGGGACATTGGGAAAATGTTATGCGAGATGATGTGATGAAGAGTTATTACTGGCCTGACTGGTACCTTCAGTGACAAGGAGGAGACAGAAGAAATGAAGAAAATCACTCGGAGAACCTGTTTGAGGGATTTGGAGGGATGTGCTGGAGGTGTGATTAAAAAGGAAACTCCGTAATCCAAGATAAGAGTGGTGAAGGAGAGGATGTCACCAGAGCAGGAATCAGATTGAAAAGAGAGAGATGCTGGAGGAGGAGGTGAATAAAAAGACAGATTTCCCAGGTTAGATGGCCGAAGAGAACCATAAGAACCAAGGCTGGTCAGCCAGGGGAGGCAGGATGGGGCACAGATTAAAACAAGAATAGAAAGGAACCAGCAACCAGCAGTGCTCTCAGCGGTGTAACTCTTAAAGTGCGATTTTACAAGTGGTTTTTATTCATAATGTCTCTCTTGCATAGGGTGGAGAGGAATGCAGACCACAGACAGAGATAAATCCAGCTATCATTACCACTTCTTTTTCTTTTTAAGGAGCAAAAGTGAAAAAAATAAAAAGGCAGACATGGCAAGAAGGTTTTTCTCCTTGGTGGAGAGGAGACAGGGCCTTACTTTGCCAGTGGATAGAGCGCAGATAAGCACAAAATGGAGAAGCTTCCCAAAGGGCAAAGGCTCACTGGGCTGAAGTATAACAAGGGGACAGAAAGATTATCAAGAAAAGAAAAGCAAGGAATCAAATTGCTTCAGTGACAAAGGACATTCAAGGTGAGAGACAATACACTGGAATAAGTATTTACCATAGCAGATTGAGTGGAGTGGGATCATTCATGTGAGCTTTGAAAAACAGCACCAACACAGCAAGCAATTACACCGCAATAAATAAACCAGTAGCACACGTGCAAATGAGGACGCCTAACAGAGCGTGCACAGGAGCTACGGCAATTGCCAGGAGACTGGAGAATCGCTCCCCAGAGCCCAATTTGGAGAGGCCCTGAGGGTACAACAGGGATGTCATCTCCATCACCAGCCCTTCCTCCACTAAACTGAACGACAAATGCCCAAACTCAGAAAAAAAAAGGATGTTTTCAATTCCCTTTCTCACCTCCTTGATGATAACCTGCAAAATTACGCAAACGCTAACGTAGTTCAGGTTGCCGATCATGAAAATCAGCCCACCTTTGTTTCGTCAGATTTGAGAATGAGACACATCCGGGTTCCACTAATTTTTTTATGGCTCCCTAACCATCTCTCAAGCAATATTCTAAAAGCACAAATATTCTCAAAATCATAACCCTTCCTCCTGCAATGTGGTGTTTGTTCCACCCTTTATAGCTAGTATAGACTGAAAAAAAACTCTGCCCTACATGTGGAGTCCTTCCTGTGTATGTGCTACCACCCACGGCAAAACATCAGAGTTTGGTCTCATGGAATATGGCTATTTTTATGCGTTATCTATGCTACCAGCTCTTAACCCACCTTTTCAGCTGGACCGAAAGCCCACACTAAATTCCTGGCAGTCTTACCACCCATTCGGGTTGGTAGCACTCCACAACATCATCCCCAGTCATGCATCTTCAACAGAGAGCACACCTGTGCCAGGAAAGGCTGAAAGTTTATAAAGACAGTCAGTTAAGCCTGTTTAAGTAAAACTTAGGCTTAAAAGCACAGCAACATGAGACAAAAAACCTCCACTCTGTATCTCTACCCATAGCTTCAGCTCAGGAGCTCTCAGGTCTGGACTAAAGCTGAGCGTAATCCCAGGCACTGGAGAGAGCATTTCCCAGTGAGATGATGAAGTTCAGAGAACCGATATTTATTTTATTCAAAACCCATTATTTTTACACCTTTTCCACAGGGCTGATTATGGAATGCAAACCAAAAGTGTCCTTGACTTCATGGGTTCCCTGGAAGTTTCTAAGCAAGCCTAAAAATCTCCTTTATTTCACTACTCATTTAAGGCACCTCTTTATGCACTGGCTCTTCTTTGGCTGCTTAGTATCTGGGAGATAAACGGGACAGCTTTTTGCCTAGTTGAAAAGAAACCACGTCGGACCCAAAAGAGTGACTCAAAGCCACTATGGGAAATGAGCATGTGAGATTAAAAGGACATCTTCTATCTACTTTTTGTCCATTTATTATAAGGCAAGGGAGGAGAATCCTGCTTTCTCAGAGTGCCTGTACGCAACTCCACTCTCTGAGCTAAAGAAAAGCCTTTGTGTTCTTTACTCACAACCATCATGACTTTGTCAAACTGTCTGTCTCAACTGAAAACAATCCACATATTGATTGGCACTGGGATGGGTTTTAAAGCTGGCAGGAGGAAAAGCACTTCCTCACTTACAAGCTCAGTGAATTTGACAAAGAAATGTGCTTGGACAGCTACAAGTCTCTCTTCACGAAGGCAGTTTTCAGAATAAAATCACCCAGTAAAGGCTTTTTCTTGACAGTCACAAATAATCCTAGCAGCATAGTTAGAAAGTGTCTGAAAGATGTTTGAACCTGTCTTGAAGAACCTGTGTGACATCTTTGACTGTCACGAGAAGGACAAGGATTAAAAACATGGTTACCAGCACAAGGAGTTACTCTTGGAAACTGGAATAACAGGCACACCAAAAAGATATATAGGCAAAAAAAGCAGAAAAAAAAAAAACAAAAAATCCACAGCTCCAGGAGCCTCTTGAGATGAGTCCCCAAAGCAGAGTTTACAGTCTCTTTCTCTAAGCCAGGAGCTGGGTGTTAAAAATCGTCACCAGGACAGAGAAACCCCAGGAGAGACGAGGTGTTTGAGACGCCACGTCAGTCACACGGAGCTGTCAACATGTGACAACTTACTGAAGAAGAAAAAAATAAGAAACCACCGTAATGCACTTCATTCCTCTAACCTGAATACAGCTGGGGAGAAGCATGCTACAGAGCAAACTAAAAACCAGTCATGCAGTCCAAAAAATACTAGTTTTAACCTTTCATTAATCAATCTCTCAGCTCCTCCAACTCCAAAGCCTCCTTAGGTACCGTCTGGTATCCTCATCCCTCCAAAGCGTGTGTCTCCATGCTGACCACAGACATGCCATAGACACCCAGCCACACAAGTCTGAAGTACAAAACACAACCACACAAATCACAAACATACAGACAGCCCGCATTCAAGCTTATCATCATTACTTAATCACATGTTAAACGAGCTAAGAATTAACAGTTAACACATGAAAAAAGTTGGCTTTCCATCAAAAGCAATTATAATTAATTCCTAAGAAATACATTTCTGGATGCCAAATCAGATGGAGGAATCAACTAGGGGATAGATACGCTCCTTCCATAGCTGCACTCAAAATTCTAATTAAGACCAGAAATACAAAAGCAGTTGCGGTGAAAAGGTTAATAGAAGAGGAGGAAATCTCAAGAGAAACCATGCCAGATATTCAGTCCTTATTTTTGGCTCTTCCGCACTTTTTTCCCTTAATAGACAGTCCCTACAGACACAGATATGCAAACACACACTCTATCACATGGATATTTTAGCAAAAATATAATGACCACAAAATCATGTGTTCTGCCATCCTAGAGAACTTGTGGACAAAGTGGCTTTGAAATCTGGGTCTCTGCCGTAGTCAAAAATCAGCTGAGTCAGAAAAGCTGATATCCTTGAGCCACTGGGGAACAGAGAGGGAGGAGAGATCTGTAACGCTGAGGATGCTGAGCATGCAATCTGCTCCTCAGCAATGGCGATGCTGAACAATCACGTTTCAGACAATAGGATGACGGTGCATGGAATGCTTTTCAGCTGAAAAGCCCCTTGCTTTTGCACAGATTGCCCTGAAATATTCATAAGATGAAGAGAGGAGCTTTCTGGATGAAATCATCTCCAGATTGAGAGAAAAAAGAAGAGGTGACTACTTCCGGCATTGTTTCTCAAACCTTATGATCTCCCAAAAAGGATGGACAAGGAAAGCTTGAGATGCATGAGAGGAGAAGACTTCCCTGACCTCCCTGAGATATGTTACTTTAACAAAAACCTCCAAGCCTGGCCTGGGTGTCACCAGTTTGTAATTTCTGACTATGTTTGCAAACAACCTGACTGCAGGACCTCTGAGCCACAAGCTACACCCTTCATTTCAACTGCAGGTATTGCAAATACCAAGAGCATCCCTGTTGTGAAAACATGGGACTGCTCACTATGAGTCAAAACAGCTTCGTTAAAACCAGGCTTTTCTGAGGACAACAGAAAGAAGTTTTTGGGAAAACTATCAGAAAGATTTTTTAAAAAATTTTCATTTTTCAACTCTATTTCCTTTAATCAATGATGGAGAAGACAAGGAGGAACTAAGACAGTCAAAACAATCTCCATTGCCATCTCCCAAATCCTTGTGCATATGCTGCATGGTGAAGAATTCTCCTGAGGGAAAACACAGCTTTAAAAGGCCTATGAAACATTGTCCTGTGGAAAAGGATTTCAAAAAGGATGATAATACTTGGCTATATTTTTTTACTTCCATTTAAGATTATTTTCCTCCGAGAAAGAATATTCTCTGTCAAATCACCCCACTGTGATCACTTCTGCCATGAATGGCATGAATGGAACCTGGTGTCACCTAACAACTCAAATTAATTTCGTAAAAAACCCCACCCTTATTTAATGCTCTTCTTTTGATGACTCAAATGTTGTTCATCTGGAAATAGAGCAGCACAGAAGTCCCACTGCCTGTGATTTCCATAAATATTTAGGCTGCTTAACCAAAGCACTCTGCATGAAAGTATCTTCAGGATTATTCTATACTTGTCGTCTTATCAGGAGAAATGCTTCCCTTCCTATTATTTATCTTTATAAAGTGAGCCCTAGCACTGTGTATTTTTATTTTTTTTTTCCCTTTTTTAAGAGTAATTTATTGGAAATTCTCTATCTGCATTAAGATTAATTTAAGACCACTAAAACTGATAAACTGTTGTTATTGGCCCCAGTCCACACTCCCTTTTAAATCTTTGGATTTTCATTCCATGGCTCTGATGAAAGATTCATTCCAAGTACCTAAAGTAATCTCTACTTTCCACTTTCTCTCCTACATGCCACTCTTTTCCAGTATAATCCATTTTATGCTTTCATTTATAAATACATAGCTCTGTCTACCTGGCACTTTAGATAAGGGAGGTCCCGGTATAGCACAGGCTGCTCATCCGTGTTGAACGTCAATCACGGGGACCTTCTCTCTTACTGATGCTGGTCACCTCACCCTGGGTGTAAAAGCAGGGGGATGAACTATTTCCATATTCAAGGTGGAGAGACAGAAATCACGATTCTGCATCAGGCCTCCACACCTCAGCAAAACACCATAAATAAAACATTATGAATCCATCAGTTCGGGGATCAAATCTGGCAAAAACTGACATCCAGAAGAAATGGACAAACTCAGGTCAAATTTAGGTGATTTCACGCTTTGTTTCTACTATTCTTTTAACTATTTGAAACAGAAAAGCCAAGTGCTATATGTAGCACTTGCTGTCAGTAAAACCTATGAAATCAAGAGGAGGGTTTCTGTAAAACTACATTTTCAACTCTATTTTTTTTATTATTATTATTTTTAAATTAAAAATCTCAGCAGTCTGGGGAATTTCTGATGCCACAGGAAATATCTGCAAACAAAAGGTCTGTGCAGCTTGCAATATACACAAATGCACAGGCATCAATATAGTTATACGTGGAGAGTTTTAACTTCATTGAGCATATAATTGAATTTAAGCATACACGTATATAATTTTACAGCAAATACTTATTAAACCTAAACTAATATTTAGTAACTTACTGATGTAGGGCAAGAAAAACCAGGTCAGAAATGTAGAAACTTCATTATACAATATTTATACCAATCGACTTTATTTTTCATGACACCTTGCAAGGCATAAAATGCTTTAGAGGGTTAAATAATAAATGATAGGAGAGAAATGAGAGGGAGAAAATTGTAAGGACTAAAATCTGTATCATCTGATGAAATATAAACCGACATGGACGCACTGAGGGAGGAAGATACAAAAAACCTGGCCCAGATAGGAAAACCTGAAGAGGTTCTTTAGCATTAATAGAGCTTGTTTCTTCATTTTTATCTTGAATCTCGTTTTCATTCTAGGACAATACGGTATTGACAGGCCATCTAAGGGGTAAGAGCTTTGTTAAAGGACAATATTTACTATTATCAAACATTCCCCTATTCATGTTCTGTGGTGTTTTCAGATCTTGGATCAAATTCTGATTATTTTAAAGCAGCTTTGCAGCCGGCAGGTTGTTTGTTTGTTGTCAGTGCACGCAAAGGAGAACAAGGGCCCACGGGCACCTCCCAGGCCTTACAGGTTATAGAAGTGCAGTAGATAGGACACACTTCTCATAACTATCATTATTATATCAGTTATCACTATAGCATTGATTACTATTTTATTGGTTGTTATATTTTAGTATTATATCATTGATTGTACTATTATTCATTGCCACCTCTGCTGGCAGGTTCACAGGCTTCAGTGGCACCAAAACACCACTGTCGCAGGCTCCATTTCACTGGCAATCGAACTCCAAGAAACACTGTCACCAGATCCGGTCAATAACTTCATTACAATTCTTACTAAATACCAAAGTTTCCTACCTACGAAAGCATTGGACTTCTCACTGAAGCTTCAGCAAGACGGTTACACAACTCCTGCTGTGCTCACAGAACCCACAAGGTGATATTGCATAAATAATAAGTATTTTCTTAACTAGGTCTTTCAATTATTTAGAGATACTTGGCAAATGCGCCGCTAACAGCTGTTTTATAACGGATTTCATGGTACTGTACACCTGCTGCTAATGCTTCAGCATGTCTAAATGGTTTTCTAAAGATTACACAATCAAACATCGTAAGATAAAATCACTGTAATTGGAGCCCTCATCAAAGAAGAAATCGCTGTTACACTTTAAAAACCATACACACTACTTTCCAAAGCTGAGCAAAAAAGTAGTATTATGATGGCCACAGAACTAAAAGATCTTACCCAAATTCAGAGATTCCATTTCTTGCTCTGGTTCTATAACAGGTATGCAGGGTCTACATGATAATACAGAACATAAAAAAACAACTCTGACACATGTACTCCATTTTAAGCAAATATACATTCCACCTTAAAATCTTAAACAGAATAATACCTCAAATACTATGTCACAGACCCTTTTTACTTATACGGTGGCATCTCAAAATTTATTAGTAAACTTTGAGTCCCGCCTTAAAAACTGATTTCCTCGCAGTGCTCCTATGCCGAAAGCATTTATTCTGATTCTTCAGTACTACATAAATAAGTGGATATTTTTTAGATGCTGAATGTCAAATCGGTGCCAGATAACCACTAGCTTCACCCAGGTGTTTTCAATAAAGATGGGTAAAAGTAATGCAACACAGACTTGCTTCAGGGAATCTGCTGTTAAAACAACACACAGGAATCGCACACGTATCTCCAGGTTTATAAGCTGCCTGGGAATCCATAAACAGGAAGAGAAGTTTTAACTACACATTAATTTTCGCACGTATTTAAGTACTGTAGGATTACCATGACTGTGTTTGTACTGAAATGGTGTGTCTGCAGGTGTTTAGGTGAGCAGATATCTGTACTGGCTAAAATCCTAGGTTTACTGACATTAATACCAACCTCGTCACTAGCTTCAACAGGGATTTTGAATACAAATAGATTATGTTAGATGAGATCACACTGGATCACAGCAGATCAAAGACTGCACAGAACTGAATAACAAAGGAAGAAGACAATTGATGGGCAAAGCCATGGACACACAGCCCCACGGGCAGCTGCTCCTGAGCTCTGAAAGCCGGTAGGGTCAACCAGGAGACTCACCACTCTCCTCAGTGAATTCCTAAGAAAAAAGACCATGATATTGGTCAACAAGTGAAGCAGCCTCCTCCATCCTCCCAAGGGTCATTTCACGAGGGACTTGCAGAGTGAAGCAGCAACCTTGGTTCTGACCTTTTCATCACCACCAAGATTAAGCACTCGGTTGGTAGTCGGCGTGAATGAAACCAAATGCCCACCTGCTTCTTGGAGTGGCTCAGTTATACTGATCAAGTTAAAATAAAAGTTATTCTGATTAACCCCCTTCTGTTGTCTTCCCCTCAGGGGAGTCGCACTCTCACTCCAAAAGGCTGGAAATAAACTGTTTTTATTAAATCACATTCAATTACAACACTATTTATTAAAACCAATAACTGCAACTGGTAAGAATCCCCCTGTGCTTGTTTCTAGGTATTTAAATTAAGTTAAATGCACAATAAACTTTGCATTGTTTCAATTTACATGACCCCAGAGTCTTTAGACATCCCGTAGGCAAAATTCACAGACTTGTAAACTGCTATTAAACATGAACATATGGTGGACTCGGCGTCCTGTGCTGTTGCTGCTCTTATAGGAAGGTTGTGAAATGCTTTGCTGCCTCTAAATCCACTAAAGCATCCTTACACCAAGCCAAAATCCCCCTGCAATCCCAAGGAAAGGTGCTTTATTTCCAGCGACAGCTCCAGTGAAGCAGTGACAGTCCCACCGGTGAGACATCCATTCTCCACACACCTTGGCATGTCCCAGGCTCTGGACATATCACTGGACCTTCATTTTCCACAGCAGATTCACCAATGTCCCGGTCATCTGGGCCACTACCACAACTCACAGAGCCCACAATGTACCAGGGACACGGATTTGCACGACCTCAGTAACATGAGAAAGTCTCCTTACAGAAGGAGAAGGTGTTTCTCATGGTTTCCTCCAGGACCATCCCACTAACAGCTCTCAGGTGGTACCCAGGCTCCCTTACTAACCCAAAAAGCCCAACTGCTCATATTCAAGAAGAGATTCCTTGCCTTCACTTGCCATCCCCCCTCACTCCTGTGTGAGCCACTGCTCAGGATCAGCTTTGCTTGGTTTTCCATTCGGCAAATCGCTGCATTTCTCTGGCCAGTTCTTGACCCTGTTCTTCCTTCTGCCACCTCTCTTTTGAGCCCAATTGAGGGATTCAATTCAATATGACATTCAGGCAAATATCCAGTTTTATTCCATTCCCTTCATAATAACATTTACCTCAGATTCAAAGTTTCTCTGAGTCACTTTCCACATCAAATTTTAACATTTTTACACATTTTTCACTGCAGAAGTGTCACTTAGTTTCCCTGATAAAGACTAGTTTTGAGTTCTATACTAAAAACAAAGCCTGAACTGCACACAATATAACACATCTTCCTTGTACAACAGAAAGTTCAGACACTGTTTTATGAGAACTCACAAATAGGGTAATTCGTCATTTTATGAGCGAAAATCAATTGAAAACAGGTTGGTAGCAACCTTCCTCAAACCCTGTTCTAACCATATCTTCACCCCGCAGGCACAACTTAAGAGGAAAACATCATTTAAAAGACCAATTTAATCTGTTCCAGGACTTGAAAAAGAATAAAACCCTATTATTCACACACCATAATTATATAGATATTACAAGACCTCAGCACAGAACAGAGTCGAGATTCTTTCAGCAAACTGATTTTGCATTTCCATTCCTTAACGTTTGAATTCTTCTAAGGTTAACCTTAACCCTAGATATACTGCACTTATTAGGATTGTTTTGGAATAATTGCAATATCCCTGTAATGTGCCCAGCCCTAAATTACTTTCACATACCCTAATCCTTATCTGCATTTTAATTTCGGAATATGTTTTAAATTATCCTTTTGTAGAACACAAAGACTACTCAAGTTTACTTTGACTCCATGACTCTTACGAAACCTTTATTCAAAGTTGAATCACCTTTCAACACGTCTGTTCGTGTCTATTTTGCTTCACCGACTCCCCGTCTCACTTCAAAGGCTTGAGAGTGTCCAACACAACTCTAAAAACCAGGACTACACTATTCCTATTTCTGCCTTCTGTTTCTTATGTGGTTTTGCTCTCCTCCTAATATATAAAACCTTGGAAAAAAAATCGTTCTACTTCTAGCAACCGAAATCAACACCATGATATTTGTGTAATACGCTGGTACAGAAAGAAGAACACTCTTATTCAGTCATCTACACGATCGCCTGTAGTACCTGGATTCATCACTAATGGTCTCTCCCCAAGTGCTGATTAAGTCACATAGCGCTTATCTTCTGACAGCAGGCATTACATGGTAAAACTCAAAGAATGAAAATAATAATCATCGTCCATCTCACAAAAATGTTAAAATGTCCTTGCCATTAATCACTATGCTCCTTTCAACAAACTTTATCTGGCAGCAAGACAAATCACCAAAGCCAGAGACTGTATCTATATTAAAAATGAAAGACCACAGGAAATTTCCCCAAAGAAATCTGGTACAAAGACATAAAACTCAGATTCCACTTATTAATTTTGACATTTTTTTCTCCAGCCAAATAGTATCATAACCATGAACTGTGTGTAACAGATGTGAGCTTTCCATATCCGAAATGGATAATGGCACATAATAATAGCTTTGAAGGTCAAAAAAGATCATTAGATCACCTAATCTGACCTCTCGTATAACACAGACAACATCATTTCACTCATCTGACCCTCGACTGAACTCCAAAACCTGGGCTATGCAGCTTATGCACTCCCTTAAAGCTTATTCTCATGAAGACACAGGGACACGTGGTGCAGCCTGTTCCAGTGGTGGCTCATGCTCGGACATCCAACCTCAAGTTACCCAGCTGCAGCCTCCCCTCTTTTGGGTCTTTCTTTCCCCCCTTTCCCTCCTCCAGTGAAGACCCCCAGAGCAGCTGGCCTGTCTCTTGGTGAAGGCTTTTCTCCTGTTCATCAATCACAACTTCATCCGTCTTGACAAACTAAGCAGAATAAACTCCACAATTTTAAGACTACTCACTGAAAATCAGTCTCCATTACTCCCACAGCTCCGGTCATTCTTCTGTTTCCTTACCAGCTCTCCTGACTCAGGTCGGGCACAGACATCCTCTCCAAGATCTCACTGACCATGCTAGAAGCCACTGATTATTATTTTCTCTTATTTCCTTTTGCTCTCAGTCAATGACCGATTATTTAATTAAGGTATCATCCAACCCAAAACTTAAACATTCAGTCTGAAAAATATAAAACTAGTTAAAATATAGCTATAGGTCTAGAGAAATAAGAAGTGGGCTTAAATGGCTGTTACAGCTTGAGCCAAGAAGACTGACACATTTCCATACACCCTATCCCATACTGTGTGCTACCAGGCTTCACGCTTGTAAACTTTACTGCCCTGTTTGATTCTTAATCACCACCCAAATTGGCAGATTGTGGTGTCCAGAAGCTGTGAAACGCATGAGAAAGCAAAGGAAAAGTGGGCTGCTATCAACTGCTCTAGCTGACCTTAGGAAGAGCAAAAAATACCAGATACTCAGTGTTGCATCCTGTAACAGTAACTGTCAACAGAGGAGGATTATGAAAAACAAAGGTAAATTTATCCTTACAGCACGTTGCTTCCTTAGAAGATACAAATGTAACAATTATACAAGCCCCTCATTTCATAAAGCCTTAATAGTCGGTGGCATTTATTTTCTTACCCGCCACTACTGAAACCTCTTCATGCTGCCATCTGCTTCCAAAGGTCCATCTCCCCCTTCCTTGGACTGAGCAGTAGTCTCCTGCTCCTGCAGGCCTCACTTTCCAGCCAAAATCCAAACCAAAACACAAAAAGACTGGCTAGCTATAACACTGAGGTGAGGAAAAACCATCTGCAAGCTTTTAAAAGCACACGTGCGCACACACATGCAGATAAAACAAAGAAACCATTTCCAAGTGAAAGCTGTAATAAGAACAGTTTGTATTAAAGTCAGAAAAAACTTAGGGCAGGATGCCTGAACAACCAACAGCAAAGGAAAAAGCATCTTCTCAACCTTTTTTTTTTCTTTTGATGAATTAGATTGAAATATTAATTTCTTATATATATATATAAAGGAGGGTTAGCAATTGCTAGCTGCTGAGTGCAGCCATTAATCCAAGGGACCACATGGACATTAGAGACAGAATGTTCCTCTGGTCTCGCTCCTTGGAGGAGGGAAGGTCCCGCTGCTCATTTAGTCTCCAGCTGCTGGAGGGAAGGAAACTCAATGAGCGGGACCAAAAGCAGAATTGCTTTTGGAATGTTGCAGGAAATGTGCCGTTTCAAACATTTTTACTGAAAATCCTTTGCAAAACTGGGGAAATTAGCAAGCCTGACTACGCGTATAGATCGACACAGTGCCTATCGAATGACACGTTCTTTGACTATGGAGTCTTGTTACACTAAAATTATAATAAATAATTGTATCTGGTGAAGTCAGCATGTACTGTATGTGACTATATTGCTTTGTCTCACTGCTAACCTGGTGTAAAGGAGCAAAGGGGGAGAAAGCCCACCCTGCACAGTGATCCCCCCAGTGAGCATCGTCCCCTTGTCCTGCCTGGGCTCACCCCGTCCATGATTTTCCAAGTGTGCAAAACCCAACTGCTGCACTGCAAGTGACTCTCTGCTGTCCTCTCACATTTCTAAGGCATCTTAGCACCCTCTGAGTCAGCATCAGACTTCTATTTGGGATATTTTTACTGAAAAGGTTTTCTGAGTTTGAAGTCTCCCATAAGACCGTGAAGATGAATCAGAAACATGGTCATGGGCAATTGCCAGTGACTCATCTCACGTGAGATAAATGATTAATATTAGCCCAATTATATCTTACAAATCTCATCTTCCACTCCTTTGCTTTGCCAAGGGAAGGCAGATGGTAAGTCAGCCTACAACTAAGACATGAAAAAAGAAAAAAGTCCTACAAGACAAATAAGTGCAAACTGACCTACTTCCAAACGAGAGTTTGAGAGTTCTGGGTTTTAATTGCAGTTATATTAAAGCAGTGTCTCCTTGAAAACTTCTAAAAATATTAGAAAGGAGTAACTTAAAAGCTCAGCAAAACAACAGACGCAAGGACTGAACCAAACCATTCTTTCTGCTGCTTGGAGCCAGATGTAAGGCTATGGCATGAGTACAGGGGGACCTCCCCAGGCAGCCCTTACCAGCTTCTGGCAACCTAAAATTAGAGGATTCCTGAGCCATGAGAAATAACCATTTCTTTGTAAGTAATAGCTCTCAAAAGGCTTTTTATCCATGACTTTCTGTACCCGTTTTGTGAGCCCATTCCGGTGTCCGACAGGCAGAGCAGACAGGGGTGCAGGGCCACGGAACCCCAATACGCGGTGCTGGGGAAAACATCCACCTTGTTTGCTCTGAACTTGCTGCCTGGTTATTTCATTTGAAATCCCCAGACCTTTTAGCAGGCACATCTGTGAAAATTCACTCCTTCCTACCTTCTCTTTTTGCCACCTCAGAAATGCCACCTCTGGCACCTCCACCCTGTGTCACCTCTCTACAAGCCGCAGTCCCCATCCATTTAATCTCCCCCCGCACAAAAGCCATCCACGCACGTGAGCATCACTGTCGCCTTGCTGCAGCTCCCCCATTGCCATAAACTTTTGATCTAGCAACGGGTGTATTTTTATATGCATTTCTTATGTTTTCGGAGTCTCAGCGTCTTGGCAAAAGGGTGATACTGATGACTCAGCCTCGCACGGTGCACACACAGACGTATGCATTTGCTCACACGCTACAGAAGGGGAATGTGCACTTCAAGTCCATTCACCATTAATGTACGTGCTTTCAGCTGTGGGACTCTTCTCCTCCGAACTTAAATGATTCAGTATTTAAACTTTCATACTGGAGATCTGTATCACAGTAAATCGATTAGTATCGCTCTTTATTTTAGGCCAAAGCAAAACCAGTTAATATTTTTTTTCTGGATGGAACACTTTGTTTTGTAAATTTGGGGAAGAAAATCTCAATTTTCATGGGATGATTAGAGACGCCTTTGTGTTTGACTCATTAGGATGCTCTTGGTGTTTGAGCTGCATATCCAGGGTGAGATGTCGCTGTAACTGCTACTCCGGCTGCAGCAGCACCAGTCACTGTGCATGGAGGCAGTGGTATTTTTATATGACATATATTATTATTTATATTATATATGATTATATTTATGTGTTATATTTTATATATATGCTATATATATATTTATATATTAATATGATATATTAATCATTTAGGTTGGAAGTTACCTTTAACAGTATCAAGTCCAACCATGAAACTAACACCGCCAAGTCCACCACCAAACCACGTCCCTAAGTGCCACATCTACACACATTTAAAACACCTCCACAGATGGTGACTGAACCAGTTCCCTGGGCATCCTGTTCCACTGCTTGATCAGGAAAGGCAAAACTTGGGAGCAGTGGAAGACAGAAGATGGACTAGGACAGAAAAAAAGAGACTGGGAAAATCAATGGTGAAGGCTTGTGACAAGGTCTTTCCCCACTCCTGGGACTGGAACCTGGAAATCTCAGTCTCACCACTTCAGAGCATTTGCAAATATCTGCAAAACCTACTGGCAGGTCTTAGGCCCTGCTAGCCAAGCAGGGCCTTCCAAAACATAGGGGATGACTACTACTACTAGTAACAATAATAATCAATACTAAGAATGATAAGACTGCAAAGTCAATCAGTCTAACTTAGAAAATGCCAGAAGTTGCAATCATACAAAACTTAATTCATTCCTGATTCACACATTTATTTTTCACCAGTGGCTTGTGTCTTGTTTTAGGCACCAGAATGTAATTCTGTTCCTAGACTTGGGTCCCACAGTATCATCCCACCATAAACATAAGTGTTCCCCCATCACACACAAACTCAATTTAAATTATCGGCACAGTAATTCAACCTGTTTATTGCCTATCACACAAAGTCATCCTAACTCCTATTCTTACACAAAGGAAAAAAAAAAAAAACCAAAACAGGAAAAACAACAGAAAAACTCTATAAAGCCTTTAATATGCCTCTGTGCGAAAAGACACCAGTGTGGTGCTATGCAAAAATGTATAGGAAAGGGGACCAGCTCCAGATAAGAGTTTGCCCACAGGACCCAGCTGAAGAAAAGGCAAGGAGGCCAAGAAAGCAACCCCTGACTAAACAAAACTTACCATCAACTACACATCACTTCTGCCATAGTGTTACAACTTTGTTGTTCCCAAGTTTTGGTTGTTTTCA
This sequence comes from Streptopelia decaocto, assembly GCF_964273445.1. Classification (NCBI taxonomy): domain Eukaryota; kingdom Metazoa; phylum Chordata; class Aves; order Columbiformes; family Columbidae; genus Streptopelia; species Streptopelia decaocto. The sequence goes on from NC_138663.1 coordinate 201,464,962, forward strand.
TTTCTCTCTTGAAACTGGGTAAGAGATGAGGGACCTCTTCCATAAAATGATTCTGTGTACTATATTAAGAAGCTCGTTTGCCCTTGTAAAAGCCTGGTAGTGTTACTGGGTTTGCTTGAACTTTGCGGTGCAAAGCAAACAGGAGTCTCTCTCAAGACTTGCAAGACTCAAATATAATTCCATTAGTTTTCAGTTAGTAGTTTGCCCACGTACACGCAAAATAAATTGATTTAGCACCTTAGTCCTGAGATACCAAAATCTAAATGGAGGGTTTTTTCTTCCTCTATTGTATCCTGTCTGCAAATATTAGTTACCATAACAGAATATCACGTAAATCAAATAACTGCCTCTTTTTCATAATCACGCTGGCAGCTGCAGTGTCATGTTCAATGGCTATCCACTGGAACTCATTAAGAAAGCATTATGTATAGTAAATTAAAATGCAGGGTCTATGATCTGCAGACAAAAGGATGACAAAGCTTATCAAATGTATGCTGTGGACTTCTCATTAACTTGGGGCTTTAAATGGCTTTGTCCTCTCTGAGCAGGTTACTGTGCTCGAGCGTCTTTCTGTTTGTAATGAGCAGCCTCTATCTGGTCTCATGGAAATTGCTCTGAAGAAAAATCTGTGTTCCTTAATCAAAATAAGACAAAATTTTGATTAGGATGAGATTGTACCCTGAACCAGCTACTAGAAAATCAGTCATTGGCATCCATGTGTTCCAAAATAGTTTGACTCATGGCAATGGGTGCTAAGCAGAGACAAGCAGCAGTTGTGAGGACTGGTCTTTGCAACCCCTCCTAACTTTTAGGAAGCAAGAATTGCAGCATGGCAGCAAATGCAAAGACAATTGAGATCCTGGTCCCACCGAAACCACCGCTAAACCTCCCTAGGTCCATAGGAGGGTTTCTGCTCCACTGTCAGAAGGAACCGTAACCAGAATCTGGCCCTTTCTATTTACAAGACAATGGTGTTCACTCTCTTTATGTCTCCTTTCCCTAACATAGCTCTGGGCTGCTTCAGCATCACACTCCCAATGCTTGAGCAGCAATGCTGCAAGGGATGGATGTATGGAGTTTTCAGTGCAACACGGGGACATCAGTCATGCACTGTACAGAGTCAGTTCCTTAAGCAAATCAAATCCCACCTTTGTCTTATCAAATGTCATGGGTTAGTCCCACCTATCATGGCAGTCTTACGATTTTTACTCTGATTTTGTGTTATGGATGATTGTCTTTTACATTACGGATGGTGCATGAAGCATCTAGGCCTCACAACACAGTAAACTATTGTGAAAACAATGTGAAACCCCAACAACTGACACAAATTTTCACAAATTTAGCACAGGGATGCACAGAGCATTTGTCAGGGCATCTGACAGACGCATAATTAATTTTGCCCATAAACTTCACCATAATACTGCTGGACTTGCACTGAAAATGACACTGCAGACAACACTGGTGTGCTTCAGTACATCTCTGATTTCCCCAATGACAGTTCTCTTCAAAGAACATCACTCATTCACCAGAAAATGAAAAAACACATCAACTAACTGTCCAGAACCTGGCAAGTGCTTAATTATCTGCAACTTCTTTAATACAACTAGGGACATCAACACTCACGCTCCTTACCTCACCTCCAAAATGAAAAGGAAATCATTTATTAAAACCAGTCATCGAATATTCATCTGGACTGCAAAATTTACAAGCAGGAAAAGGTAGGGGAAGAAAAAGTGTTAGGGACAGAGAGGTTAACAGCTGCTGTTTAAACACTAACAAGTGAACATGTCTTAGACCTTAATAACCGAAGGATAGAATTTTCTGGTTTCAACACATTTTTCTATTATATCTATTTTCAATGCATCTGAGTAAATGCTTTTTGCTACTTTCCAATGTTAGGCATGCTGACGAGCCACGCTATGTGAAATAGAGCACAGCATCAGGAGAAAGAGTACATGGCAAGTGTCATGTTTTAAAACTCCACAACAGTTTGGCGCCTGTTCAGATGCCAACACAAACAGAGGTTTCCCATTAGAGAGCAGCCACCACAATGCCAGCGAAGCAATCTTCAGGAGAACTATCTTCCAGCTCCACCAGCATTCCCAAACCCTGATTAAGACACTGTCAAGACAAATGCATTCTTGTGGTCACCCCATTTCCATGTCTCCCTCCTGCAAGCTCTGCCCCACAGGTAGGTCAACAGCTGATTAATCCAACTGGGCACCCACATCAAAGAGACCGCCTGAGCTCTCCTTATTTTCCACCGCTGGCTCTTCAGAAGACCCTGAGCAGGCCTGATGCTGCTGGGAGCCACAGCCAGGCATCCTCCTGTATTACCTCGGCCTCTCTGCATCTCTATGCACAAGGTGTCATCACCCACAGGATGGACCTCCCAGAGCCCAACTACACCAGGTCTTCAAAAATGGAAACGAACAACAGGCTGATGTGGGATCCTGATTCACTTAAATCGGTCCCTAAATCCATGGTATTGTTATTCAGCAAGAATTTGTGTTCAGCGTAAATGCATCAGAGGCTCTCAGGTGCAGGATGCTGAGCAGATGCTCCCTTGCCCCAGTCTGTGGGGCACACGGGATGGTGGAACATTGCATCTACAGCCTGTGCAGCCCTCAACTCCCCTGCAGGAAAGCCAAAACTGGAATCCTGAGCATTATCAGAGTCCTCCTGGAGTCAAACTTCTGGAAAATCCTGCTGTGTGGCCAGAGACCATGTCTGAGTCTGCCAGTCCACCCTGAAGAAAAGGGCTCTGGTCATGCCACATCAACTCTTCACACCAATTAGCTCCTAAAGACCCATCAATGCCATCATGCTCCTCAATGCCATCTAAAATAACGTAATCACATTATTTTTTCCCTTCTTTTTTTTTCCCCTCTTGGCTGTTTTCTACAGCAAGACTGAGAAGGTCTTTGTATTTATTCACATCTAAGGGAGATAACGACATAGCCAGAGCACGAACAGGAAAATGAAGATTAGAGCGCCCGAGCTTTGCCAAATGAGTGAAGCTTAGACAAGCATTACAGTTCTTCACTTTGCACAGATGTGACTGAGGGTGTGGAGTCGTTACTGCTCTTCTTAACTACTCGTAGGTCATTATTTAATATTGACTGACAGAGTGGAGGCTACAAGACCGTATGGAATCAAAGACAGCAAAAACCTGGTGATGTGAGGCCATGCTCCTGCAACGTGGCACATGCTTAACAATTCACATGCTGCACAACTTTTCAAGAGGGTTTTACCTCATTCCTGAACTGAGCCAAAGATTTGGAAAATGTCAGCAATGGAAATAATTTTGATGCCAATAACACTGGAAAAACTTAGGCATTACTGATAGCTTAAAATTTCTAGGTAGTAATGGCCATGTATACAGGCAGAACGGAAAACAGGCAGGTTTTCCAGGAAAATAGTTTTGACAGGATGGGCAAAAGAATTAGAAGAGATGGTGAGACGTGGTCAGCACTTGGTCAGACTCCGAGTCGAAACAGACCTTTGCATTTTCACAGCACCAGGAAGTTGTGAACATCCCCAAGCCCTTAAATCATAGGTGGAAAGCCAAGCAACGCGCAAATGCTGAGCAGTGCTCCTGGGGAATGAGGAGGAAGAAGAGGAGAAGGAGATAGCGGAGGACATGGGGAGACCATCCTGCCCAGCACTTCATTGCTGTTCAACATAGTGGTCAACCCTTGCTCCAGGGGCTTCCAGCAGAAGAAATGTCCTTCTCCTTGCTGCCCAGATACCCCGTCCTGATGGACAGGCCAGGGTGCTCCCTGGGGAGGACCAGAGCTGCAAACATCCACCCAAAACAAAGACACACGCTCCTGTCATGACACCTTTAGGAAGTTCAAAGAAGAGGAAAGAAATGGCTTTAGAAATAGGAGCGGGATGAACTCAAAGACACCACAAGACCTGTGTTTTGAGATCTCATGTGGATTTTTCAAGACTTTCTGCATTTGAAGATCTGGTTGGGTCTTTGCCTCCCCATGGACAGGTCACTGCCATTCAGTCCTGCTCGCCAGACATATAGAAAGGAGCCCCTATAGAGCTAAACACCAAGTGGATGATTTCCTGATGGCATAAATACTCAAAACAGTAAAAACACTCGGTGGTTTTGATCTCCACAGATCTCCTTGCACAGCTAAGGAGGCCAAAGCAAGCTTGAGCTGAGCTGGCCATCAGTCAGCAGTGACACGGCCGTGCCTGAGGCACTTCATGGGTTATGACCCCTAGTCACAGCAAGCAGAATTTAAAAATACTCAGATGTGGGAGTTGGTCTGTTTCTGTAAATATTTCCTTTTTTTCTTGTGGGTTTCACTAGATGGCAGAGCCTGTCACTGGGCTTCCTAATGACACATTCCTACAGCTTTCAATATTTGCATTTCAATTAAGCTGTAAATTCCTGAGGTTTTCACTGGCCATCTCTGGGGTAATTACAAAATCAATGTCCTTTAAAACAAATAAAGCAAGCTTATAGGTTAATGATATGAATGATCGACCTATCTTAATATAGTCTTGTTCCGGACAATGACATAAATTTACCGTTCAATTAAAAAATTACTTAAAATATCATGCCTGAAGACCCAGGAACCTCCAAGAAGGCAGCATTTGGTGTTACAAGTGACCCAAAGGTCTGACCTTCCCTGACACTCTCTGGAGCAAAGGCAGATGGAGAGCCCAACCGTTACCAACACAAAGCAAAACATCCCAGCCTAGACAGGTAATGTGCAACTTGTTTATGGGCTGAAGTTATCAACCACAGAAGACAAAAAGGAAAACACACCAGCACCAGATAACCTGGGAAGTAACCTGCACAAATCCCAGAATGAAAAGTTTGCAGACTGTGTCCTGACATTATTTAAGCCACCTGGGATGAAAAGAGGTTTTAACACACTGCTACTTTATTGTGTAAGACACATTTAAAATATTAATAATATGGAAACTACTTAGTAAAGAGACTGAACCACATCCTCAGCAAGTCCTGGCATCCGCAGGGAACTCCACCAGTACTTGGGGAAGGGCCTTCCGTGCAGGACTGGATGTCTTCTCTGGCTCCAAGTCTGGTCTCCCACACAGGGCCACGATTGCCACTCACCACAATTCAAATATGCACATAAAGAGACACACAGAGAGGTATGATATATATATACAAGTAGGAACAGAAGAGAGCAGCTCAGCCACCAGCTACCGCCAGGAACAACTAATTGTTCAAAAGCAGCAGACTCCCACTGTGCACCTCTCCAAGTTGTTTTGTGTTCGTTTCTATCTATTTTCCAGTAAAGGTTTCCCTTCATAATATAATTTACTGTAGGAAGCTATGTATCAACTATTGTTAAAATTCTCAGAAAGGAAGGCAGAGGCAATCATTATGTCAGTCAGAGTTCAGATGGAAAATTTTGGCTTTCTTCCCCCCTCAAAATCGACATGAGATCTCAAAACACAGGTCTTGTGGTGTCTTTGAGTTCATCCCACTCCTATGTCTAGAGCCATTTTGTTCCTCTTCTTTGATCTTCCTGCAGGAGTTACATGGTTTGTGGAAAATTGTTCTCCAGGAAATTAAATCTCTGTAACACCTTCAAACTACTCATCTTTTTGCCAATTACTTCCTTCCCCATGATTACAAAGCACTCAGAGAAATGAACCAAGTCGGAAAAGTGACACGTGCCTGCTGTACATGGTAGCCCATCATAGTTCTTGACTAGCCAAAGCCCTCCTGTTTCAAGAACCACTCAACTTTTTCCCATCAACACTGGCTACTGGGACAGTCAAGCATGCCAAACCCTCTCACTCCCCAGACGTGTGGATGGCCAAGGGGCATTGGTGGGAAGATGTTCTCCTTCCCACCCCAGGACAACGAGGGCCGCCAGGAAGGCTCTGCATGCCAGGGTCTTCCCACGTTGGAGGCACTTCTCCAAAGCAAAAGCAAGAGTCTTAAGGAAGCCAATCATCTCTTAAAACCCACATATTTTAATTAGTATCTGTTAGTTAAAGCCGCACAATACTCAAATGCAGGGTATACATATCCAGTGCTGAGCAACCCAACTGAATCCAGCAACATATGACAAGACAGAAGCTCAAAGAGCCTTAAATGACACTTAGGGTAGAAGATTCACCTTTTAAGTCCAATCCTACACAGTCTCTTAGGGATGCCTACACTGACTGATTCAGGATAGGACCAGAATTGGTCAACAGCAGAACCAAACAGCATTATGAGACCAGCGATCCCAGTGTATCTGGTATTTGGCTGGATTTGGTTCTCACATGGGACCAGTGATCCTAGTGTATCTTTGCTGGATTTGGCTCTAGTGCTTAGCAACACAAGGACCCATGTCAACACCCACAGTGAAAAAAAAGGCAATTTCAGATAAAAAACCAAGCTGGCTGTGTTACAGACTTGATTATCTCTCTCTCCAGAAAACTACTGTTCCAGAGTATTTACTTTAAGTGCTGGCTTTTGATTTCATTTGCCCCAGAATTCCTTTTGCTGCCCGAGGAAAGACAGCTCTGGTCACAGAGCTGCTGTTGTGTGGTTATCTGCTGGTAAGAATCACGTCTCTTTAATCTTTCTGTTCCTTTTTTTTTTTTTCATTTTTTAAATATATAATCAGCTCCTTCACATGGCTCATCAGAAAAGCCTACTAGTGGTAATTAAGCATGTAAATCGCCTTAGCTGAGGAAAATGAAACAGCTCCCTGAACATGCACAATACGCAGCCACAGGAACAGTTCTGAAGGACATGAGGACAGCTGACAAGGATCTTGATTTTGAAAGTGCTGTAGCCACTGGAAAATAATAATAATAATAATAATAATAATAATAATAATAATAATAATAAAGGTTAAAATGCATATTCATCATTCAACAGTGTATCAAAGCCTGCCACAACACTGAGGAGCAGGAGCATTTGCTAGCAAACCCTCAGAGGAACGAACGGCTCTGTGAAATGATTGAGGGTGTCAGTCTTTCATCTTTCTGCCTGCTGGTCTGAACCCTGGGTTAGCAGCGACAGCAAACGTGGCTCTCGCAGGGCACAGGTGGCAGCATCAGCAGAAACCAGAGCTGAAAAGGCCATGGAACAAATACCGTTCTTGCTGCAGGCCACCCTGCCACGCCAAATTTCTGAGAGGAAGTATTGTAAACGTCTGCTTGGCATTGATGAGATGGGCCCAGTTATTAGAGAGAAATTCCACAAGCTGAGGTGTCTTTTTCATGTTTTAAATATAAATTTCCTTTTAAATGTAAATCTAAGAACAGAAAGAAATTGTACACACCTAAGAAATCCCTCCAGCCTGCACCCAGATACTCTAAACTTCCACACATTTTCTTGGCTGATGTATCTGTCACCCAGTTCTCGGAAGACGATTTACCATCCGCATTTTGAGCACTTCAAGGAAAGATTTTCCCAGGAAAGCTTTCACAAGAGCTCACGCTACTCAGCTTACCCCTCCTGTGTCCTCTCCCCAGTCTCTCTCCAGTAACCAATCAGCTCATCAGCTGTGACTCCCAAATCATTAAAACAGTTTTTAAGTAAAAATAGTCTTTAAGTAAAAAATAAAACAGTCCTTAAATAAAATAACATTGAAGTAAAATAGTGTTTAAAATAGTCTTTAAGTAAAATAATATACCCATACAGCCTTTGATTTTAGTGTCTGTACCGATGTGATAGCCTCAGCCAGTAAACCCTCTCAGTATTTGGATGTGAAGATAACAGTATCATAGTTATCGACAGTCACAAAGTTTGTTCCTCCTGTGCAGCCACACACAGGAGTTTAAACTAAAACTCCACAAGCTGCCACTGGCCTGATGTCCCAACTGCTCCCCTGGCACAAGCAGACTCAGAACTCGCCCTGGGGCTGCTAAAGTAGGTTATTTAAGGATGCTTTTATTTTCGTTTGCTCTGCAGGTTTGGAGGCTGTGTCCAGCTCACAAGGCTCCGCTGCTTTACAGGGATGAGCCACAGGAGCTGGGATCAGGCAGTGTCAGGATCATTCGAGTGGAGTGGAGCTGGAGCACAAGCCTGGCTTAGAAAAGCAACCACCACCTTGATTATGGATCAGAAATGACTATTTGCAAATCATCTTCCAATGGCATTATCTACACTTTGCATACAGGTGTAGAAATACTCTGTTATTTTAAAAGAGTTAATAAGTGGTAAGACTCCTTTCTGAGCAGGGAGGAGAACTGTTGAAAGATGCTGATATACGCATCTCAGGTGATGTATCACAGAACCACAGAACAGCCCAGGTGGGAAGGAAGCTCAAAAGATCATCCAGCCCAACCTTCCATGGGAAAGGGCGGCTAGATGAGTTTATCTGGCCCCCTGTCCGGTCACATCCTGAAAACCCCCAGTGATGGGGGCTCTTCTACCTCCCTGGGGAGGTTGTTCCAAGGGTCGATTGTTCTCACTGTAAAAAAAGTCCTTCTTATATGTTTCGGCCTTTCTGCCTGGCATGACAACTGCAAACTGAAGACTCCTTCCATCCTCTCCTCTCCACCATAGCCTGACCTGCAGAAGACAGGTCCCCCAGCCACAGTACTTATTTTTATAAATATCTGCACAATTCTCTTTCAACTGGAGCATGTGACTGTATAAAATACGAAACCTTGTGTTTCAAAACAAGAACAAAAGTATCAATCTGGAGTCTTCATTTTTAATCTTTTAAATTATGGGGTTTGTTGTTATTCACAGACAGAGAATGTATAAAGCCACATGCATGCAATTATGGTATGGTTTATACTGTTTGTTTCCTAAATTACTTTCCCTCGGGACAGGATATTATACTGTTACTATATTTGTTCTCCCATTATTTATATTTCTTCAGATTTATCACAAAAATCCTGAAACAGATTATAAGTTTCTGGCTAGAAGTGGAATTTTTCTGAGAGAAATGTTTTGTTACATTTTGTTAGAAGTGCAATTACAAAAATATAAACATGCAATTTACATACAATAGATATTAAAAAAGTCAGCATGTAACCCACTTAAAGTATTTGGCAGGGTATTTATCTAAACTGTTTCAATTTAATGCAGATGTGTCCTAACAAATAAAATGTGTTTTGAAACTTGTCATCATCCCCAGCCAGATAATCAGTGTCCATATACTTAAACTGCTGCATATTTAGCATTGTAAAAAATGTTGAGGACAGTGATAAAAACACTACTAATCATTCTTTATTAACCTAGTGTTCATCACAGATACACTCCCATCAATAAACTCAACCATTAAAAATTAGCAAACGCCTCACTAGAATTAGCAAAATACTGGAATATTAGTTATATCCAAAGAAACAACATCATTACATTAAAAAAAAAATGAGCACTTCAGCTCAAATACCAGCACATTTTTAGAATGGGCTATTAAAGACAACGGAGGTGCTTGATCACTACAAGCTTCCATTTGTGTCTTTGCAAAGACTGCAAAGCATTTTTTTGCTCCACACCAACAGCCCCTGCAGCAAGATCACAAGTGTGATGAGGAGCAGCTGAGGGAACTGGGGCTGTTCAGCCTGGAGAAAAGGAGGCTGAGGGGAGACCTTATCACTGTCTGCAACTGCCTGAAAGGAGGTTGTAGCATGGAGGGGGTTGGTCTCTTCTCCCAAGTAACAAGCAAAAGGAGGAGAGGAAATGGCCTCGAGTTGTACCAGGGGAGGTTTAGACTGGATATTAAGGAAAAACTCTTCATGGAAAGGGTTGTCAGTCATTGGAACAGGCTGCCCAGGGAAGTGGTGGAGTCACCATCCCTGGAGGTTTAAAAGACATTTAGACAAGGTTCTTAGGGACATGGTTTAGCGCTGGAGTTAGGTTATGGTTGGACTCGATAATTCTAAGGGTCTCTTCCAACTGAAATGATTCTACGATTCTATAAAACCTGCAGCAGGTCCCACACAAACGGGCCGTGGCCCTCCCGTCCCAGGCATGGTGAGCGGTCACCTTCCCAGCCACAGCCACAATCTGATGCAAAACTGAAATGAAGCTTGGCCAGCTGTGAGCACATCGCCCCTCAGCATCATTGACAGGGCACCTCTCCAAGATGCTGCCTCACCAAGTGATGAGCATGCGGGGTCTCAGTGATGATTTAAGGTTGAGGTCCAATGCACGCCTGTTGTTGAACACTTCTGAGCAGTGTTTACTGTCTCCTGGTGATGATTTACAGGGTTTGATTGCCCATTTTTCATTACGACCAAAAGTGAGATTAAAATGTTTCTGAGGCAACCGCTTGTATTAATCTCTGCAGCAGAGTCTGGGAGCGGAGGTGTCACTCAGGGAAGGGATGGCATCCCACCTGCCAGCACTGCTAACAGGCAAGAACCATTAAAAGCAAATACCTTCTCATAAGATAGGCTGGAGACAGGGAGAATTATAGCCAGGCAAAGAGGGTTTCTGAACGGTAGCCAACACACACATGAAAGCAGCCAAAATTCACTGACCATCCTCTGCTTATTTCATCTCAGAAAGAAAAAAGCCACTAAACCAATACCAATGTTTTGTATAGGAATAGCACATGCATTTGAAATATCTGAACTTAAATCACCTGTTCCTTTACGCCTAATAAAGAGCAGAAATTAAAGTGCAGGCAGGATGAATAAACTGGGTTGGAGGGAGTCGCTTTGGGGAAGCACCAAGAAAGTTCAGCTCTGAATATAGAGCGGTGAGATGTGGAGAAGCACCGGCGAGCAGGGGACAACCTCCCCGCTCCCTCCCAACCTGCGCTGTCTCTGCTGGGGCTCAGCGGGGAGAATTTCTCTTATCATTCCCGGGTGAAGAGGCAGGAAAAAAGAAAGAGAACATCTAAGTGCCTTCTCGCTAAACTTCAAACTGCAGAAAAAAAAAAAACCAAACAACAACAAAACACCAACCCACAAGTCACTTTGTGATTTTTATGGGATTCTGCAAACACCTGAACAATCACAGTTATTAACAATAGCTACATTGTAGTGCCCGATCCACCACAGTAAGAAATGGAGCTCAGAGGGGAGTTCAGGGTGCTGCACATCAAAACTAAATAAATCGTAATTATAGACCGCTCTGTTCTGTTGCAAGGGGAGACTGCCTGTCAGCCCTACCCCCTGCCTGGCACCACCTTTTTTTTTCATTCCTGAAAATAAAAACAAAAACTAAAACCAAAAGCATTTACTGTAATAATTTACTGCTGAGGTCAAGAACATGCTGCAGGGGTGGCAGTGGCAAAGAGGAACTACACTGGGAATACAAACAGATACTTTCCTCCTAAACTGCTTTGATGTGCCATTCCTAGGAAGACTGGCTTTCTTCTCTCTATAGCTTTGGGCCTGTGAAGATTTTGCACATTTTTTTTTCTTTCTTTTTTTTTATATCCTTAACACAGGACCCTTTCCCGACCTCACAGTAATAACAAACAGGAGATGAAAAATCCATGTGCTGCCTTATCAAAGCCATCTGCAGAATCTAAGCTTTCATTTAAAAATAAAAATTAAGCTGCTAGCCTTTAAAGGTTGTAGAGATAACCTTTTCTACATGAACTGATCCACAGTCATCCTCTAATTCTATCCTCCTGTGTCGGTTTCTTGAGGTCCGTAACTGCTCCCCATAGTCAAATCAACTATGTGGGGAAAACCATTTCAAGATACCGTTGTCTTGTCTTTCTCAAGTGAAATAGAATCAGTGTCTCACTGCTGATGTGTAAAGCTGATAAGCAGAAGCAAAGCAAAACTTCTCCTGGAATATCCATAGATCCACAGGAGCAAAACGTGGACATCCAAACCACGTATGAATCATCTACGCTCAACGTTCACGAGTCTGATTTTAGTTCACCAAGAGAAAAGACCACTTTTGGATGGGATTCCTCTTCCCAGCCTCCCAGGTCTGCAGGCAGACACGGCGCTTCTAGGTGTGACTCCTCAGACACATTTCAAACATTGACCTCGAGGTGAACTGCTCTCAAGATCCCTATGGCTGAAGGAAAAAAATAACCTGGGTGCTCACAGCTCCTACGAGAGTCATGGCATGGAAATGATTGGGGAAGATATGGCAAAAATGACTGCCCCAGATAACAGATGAGCACTGCCACAGGGATGAAATTGTTCCAAGTTCTCCGTTAATCACGCCAGGGAAAAATCTCTCCTCCCTTCAAAGAGCCATTGCTGTGATCTTGACCACAGAAACAAGCCTCCTTGGCCAAACTGGTAGGACGAAGCATTTGTTCATCATGTTCAGTCTCCTGTTTTCAAATGAGGTCCCTCTCTCCCCAGGGAAAAGAAGAAAAAACACAACCAAACAAAAAAACAGAGAAAGGGAGCCTCCAACTGTGTTGGAGAGAAGAAACATGGAATTGATTTTATTTACCAGCAGCAGAGAGAGCCTCATGTATTAAAAATTTCCTGAGGGCTACCCAAGTAACCTTCACTCTTTTCAAGGGCTATCAAGGCCCAGGGTGAGCAGGTAGATATATGACTTGTAGATTTCAAGGTCAAGAGCACGAAGTACAACTTCCCAGGAATATATAATATGCTTTTCTTTTTCTCCAAGCCACGGGTCGCTCACTTTCATTTGCAACTACTCTGATATTTAGTGACTTTTATCAGTAAGCAGCAGTAGTCAGTTGAGCTCTGGAGTCCCCAGCACAAGAGGAACACAGACCTGCTGAAGTGAGTGCAGAGGAGGCCACCAACATGATGAGATGGCTGCAACACGTCTCCTGTGAGGACAGGCTGAGAGAGTTGGGGTTGTTCAGCCTGGAGAAGAGAAGGCTCTGGGAAGATCTTTTAGCAGCCTTCCAGTACCTAAAGGGGCCATACAAGAAAGCTGGAGAGGGACTTTATACAAGGGCATGTAATGATGGGACAAGGGGCAATGGCTTTAAAATGAAAATTAAAAAAAACACAAACAAACAACAAAAAAAACCACCCATCACATTAATCTGTCAGTCCTTTGTTTCCTAGACCAAACTGTCTGTCTAAACTATGTGTACTAACATGAAGCTGAAAGAACGAGAGTAATATATGGTTTCCATTATTCAGAAAGATGAATAATGGTCCTTTCAGGTCTTAAATTCCGTGACTTTATCAGCTAGAGTAAGCCTCTGCCTATCTTAGCAATAGTGTGATGCAACTGGAGATGGTCTGTACAGCGAACTACAAACATAGAATCATTGAATAGTTTGCATTGGAAGGGACCTTCAAAGGTCCTCTAGTCCACCCCCTGCCATGAGCAGGGACATCTTCACCCAGATCAGGTTGCTCAGAGCCCCGTCCAGCCTGGCCTTGAACATCTCCAGGGATGGGGCATCTACCACCTCTCTGGGAAACTGGGCCACCCTCAGTGTAAAAAATGTCTTCCTCATGTCTGGCCTGAATCTCCCCTCCTCTAGTTTAAAACCATTACCCTTTGTCCTATCACAACAGGCCCTGCTAAAAAATTTGTCCCCATATTTCTTATAGGACCCTTTTAAGCATTGAAAGACCACAATAAGGTCTCCCCAGAGCCTTCTCTTCTCCAGGCTGAACAACCCCAGCTCTCTCAGCCTGTCCCCCCAGCAGAGCTGTTCCAGCCTCTGATCATTTCTGTGGCTCCTCTGGCCCCTCTCCAACAGGTCCATGTCTTTCCTGCACTGAGGGCTCCAGAGCTGGACACAGGACTCCAGGTGGGGTCTCACCAGAGCGGAGCAGAGGGGCAGAATCACCTCCCTCCACCTGCTGGCCACGCTCCTTCTGATGCGGCCCAGGATACAATTGGCCTTCTGGACTGCAAGCGCACATTGCCGGCTCGTGTCCTATTTTGAGGAGCCCAAAGCCACACTCTGTGCACCAGGGGATGTGCTGCAGCCCCTGCTCCCACACCTGCGTATCCACACTGCTGGAGTGCACCAGGCACATATTTCCCAGTTCACTTTTCCAAAAAGAAAGCAGATTTGGGCCTCCAAGAACATTCCTCAACCTGAACCAAAGTCCAGCAAGACAGGACAAACAGATTTTCTTCTAAAAATCCTTCTGGATCCAAGCATATCCATGCATGTACATACAGCCCAGAGCTGAAGGAGGGTGAAGGCTAAATGCAAATTATAAGTAGAGATCACTAAATTGACCAGAATGTTTTAAGAGTTGCAAAAAAACATTTATTTACTAGTGTGACATTTTCAGTCTGACGCCATATTGACAAAATTTAAAGTTATTAGTAACACACATAAGTAGGACAACATAACTAATAAATTTATCAGTAACAAAATGCCTATAGGACACAGCTGGCACTGGGTCCCGCCACATCAGCCATTGCGGAGATGGTGGGACGCTGCCCCAAAGGGAGTGAACTGCTTGGTGATCTAATCTCAGGATATTAAAATAAACATGACTCTGCCTGAATCTGTGGTAATTACAGATATTTTTGTGTCATGCATATCCCCCAGGATGCGCCCAAGCACTCACCCCCACAGCTCACCACCTCCTGTAACCATCGTGTGGAGAGGAATGTGGTCTCACCACAAAGCCCACAATGTAGACAAGAATGAAGCATAAGGCACTTACTTGGACTAAAACTCCCACTAAATACCACAGTATCTCCAAACACTTTTTTCTTTAGCTTTAAGCCATTTTTTTTCTTCATTTTTCTGGTACTCTTTGTCTGAAGTTCTCTGAATATTGGCCAATATATTTGATTATTTCTATTTTTACCACAAACAAAAAAGGCATGATCTGCAGAGTGAGGCACATCCACTCTTTTTTTTTTTTTTTTGGCTTTCAAAGCAACCATTTTCTCCATTAGATCATATTTGTTTTCTTTAGACTTCAGAAATAAATAGCAGATGACATTATGCTGCAGTTACTGTATGTGCTCGCTTTATCCATTTTTGTATTTATTGCAATGCAATTTTCCATGGGTGAATGTTTCCCCAAATACTACCCCTTCCTCCCACTATTAATACACTCTGGAAATGATGCACCCCTTTTTTCTGGACATAACCCCAAGAATCTTGGAGGATTTGACAGTGTTGCTTTCACCAGTCCTCCTTAAGGGATGAAACATAAACAGGCCTGGGTTAGTATAAGCTGAAATATTGCATTTAAACAATTCTCAAGGGATCTCACTGGAAAACAAAAGAAATCAACAAAGTCCCCAAACAAGAAAAGCTCAGGCTTGCCCTGCTGCTAGTGGCCTTTGCTGCTCTGCAACACAGCACTCCCCAGAAACCTTCCCTGAAGAAACGGGAAAATTAAAATAAAATAAAATAAAATAAAATAAAATAAAATAAAATAAAATAAAATAAAACAAAACAAAACAAAATAAAATAAAATAAAATAAAATAAAATAAAATAAAATAAAATAAAATAAAATAATCACACAAAGCAAAAAATCCCAGCACAGAACAACGGCCTTGAGGACCCTCCCAATGAAAGCCACCAACGGTGGCTCTGGCCATCCTGCGGACACAGCTTTCTTTCATGGCAGGTCTGATGGCTCTAATTCAAAGCAGCCAAAAGCATGGCAAGAACTGAGGTCCAACTGATGGACAAGGCTTCGGGCAGCTTCACAGCAGCCAAACACCTGCCTCCTTCAGACCAGATGCCATCGTATGCAGTGGGGTGGTGGCAGTGTCGTCTTCACCCACCTCCCCACCCAGCACCCTGCCCTTCATAGGAGTCCCCACCCTGCTTGTCCTTAGGGGAGAGAGGAAAATGTGTCCTTTTCTCTCTCTCTCTCTATCCTCATAAAGCAGGAATGCAAAAGGAGGAAGGCAACACAGATGCTTCTCTTCAGTCCTGCTTTTGCCCATTTGCCCATCAACCAGAAGAGGTGTCTCCCACAAGAGTTAAATCAATGAATGCGACAGTGAGAGCATCCTCGGAGCCCAGTCCAAGACCACAAATTTAATTCTTCCAGGAATACCGCATGGAGCAGACATGCATATTATTAAAAAAAAAAAAAAAAAAAAAATATATATATATATATATATATATATATATGCTACCAAGTAAAACATTTCCCTGCATGCAGACGTTGTTCCATGCAGGCAGGGAACGAACCACACAAGGCAAATTTTGGCCATCTCACTTAATGCCCAAGATCACAGCTATGAGAGCTGGGAGGCAGCTGAGCCAGAAGATCCAACAATACATTACAGCATCACCAGTGATGCCTCAGGCAAATGTAAGGGGACTGTGTCTCATAAGTGTATTTAGACTGGAGGGGAGAAATGGTCTGACTACATAAAAACTAAGGACATATGATGCATAACATGCACGGAGTTGCACTTTGTGCAGTATGTGTTTGCATGCTATATGATCAGACTAATTCAAAAGTATAGTCAATATACAGATTGAGGGTTTTGTGGGAGGGAAGGGAAGAGTTCCACTCATTTTTGTGAGGATGCCTAGTTGCTTTTGGTGTTAAGAGAAATATAAATAACTATATCAACACGATGCAAAGATTAGATCTAAAATATTCACTGGAATGTGAAAAACAGATTCTTAGAAAGCTCGGGTTTGAAGCGTGTGGAATAAGGCCATTATTTGACACATTGCCCAAAGAAGTGGCATTTCACGGAGGAGAGATTTATGCGAGCATTCCTCTCTGAGACAGAAAAAACAACACTTTGCTCTTCAAGAAAAGAAACATATTACTATCTCATCTGGAGAAAGAGTGATTCCACTCTTCAATACACATGCAAGAAGGCAAATAGTAAATCCTTAAAAGTTTGCTTGTTTCTCCATGTAACAAATGGCAAGCTTCCCAGAAAAATGATTTTGGTGGTGCAGTTTGTCTGTGCGTTAGTTTTTGTTCTTTTTTTAACAAAAACCCTAACATTGTCAATATTAATTTTCTTCTAAATGATTAGCGATCCATTTAATATTGTCTGCTACAGAGCAAAGCAGCCTCAGGATGGACTTGTTGAACTTTAGCAGGTTCAGTACCAAAGTCGCCACTGATTCCTTTCTTGCTTCTAGAGTCCTAGAGCAGGATCACTGGCAAGTTGTGAAGCATTTACACTGTTCTTCCCAGGATGATGAGTCATGGTAAACATGCTTATAGCCAAAGCCCTGCTCAACATTTTCTTCAGAAGCCTTGACAAGTGGCATTAATAAGCCTTTTAAAATCTTGAGCACTGTGGATCCGCCCCCTCGCCTCGCTGCCAATGCAATGCCATCCCAGAGTAGAAAGATGCTCAGATCCTGCTTTTAGCAGCAGAGAATCCCCGTCGGATGGTGTGGTCAAGCCTGTCACTCACGTGTGGGAGGGAAGGAGGATTGCACAGCAGAGAGAAGACTCAGCAGCTGAATAACTTACAAAAAAGCACATTATCTCTGCACCGCTGTGCCTGGGATCAGCCTTGTGGCTGTTGACATTGGACGTTTTTTCTTCTTTCTGACGATCCATGCAATGAGAGAGGGTCAATTTTGAAAGCTCATCAACCCCTACCATCATGACAAAGTATATCCACTGGCTCTAGAAGAAAGGTTGAATTTCCAAGAGTATTCCCCAGGAGAGCTGACGTTTCATTGTCCCAACCAATTGACTACAATGGAAACACCATCAAGCCTCAAGTGTACTCTTATCCCGAGAGGGCTCTCATCTCCCTTGTACTGGAGGACCTCACAACAGCTAATGTATTTATCATCAGCGTCACTTCTGTAAAAAAATGTTTTTATCCCTGCTCACAGATAGAAGCACAAATCTGCAGAAATACTCTGTAACAAACTCCCTCCGAGATCAGGAGGAGCTGTCTATATGCTTTTCACAGGATCTGGAATTACATATTTGCTGAAAATCTTCCAATATATCATTTTCAGGGTAAAAAATGGAACCTGAAGCCCCCACCCCACAGCAGTTCATTGCCTCCAGCAGACCCACGATCTCACGAACCAGCAGGGTGTAGTGCCCAGGTACTGAGCACTGCCCACATCATGAAAATCTGCCCCAAATCAGCTCATGGAAGCTCTCAAGCCATGAACTGGGCAAAGAAGAGAAACATCAAAGAGCTACTGGTATCACTGTAGGCAGGGATGTGTGTATAGGTCCATTCATAAGCTGAACCAGAAACTGTCTTAATTATCATAGAATCATAGAATGATTTAGGTTGGAAAGGACCTTCAAGGCTCATCTAGTCCAACCCCCCACCACAAGCAGGGACATCTTCACCCAGATCAGGTTGCTCAGAGCCCTGTCCAGCCTGGCCATGTCTCCATGGGGCATCCACCACCTCTCTGGGCAACCTGGGCCAGGGATTCACCACCCCCACTGTAAAAAATTTCTTACTTTTATCTAGTATGAATCTCCCCTCCTTTAATTTACAACCTTTATCCCTTGCCCTCTTGCTACAGGACCTACTAAAAAGTCTGTGCTCATCTTTCTTATCAGCCCCTTTTAAGTACTGAAAGACCGCAATAAGGTCTCTCCGGAGCCTTCTCTTCTCCAGGCTGAACAACCCCAACTCTCTCAGCCTGTCCTCCCAGCAGAGCTGTTCCAGCCTCTGATCATTTCTGTGGCTCCTCTGGCCCCTCTCCAACAGGTCCATGTTTTTCCTGCACTGAGGATAACGGTGACAGCTTTAAGCTGCTCTGACTTGAACAAGCTGAGGATCTGGTCATGTATACGTAGGCATGTATGGCACACAGACGGATGCACAGATGTAGGCAGACAGCACATACTATTGCATCGTAGGTCACATCCCTCTCATTTCAGGTCACACTCCTCCAGTGCCCCAGCTCTTTCTAGTGCAAAGAACGCAGTAGAAGACAAAGCAGAGAGATCTCTTCTTAATGCAGAAATCTTGATAGTCTATTTAACAGGTCTTAGTTTTGAGAAGAAAACATGAGTTTTTGAAGCAAAACCATAAATATCAGGTAGCACAACTAAAAACCTCCATCTGGTATGTGTTGTTTATTCCTGCATTATTCATTTAGTCATTATAACCAAGAAAAGATGAAAAACATCAAAGATCATGACTAAATACTATATATGAATACCAAGATACCAAAGAGTGGCATTAAGATTGGATCATGCTCAAGTTTTCTTTATTTGTAGAAGTACCTGGCAGGTTATCAGTTCTCCATCAATAAGAAATTACTATTTATACTACATCTCTACTAGACTGTCAGATCTTAGGCTTCCTCTGAAGTGAAAATACCATGTATATACAGCATGCAGCCAACTGAAATATCACATATCAACTATGTGTGATACCCGGATAGGATGCCAACACCTGTCTTGCAACCAGTTTAAGAAGTCCTCAAAGTATCTGCTCTCAGTGGTCCTGGGAGGCCTTTCAAACAAGGGGAATTGCAAACCAACTGAAGCATAAAGCACATTATTTTTACTGTGTAAATCCAATGATATAAAGTAGCATGACTGATGGAACCATTACAAAATCAGCTCCAAAAACCAAACGTTCTGCATGGGGTTTTTTTCCCTTTTCAGCTAGTTCTCACTCCCCCCTCCACTCTTCTTCTTCGTCTTTTTTTTTTTCTTTTAAATCCCTTGAGGCAGAGCCAAGAATCTCAATGTGCCACAATAACCACGTTTACTTGTTTCCAACTCCTGTCTGTAGTATCATATCATATCAGCTCAACCTGGCATCAACATGGTGCTCTTCATTGATGAGCCCAGTACGGAATCCAATCTGCTCCTCATTATGTGATGCTTGGGAAGTACGAGAGGGTGAAAAGAAAAGAAAAAAGAAGAAAACAAAACAAAAACAAAAACAAAAACAAAACAAAAAAAAAAAAAAAAAAAAAAAAGGAGTGAAGGGGTGAAGGGAGAGCCAACCAGGGCAGAAGTGGACAGAATGAGAAATGGGAATGAGAAATGACAAAAATGTGAAGGAGGAACATGTAGCTGGGATGTAGAAAGATTTCAAAATAAAAAAGATGAAGCAACGAAGAATGGGATGGGTGGAAAGGAGCAAAGCAACAAGACAGCCTGAGTCAGAGGCAGGGGAAGCAAGAAATCCTAATGAAAACAAACCCTCCTGGAATTAAGTCCTGTCCCTCTGTAAGGCGTAGGCTTTCTGATTACTTCTTCCCAGAGCTTAATTCACTGATGGAATTGAAAAAAACCCAACAAAAACAACTTTCAAGACAGGTGAAAAGTGCTCTCGTACCAACCCACGCCCAACAGGCCGTCATTTCCTCTAATTGCAAGGGAATAATCAGGTTCCCCCTGGGCGAAATGTTAGTGAAAAAGCAGAACAAAGTGAGCGAGGGAACACCTGCTTAATGAGTGGATTTGCCTTTCCAGAAAGGCTGGTGTATAGGTGCATTATGCAGAGCCACAGCGGAGTTTCCGTGTGGGCGTGCCCTTACACAGTCGATTAAGCATAATTTAATTGCATTTAAATAATTAATAACGAAGCATATTTTAATTGCTTACAATTTCGGTGTTGTGCAATGCTGTGCACCTTGCAAAGCCCAGCTCGCAAACATTCAGCAATGCCAGATCTCAGGGTGCCCGGGCTACCTGCAGCCTCTGTGCCCTTCCCTTGGGACACGAGGTGCAATTAGTCCCATATGTTATCACTTCACAGCCCAGCCTCTCACAGGGCACAGCTCCTGAAATAAAACTACCGCTCAACATATGTTTCAATCCGCCACATGACATTGTAGGCCACCTAAAAGGTAAAGGAAGAGACAACAAGATCCTGACTATCTGTCTAAACTGAGGTTAAATGCATGTATGTGATGCTGAACACCTGCTCCCTGGTATCACCTAAACCTACAGGTGCCTCCCAAGAGTTTCATCCTCGGTTCCCTCATAAGGCTGCTGCTCAGCACACAGATTCAAGGATCATTCATTCTTTAGGCACTAACCTCTTTTTTTTTAATTTTTCTACTCTTTTTTTGGTGGATACAATAAGGGAATCCAGATGCTTCATTTCATTTGCCTGTTGGAACTCCACGCTTACCACTAAGGCTTTATTTAGCTATCAAAAGTATGTAAGTATGGCTCTCGTCCCTCTGCTTTAAAGTCTCACAAAGATTTCGAAAGCAGCTGCTTACTAGGTTTGCCATATACGGTTTGCATGATGGTGTGATTAATATGGGCTTCCTTGGAACTAGCTCAGGTTGGTTTCCACATCTCACAGCCAATTAATCAATATGCAGAAGCAGCTCTTCTGGGCCAGAGGCTGATACATATACAAGGTTTTGAGCAGAGTGCAAGATAAGGGCCCCAAGAGATGTCTGAGGTATCTGCATTACAGGGAAGTAGCTATTTCACTCCTTTCAGACACCATCACACTTCTTATGCCAGATGTGCCTGGACACAAGGAGGCTCCAGGTCAACTGGATGATGGCAAATCCCACCAAAAAGGTAATGCAATGTGCATGCACAAGCAAGCTAGAAATCAAGGGAAGGGACATGATGGCTCATAGAATAACTTGGGAAGAAGTAGAGATAAGCATTTGCTGTTAAATTCACAATATTTAAATTCAGGAAACTCCATAAAATCATGTAAATTTATCTGTACATTACAGGTAAACATTCATCTCCCAGCCACTCCCATAGAGCCTGGTAATTCATGTTTCATCAAAGGGTAGTTTTGCTGTGCTAAATCAAGAGTCAGCAGGCCTCTAGTGGTCAACGGCACAATGTCTGGATGGACACCAGTGATAAGTGGTGTCACTCAGGGGTCTGTATGGGGACCAGCAGATACAGACAATGGGATCGAGTGCAACCTCAGCAAGTTTGTGGATGACACCAAGCTGAGTGGTGAAGATGACACACGTGAGGGATGGGATGCCATCCAGGGGGACCTGGACAAGCACGAGAAGTGGACCCATGTGAACCTCGGGGCATTCAAGTGCAAGAGCAAGGCCCTGCACCCTGGTCAGGGTCAGGGAAACCACTGGTATCAATACAGGCTGGGGATGAAGGGACTGAGAGCAGCACTGTGGAGAAGGACTTGGTGGTCCTGATGGATGAAAGATTGGACATGAGCTGGCAATGTGCGCTTGCAGCCTAGAAGGCCAATTGTATCCTGGGCTGCATCAGAAGGAGCGTGGCCAGCAGGTGGAGGGAGGTGATTCTGCCCCTCTGCTCCGCTCTGGTGAGATCCCACCTGGAGTCCTGTGTCCAGCTCTGGAGCCCAGGGGAGTTCGACTAGATGACCTTTGAAGGTCTCTTCCAACCCAAACTGTTCTATGATTCTGTTCTGTGATTCTATGGTTCTAAGCCAGCCAGCCCTGATTTGAAAACAGAAGGAAAAATCCAGCACTTTCAATCATAATTTGTTCCAATGGATGGTAATTCTGTTAAAAATGTGTCTCACTTCCCATGCGAATTTCTCTGCCCCAGCTTTCAGACACCCCCTCATGCTGTGCTTTTTTCCACTAGATTGAAGAGCCCTTTAGTGCTTAATGTTTTCTCTCCTTGAAGGTCCTTAATGCTTGCAGTAAAGAACTAGCCATTTCAGACAATTTTCCTTTCAAAGGCTGTTATTTCAAAGTAACTGCATACCAAAGTTAAAAATCACAAAAAGTGTCTAGACTAGTGTATTCCTTCTGATAATGTGCTTACTAAGCAGGATTACTGGCTAAAGCTCAACTTAGCTGGTCAACTGTATAATAGTGTCTTGTTTATCTAATACTATTTCCAAAGGCTTAACAAATTGCCTGTATAAAGCAGTCTGTCCATCACTGAAATCGTCCTCTTCACTGCAACTGGTGGCTGAGGGAGCCCGAGCAACGCTCCGTAATGGGGACACCAGGCTGCAGCCCGTCCAGATCACAGCGTGCCTGCACCCGACACGACCACAGACATCTATATATTGCTTTTCTAGGCTACTCCTGAATAAATGTTAACTGAGAGTTTATTCTATTTCAGCATAACAACTGTCCAAAACCAAGCTGGTATTTTAACATTAATGCAGAACACTCCTACAGAAGATTTTGTTGATACGCCAGCAGCATTAAATGCTATATGGAAAATAACCGATTGTGCTATGCAGGCACATGCACCTCCACAAAAGGTACACACTGGGGTCGGTACCACCACCTGATGTTATGGTTGCCCAAAAATGCCTTATACAAACACTGGTTTTGGCAGCTTATGTGCTACTCATACAAACTGTAACTGTAACTGGCTGAGATTTTCCAGGCCAGGCTGCCCGCATCGTGATGAATACCTCCAAAATTCATTGAAGACTGAACAACTACCTCATTACAACTGACAATAAATCAGACCTGCCTGAAAATTCTACTGTTCATGTCTTTCAGAAGATGGACTTTGAACTGGCATGGGGGCAGCCTTCATGTCAGAGATATATTTGATTTTTTCTCTTTTAAATGCTATACATTTTCTCTCCCAAATTATAAGCCTTCAAAAACTGTCACTCCCAAACGTTTGCTGCTCTTTTCTGAAAAGCTCAGAGCTGATTTGTTCTATATCCCTTCAAACCAGATGTGATCCACTCTGTACCAAATAGGACATCTCATGCTACTGCCATTATTGGCTGTACCGGGTTTTGCTACCTGTTCGTCCCAGAGCTGAGTTCAGGCACCACAATAGATCATGGATCTGCAGAAAAAGCCTGTGCCTAGTAAGCTCTCATTCACAGCCTGAATCTCAGTATTTCAAGGAAAACAACTGTGAAGATCAATGGAAAAGTGGGTTGCATTAATCCTTAATGATGGTGTATGGAAGACAGTCTGTTAGTAAACACATTTGCATATATTACTGTCACGCAAAGGTATTTCTTTTACGTTTTTCTTTCCAAATCAAGGAAATCCCATGCTGAAAACTCTTCTGAAACAACAAAAAATCCGTATTGCAAAGTGTTGGAAAACATAAGTTATCTTCTGACTTCTTTTGACCCTGAGCTCTTCCTCCCGTGATCTCTGTCTCCTTGCTGTGGGTGATCAGGCAGGTAAGTCAGGACCAGAGAGCTGCGAGGGTTTGTTGTCCATGAGGATGCTCACGCCACTTGCTGCACAAGCTGGATGGCAGGCAGGGAGGAGGAAAGGGATAAGAAGAAGAGAAACTCAGTTGAAGGCGTCATGGACAACTGCAGCCCAACCGCTCTTCTGCCACAGACAAGTCCTCTGAATCAAGGGCTTCATGGGCAGCTTCCACCCTCACATGTCACATCTGCCTACCCTGGCTCCTCCAGATGTGGTCGTCCTCTCCAGCTCTACCTGGCACCAGCTTTTCCCAGAACATATCCAGTGCTTTCTAGCAGTATGTGTTCAGACAAGTCAGATACCCAAAATCGTCTACAGAAAGATGTCTTCCGGGAGGTTAATCATTCTCTATTCAAACCATGCTCTATAAACTTAGATCAAGTAAGGGCCATACTTGGAATATGGAGAAGAAAAAGTGGAGCAGTCATTCAAAACCCAAGCAACACTCAAGGAGGGAACCAAATAAGGCAAGAAGCTCACAGCAAAAATGATTGCGTGATCCTTTAAATTCAAAACAGTGGCTAATGCAGGGCACAAGGGAGGCAGGGTACCACAGGCAGCCTTCATCCCACCACTACTCAACTCTGAGCGCTCGCCTTTGCCACATTATTAATCTTCTTTTAACATAACTATTTGCAAAGGATAAGCAAAACCACTACAAACAACAGACAACTTGGCTCCTTTATGACTGTGACGTTATTTTTATTTATATCACTGTTTAGAAATTTACCTGCCCAAAGCTAGGCACAAGTTGTGTTTGCCTTTACTACGAGATGTTGTTTTCTAACAGGAAGGCAGAATTATCTGATAGGAAACACAACTCATGTAGCACAAATAAGTTATTAAATGGAGTCCAACTAGGCACATGATGAGCAACCCCAAAAACACAACTCGAGAGGGTAAAACACCAACATGCAAGTGAGCATAATAACCTGCTTGCAAGGCTTAGAGACTGCGTGGGATGGAAATAATTTTAAATCAATTGAGTTACTGTTTCTTGGCAATTTGATAGAAAGGAGAAACAGTGTAATTGGCAATCAAGTACTCCTTTGGGAGCTTCCAAACAGCCAGCTGGATTTGTAAATGCATGTTAATCTGCCAGGGCCAAATCCTGCAGGCGCTTAAACAGCGGAGTAAATTGCATGCTGGGTGTAAATTACTCTGAACGGGGACGTAAGCAGTAAAGGAGTACAACTGGCATGTCAAAGGAATGCTGCTTTTGTCCCTAAAAGTAAACACAAACCTGCTTTCACTCCCCTGCCAAAACAGAGAGTTCATTGAATGTAATCAAGCACAGATCTGCTCACCCTTTACTTGCTAAGCAGTAACCAAATATAGCTCAGGGACAAATATGCAGTCTGTATGATTAATTAGCTGGCTTCTTTATCTAGATTTCCTTCAACCTTTATATGCTTAATAATATCTATGTATTAAATCAATGAGCTTATGTATAAAACCAAGTCCACTAGTTTATTTTAAGTCACTATATATAGACTGGATTCCATTGAAGGAGCGAACAGTGTGGGGAAATTCAGCAGTCAGCTGGATCAAGCGCCTGGGAGGAGTGAGGGGGACACAGATGCTGATCTCAACTCAAAAGGATACGCATTGCTGCAGCCCTTTAAAGGCTGTTTCAGCGTTTGCTTTGAAAAGAATAACGTTCCAATTGAACTAGTAACCTGCTTGCATTCCTGGAAATAATTTCCTTAAAGTACCGATTGTCTTTATTTGATAAGCACAACATTCACCTAATATCCCATGCAGTGAAGGAACATGAACTAGAAGTGACCTTTCTTGCTTACCGATCAGACTTTTTCAATGAACAAACTCAAGAAGAAATTCTCTTCAAAGGGAAAGATGCTTCTTGCTTGCCTGTGACTGCATCTCAAAACCACCCGACCAGCCGTCTCAGGTATCTGACTTAGGAGTGACAGCAATGGCTCCTGCTGAGGACTCTCTTTATTAATTATGGCAAGAGCCCAGACAATTATGCATTTTATTTCCAGATGGCTAAATTCTAGATGAATCCCACCCCACCCCGGCATGTCCCTGAAGAGAGGGCAGACCTTCCAGAGAGCATCTCCAAAGAGCTTCACTTTGGTAAACTACTGACAGAAGCCCCACTTTTACATAACATTAGTGAAGGATTCTGCTGTCTTTTCTAACCGTGTATCTCATGCAACTGTCCTGAAAAGGAGAGATGCTGCTGAATTCTAGTCCCACTGCTGGCTCTTGAGAGGGGCTTGAAATCACTCATAAGACAAGACCTTGTAGCCGTGGGGACAGACATCTTGCAAATAAATCCTCCAAGGTTGCTCGGAGAGGCTGTGGGATGCCAAGCGTCCAAGCCACGCCAGCATCTTCTGAACGCCCCCAGGCCATCTGCTACCCCAGTTACCTCTGCACTGGACACCAGTGGTTTCTGGGGAGATTGCAAGCCAATATGGGTCAAATATGAGCAGTTTAGGGAATGTGCCCAGCTGACAACTACTGTGGGACTCATATTTTATAAGCAACACAAAAGGAGGGGAAGAATAAATTCTTCTCAGGTAAAGAATAAATATAACATATATCCTGTTCCATGCATTTCTCCCTTGATAAAGAACATACGCTCTGAGAAGACAAATTTTCTCTGACCCCGAGTTCTTCATGGCAAACAAGGCAAACTGAAATTCTAAACTGCAAAATAATTTCTTGGGAAAGCAAACAAACAAACAAACAAAAAACCCACAACAACAATACAAACCACAACCAACTAACCCCCCAGGTTTCACATCCTCTGATGAAGCAAAATCACATTGTCCATGGCAGCTCCAAAGGTTCACAGTGAAATTAGCTGCCTCCGGGTGTAGCAATTCAGTAACATGGAAACTGAAGATGACTTTTTGTTATTCCTGAGCTGTTTCAGAAAGATTACTTCATTCTGCATCTGGCTTGAGAGAGTTATCTGAATGCCTCTCAAGAAAAGTGCTGTAACATCCACAACAAGCGTTTTAGAACTAAAACAGACTAAACAGTAGAAAATATAACGGGAAGTAAAACACAGCACTTTTTTTCCCCAGAGATGGCTCTATTACAGCCTTCTGTATTGCATAATACCACGGGATTACTTCCTTTCTCCTGGTTGTGATTAAACGCTAATTTGGAAAAATGTGCAATAAAAAAAAGAAACCTTAAGAGTTGAGAAAAGACTCTAATGGCCTTAAAGCCAAGGCCAAATCCCATCACAATCAATAAAAGCTCCTGGCTTCCTTTGTTTACACTTTCTTTGTCTTACTTCCCTACGTTTATACCCTTTTCTTTGCTGGCAAGCCTCCAAACTGTCCCATCTGAGCTCACTGGAATACCTCCAGCCACTCTTGCATCACCTTACCCGTAGCTAGAAGGTCAGGTAAGTAAATCTCCCTCGGCTGGGAAGGAGCAGGGCGGCAGGAGCAGCTATAGGGGTCCATGGGGATCCAGGTGTGCGTGATGCAGATGTGGTACCCAGCAGAGCCCAGCCGGTCCTGGCTGCTTGGTGACCATGGGCACAGTTCAACCAGGCACGTCACAGGGATGCGACCAACAAGCAGACACTGAGATGTGCGTCTTGGTCTCTGTTGAGCAGGGTATAAACCAGCAGGAGTTGGAGGTTTGGGATGAAAAGCAGAGAAATTCACTTTTTTGGCCACACGAAGGACAGACCCTTGCTGAAGACTGAGCTGCAGCACAATACCGGGAAATGGAGCTCTAGGATGGGTATGTTGCACAGAATCACAAAACCCAGGAGTCTTCTGAGATAAGGAGGAAGAGAAGAGCTCCCCAGAAGACATGGGAGAAAGAAGAAGGGAGCTGGATAAGAGTTTATTTTTGGCTATGCCTAACACAGCATTCAGGATAAGTGCTTCACATCCAGCTTGAAAGAGGAAGGGAAAAAAATGTCATTTGTCTCTGTTAACAATCACAAATACAGCACTTTCGCCTTCTCTTTGACTAACATGTGATTAAAAGGTATATAAAAAGAGCAAGGATTTTACATTTGAACCTGAACAGCAGGGATGGAAATCATCTTATCTTAGCTGTTTAAAGATTAAGAAGTCTACTGTAAGGTAATAATTTCAGTTCCCATTGTAATTCCTGAAGAAAGAGGCCCCTTATGTGTGCCTCAAAACCACAACATTTTGACTTAGATCACTACAATGCCATGAATACTGTTGGTACTAACCTAAGGGATGACAGCGTAAAACAGAGACTCTCCTCTCTCAGTACAACAGCTATTTGCTCTCCAGAGAATATGACATTTACTCATAGGAAGCTGTATGCAGTGGAGAAACTGGAAATAGTTGGGAATTCTGCTAAAATATTTTGTGGCTGGACACACATTTTTATTTATTTGTTTTTCTCTTTCTTCCTTGCCCTCTTTTTTATTTATCCTTTTTTTCCCTATTGAAATGAAAACTAATTCAATGAGTTCAGAATTGTCCTGGTTTTGTTAAAAACAAGTTTCTCTTTTAGTGAATTTGCCTGTCAGCTAAAGCCTTCATATTAACTGCATTTTCCTGGAGAACCAGACACATGTTTTGGTAAACCTAGCAATGGAATGCAAACTTATTGATAAACACGGATGGACATCTCGCAAGAGGGGCAACGAGAAACCGGTGACCAAGAAACTGACCAACTGTGTATAACATTCCATTCACGTGAACACTTCATATAGAAGTGGGAGATCACGAGGATCTCGTCCCTTTTCCCTTCTGCTTATGGCTGACATTAGGAGAGGGCCTTGCTAGTCGTCCCTGCGAACTGAGGCCTAGTGAGAGACTGAATCCAGCTCCGGTTGGCTGCAGAGTCTAATCCAGGACTTTGGGTGCCAGCTCTGCAGTTGCTGAGACTTTCAAGACTGGTTTTGTATATTTTGTATTATTTTCTCTATTCTTATTAGTAACATTAGTAAAACTTTGTTAATTTTTCCAACTCTCTTCTCTCTGTCCTTCTTTCCCTCCCGATCGCCTGTCCTGAGTGGGGAGGGAGGAGAGGGAGGGGAAAAAAGGGGGAAGTGGGGGGCAGAGGGGGTTAACAATACATCTGCCAGGGTTTTATTGTCACCCCGCAATCTAAACCCTCGACAAGAATTTAGAAGTTAAAAAAAAAAAAAAAATTAAAAATAATAAGGACTTTCTACTTTGAGAAACTCAGAATGAAAATTTCAGTTTCTTAGTTCATTGCAAAAGTTCATCTTAAAATGCAACGTTAACTACAATACAAAATATTAAAACCCTGAATCAAAGCAGTTGACTTAATCTTACCCCAAATTAGCTGGATTCTTAGTTTGTGAAAATGTTCAGTTTGGGCTTTTTGGATCAATTCAGGGAAGAAGAGCTTTCAAAATATGAAAGATACCCCTGGGTGAAACCAGTTCATACCAAGACGACACATTTGTGGCTCGTAGTCACTACAAATTCAGAGCAAAATTAAACACAAGCAACCAATGCTCATTAGTTGCTTGGTTTTCCGCTTCTAGAAACTTCAGCAGAGGGATATAATAATAATACAAACTAACAGAGCTCCCTCCCTTGTCTAATAGGATGTACCTGAGCAATCTCTGAACTCAGCCTTTCATTGCATGATGCCAAATGGACTGTGAAATTGTTTACCTTAATGGACAGTGCTAGTTTCTCTTAGAAACAGAATGAAATTTATTGGGTAATCTAAACCAAAACTTCCAGATTTTATTCATTTTTAGCGAAATTGCTTCTGTCACATCTCTGTTCACATGGACAATAATTCACTAGGAAAGGTGAGACTTCAGGTGTCCCACCTGCACCTCTGCCGTGTGCAGGCAGCCCAGTGCAAACTGCTGAGCCTGGAGCCAGATTTGACTGCAAAAACAACAGTCGAAAGCAAGCAAACACGAAATAGAAAATAAAAACTGAAAAATCACCATGTTTTAATCTAAACAGGATTAGACCCAATATACCTCCAGTTTACTAGTCGTCTTCAAGGATTATATCAGCAGGTCCCTATAGAAATATAAGGAATAATCTCCTCTTCTGAAAGACTGCACCTGGACAGCAGTAGTGACAAATTGGTCTAACCTGGAGCCTGGAAACCACACGTAGGGTTCTGGCAGTGACAAATGGGGTTACAAGCCATCCAGAATTCAATCTCACTTGGTGTACAGGTTATTATTAAAGTAACATAAGGCCGCAACAGAAGATAATTCAGAAACCGTTGGATGAAACTCTAAAGTACAAGATCCAATATCCCACCCAAAATTGTTAACATCAATAATGATAAATCTTCATAGCCTTAAAAAAATCCCTTTTAAAATACAGGGTACTTTCAAATCACTTCCTGCAAGTTATCAAGCTGATATCAGATGGCCACGTTATCAGCCCAGGGCTGTAAATGAAAAAGTCTGTTTCTACCATGAGCTCTTTCACATTTCTTCAAATTCCTCTTTGGAAAACATTGCCAGAAGTAATCCCATAACACAAGAGCAGTACATGGCATGTGAGGAAACCTCCTCCATAAATCCAGGAACCTCCCTTGAACTTCTAAAGCAGAGAGCTGTGACATTTGGGTTCCTCTTCATTTTGTTTTTTGAGGGAACATAAGAGGAAAAGAAATCTGAAATTGTTAAAACTGCTATAAATACCAGATGGAGAAAACAAGGCAAGCTGTAAAAGATGCAGGGTAGAGACAGAAAACAGGGAAAACTCCAGGATAAATGATCCTCTGATTCTTCATCCACCCGGACTTTCCAACACCACAGAAATACAGGAACCCAGGAACCTCCCAGCATGAAAAATAATGAAAATGCAGAATAGTTGATTCTCAGTATAGTGTAAATGCCACAAATGATACTCTCTAACTTCTGAATAAACTAGTTCAAATCCAAGGAAAATTAGAAGGGAAGAGTTAAAGCTCTCTGCTATTTATTCTCATAGAATTTATACAAACAATTTACAGAACATATCCGAGCTATTCTAAAGATTTGCTTTTAAATCCATCTTCCTTTCAAACTAAAAAAAAAAAAAAAAAAATACTTTGGTTTCTAATACATTTAAATTAGGGCCTTAACCTGAAATCTGTTATGGAAAAAAAATGCAAGACCTTATCTTGAAATCTGCTGGAATAAAAGATCCTCTTTTTTCAGACATGATGCTGGACCAAAGAGGAGGAGAGAGAAAAGACTCCCCTTCTCAACTCTAAGCAGACAAAACCATAAAAGAAATCTTTTCAGTAAAAATACTGAAGTTACTACAAAAGAACAGTAAATTTATCTGCATGTTATCATCTAACTCTTCTATACTAAAATTATCTTTTTTTTTTCCCTACAATCCCATAAATGTAAAACTGTTGCCACATTTTGACAAGACCAACAACAAAACGAAGAGCCCATAATGCACCTAAAATCATGGCAAGAAGAAAATACAGTGAAGAAGAGATGAAGTCCGTTCAAATCGGATGGCAGCAGAACGGGAAAGTCACACAAAATCACCGAATGTTAGGGATTGGAACGGACCTCAAAAGATCATCTAGTCCACTGGACCTCAACATGGAGCTGGTGTGAGAACAGTTGACCCTTGACTTGATAACTCAGGGTTGACGAACAGATGTGCAACATCCCTAAATCTCACCCCACATGTCCAGAACGTTAAGAGATTTCTGGATGATATTCCTGTTACTCCCATCATTTTGCCAGCACATCAGCTCCATGGGGTGCAACTGCTCATCCCCCACCCTGGGGCCCAGATGGGCTCTCCTCCATGGACATAATGTGTTTTACTTGACCAATGTGGCTTGGCCACAGCAAAATAAATAAAGATTAATTAAGACTGAGGACCACAGAGCCTAAAAGCACAAATCAAAAGGTTCCTGGGCCTGGTTGCCTAATGAAAGAGGTAAATGTTAAGCAACAAAATTGGTGTCATTCTCTGCAGTCCTGGAAGTCAGTTTGTATTTAAGGGTACGACTTCTCTCCAACTATCCTTTTATGTCTAAAAGTTTGCTGTCTCATCCAATTTGGTCTGATCGACCCGCTGTGCAGCCAGTGGGGAGAGACAGCCACTTCCAGAGGACAAACCACCCGCAGCATTCCAGAAGGGCCCGTAACAGAGGAGGCCCGAGTGACTAGATTAGACACAACACGCAATTTCTAGACAACCGACATCAAATTAAAAATGCACTACATCATCAGACTGGCAAAATACAATGCCAGCAAGTGTTATTAAATACATAATCCAGACCAGGCTGCAAATAAACCTGTTGATGCACTCTTGCTCTCACAGCCAGGCAGAGCTTTGCTCCCTCCCAGCGTATGGGGCTGAAACCAGCCCTGTACTCAGCAGAGATGTTAATACTGGGTATCAGAGGATAATGAGATTAAAAAAAAGTGTGCTGACACTTATATCACTGTGAAAAAGTTTTCTAGTAAATACAACAACTATTTCAGGGCAACTTCTAATAAAAAAATCATCCAGATGCTGATTAGCATATGCTGATTGACAACAAAATCTCTTACTACAAGCATCACAAGTCACCTTTCAGTTCAACGTTATCTTTACAACCCTGTCTGCTTTCCCTTTGCAATCATTACATTTCACAGCAATCATTTATTTCTATACATAACTCAGGGAAACAGCCAATTTGCAAACCTGGAAGTCCTCACACTTGGCATTCCTCGCATATCATAAACTAAGCGTACACATGTAATTTTATAAACACGCATTTTATTAGCTTGGATAAAGAAGTTGGGCTGTAGCATTGACACTATAATTGCGAGAAATTCATTTCAGAAATATCTCTGTTTGAAAGTTTTCCCTATCACTGAACATTTTTTGAAAAAGCCTTCTGTACCACATACCTGCCTTCAACTCAACCGTTCCCTGTTTCAACCTAAATTAATACCATGTTCAAGAATTGCGTCAGTGAGTGACACGCCATAGCATTTCTGCGATTTGCACTGGTCAGAAGTGGCAGGCAGGTACAGAGTTAACCAACGTCACTGGAGAACTTGGTCCAGGCTGCTGAGGTGCTGGATCAGTGTGGAGGCACCACGGTCGGCATCCACTACAGACTGTCCTCTGAAAAAAGAGGAGGTGGATGGAGCTCTCTTTAAACTGGAAGAAAGCTACAGTCATAGGTGGTTGTATTCACAGCGGATTTACCATGAACTAATCAAAGCTCTACTTTATCAAAGGATTCCCATAGTCCCTGTAGCCTAATTTAAGGGATCTGGACTGGATAGGTGGACTACAAAGTGGATGAGTAACTGCCTGGAGTGCTGCTGGGCTCAAATAATAAAAGTCTCTAGTTCAAAGTGACCCTAGCTCATGACACATCCATGTGTTCATCACGACTAGTGTCCCTAAAAGGACAGGACCTGGACCATTGCTATTCCAACACAACCTCAGTGGTAGGATAAAAAACACCCTCGGCAAGTTTCACAAATGACACCAGTTTAGGAGGAGCAACAGCTATTGTGGAGAGCAGGTTACTCTTCAGAGGCATCACAGTAAGATGGAATATCAGCTGACATGAATGTAATTGACAAGAACCACACTCAGAACTCCAACAAAGACCCAAGTCAAGTCCTGCACTGGGGTGCACGATGCATCAGTACAGGCTGGGGACCAGTGTGAGCAGGTTGGGAGAAAAAGTCATGGTGAGCAACAAACTGGGCAGTGATGACGGTTGCACCACCACAGGGTAGCCAGCAGAGCAAGGGGGAGGGAGGTCACATCTGGATCGCAGGTCCAGTTTTAGACTCCCCAGTGTAAGGAGCTAATGATAAGCTGGTGTTTATCCAGTAGGAGTGTCAGGAGACCCACGCGTATCATCTGTGAGAAGACGATAAAGGGACCGGATTTGTTTAGATTGGAAAAAAAAGGTTGATGGTGGCAGAGGTGACCTCATTGCAGTCTTTCCCCACCTAAAGAGGCTGTAGAGACAAAGCACAGAGAGGTAAGAGCCACAAGTTGCAGCAAAAGAAACTCCTGTCAGACATAAGTGAAAACTAACAGCCACAAGTGTGGTTAAGCACTGGAAGAGGCTGCTCAGAGGCATCTTCTCAACCAATTTGGACAAGGCCTGGAGCTAATGGATCTAATGTTGAGGTTAGACGAGACAGGAGCAAGAAGATTGGCCAGAGGACATCCCAATCTAAAAGTTTCTGCAATTTTCTGATGTGCTTTGAAATACAGATTGCAGTTATTTTTTTAAAAAAAATCAGCCCTTAAAATAGTATATTTTCTCCCTTCATTTTTTGGGGCCTCTGCTCCCATCTGCAATGTGTTAATAACATTAACATCAGGGATGGAGTCCAAGTCTAGATTCAGATTCTCAAATGTAGGTGTCTCCATGTAAGCCAAACACCTACGCTCCCCTCATGCTCAATGAACATCTAAAATATCAGCTCCTTCCACACTGGCATCCCGCGACATTTAAGGTTTCCCGGTGTATCTGAGACATCCTCAAGGGACTGACAGATATGACAGAAATTATGCATGGACCAATACTCCTCTGCAGCTCTAGCACGAGACCGGGTAGGCAATGCTGGGGCACAGGAAATATTCTGCTAACTCTTCAGCTGAATAAATGCAGGTTCATACTCAGAAAACCCTGATGTCAAGCCCACATGTCCACACTTGGAAGTCTCAACCTGGGCCTGAATCCACAGCCAATTAGGGTTACAATGAAAAGAAAGCAAGACACAGTGAGGAGTGAAGAGCATCAAAGGAATCCCAGTTAATTTACTGGTATCTATCCTGTTGGAGAAGATTCTCGAGAATGTTAAAAAATAGTGAATGACAAGGGGCAAGTAAAGTAACGAACAGTCCCCAAGAAACTGTGCTTGTGAATGAGCAAGATGATGCAAAAATACTATAACTAATGCAAACAGAGAGGGGACAGAGTAGAATCGCACTCACATTTCCCCAAGTTCTGATTCTTTTTTTCACTTTGCAACCCTAACCATACTCTTTCAATGTACTTTCAGTGCACAATATTCCAGGCATAGTCATAAGTATATGAATACCAAAGAGTGAAGTTTTCAAAGACACTGAGTATTGGATTAACATTTCTCTCCCTGAAGACCAGGGTAATTTCTTTATGCTTCTGACATCTTCCTCCACCTCCTCTTCCCCTGGCTTGAGATTTATAATGTAATTTTACACAGCCTTACTTTTTCTTCTTGAAATCATTCCTGCAGCTTTATGAATTGCGTCCATAACATCATGTTCGGAATATCTATTTTAAGGAGTTTCTTTTGTCCTAATAGTTCATACAGAAAATCAGCTGAGGCTGGCAACACTCCAATAAAATCCACATTCAGTTACTCCATTATGGAAAAAAGTGAATACTTTTGCATATGCACTACCCTACAATATAAACTAGCACATAGCTGTGAAATACTGTCATTATTTTACAGCACTGATCTAATTTTCTACTTAATGCCCTAAAATGAAGGGTTTCTTCAGAGTACAAAATACAAGGACTCAAACTTAAAAATGATAATTTGGCATGCACTTAAGTCTTTTTTAAAAACTTATTTCTTATCATATTAAATAACACCAACTGACAAGAGCTTTACATGCTGAATGAATTCAGATGCATTTCCTGACTGTAAAGAAACAGAGAGATATAATATGGCAAGAGACTGGTATTGTGCTCATTAGATCACTAAGCAGCAGCGCTTATAAACAGAATATTTAACTAGACTCTACAAAGATATTCAAATGTAGCTGCCAGAACATACTTTGAAATTTTCGACCTAATACAAAAATGCAAGAGATGAGAAATTATCTCCCTTTAAAGGAAAAAGTTCAAGGTGAATGTTACCTGATTAACTCACTTTGTTATTAATTAAATTCAATAAAAATCCCAAATATGGCATGCCATCCTTTATTAGCATTTCTGCAGAAATAAGAACCATGCTTATCATTCAGCCAACAAAATTTAGTCAGAATTAATGAAATATCAAAGAATAATAACGCAGCAGGGGAAGGAGTTAAGTTCAAAACATGACATTGAAGGGAAAAAAAATGCAGTTTCTCCTAGTGAGATTTATAAAGAACCTCAGGAAAATTACTACTGTGCAATTTGCACAGATTTATTCATACATATATAAAATTTACATATACATACTATCCCTTTACATATTCTGTATGTAGTGCATTCTGTAGAAACAGTAATTTCTTCAAAAATGCTAAGGTATTTCAAGGGGAAAACTGCCCATCTAAGAGCAAGGAGACATCAGGAACATGGTTCCTTACTCTCCTCCCAGTGTCAGCTGGACTTTGGTTTTTGATGTAGTTGTGCAATTCTTACCCTATGGTGGCAGGATCTATTTATCTGTAATATGAATTTGCCAAGAAATGGCCTGGACAGTATTTGTCTGCAAACTCACTCCCATTTCAGTGCTCACATTAGCCACCTACCACACCTTTTCAGTACAGAAGACAGATTGGCTTTAGCACAGGAACTGGGCAGCATTGCCCTGTTCATTCTGGACGTTAACGATGAACTGCTCTGATTAGGCCGGAGAACTTGGCATCTCTGCTGCTCTGCCAGACTTTTGGGGTAAAAGTAAAGAACTACGGTTTTCATAGCTGTCTTCCTTCAAAAATACAGACATGAACATTATAGATGTTCCATATAAATCTACACTTCAATGTAAATGGAAGATTAAATCAGTTGATTTGGGTTTTTTTAAGCTCAAAAGACATATTCTCCAAGATGATACATTCCCAGTAGAAGGATGTTTCCATGGTACAACCTTCTTCTGGCATTAGGACAAAGAAGGATCTCTCCAGGTATTTTTCTGGATGGAAGAAGTAATACAGAAAGACCCATTTCACAATTTAGCAAGAATTAATGCCCACTTAATATAAAAGCATTGCCAAATCCGTGACTTAACAGAAAGCTGTAACGAGTTTAATTGATGTCATCTGTACACAAGGAAGAATCCATTTGTGACCTAAATGTCATGAAAATCAGCATAATTACACACTTCATCGTTCGGGTGATTTTTTCATTAAATTAGGAGTTCAGAGTGTGACTACAGCTTCATCATTTGATTACCTTTATCTCATGGTGAGCACTGGCTTCCAGCTAAATCCGGAGAACAACATTGAGAGTTAAATACATATGCACAAACTATGAGACATATGAAGGACATTAAAAGCTGACATATGCCATTTTTCAAGTTTAGAAACTGGCAGTCAACCAGAAGGTACCAAGAAGCTACCAAATTATACAACATTGCTGGAATATTTGAAATAGGTAACTCGAACAGGGAGAATGGTACCCTCAAAAGACTAAGGAGACCATCAGGAGAAACACTAAGAAACTCCACCCTGTCCCTCCTTAAGGAATGAGACAGTGGTAGTCTCCAAAAAACCAGAAATCTCCAAAAATGTGAGATATGATTCAAAACATAAACATGCCCCAAGCTAAACAGTTATGAAAAATGTTCCCAGTAAATTTATCTGTGAGACAAATCCATCATTCCCATGCAGCACAAAACAGATTGTATTCAGGAGACAGAGAACCGCATTCCCTCATGGCGCAAGTAATTTGGGAGGTACCACGGTATTTAATTAAGGAATGACTAATTAGGTATGAAGACAAGGTGGGGGGGAAGGGGAGGCCCTCCAGTGTGCTAAAAATACAATTATTTAAAAGAATGCATGAACTGCAGCTAGAAACATGGTCTTAGGGAGAGCCCAGGGACACGTCAGGATTCAGCTTCGGCTCTCTGAACTAGTGGT
This sequence comes from Streptopelia decaocto, assembly GCF_964273445.1. Lineage (NCBI taxonomy): Eukaryota > Metazoa > Chordata > Aves > Columbiformes > Columbidae > Streptopelia > Streptopelia decaocto. Next base: position 201,502,587 of record NC_138663.1, read on the forward strand.
GTGTGAAAGGGATTATTTGTCACCACGCCAGACACTCGGACGGCACTGAAGTAATTATGAGGCTGAGATAGGGGGGCTGGGAGGCAAAAAGGAAATACCCCTTAAGTAGTTCAGCCTGTGCAGTGGGAAAGGGGAGCAGGTATCTGGGCACAAAGTCACCCCAAGGCCGATGCTGAGAAGGGGGAAGGAGAAGGCCTCTCACGATGGAGGAGAAGGCTTCCCACGATGGGCACGGCAGGAAAACACTGATTGAGCATCCAAAAGTATTTATAACAGAAAGCACTGTGGATTTTTACCCTCTGCCCAAACACAGTCACATGTCCCTGCATTAATAAAAATCTTGCAGTGCGAATGGAAGAAGCCCCCACGTTTGGGAAATGTAAAATGAGGGCCCAAGGTAATAACGCAATGGGTCTGGAAGAGCATAAAGTGACCTGTGAGGTCGAGGCAATTCCGATCACTGACTTTTATGACTTCATCAAGCACTCAAAAAAGTCATGAACTGAATTATTTCTATTAAAAATCCCACCATTTTGCAGGCTTCTGTACACCCACACGTGCGCTTATCCAATGTATTAGTCATGTACCACCACCAAAACAGAATAAAAATATATTTTAACAAATCTTGCACAAAGTCAAAACATAATTCCTTTTACAGACATGTTAGTCCACAAATCTGCTCTTTCATTCAGCTTAGGCTGCCAGAATCTCTTACGGACATCTATTACACAGATCTGCCAAACCCATAATTCACTTCTTGACATTAAGTAATAAATACATAATGCAGACACGCATTTGTCCTTTTCACAATTCAGATTAAATCCATTTCTTTAGATAAGAGCATGACCTTTGCAAGTCACCTTCCAAAATTCAGAAAATCTCTCTCCCCTGAGGCGTGCACTCCCATGTTCACATCCTGGCTCCGAGCTGAAACAGGAGCTATGCACATCCAAGCATCTGACATTAAAATAGTAATTTATGACTACTTTGTGTGCCATTGGCATGTGGAAGTGCCATTCATACGGCAGAAACTCATGACAGGGCTCACTGTACAGGCAGAACTGGAGGACACCAAGATCCATAATTAAAATTTTCACAAAGAAAATACCATGCAGGCTGCTCCTGGGCCGGGAAGCGCTGTGTTTTAACATGTTAACCTTACACAACTTCTATTAGCCTGGAGGGTGGTGGGTTAAACTAATGGTGAACTTTGCACTTTGCGAACAGTTACACTCAAATTGTCTCCTTGAATTTACTTCTAAGAAGGGACATTGATGCTGAGACAAAAGTTCACATATAAGGAAATATGTGGCTCTGTACTGTTTAAAAATGTAAGCGTGGGCTTTTTGGGGCCAAGGTCTGTACTATACAACACTTACAAAACCTCACGGACACCAGCCCTGCTGATTAGTGCTTCAATTTCGTAGTCAAATGGAGGTCACTGCAGTAGGTGTTTTTCAGGGGAAATGATTAGGATGGGGAAGGATGTAGGGAGGATCTGCAAGAGATGAAAACAAATGACACTGGCCTTGTAATAAAAATTCTGAGTGCAGCAGGGAGGGGAAGATGTATCATCATTAGCTCATTTACCGGTTGTGAACTAGCGAGGGCTCATATCCATGAATCTTTCCATGCAGCACGCGCGTTTTTAAGAAGGCAGTGAGCTCTAGCACGTACCCGTAAGATCAGACCCAATGATCACACGAGTAATATGCACCCGGAGAGAAAAATAGCAGTCGAAGTTGTCTAGCTGGCGTACTTCTGCAGTCTGCTGTGCTTCAAACGGAGCAAGAGCCACAGCAGACACCCCCAAAAATGAGCCGTGCCCCACGGGGGGACCCTGACACTGAGAGAGGTTGAGCATGGGCAGCTACTGCTGGGCAAAATCAGGACTACGGTCAGTTAAGTACTTAGCCCTAGTAAGTTCAAACACAAAGTCTGACCCAGAGACACACAAAGTTAGGCATGTAGGACAGCATGAGGACATCGGCATTCTTGTGGCTCTTGGCCTTACTACTCATATAGAAACAAGGTTGGATTTTCAAACCTACCCAAAAAAAAGATTTAGGAAATCTGACTTTCAGTGTCACTCGTGCTCCTTCTTTACATTGGTTACCCTGAAGAACACCAACAGCATAATAAGGCTGAGGTTAATAAAAGCAAGAGGAAAGCCTGGCTCTGAGCAGGGCAAGACCCGTTCAGGGGGAGCCACCACTCCATCTGCCAGCCCTGGAAAGAAAAGCCTGCAGCCATATAGGAGAAAACAGAAAGAGATCATTGCAAGAGACAATGCAAGGGTCTGGCAGCAATTCAATGCAAAGATTTACTGGACCCGTTTTGTGAGCAAAGGCAGGAGACATCACGGTGCTGGCCCCCTGTATAGGAGGGGTGAAGACTAAAGGATCATGCAAAGGAAAGAGAAGAAACAAACAGCAGCTGTGAAAGGAGGAGGAAATGACATGGGAAAGAGAAATCATCCCCAGCAAGGACATTTTCTTGCTAGGTGGTGTAAATTAAAACACTGGCATTTACGTGAAGGCGAGGCTGCCATTAGCTTCTTCCTCCATGCCCAGTCACCTCTTCTTTGGTTAAGAACAGGATTGCGCTGGTGAAGAGGAGCAGACAGACCCAGCAGGACGGGCCAGTCCTGCGACTGGTTCACTGGATTTGAACTCTGGCAATAGCAGTTTTGATTTAGGGAGGAATTTTAAAGTCTAAACCACACTGAGAGAAGGCTCCTCAATATCTGGTGATTGCAAGCTGATTGCACGCGTGTCTTTCTTCCCTGTGGCACCTTCCCTCTGAGTCTCAGCTCTCCATCTACACAACTGTAGATGGAGACCGAAACATTGCTTTCATAAAGGCCTGAGTTCAGAAAAGCTAATCCCATTCCAAAACACTCAGACAGATATTTAAATCCCACTGGCTTCATCGGGTTAAAAGCACTTAGTTGAATCAGGGCCCCATGCTGGTCGCAGAGACAGTGAGAAGGACCATGACAGATAAGACAGGTGGAGAGAACATATCAGGGTATGTATGGATTTGCTACAGAAGGCTTCGGAAGGGAATAAGAGACAGTTCTAAAAAATGGAAGAAAGCTTTCTAGTTAATTGAAGATTAAGAAGAAGTAGAAATAGAAAGTGCAACACAGCTGAAGGTATGATAGACAGAAGGCAGGAGATTACTTAATAGTCTAACACAATTAAATTAATTCCTTTTAATCTTTTTATACACATTGTAAACAAGATCTCTCTATCCCATGAAAATTACCTTTTAAAGGCTGGGTAAATACATTAACTAATCCTGAAATCCCAGAAATCCCAGTTTTGTTTTGTTTTGTTTTTTTTTTTGTTATTTTTTTGAGAAAACAAAAGCCAAGCAGGGAAGAGTTCTGTAAACAGTTTTGACCTTCAGAGGGCCTGGCACTCTGTTTATTTATTCCAAAAATGAAACACTGCTTCAAGCAGCTAAGGAAACAAAAAAAAAAGGTCATTTAAATGGAAATGGCTACACCTCATTTGTAGTAACCAAACGGATGCACCCTAAACATTCACATTACACAGAACGCAGAGCAGATAACAGGTACCAGCACCTCAAAGTCAGGCGGAAGATAGAACTCTCACTTCTCCTCTTTGTAAAATAATTCAAAAATCGGTCTGAAGCCACCCAGCAAGACATGACAGTAGAAAGAATTTTGATGATGGCTCTGAGTTTACTATAGACAATTAGTCGCTACTATCCCTTCATGCATCCATTGGTGAATATTGTAGTTCCTGCTGATATTAGCACACACCTTCTACGGGTGACACCCGCGAAACAGCAGCACCCTGTGCTGGCAGGGGTGCAGACCCAACGGGTCCCATTTCGGACGTTGTGGTGGTACCAAAGCCACCGTCATGGTCCATCCTTGCCACGGTCTGAGCCCTTGAGGTTGGCACGACCCCGCACTCTCCCAGCCACCACCACCACAGCCCTCTGAATCGTCTCATTTCATTTTCACGGACTGTTTTTTCAGAGCAGAGTATCTCAATGAATAATACAAATATGCTACAGTATTTCTTTGTAAATTTAATTAAGCAGTTGAAGGGAGAAGTAAAACACGGCCACGCAGTGTACTAATCTACAGCCGCTCCGCCACATCGCGCCTGGGAGAGCACGAAGGGAAATTAACAGCCACAAAAAAGTTTTATGGTTTCGTTTCCAAATATCTGCAGCGGAGAAAATAAAAATCAAGGCAGCAAAATGTGAGATGTAAAAAATACCGTCAATATTATCCAGCAAAAACTATGTAATATAATACAAAGGATACTGTATCTGTTTTACTTTGTTCTAAACATGTAGATAGCTCTGCTCATTTTATATACAGACATACAGGCATTTGGATTACCACCTAAATAGTTCCTATTCCACCCTAATTTCAAGGGTGTAACACATCCTGCTCAGCAATATGTAAATCTCAACTAACAACAAAATAAAAATGTTAATGTTAATTTATAATAATAATAATTATTAATAATGTTTTTTCATGAGAACAGAGATATCCATCTACTGCTTACTGCCCAGTTCCCATTCAAGAGAGAAACTCTATCTAAATAAATAACTAGAGATGAAAACACTGATGCCTTCCAGGGTTAAGAGCTCTGAAAGCAAATTGCAGGAAGGTTACAGGACACAGATATTGCTGCTGATGGTCTGGAGGATTTTGAGTCAAAGTTTCAGGACAATAGAACTCAAATTCGGCAGCTGCTGCCATGGCACAACAACTGGCAAGACAGTACTTTTTTTATATATATATTTCTTTTTCATCTGCGATACTGTACATTTCGCTGCCATGACAACTAAACATTTTCTGCCCATCTGTATGGTGACAGAATAGATATATACATCTGTTCATGAATCTTGTTTTTAAAAGACAGATAATATTTTCCCAACTTTTGTATGTTTTTAAAGCTCTCTTCAGAAAGAAGCAGAATATTGCTGCTTCTCTAAAAGAGCGGTCCATAAATCACACCACACAGGCGCTATGTTGCCCAGGAGATGCTCTTAACATCACTCATCGCCACCACAAATGGAAAAGTCAAAACAGAGGCTGGTGACAAGGACCAGGGAACATTACCCTCAGCACACATTCCCTCCCTGTGTTGACTTTGCTTATCACCATTAGCAATATTACTACCTAGAGACCTACCTCCTTACCTACTGATCAGAAACACAAAGCCATTTTAGCAAGAAAAAAGAAGAAAGGACAATATATGAATGATTAGGGACAGGGAAAGACATTTTACTGCGATGCAGTTTAATAATTCTTTGAAGTCTTTGTAATATCTACCATCCCAAGGCTTCCACATCTTTAGAACACATAATTCAAAAAATAAATTAACTTTAGTGACATCAAGCAACTCAACCAAGGTTGTAGCATCACTAATCTTTGTGTTTGCCTTGTCCTTAGGCAATTCCATTAAATAAAATCTCCTTTTCTGCACTACCAAGCCCTGACCCTACACACAGGCCAGGCTGTGACACCGGCACATGAAATTATTCCCAGCCACAGTAAGTAACAGATTCTTGAAATCTTTAGGAAGATTTAGCTTCAGATTAGTGAAAAACTGAAAAAATAAATGGTTCTGGAGTTAAAGAACTGCAATGTGGAGACAACGGGGTTTGACAGGGAGTAGCTTTACATTTAGATTGTACTGGGAAGACACTTCCACACACTGAAGGAAAAAAACAATCCAACAAAAACAGTATCACACAAAAGAAAGGAGAGATCTGCAGCTCTGACTGCAGAGTAGAAGCCAATAGCTACTGAAACAGAGTGGAAAAATGTGAGGAATATGAGACAGCAGAGCATCCTTCCCTAAAAGAACTACTACCGTCTTTCATGCCACATAACACAGCAAAACGATTTGGCAAGGCAGCGAAGCCATGCTAAACGCGTCCCTTCAGCACATTTTGGAGCCAAAGCATCACGTGGCGCAGGCAGCGTTAATCTGCTCCCCCGGCTTCTGCGTGCTGCCTCGAACCGCCTGGCCACAAGCCCAAAAACCGGAATGAGTTGCTCAGATTAATTCCTGTCACCTCTCTGGCGAACCTCGTACGGGATTTAAAAGAAGGACACCATGGCAGGGCTCCTTACTGACATGGCAATTACTCTAAGCAGGCAGGTTAGCTAGTAGCTGCCAAAACTATTTATTAAGGTAAATGGAGAGAGAAACATCGACAGATCACACAGAATCACAGAATGTCAGGGATTGGAAGGGACCTCAAAAGCTCATCCAGTCCAATCCCCCTGCTGGAGCAGGAACACCCAGATGAGGTTACACAGGAAGGTGTCCAGGTGGTTTTGAATGTCTCCAGAGTAGAAGATGTGCCCCTGGTGTGCTTCACCCTCTCCTACAGCCTTCCCACCTTGCCACGCTCACGTTGCGTCCATCAAACCACAGCACCGATGCAGAGGCAGCACATTTCAGGCGTGTTCTGCCATCAGCTGCCTCGTAACTAAGCGGCTTTTTTCTCACAGCACCTGAAAGGCAGGAGCACAACTCCTCCAAAAAATTCCCGACTCCACCAAAACAGTCTCGCTTTATTCCTTACAAGGAATATTTCACCAAGGGGAACGTCCAGCAGCCCTTTCCACCTCTGGCCATCAGCTCCACAACCAGCAACTGTGGCTAAAAAAATACTGTAGCTGCATTTTTTACCTGCTTAAAACGATGCATAATAGGACTAGCCACAGCATAGAGCTACAGCCAACGCCTTGGCCAGGCCGAAGGGAGACACAGAGGCTATGGCAGGCAGGAGTGAGTGTAAGGATCCATCTCATAGAATCCTGAAATTCATTTTCTATTGTGCTTCCAGCCGGCACTGCAGTAAGCAGTAAGGTTTCAGAGCATCACTCAGCCCCAGAAGGCGGAAAGCAACAGTCAGGCAACCTGAGCACACGGCTGTTGGGTATGTACAGTGCAGTCAGTGTAATATTTCTATAGTTAATTATTTGGAATAAATGTACTAGCTTAAATAGGTCACTGTGATACTACAGTTCTCCTTGGAGATTAGACTGGGAAAGAAGTGACTCCCGAAGGGACTTCTCCTTTAACACCCTCCAACTCCAAATACCAAGTGACTGTATTACACACATCCGCTGCAATGCATTTTGATACGTGTTTCAATCAAAATCACTCATAGCATTTTAAAGCCATTAATCATGCGAGCATCACAACTGGCACAAAAATGCCTTTGACAATGTGATGATCATTAGACTTATTGTACAGACAGGTAAAGTGAGGCATGAAAAGGTTAGTCGTACTGCCAGAGGGATTTTATCTCTCTCTGCAACATGTAGTAAGCAGTTTTATCCATCCGATAGTTGCTCTGACTTGCAGTTTCAGCTCGAGGCTCAGGGGCCCACACCATAAACACCACGTAGCAAATAAGCATCCTAATCAGCTAACACAGCGAATCCCCGTGGCAGCACGCATCCCGCTCGCTCCATCACAGCTGCTCTTCCACACAAAAGCCAGGACAAAGCAGTTGCTCTCGACACATTATTTCCAAGGCATTCCTCCATCCTGCTAAAATCATTTCTGGTTCATCAGGATGACTCTCCATCAAGTAACATCTACAGAACAGGGAATTACAAATTTCCTATAGGGACAAGTTGTAAATGTCTATATATGGCTCAGTATGAATTCTAATGACATGAGTTATACCACTGCAGCTCCGCGCATGGATGGGTCACAAGCATCAAAAAGGTAACCCAACCCTTGTCTTTGTAACTGATCTCCCTTCTCTGCCTCCACCAAAATGGCCAGTGTTTGCAGGGCCCATAAATTCAATCAAGGAACTGTCACTCTCACTCTTTTTCTCCAAAAAAAAAAATCTATATATACATATATACATATTTTCTTCTGTCATTGTGTTCCTGAACTGGTTCACCAAGTGACTATGTGAAAAATCAGAGTCACTGCGGGGAGGTGGTAGGAAACACCAGTCAGGACCAGGAATGTGCTGCCTCTGTTGTGGTCAGAACAGATACGTGTCAGGTTTAAAGGGAGATGGGAATCACAGCCTTATTTTACTGAAAAGATGTGATTCTTTACAAGCAATTCAAGTTACTACAGCAAAAGCTGTTTGCTAGTTAGTTCGTTTTCTGTGTAGATCAGCCCTTTAGGAGCCCTGCTGGGGAAGATGGTACCTCCTGGATCCAGGTGACTGGGGAAGGGGGATCACAGCTCCTGTGCCAGAGGTTCCCATCCCCTCCAGGGACTTTCCAGGAGAGTCCAAAGCCTCTTGTCAAAGTGGACAAGGTTACGACTGACAGCGTAAACTAACCCGGTCACCCTCCCTGTAACCACATGGTTATAGCTGATCACGTTTAATGTCTTACACAGAGCTTCCAACTGGTACCAGAAGACTTTTAATTTGTGGGTACAGAGAAACAGATTTTCTGAGAATTAGCTGGATTTTATCTTTGCCAGTGACAGATTAATATTCATTATGAAAGATTAAGCAATTAAAGGAAATCCCCATTAAAGAGCTGAAACATATGCAAAAAGTTTTAAATACTGATATGTTTACACAAAGACAACACAAACCCTTCTGTGCTCCTGACAATATAGGAATGCAGCACTTGGCACTGCAGCGATGGATACAGCCAGCAACCTCCACCAGCAGAATATCTTTTTTCCACTTCCAGCATCAATAGTTTCAATCCTTATAGTGCAGATAATTCAGGTATAACTTAGATATTACCTTCCATCTTTAGAGGGAAGCAGCAATGGGTTTTGATAATAAATTGATGGGGGGCCAATCTCTAGAGTCAGCAGTCCTAAATTCATTAGGTCAGGTTTATTAAACAGATTTTGCCATTTACCCTTTAGCCAGCACAGCTAAATGTCAGTCCTATTCCTTCCTCATAAACAGTCCCCATTTCCTCTCCAAATGTCACCGTAGGCACAGTCTCCCTTTCTGATTGTTTTGCCTTTCTCCAGAAGGACACTTTGCACCTCGGAAGCTGCTTGCTGCCCACACTGAACGGCATGTTCCCAAAAGGAAGATATCTCATTTACGGCAGAGCCACACTAGGATGCAAAGGAGCCACACGCTCACAAAAAGCACCTCATCTCATTAGCAAATGGCTAACGGGAGGCTGCCCCATCCCCGCAATGGCAAAATATGAGGTTATCATCCCAGAGGCAGCTGCATTAAACACTGGTGATGGCTTGGACTGCAATCTGCCATCACCCAAGAATTACTGCTTAATGGTAATCAAGGCAAAGCAAAAAACCTTACCTAATATAGCCAATTGAAGTAGTGCAGAACCAACCAATTCATCCTTAAAGACCATTTCAAGAAGAAACAATAAAATCCAGTCCTTCTAAAAACAACTCCAAGATCCTAAACAATGCAGGAAGGGTGGTCTCCTGTGAAAAAACGTGCTGGAATTCGGAAAAATCTGTCCCATCTACCACTGTATGCTACAGCCAAGTCCAGCTCCATCACAGAGACGATGAACACCTCAGGTTCCCACTGCTTTCAATGAACTTCTACATTGTCATTTTCCTCCCGCAAAGAAAAAGAATCAAACTGTTAACTCATCTACACCTCTCACACCCCTTCAGTAAAATGGGAAACTACATAAACGTTGTACATCAAAGAGGTTCCTTCATTAAAATGTGAAAAATAATTTGTGTACTTTAGATGAAAGGTGTTCTGGGACTGTGAAATTTTCTGGCAAATTTAATTAAATCCCGTAGTTATCCTCTCATAAACACAAAGCTTTTGGGAAAAAATGTTATTCAAAATTTAAGTGATTCACAGGGCTCATTTTCTTTTCTTTTTGCAAAATCTTCACCTTATAAACTGAACCAGTGGTGAGAAGCAAAACTATTTTTAACAACCTGTGTGTAAAGTTACATTTCCAGATTAGGAATTCTCAGTAACACTTTCAAATAAAGAGGAAAAATCCCCAAATAATTATGGGCTGACATGATTTAAAAATCAGAAATGAATTTGCTATGCAAATTTCAGTAAAACTGAAAAATGGAAGTTTTCCATTGTGAAAGATGTGCAGATCTAGCCGTCACATTGTGGAAGCAAAGAGCTATCAAAACCATTGTAAGGGAACTTTCTTCCCTCTGAATATCCCAAGGCAGCAACTCAGGCATGGATTCCAGAAACTCTTCTTAAATCAATGACTTATAAGGTACAGAGTCGAGCAGCTCGAGCTGGGTGCCTCCAGAAGAGGGACCCAAGTCAAAAAACCGTTCCGCAATTATACCCTTACAACCTAAGATTCCCATCCCTCACATATCAGTTCAGGCCAACTGTAAAATCACTCTGTGCTTTCCCCATTTTTCACTGGATCCCTTCAAGTGGGACATTTCTTATCTCTGCAGGTAGTTGTTTGTTTTTCACCACCGAGGCTAGATGTCAACCGAAGTCCTAACCTTTAGTTGTCATTATGCACCTGCAGTTGGGAAAAAATCAGTCTTTGGCAATAATCGAAACACTCTTGTTTCTCATGGTTCCATTCTTTTATTTATCTCCAGGGTTGCAGCTCTCCATCCATGATCAGAAGCTCCCCTTATCTAATAGCCTGAACCACTGTGAGCCCTTTTTTGCTTAATGAGGCAGAAAGTTCAAAAGTTCACGGCTTGCAGTCTCAACAAACTTACTTATGCTAACTGAATTCTATATAAGGAGTTTCTAAACAAGTTCTGTAACAATCATAGAATCATTTCAGTTGGAAGAGACCCTCAGGATCATCAAGTCCAACCATAACCTAACGCTGGCACTAAACCACGTCCCTAAGAACCTCATCTAAACGCCTTTTAAACCCCTCCAGGGATGGTGACTCCACCACATCCCTGGGCAGCCTGTTCCAATGCCTGACAACCCTTTCCCTGAGGAATTTTTTCCTAATATCCAATCTAAACCTCCCCTGGTGCAACTTGAGGCCATAAGCATTATACCAAAAAATTCAATAAGCTAAAGCAGTCTATTCCCTAACACCATATACAATCAGATTATGCTCAGGCCAATGTAAACACTTCTTCATAATTAGTCCTGACATAAATTAAAGCAAGAAAGTTTAATTTCATTCCTTGTAGTCACTAGGATGATTACTCATCAGTGCTAATGGCCAAGAGCTCAGGTTTGTAACTAAAAACTGATTTTCAATGGCAAAAGCAGCCACTTAACTCGAGTCAGACCCAGACCTCAGCATCTCCTTAGCCCTGGAGCTGCCCACCTCTCCAGTCCGTCACCTTGGAGAACTGTCACTCGTACATGTACAGAGAGCACACTTTGCTCAACTCCAAGATGAAAATATCATCAATGTAATTGAAAAAAAAAAAAACGTTTCCTAAGAGAAGCAGCTTCAGGCTGCCTCCCTCTCAAGGGGGGGTCGTGGTAACCAGGCTGTCAACAGTGGGGGAGAGCAGCAAAGTTGAGATGTTGCTGGCTACAAAGATATTGCGTGGTTAGTCTTCAGAACATAGTACAGACATTAAAGAACAAGAAGTCAACATGTGCATCTAAATGGAGGGGCAGGTAAGCTCCGTAGCATCCTGACCAACCATTTAGATGGGGGATGCACTGGAGGGTACCACAGCTCTCTGCAGACCCACACTCCCCACTTTCTTTCTCGTTCCCCCAATGCTGAGAACACAGAGGAAACCAAGCACAGTCCTATATGTTCATATACTCCCTGCTCCCACAGCACACTGCAACAACACCTGCCCAAGCAGAGGGCAGGTACCACCAGCAGGACTCAGCCGACCGCATCTCATCAGCTGGGGTAGGACTCACCTCACCCAGCTGAGCACCATGTTCACGTCCAACCTTCATGAGACATTTAACCAGGAGAGCAAAGCCATACGAGATGAACACTGCCCCATGTGAAGTGTTCAATGTAACCCTCAGATCACCTAATTACAGTGAGAGATCACCCAGCTTTCCACCCCACATCCCTGCCGTGTGCTCTGCAAAAAACCCGAGGCACACAGCCTGCAGATCTGTCCTCAACACGTCCCCAGAAAAAGAGAAGGATGTGACAAGCTCCTAACCACAACTGAACGGCTCTACCTCTCTTTTGTTAGCTCTGAACAAAACGATCAGGTCAATGCCAGTGAACAGCTTTGAGAAAGACAAAACTGTAGCGCTGCAAACGCCTAATGCAAACCAACTGCGATGAAAACTCCCTCCGCACACGCACTCCGTTTGGCTTTCTCTCAGTTTTTTTCTTATTGGCAACACTTCAATGCTAATAAGACACCATAAGTGTATAAAATGTAATAAAGATGTTTACATTCAACAGAAGACTACGGATTAAAAGAATCTGTTTTGTGAGGTATAGATGCTCATCTCCAAACATCTATTTTCAGGTAAACACGTACATATGAAGAGAAAAATATCTGAAAAATATTCTCTTTTTTCTTTGCTGGCAAAGACCTGACAAGTTCCAAGACTTTGACACTGAAATTAGCCAAACAGCCTTAAAATATGACACAATTATTTAGTAATGAGAGCAATGAGATTGGAAGAGCTTTCCAAGCGCGTGCCTGATTTGTCATTACTTGTAGTCCTTGAACTGCAAAGAGCTTCACAAAAAGTACCCTTTAATCCAGCTTCCACGGTAAATTCTGGAGCGTGCCTATGTGCTGAAGCAGGGGAAGAGACATGTAGACTTATATTTTGGATCAGTCCGTGTTACCACCTGTCTCTGTTCCAAACCAGCCCCACAAATTCCTGTTTCACTCTGTCCAGTTCTACTGCTCCCTAAAAAGCCACACCACCCGTCACAAGGGTCAGACGATGCGGCCACGAGGGCCATGAGGATGTGGCCTCGATTTTATTGGCCACTGGAGGTTCCTCTCTCTTGGACGTGTTTCAGGAAAGAATTAAGCAGTACAACAGAAGTGGCTCCACGTAATCTTAGACACTGTTGAAACATCCTCCTCTGTACGCCCCGAGAGGACAGGGCTGCTCGTATTGCCCTCCATAAGCCGTCAGTTTTGCATTAACAACATCACTTCTCAATGCTCCTGGGCTCCCATTGGTGCCTCAGAAGAGCTAAACCAGATTTTTCTCCAGTTTCCACTGAACCACCATGAATTGCTCACATGGGAAGGCAGATCATGGTCTGAAGTGATGCCAGGATGAAGCTCAGACTGAACACCAGACACTGAAGTTAATTTTCCTCTAGTATCATCTGACTGCCCTGTGGCTTGGTCCCATAGCTGGCACTTTGGGCATAAGCTTTCTGCAGGAGCACCTGGCTATAATTTAATGGACGATATGCACAGAATAATGTAGGGGTCACTTGTGGGGTTACACACTAAGGGAGAGAATAACAGAACATGCAACAGTACAAAATACTCTTGGAAACAAATCTCGAGGGTGACAAAGGTGACAAGAGGAAATAACAAATCACACATTTCTTTACTAACAAATCACTCAGAGATTGAGATGAAATGTTTTATCATCAGGAGCATCCTGAATAATAAAGGAGATACTCTAAACATTTTCCAAAGAAGGGAAAACATGCAAATTGCAGCTAACATGCAAATTGCAGCTAGCTGTAAAAATTGTACATTGTGAGCTGTTTTATGAGGTATAAAGCCCAGAGAGCTGAACAGCAGGGATGGAACAATTCTGCATGACTGGTCTCACTTAGGAAACTTTGAAAGTATGTCAGAATGATACTATGGGCCCTTTAAAGTAAATATTTTCATGAGCTGATAGACTGTTTTAGGGCTCATATTATTAAATAAAAAGTTAAACAAATTTACTCTAGTGAGATTAAGACAAGCCTTGTTCCTTTATGAATTTACGGATACAAATGGCAGGGAAATTATGAACACACAGATACAAAATTTATTAAAAAAACCTTGTTTTTCCACCACAACGAATTTTAAAGAAAAATGTTAACACTTACTTTCTTAAAACTGGAAATAATGAATGAAGGAAAGCTTGCACTATTAAAAGCTGCTGGAGATAACTCACAGAACAACGATAACGCCATACCCCAGACTCAGAAATAGCTGCTCCCAGGAATGCTTTATTCATTCCTGACACAGACAGAGGATGACAGATCAGATTCTGGCCAGGACCGTGTTCTGTGATCCATCTGGCACGTTCCTTCCCAGAGAGGCTGCTCAGGAGATCCATCGCGGCCGGGCTGAGGACCGACCAGCTCCGGTTCTGAGCAGCTGTATGGCCTGAAGTTACTCTGAAAACTGGGTTTAGAAGCCTGGGATAACTAAGCGGCTCCAAAATACTGGCTCCGGGTAATGAAATTTGCCTACACTCACCAGCAGAATGAAGAACACCTGTAATACTAACGCCTTGAAACTCTACACTGAATTCAATTCTACAAGTGAGTCTGCGCAGATTTACTCACTAGCTCCTACGTGCTTTCATAAAATCAAACAAGCGAGAGGAAAAAAAAATCATGTATCACAAACCATTTTCATTTTTACTTGATTTTGTTTCAAGGAAATGCTAGTAATGGTCCTGCATAAATATTTATCAGACCACTCAAATTATAATAAATGAAAGTATCCTTCAACTTGCATACACAATAACTGAAAACTATTTTAGAAGACAGTGACAACAAGCAAAGAGTCTGAAGCAATAAATTTATTCCTTTCTGCCAGACAGATACAACAGTGCAGGCAGGTCTGTTTTATTGTAAACTACATCATCTGGTGTTTCTAGTTTCCATTATTAACCATTTGAAGATATGATTAGGGTTTTCCAACACCGACTGACTTCTTTTTAGACTCTAGCCACAGTTTGTTAGGAATTTCTGTCACTCAGGAGAATTTCTATTGCTCATGAGGTACCTTAAATGGTATCACAAATAGAAGATCCGACTGCGATCCTTGGCACCACAAATAAACCCAAGGAGTCTGTAATAATTTGCACTCTGCCTCTATTTAATAGTATCCTTAAGATTTCAGCACAGTGGCTTATTCAGCTGAATTTCAGGGCTGAAAACACCTAAAATAACAAGTTAACAGGGTCATCTGCAGCTCCTGTTCTTACCAAGGGGCCTCTACGGGGGTGGAAATTAGCACCAGCTAATGCCTAAATTTAAAATCCCAGTGAAAATCAGGGGAACTCAGACTCCTGAATAACCTTAGGAAACAAGGTTAATAAGTTTTGAAAGCGTTGCTTAAGTCCATGCATATGGGCTTTGTGAGAACATTAAAGATGCTCTAAGCATTTCATGAATACTGCTATTTTATCTCAGTGTTTGATGTCAATGGGACTTAAGAAGATGTTTCAGTGCTTTCCTGGGAAGCAGAAAAAGACCTATTGCTCCAGCTTTCTCACCTGTGTAGGAGAGTTAGTCATTCCTTGCACCCCAGGGCACTGTCACACCAACTCCAATGAAACCTACAGATGCCTCTGCAGCAGCAGATGCTGAGTCTCTGCTCCTCTAGAACTCATTTTGTTCATTTGCCATTACTAGTACATCCACGAGTAATGTAGGGGTAAATATAGAAACTCCTTGAGTGCCAGGCTGTTACATCAACTGTGCACAGAGTAGAAACACATGCCAGACTTAAAAAGTGGAGCTTGAGCCAAAAAAGCTGTTTAGCTGAACCGCAAATCATTAAAAAATGAGAAGGAAGACGTCAGTATTTCGGGTAGGACTGATCTCATCTAACTCAAACTTTCTAGTTAAAAAGTCAGGAAGTCTTGCTAGTTGACCAAGTCCCTACTGCAGCCAGAAAAGAGGTATTGCTAGATGGCATTTAGTTTCCCAATGTAAGTGGTGTCATAAACCCATATGCATTTTTTGAACTGACCACCAGATTCTGAGATAGCAAAAATACACCATTTTGCTGTGGTACCAGCACTATGAGGCTGCACAGAGCAGAGCGGAGAAAATCCAGGTTTTTAAGAAGGCAGTAGAGGACCTCTGTCTGACAGACATCATTTCCACGAGACTAGTTATTATCTATTAGAGTTATCACTACGATGAAAACTCAACAGCACACTGTCATCCCACAAAAACCTTTAACAGAATTCTGCTCATTTTGTGTTACAACAATCTGGAAATATAGAAGGTTTTTTTACATAACTCACTTCTAAGTCTGTAATTAGCAGACTGGCAAGGAGTGTGAAGGAATACACCAGGTGGGAAGCAGTACTGGAGATGAAGAAATGGCTTGAACTTCTCCATGGCCCCTGAGCAGCATAAGGGGAAGGTTACCACCCACCTCCACAAGATCAAAGCATCAGATCTTGATGACTTTCTATAGATAGAAAAGAGGGTGGGAAGCTCTGTCTAGCACTGTATTCTCAGAAAATGAAAAATCATAAAACATTAGCTACATGACTCTCATCCTCTATACTCTTAAACACCTTATGTCCAGTAACGTGCACTTCTTTCCACTTTTTATTTCTAGAACTGCATATATGTGTGGGTTTCATATTGAGAGACAATTCCCTGAAATTAGGCTAAAACCATCAATCTGGTAGAGAGTACTCATCACAAATTACCCAGCATGCAAACCTGACAATATGGAGGAGACACCCAAGCTTGCTGAACACAAACCACTGTTCAGAACCTGAAAGGACAGCAGCCTGTTGTGGAACCCACACTAAAAGGAAGGTCAAGCTTGATGGAGGTAAGATGCACCTATAGGCAGCTGTATATAGAATCACAGAATGTCCTGAGTTGGAAGGAAGCCACAAGAATCACCAAGTCCAACTCCTGTCCCTGCACAGGACAACCCCACAGTTCACACCATGTGTCTGAGGGTGTTGTCCAGTCTCTTCTTGAACACTGTCAGGCTTGGGGCCGTGACACCTCCCTGGGGAGCCTGTTCCAGTGTCCAGCACCCTCTGGGGGAAGAACCTTTTCCTAATGTCCAACCTAAACCTCCCCTGGCACATCTTCCTGCCATTCCCTTGGGTTCTGTCATTGGCCACTGAAGAGAAGAGCTCAGCCCTGCCCCTCCTCCTCCCCTTGTGAGGAAGCTGTTGCCGCCATGAGGTCTCCCCTCAGTCTCCTCTTCTCTAGGTTGAACAAATCAAGTGACTTCAGCCACTCCTCATACAGCTTCCCCTCCAAACCCTTCACCAACTTTGTAGCCTCTTCTGGACCCTTTCCAGTAGCTTTTTATGCTTTTCATCCTGTGTTGCCCAGACTGCACACAGTGCTCCAGGTGAGGCCGCTCCAGTGCAGAGCAGAGCGGGACAATCCCCTCCCTGCCCGGCTGGCCATGCTGTGCTGGATGCACCCAGGACTCAGTTGCCCTCTTGGCTGCCAGGGACACTGTTGCCTCATGTTCAACTTTCCATCGACCAGAATCCCCAGATCCCTCTCCGCAGAGCTGCTTTCTGTATCTCTGTAGTGGGATAAGAACAAAGCCACCATGCCAACAAGCGTGCAGCAGCACGGTGCGGTGTGGATCCACCACACAGACCAGCTCCTTCTCAGGTATCTCTGCACCATTCCCCCCGCTCAGTATCGATCTGCCTCGTGGAGCACAAGCACATTTCAGCACACAGGTGACACCATTAAGATGGAATATTGCAGAAGAATAAAAATAATGCACTCGAGCAGAATTTTGCTGAATGCATGGACGTGCTTGGAGTCCAGCCTGCTAATGTATCAGGATGAATTTGGCCCGATTTACATCCTAATGATTATAATGGATGCTGCAGTCTTCTTTTCATTAAGGCAGCAGCCAAAAATATTGATTTGTTGTACTTCGCACTCCTGCTTACCTTCACAAATTTCAGGAGAGACAGTGCATAAGCCAATAGAGCTGGTCAGTTTAAAAGTGACAAATTAACTGCACTGAAAGTAAATAAACAGCTAACTCTTTGTAAATTAATTCAATATGTGACTTGAGCTCTTTTCTACAGCTAGAAATGTGATTCATGATTCAGCAGCATTTGTGTTGCTACCAGTTCAATAGCAGGATATTAATGTTGTGTCCTGTTTGACACAGCAGGTCAAAGTCTGCACCTGGGTTACAACAGCATGACTTGGAGTAACTCCTGAAGCCCCAAGCCCTGCTGTCCTCATCAAGCCACATGTTCCCCAGGATGGTTTCAAGAAGGTTGAAGTTGTACTGAATATTTGAAGAAAACAGAAAAAGAACCCAAAAGAGTCTTTTGATCTGCTGGATTATCAAGTGTCTTGTGGAATGGTTTAGTGAAACAGGACAAGTGAGAGGGTTTGTTCATTTTCATGAAAATACTAGTGAAAGAGTGAAATGAAGACAAATATATACAACTTTTAAAGTTGGGGGTGCAGTTTGTGTTTGAGGGGCTCCCCCTCAGCTAGATTTCAGTTCTGGAAATAAACTGAGTGTTTTACTCTGGAATATTGAGTACAATTCCCATTCCTGTAAAAACATGATTCATGCTTTAATGAACAGGGACCCTAACATATTGTAAAGCTATCACTCCTACTAGTCTAGACACAGGGTAAAAAGCCTCCTTAATTTATTAATGAGCAACATGGACTAATTTACTCTCCCTAACAATTCCTTTCAGTTCAATAAATGTTGGTTGCATCTCGAGATTTTCAGACCAACGTTGCAGCATTTGGACCAGTCTCCTATCCCTTTACAAAGAACCTATTTATCTGAAATTGATGCTACTGAATAAACAGGTAGGCAAATATATTCAAATGCAGGAGCTTAAACTGAAATTCATGTTCAACTGCCTAAGTAAAGTTGCCCAAATGCCTTCAACTGCTATTAGCACTGCAGGGCATGCAAGTTCTTAATGTTTCTGGAAATTAGAGTAGGTGT